>NW_028274812.1:38048457-38673457 GCF_037043125.1 Eumetopias jubatus | reverse complement strand
ATTTGGGAAGTTTTTGCAAGTTAACATTCACTGATGAATATAACTACATATAATGAATATGACATTTTAAATGTATTCTTTCATATCTACAGTGTGTTTTTATAAATTAATTTTATTAACACTGCATATATCCATTATGGGTAGTGGTTCACAATTGTATATACTGTTTTTGGGCTTAGTTTGGGGCCCCTCGGTGGTGCAGTTGTTTGGGTATCTGACTCTTGGTTTCAGTTCAGGTCATGATCTTGGGGTCCTGGGATTGAGCCCTGTTGCAGGCTCTGTGCGCTCATCACGGGGTCTGCTTGGGATTCTCTCTCCCTCTCCCTCTGCCCCTCCTGCTCATGCTCTTTCTCTCTCTCTCTAGGATAAATAAACCAATCTTCTAAAAACATTAAAAAAATTTTTGTTAATGACTATAATCTAACCTGAGCTTCATTAATAGAGGTGGATATAACCAGGGTATTTTATATAGTCCTAGAAATCATTAATTTTGTGTTTTACGAAATGTATCCTATTCAGAAATTTCCAAGAATTTGTTCCCATGTTTTTCTTGGTGCCTCCTTAGCATAATATGACAGCAGACAGCCTGTAGGAGTTAAAGTTATATTTAATTTTATAATATGCTTTTGTCATTAATACACTTTTTGAAATGATTTGGTTTAATTTGATTTTTTGCTTCATTGGCAAATCTGTGCTTATCTTTAAATTTCTTATACATGTGCATTATATTTTGATGACAACATTCAATTTCCTTTGTAAATGCCTTTTTCAAACTGCCTTAAATTGAAGGTATCGTTTCAGAGCTTTGAATGAAGTATCTTTGAACAGTGTATCCATTTGTCATTGGAGTTTTTCAGATATAGAATATTAAATGTTTGTTTCCTAAAAGTTAGCATTTCTAAGAGATTTTTCTTGAAGGCCCATATAAAAAGAAAGATAGAAGAATATCTGGAATAATTGATATTTAATTTTGAGCTTTTCATTGATTTAACATATATTTATTGAGCACCTTCTATATATAACATAAACTGTTCATGGTTCTGGGGATGTAGCAGTTAACCAAAATGAGTCACTGCTCAAATTTTGGACCTTACATTCTAGTGAGGAAAAAATAGGTAATAAGCAAAAATACATAACAGGACAGTGGTGATAATGGTTATTGCCAGAAAAACAAAACCAAGGTAAGAGGAAGGGAAGCAATTGGTAAGGTAGATGCATGTGCGTGTGTCCGAGTGGGGTTTTTGAGAGTGTGATCATGGAAGGTTTCGTGGATGATGGGATGGTTCGGAAGGGACCTGAGCCAAGCATGGAAATGAGCACGGGAACCCCGGGAGGAAGAGCTTCCGGGGAGAAGGATCAGCACAAAAGTGCTGAGGCCAGTGTGTGCTCGGGCTTAAAAAAAAGTCCAAAAGCTTTGGCTATTTGTTAATGCAGATTTACTCAGTCCACAGTTCTTATTCACCTGACATATCTAACTCATACTAAATACTAAATACTATAGTAAAAGGAAAGTATATGAATTCTGAGAGAAGGGCAAGAACAAGAATACTCCATGTGTATGCATTGTGTTTAAATCATTCAATGGGCCATCTGGGTGGCAGCTGGAAAAAGCACAAGATTTTCTGTCTGAGAGATCAAGGTCCAAATCCCTACTTGGCCATTATTTACCCACTGGATAATGTTTATAAGGTAAATGACATAAAAGCACCAATAAGTAAAAGCAGTTTATTATTTATTCCTATAAAATAGAAAATTAATTTGTGAAGTGAGTTAGTATAAATCCTAGAAACATAATGCCCTCTGGTTACATATGTAAGTTACATTAAGTCAGCCAATTTCTATTTACAAAAAGAATTATATTTGAGATTTTTACTCATCAGCTTGTCGTTCTCTAAGTGGGGACTGTGCCGGTAACAGATTTGGGGCTACTGTGTGACACAACTGCAGAGGGAGTCTCGGATACTCACGGAGTGGATGGCCCTCACTAAACTAGGTGATCCTGGAATACACTGGAACCTCTTCTGTGCTTTTACCAAAACTCCGCTGTAGAGTAGATAGGAAGAGATTTTGAATAATAATGATAGTAATAACTAACACTTAATTGAGTTTGTCCTGCCTTCCAGGCTCTAAATGCCTTGCATGAATTAGCTCACTGAATCCTTGGAAAAACTCTATGAGGTACGTGTAAATGATGAAACCAAGGTAGAGATAGAAGAATCAAATTATAATTGGTATAAAGCTGTTTCCTCTTTTTTTAAAGATTTATTTAGTTGAGGCAGAGAGAGCATGAGAGAGAGCGAGAGCACAAGCAGGGGGAAGTAGTAGAGGGAGAAGCAGACTCCCCGCCGAGCAGGGAGCCCGATGCGGGGCTCAGTCCCAGGACCCCAGGATCATGACCTGAGCTGAAGGCAGACGCTTAACCGACTGAGCCACCCAGACACCCTCTTTTTTTTTTTTTTAAGATTTATTTATTTGAGAGAAAGAGAAAGCGCATGCGCCCGTGCGCCCACAGGAGGGAGGGGCGGAGGGAGAGAGAATCTCAAGCTGACACAATGCTGAGTGCAGAGCCTGACCTGAGGTGACAACGTGGGGCTTGAGCTCATAACCTTGAGATCATGACCTGAGCCCAAATCAAGAGTCAGATGCTTCAGTGACTGAGCCACTCAGGTGCCCCAAAGCTGTTTTCTTCTATTTAATATTGTAATTAAATTATGTGGTACAGCTATTAATTGAACAATGTCCTTTCTGATGATGGAAATAAGGCATGAATTCCTCTCTATACTGATTACATCATCCAACTTTAGATAGAATAATCGGCCTCCACAGATAACTGAATCTTTCAGCCAATTATTGTGAGAAGGGGTTCAAAAATCAAACATACCAAAACCAAACTTTTCATGTTGGTTAGATGCTTAGCATTCTGATGGACAGTAATAAAGATTTCCATTCCTCCAGTGACTCATTCATTTACCTGGGGTACAATTTTGTGAGGAATCCATTTTGGTAATGAAGGGAAATTACTTTTTTAATTAAAAATTAATACTATGCCAGATCAAGGTCATCTCTTTCATATTTTATAGTATAGTATTGATAGGGACTTAGTCATATGCCTGTTTGAACTTTTGAGCAAATCCAGAGCTCCTTGCTGATGAATCATGTTGACTCGGCTCATGATATTGTTTAGGCCACCTGTGCCCTGAGCTGATCTGGTCCTGTGACTATACTCATTTCTTAGTCATGTCTTTTTATTTTCACAGAAAGCTACCAACATTGCCATTTAAATACCTGGTGTCTGAAACATATAGACTTTCACCTAAACTCAGCATCCACTTAGCAGTTTTCTTGATATAAACATGTATGCTATTTGATTTTTATTAGGTTAATAAAAATTGTTGATATTCCAAAAAAGGAAGCAAAAGGGCATATGAAGTGTCCTGTCTGAGGTCATGTGTTCAGAAAGCTATAAACCTGAACTTCATTACTTTACATCCTTGTAAAAAAAGAATCTCTTCATAGAATTACAGTGTCAATTTTTAAAATAGCTGTATTTTAGATGCATCGCATGTTCATACTTTGAAAGTCAGCAAGTTTATGAGTTTCCTAGAAAAATAATCAGACATGCACACACATAAATACCCCTCACTAGGATGCTCATCACTACATTAAATAATAGAGAAAACTTCAAATGGTGAATGGTAGATGTTGGTTAAATGAATGGGACGTCCATATATGCAGAACTTTATATTGTTATATTTTCTATATTTCTGATATTTTTCACATTGTCTTAAAGAAAATAACAATGTAAAAAGAGATACGGTTCCCCCAAGCCTCAAGACTTTACTTCTAGAGATACTTATTCACACATAAAGTAACATGTGTAGAGATATTCATTGCTATACTATTTCTAAGAATAAGATTTAGAAACAACCTCGAAGTCCACCAAAACCAGATTGGATTAATAAAAATATGATATATTCATATGATGGAATATTATATAGCATTTCAACCAAAAAAATTAAATTTTCATCTACCAACATAAATAGGTCTCAAAAAAGGTTCAATGAAAAAAGGCATAATACAGAACAATATGCCAGCTATATATTTGAGTGGCTACACTTGTACATAAGTGTAAAGAGTACTTGAAGAAGGACTGCCCACCTAATGACAATGAATGCCACAGGAAGAAGAAATAAGAAAATGAAAGTAGCGGGGCTGATTAAAGGGGACTTCAGGGGGCGCCTTAGTGGCTCATTCGGTTAAGCAGCTTGCCTTTGGCTCAGGTCATGATCCCAGAGTCCTAGGATTGAGTCCCACATCAGGCTCCTTGCTCATCGGGGAGCCTGCTTCTCCCTCTCCCTCTGCTACTCCCCCTGTTCGTGCTCTCTCTCTGGCGATCTCTCTCTCTGTCAAACAAATAAATAAAATCTTAAAAAAATATATTGTTGAAAAAAATAAAGGGGACTTCAGTATTTGTGCTATTTTGTTTCTTAAAATAAAAACATAAATTCATACACAAATGAAAGTCTAAGCAAGTATAAGAACTTAATAGTTATTATTACTAGATGGTAGGAGAATGTTTCTTTGATAAGTCTTTATACTTTCTTAGATTTAAAAAAATTTCTCAAAAAAATTAAACACTTAATTGGAAATGCAAAAGTAAAGGTAAAATATAGAGCACTCTGACAAATTTTACGGTGAAAGAGAGCAAACAATCAGAGACTTTAGGGGGGAAGTATGGTGTCAATAGAGGGATTTTTGTTTGTTTAAGATGGGGTACATTAGAGCTGTGTTTTCAGACTGAGTCATGACCCTTTCGTGGGTTGTGAAATCCACTTAGTGGGTTGTTAGTGCATTATTTTCATGGAATCTGTGCAGAAAAGGGTTAAATTGACTTAGCAGGCTTGAGGACTCCCTACTTAGAAAACCCTACATGCAAGTTGAACCCTTGGCTAACAGAGGAGAATGTGAATGGTAGGCATTTTGCCACACTGGTGAGAAACTTCCTCTACATGATAAGAATGGGTCCCTGAGCCTAAATTGTTTGTGTACACAATAGTTTATTCTGAAAACCTTCTTTTCTTCTTGGAGTCTGGAATTTTGGTACATGCTAGGCAGAGAGAGCTTGCATGAGCATTTCTCAGTAAAAACCTTGGGCCCTGAGTGTCTAATGAACTACAGTACTTCACACGCATTGTCTATTGCTGGAGGGATTATTTACATTCTGTGTGACTTTACCGGGAGAGGACCCTTGGAAACTAGCACCTGGTTTGCTCTAGACTTTGCTACATATACCTTTTCCCTTTGCATATTTTTCCTTTTGCCATAATAAAATCTTAGCTCTGAGTACAATTAAAAAGAAAAAAAATAACCGTATGAAAACATCTTTTGAAAACTACTGTTGGCAACACTGCCTTCATGGTATTCGGGATGTTTTATATGAAGAGTCATACAAATTTTCTTAGAATTTCATGTTGGAAAAAATGGTTTTCTCTCTCCCAATGAGTCGGTATGCATTTCTTTATTGGATAAGAGCAGCTATTTACCCCATTGTTTTTTTGACTTGTGTATATACTGGTAAACACAGAGTTAAATTTGGGGATAATTGGAGTTGTCCTTATCAAGGGCTTTAAATCAATAATATTAGCTCTTCGATGAACTGGCAAGTGTTCTATTGCCCTTATATTGCAGTTTTATTGCATTTGTCTGTCTTATCATAAGCTACTTTAGAGTTCTGTGGAATTAGAAGTTAGGTATAGAAAATGGATCAAATATTTTAGAGACCTTTAAGCTCAAGTGTATATAATTCTATAAGTAAAATAGGGGTTAAATTCCTTCCTTAATTATGTATATTTAAATACCATCAACTTTTTTGGAAGTTACTATTCAGTTTTAGCCGAGTGTATATTTTTACAGTGTGGGCACCAATCACTTTAATAACTTCTATTCAAATTGTGCTCAGTAATTATTTTGGTACAAACAGCATCATAATGAATTAACACATTTAGTGGTGAAAGATTATAATGAAATGTAGAATTTCAAACTAGTGACCCAGAGAAGGATTTATTCATTTTGCAAGAAGTTACCACATATTTCCCTTAATCAGATTTTCTGATGCATTTAAACTATTTTTGGTTATACCCAAGCTTCTAGTAGTACAAAATGAATAGAATTAGAGTTTTTATGAGTATAACCACTAGCCATTTCTACTGGTTGTTCAAGAGTTGTAATAGACTAACATGTAAATTTTTAAGAAAAGTTTTGTATTTTTCATATAGGCAGGATAAGGGGGCTCCTTTCTTTGACATTCACATCAATTAATAAAGTACAGAACCAAGAAGTGCAGCTGCTTTATATCCATATTTTGTACAGTATTTTCATTAATTTCTCAGGTAGGCCTTCCACCTCACATTTGAGAAAAGTTATGATTATCTTTCTTTGCATAAGATTAAGTAACTTATTGGGAATCCAGGGGACACCTGGTATTGAGTAAAATATTAGAATTATTTGTAATTTTTTTTCAGAACTCAGCTTAGTTCATTTTGATACAAGAGAGTAAGCTCATTGTATTATTTCAGGGACAAATCTTTTTGAGTATAAAAATTTTCATTGAAAACATAGTATCTTTACTTTCATTGAAGGTTTGTCAAACACATTAGCATTCACATAACTTGGACTTTGAGTCATGAAGATGATTTAGAGATTAGTCTGCAACAGTGAATCTCAGTCTTTAGAATAGGAGGCACCAGAATATTTAGAAGGTGGTGGTGAGTTGTGGGCCAGGAAATATGGGGAAAAGTTGAAAATCTGACTAGGAAAAGGAGCCCCACCCTCACCTTTCCCAGTTATACTCAGCAAGGTGATTACTCTTTCTCCCAGAGTAATGGAGACTAGAGGTTTAGCAGGGATGTTGCAGGCTTGGTGTGATGAGGTAGAGGTACTGCATAGGGATCTGTCCTTGGGGATCTGTGGGTAAGTCCACATAAAGGGTGATGAATGCCCCAGACCCCACTTGGCCACATGCCCCAGTGCTGGCAGGAGGGCATACACCCCCAGGCATAACACTGGAGGATTCTTCTCTGCAAAAAGTGTATAGCACCAGGGAAAAGACCTAAGGTTACTGAACTTGGTGATTTCCCAGCAAAAAGACTAGCCTGCCACCTGATTGCAGCAATGCAGCCAGCCAGTGAGGCTGGCTCGCAGGCCTCCCACTCAGCTTCTTACTGTTTCACTCTGAAATAGGAATGGCACGACACCTCCACAGGATGTTCTCCATCTAAACGGGAAATAAAGGAAGCAAGATAGTGAGTAACACAGAATCCAGGAAGCTGTGGACTCCAACATAGGAGAGAAGCAGCAGGCCTAGCGCTGCTTCACGATGGAAGAGAAGGCTCCAGAAAGTGTGCTCTAAGAAAGAAAAAATGGAACTTGATAAACTGGTTCATCTGATTATGTCTTCAGGGGAAGTTTATTTTTCAATTGGGGAGTTGTAACAAATATTAGTAACAGGGATTTTAATTTTAACATTTCAAAAAGGGATGGAGGGATGGGTGAAATAAGGGAAAGAGATTAAGAGGTACCTACCTCCAGTTATAAAATAATGTCTTGGTGGTGAAAAGTACAGAATGTGGAATATAGTCAACAATATTGGAATAACTTTGAATGGTGACTGAGGATAAGCATACTTATTTTGATGAACATTGGGTAATGTATAGAGTTTCCAATCACTGCCTTGTACACCTGAAACTAATATAATGTTGTATGTCAATGTACTTCAATTAAAAAAAAAGGAAAAATTAAAGTCCTAGGAATGCAATAGTTCTATAAGAAATGTCTTCATAACGTAATATTAGGCTCAGCAGGAAATAGTAAATATTACTTATGTAGTCACAATAATCTAAATATGGATTATTAATAAACAAAACCTTGTGCTATAACTCTATTGGGAGGATGGAAATAAGTAAAATGGTGGGAAAAGTATGAGTGTTCTCCATTCTAATCTTCTATTGAAGAAATCACAGATAATCTCTATATTGGAGCACATGCATATTCTTTAGAATCATAAAGGCAGTAACAAAAGAAGCAGCTAAGAATTGAAAACTGTTTGCCTTTCAGGAATAGGGGTTAGTGTTGGATGTCTATTTTTATTATCTGCCTTATAAGAATCATTTGACTTTTAAAAATAACATACATGGGGGTGCCTGGGTGGTGCAGTTGGTTAAGCAGCCAACTCTTGATTTTGGCTTAGGTCATAATCTCAGGGTCGTGGGACTGAGCCCCAGTTCAGCTCCTCATTCAGTGTGGAGTCTGCTTGAGTGTCTCTCTCTCTCTCTCTCTCTTTTTCTCCCTCTGTCCCTTCCCCATGCTTGCACATACACATGCTCTCTCTTAGATAAATAAGTATAAAAATAACATACATGTATAATATTGATAAAAATAAAGTGGATAATCACACAGTGACTGACCTGAACTAATTTTTAAGTTGTCTAGGCAGATGGTGTTGTTCTGTGACCCTGGGAAAGTTACTTTACTTTTGAAGAGCCTTAGTTTCATCACTTCCAAAGTGGGGATAATGACAATAATTATAACAATAAAAATAACCTCATAGGAATGTTATGAAGAGAAAATGATGCATACAAAGCACTGATGTAGTGCTTGGTACATCTTTTCAGTGTTGGGTATTATTAATACTATTTTAATATATTACTACAAATGTATTTGGCTTTCTAATTTACAAAGGTTTTGATAGACTATGGGAAATCAGGTAACATTTGGATAGCACTTTGGTTTTATTACCTTTAAAGCCAGAAGTGATCATGTCTGGATATTTAATCAATTTCCAGCTAAAGGTCATATCACTAATAACATTTTTACTTCTAAGGCCAGCAGAGTTATTTATTAGAACTTTTTATTTTAAGTTTTCTATTTTATTTATTTTTTAAAGATTTTATTTATTTACTTGAGAGAGTGTGCGTGTGCACGTGCCCACACATGATCTGGAGTGGGGGTAGGGGAAGGGCAGAGGGGGAGGGCGAAGCCGACTCCCTGCTGAGCAGGGAGCCTGTCGCTGGGCTGGATCCAGGACCCTGAGATCATGACCTGAGCTGAAGGCAGACACTTAACCAGCTGAGCCATCCAGGCATCCCAAGTTTTCCATTCTAAAGTGAAGTATTAGCTTGAATACTCTATTGTAAAGTAAGTTTTTAGCTTATATCTAGTTCTATTGTTAAACATTTTAAAAATTTAATTCTAAGGTGGATTTTCATGATTTCCAGTGTCTCTTATGTATAATGATGACTCTTCCTTCTTGTCAAGTGCACAGCACATTGTTAGTGCTTATTTGGTGGATAAGAATAAATACTCATAACAACTACAACTTATTTTACCTAATTTTGAAAACTCTCTTCTAATAGTGTTATGTATTTGGTAATGCAAAACATTGGATGTTTATGGCTTTTTAAATTCTGTGCATGATTTATCTGATTGTCAATATCTGTCTCTGAATACCTCTTACAGATGTACTGAAGACCACCAGATGATTTAGTACTAATACACCCATTTTCTGGACTACTTTTGTCACCAATATTCTGCCTTGCATTTTTTTTTTTAGATATCATTGTTATGCAACATTATATTAGTTTCAGATGTACAACATAATGATTTGATATCTGTATATATTGTGAAAGGAGGACCATAATTAGTCTAGTTAACATCTGTCACTGCACATAGTTACAAATTTTTTCTTGTGATGAGAAATTTTAAGATTCAGTCTCTTAGCAACTTTCAAATACACAATACAATTTTTAAAAAATATTTTATTTATTTATTTGACAGAGAGAGACACAGCGAGAGAGGGAACACAAGCAGGGGGAGTGGGAGAGGGAGAAGCAGACTTCCCATGGAGCAGGGAACGTGATGCGGGCCTCAATCCCAGGACCCTGGGACCATGACCTGAGCCGAAGGCAGACGCTTAACGACTGAGCCACCCAGGCGCCCCGGCAATACAATATTGTTAACTCTAGTCACCATGCTGTACATTATATCCCAGGACTTATTTACTTTATAATTAGAAGTTTGTACCTTTTGACAATCTTCATCTTTCACCTGCCACCCACACCCTGCCTCTGACAACCACCAATCTGTTTTCTGTGTGAGTTTTTTGTTTGTTTGTTTGTTTGTTTGTTTTAGGATTCCAGTATCAGTGAAGTCTCTCTGTCTGGCTTACTTCACTTAGTGTATTTCCCTCAAGACCCATCCTTATTGTCCCAAATGGCAAGAGTTCCTCCCTTTTTATGGCTGTATATATGTGTGTGTGTGTGTGCATGCACACCATGTTTTCTTTGTTTATTCACCCATCAGTGGACATGTAGGTTACTTCGATGTCTTGGCTATTGTAAGTAATGCTGAAATGAACATAGGGTTACATATATCTTTTCTAGTTGTGTTTTTGTTTCCTTTGGATAAATACCCAGAAGTAGAATTGCTGGACCATATTACTATTTATTCGATATTATTATTAATTCAATATTATATATTTAATATTTTGAGGCACCTCTGTACTGTTTCCCATAGTTGCTATACCAGTTTACATTCTCACCAACATGCAAAGCATTTCCCTTTCCTCCATGTGCTTGCTCTCTCCTGCTGCCCTGTTAAAGCTGGTGGGTGTGCCCTGCCCCTGCACTATCCAGGGGCCTCACTAAAGCTGGTGGGCATGTGCAGACCACACAGGGGACTTCCCTTTACCACCTTGCCCTGGTAGCCAGGGAGGCTTGTGTTTCTGAGCCCCAGGGGACTATCACAATTGGAGAGACAGTTCTTGGCAGGCTCCCAACCACAGGACACCTGACAGATAGCTGACTGAAACACAACCCATGTCTTCCTCTGAAAAAAAAGCCTATTTGCTTGTCCTGGAGCTTCAGCCTGAGAGGCGGGCTTCAGGTTTACTCCACATCTAGAGGATACTGAGATGCTCTCAGGGAACAGAGGCCACGTGATCACATCTTTGTGTATAACAACATGTTACTGAACAACTCCTGGGTTATAGGAGAAATCAAAGGAGAAATCCAAAAATACCTAGAGATAAATGAAAGCAGAAATATGACATACCAAAATCAATGGGATGCAGCAAAAGTGGTTCTAAGAGGAATGTTCATAACAGTACAGGCCTACCTTAAGAAACAAGAGAAATCTCAAATAAATAGTTTTTTTTTTACTTAAAGGAACTAGAAAAAGAACAAGTGAAGCCTAAAGTTATTAGAAGGAAATAGTAAAGATCAGAGCAGAAATAAATGAAATAGAGACTAAAAAGACAAAAGAAAAGATGAATGAAACTAAGAGCTGGTTCTTTGAAAAGATAAAATTGACAGATCTTTAGCTAGACTCGCAAAGAAAAAAAGAGAGGACAATAAAATTGGAAATAAAAGAAGAGTAATTACAACTGATACCACAGAAATACAAAGGATCAGAAAGACTACTATGAACAATTAGACATCAGCAAGAAGCAAGTGGGTGAAGTACTAGAAAATGCAGTCTTCCAAAACTGAAATGAGGAAATAGTAAAACTGGATAGACTGGTTACCAGTAAGGAGATCTAACCAATAATGAAAAGCCTCCCAACACCAAAAGCCAGGACCAGATGGCTTCACTGGCTAACTCTACCAACCATTCAAAGAAGATTTAATACCTATCCTTCTCAAACTCAGCTTATAGAATGGGAGAAAATATCTCCAAATCATGTATCTGATAGGGGACTATTATCCAAAATATATAAAGAATTCATACAACTCAATAGCAAAAAAACAAACAATTCAATTAAAAAGTGGGTAAAGGCTTTATTGTATAGCTGAGCAGAACATGTGCTTAATCTTAGGGATGCTGAAGGAGATGAATGGGCTTTGGAGTGAATGTGACAGTTTAAAAAGCACCTTCATTTTTTGGACCTACATATTGAACTGTTTTGGAACTCAGCTGTTCCCTTCCTGAGTTTCAAATATGAGACTGCTATAGTCACATCCCAATATCCAGTGGTAAAATCTCATTTGTCACTGTCATTCCTATTCCTTTTCATTTATAATCAGAATAAAGTTGTATTTCTTTTTTATCCTTTTTTTAAAGATTAAATTTAATTAATTAATTTGATAGAGAAGGAGCACAAGCAGGGGGAGCAGTAGGCAGAAGGAGAGGGAGAAGCCCCAATATGGGGCTAAAACCCCTGACCCTGAGATCAAGAGTCACACATTGCACCAACTGAGCCAGCCAGGCGCCCCAACTTGTATTTCAAATTAAAAAAAGTGGGCAAAAGATCTGAATAGACATTTTTCCAAAGAAGTCATGCAGATGGCCAACAGGTACTTGAAAAGATGTTCGATATCATTAATCATCAAGGAAATGCAAATCAAAACCACAATGAGATATCACCTCACATCTGTTAGAATGTTTATGATCAAAAAGACAAGAGATAACATGTGTTGGTGAGGATGTGGAGAAAGGGAACCCTTGTGCAATGTTGGTGGGAATGTAAATTTCTGTAGCCATTATGGAAAACAGAATGGACGTCCTCACAAAGTTAAAAACAGAAATACCATAAGATCCAGTGATTCCACTACTTGATATTTATCTGAAGAAAATGGAAACACTAATTCAAAAATATATGCACCCCTATGTTCACTGCAGCATTATTTTTAATAGCCAGTATATGGAAGAAACCTACATGTCCAGTGATGGTTAAATGGACAAAGAAAATGTGATACACACACACACACACACACACACACACACACACACACACATACACACAATGGGGATATTACTCAGCCATGAAAAAGAATGAAATCTTACCATTAAGGACAAGAAGGATAGACCTTGAAGGAAATATGCTAAGTCAGACAGAAAAAAGATAAATACCATATGATTTCACTTACATGTGGAATCTAAAAAACAAAACTCATAGATGTAGAGAACAGAACAGTGGTTGCTAGAGGGCAGGGAGTTTGGGGTGGGCAAAATAGATGAAGGGGGTCAAGAGGTACAAACTTAAAATAAATAAGTCTTAGGGATGTAATGTATAACATAATTAATAATACTGCAGTGCATATTTGAAAGTTGCCAAGAGAGTAAATCCTCAAAGTTCTCATCATAAGACAAAAAAAAGTATCACATTGTAGGATGGTAGCTAGACTTACTGTGGTGATAATTTCAAATCATTATGTTGTACACCTGAAACTAATATAATGTTATATGTCAATTATACCTCAACTTTTAAAAAAATCGGTAAATAGGGGTGCCTGGGTGGCTCAGTTAAGTGACTGCCTTCAGCTCAGGTCATGATCCTGGAGTCCCGGGATTGAGTCCCGCATCAGGCTCCCTGCTCAGTGGGGAGTCTGTTTCTCCCTCTGACCCTCCCCCTCTCATTCTCTCTCTCTCTCATTCTCTCTCAAACAAATAAATAAAATCTTTAAAAAAATTTAAAAATCAGTAAATAAAAAAATTCCTTCTTTCCCTTAATAAAAAGAAGAATGCCAGCTAATAAGTGTAGGAGGAATAATGAACTAGAAGTATCACCATTTTGCAACCCCAATGCAATGTCTGACTGATGGAAGGATCATCAGTGGACGGTACAATCTTCTGGTATAGTGTTGTTGGGGAACAAAATATAGTCATATGGGCAAGTATCAATTACAGATTACATATTCATTACAAAAGGAAAATGTACTTTTACAATAGAGAGATCTGGAAGACATCACCATAACTGAATGATGAAACTTGTCATCACCAATAATGTGTAAACTGGAAGTATGTCCTTCTTGATTTGACACCATGGGAAATAAACATCATCAAAAATGTTTAACTCAGATTTGATTTGAGGGAAATAATGAACAATTCTAGATTGTGGGACATTCTACAAAACAACTGGCCTGAATTTCTCAAAATGTTAGTGACAAATTATTTTTCTAAAAGTTGAAGGATTAAAAGAGATGAAAGAGAAATGACAGCCAAATGAACTGTATGATCCTTGGTTGGATCCTGAATAATTTTTAAAAATCAGCTGGGAATAATATTTTGGGGACACTTTGGGAAATATGAATATAGGATGTATATTAGGTAGAAATAGTTTATGTATGCTAAGTTTCCTGATACAGTGATTAGATTGTGATTAAGTGAAAGAATGTCCCTATTCTTTTAAGTGGTTAAGGAAAAAAAAATAAGTTGTGTGTGCGTGTGTGTTTATGTGGGAGAGAGAGAGAAAGAAGGGGTGTAGAAAAATGGAGATTATTTCAAAATTGAAAGGTGGAAAGAAGCAATTTGAGGGATAGATTATGCCATGCATTCTTTAAAAAAAAAAAAGTGCTTTAGTAAATTCTTGGCCAATACTGGAACTTAGTGAAGATTTTGATTTTGCAAAAGAAATGGTGTACAATTGAAGGCAATCGGCATAGGTCTCAGTTAAATGTTGTGAAGGTATGCAATCCAATAGTACTAGGACATCAAAATGAAAATCTCTCTAGGTTGCTAATTCAGGTGGATGCCTCTTTCTTGTCCTTTGAGAATTATCTGTTACCATCTGTTTATTGGGAAAAGAAAAAAAAATCCTCTGCTAAAATGATATACATTAAAATAGTAACACATTGCCATTTTGCATATCAAATTGAAATCTCAGCGTGCTTCTTGGCTCAGTGAGCTTTATGAGAACAGCACAGTAAACCTGGACAAGGACCATGCGTGTTGTGAAGGCATTCCACCTGCCTTAGAAGCCCACTACTGTCCCCTTTATGTTTTGCTCTTCACATGCAGTGCTGCTGGTGAGTTTCTTGGGCCAGACTTCCCAGCAGCGGGTACTTTAGACAGAGCTGACCAGAGCAATTAAGAGACACCCTCTGGCTTTTGGACCAAGTCTGTCAAGGCTTTGATTATTCTATTTCAATTTATTTCAACAAACAAATACTAAGTGCTTACTGTATGCGGGGCAGGGTCCTGGTACTCCCTAGGATACCAAGATAAATAAAATGTGGTATGTGCCTATGAAAAGTGTATATTTCAGGGAAAGAGAGCTTGAGACAGCTACATCAATATCTATTATTAAAAGGTAGAGAATGAGAAATGATTTAAGAGGCAGACAAACAATATCCCATGAGCTTTTGGTATTCAGAGGTCCCTTGGCTTTTTAGTGCTATCCTGCAGGTCTTTCTTAAAATGGAGGATCGAAGCCCAGTCATCCAGATGGTTTGGGACATTTACAGAACCATGATTCATAGATGTGATATCTGGTTGTATTTTTTTTTAATTGCCCTGCTTTCTGATGTTAATTATTGCAACTAGGCTGCCAAGCAAACATCTGTTCAAGGTTGGAATCTGGATCCAGGCTTGTTGCTTTGGCTGAGCTTGCTGGATACTGTTCTTACTTCACATGGAATATTGTATAATCTCTATAAAAATTGCATAGTATGTATAGAACATCAAACTATTACAGGTCAGTACATGACTAGAAGACTTACATAAAAGGAGAAACAACAAGTGAGTGAACCGATATATATTAAAGCCTACAACTAGTAAAAATAAATTTTAAACCACATGCATTAAAAAAATAATATTGCCATTTTTGCTTATCACATTAAAGGCAAAAGTTTTGTAGGTTTTTTTGTGTTGTTTTAGTTTGTTTTTTTTTAATGATGTACTCATCAGAGCAAGGTGTGATAAAATGGCTGCTATCATGGACTGTAAATAAATATAGCTTTCGGAAAGCAGTTTGGCAGTATGTGTCAAGAAGAGTCTTATAATAATCACACACTTTGATCCAATAATTCCAATTCTGGGACTCTATCCTAAGGAAATAATCTGAACCACAGAAAAAGCTTTATGCATAAACTCTTTCATCACCACATTATTTATAATAACATAAAATTAGAGACAGCTTCCACAGATTAGCTGTGACTCCTCCACTTTCTGAAATATTATACAACATTCAGAAACAATGATTAGATGGTAATAACATGGAAAACGCTCATGTTACATTATGTGGAGAGACAAGATACAAAATTGAATTTAGAGTGATGTAGAATAGATATAGTATATTCTAGAAGGAAATACATGAGTATGTTAATATTGGTCATATTTGGATAAGACAAAGCCTAATTTTTTCCCTTTTTCTGTTTTCCAAATTTCCTTTACAAAATCATGTATAGCTGCACAAACTCAGTTGCCCTCTGAGACTGCCTTGAAACACCTCCCCACCCTCCAGGCCCCCAGTATGACTGATACCTGTTCTTCTAGTTTTAGCAAGTGAGGCCCAGACCAGATCTACTTTGTTTTGAGGGGAAAAATGTATTTCTACTCTCCCTCAAAAATGATAAAGACTATTCAACAGATGAATTTTATATGGTTCTACTCTGTATACTAGGGATCCAGTGAAATTTTGGTCAACCAGTAACATTTTTGACAATTGGTGCATTTAAAAAATAATTAAATAATAAAAAAAATTTAAAAACTAGCGCTCTTGAATGGGAGCCGCTGAGAACATTTTGAAGGACTTGGACTAGGAAGAATGGGCTGACAAGTCGAAAGGGTCAGAAGCACTTCTTTCCCTACATACCAGCCTTTTTCTTTCAGTTAACACATTGGATACAACAGCTGAGTTGTGGCCAGCAAAGAATGTAGCTGTTCCCCTTAAGGGAAGCTGGGCTTCTGGCCTGTGTGAGGTCTCTACCCTGGTAGTTATGATTGATCATTTCTGTCTTCTTAGAACTACTGATAAAGGCCAATTAGGCTGTCACTCCTCTCCCACTCCCAGAACCCCTTAAAATAGTCCAGAACAGGACATCAATTATTCTACCTACAAGGCCACTTTATACACTAGACAAAACAAAATCACATTCCTCCCCTATAATAGATGCTATACTTGGACTAACGGCCCCGGTTCCCCATATTCATCTGTATTTCTGCTTCCTGGTTGACCCTTAGACTTCTGTGGCTGGAGACTCATCACCTGATCATTACCTAGAAAACCAACACTAGCTATATTCACCTCTTTTTGTATTTCAACAAATATTTATTAAGCACCTACTCTGTGCCAGGCGGTAGGGGAGGTATTTGAGATGTACGAATAAATAAGGTGCAATTCCTGCCTTCGAAGAGTTTATAGAATAATGGGAAAAGCAAACAATTACTCTGGAGTGGGATAAATAAAATGACTGCTAGCACAGGCTAGCTACAGGTGATTAAGAATCACATGATGCAGTTTTGTAAGAGTAGGAAAGTTTTCCAGAAGGGTTTGACACCAAAGCTAAGACCTGCAGTGTTTCAGTAAGAAAAGTGCATGTGAAGAATGCCCCAGATAAAAGGAACAGCATGTTCCAGAGGCAAATAAGAGTGTGACTGGGGTGTAGTCTGCAATGGCAGGGAATGGCAATCGGGAGCCCAGAAAAGTAGTCAAACATGAATTGGGGCTTTATTTCACATACTAGGGAGTTTTCATTTTATCCTGAGCACAAAGGTATTATGGAAGTAGTTTAAGTAGTAGATTAGCATGATCAGATTTGTGTTTTAGAAAGAGTACTCCCAAGCCTGGACTTAGTGGCAGTGGAAATCAGGAGAGGTAAATGGTTCTCTGAAGTGTGAATAAAGTAGAATTTTGTTGATTGATTGGGTGAGGTAGAGATGATACAGAAGAAAAGTCAGGAAGCAATATTTTGTTTTCTGGTTACTGTGCCATTCACTGTGATAAGGAACATGAAGTAAAGTGGGCTGTCAGGGAAAGATGAGGAGATGATGATTTCTCTTAGACTGAGTGTGTGGTATGTGACTGGAGACATGGGAATTGCATGTAGGTATCAGAAGCTCAGTAGAGAGATCTGGGCTGGAGGTTTACATGGGGAAGCCTCAGTACGTATGTAGAGTTGAAACCATGGTGGTGGAGGAATAACACCGAGATCAATGAGAACAATCTGTTATAAACAAAACCTTGAGACTCGAGAAACTTTAATGGATAGACATGGGAAGAATCCACAAAGGGGAAAGAAGAAGGTATCAGGAAACAAGAGAGTGTGATACACTAGGGGTCAGGACGGAAGCCGAGGTCAACAGTGTCAATAATGCAGAGGAGGTGAGTAAGATAAGGTTCCCAAAGGCATTTATTAACGAGAAGGTCATTGGTAATTTTGTAGAGAGAGACTTCAAGGAGAGCTGTGAGACAGATAGTCCTGGGTTTTTAAATGTGGACATAGAGAAAAGAACATTAAATATTCTTTCAGTTAGCTTGGCTGAAAATGGAGGGAGACTAAGGGACACGGGGTCCTAAAGAGTTTTTATTTTGTTTTGCTTTCATGATGAGAGAGACAAGCATGTTTATATGCTTGCTTGCTGAAGTTACCAGAAAGAGTTGAGGTCCCTGACAAAGCAGGTAGAAACATTCCTCTTGAGAAGGTTGAGAGGTTCTGCTTTCTACCAAAGAAGAAGGAAGAATGGAAGAGAATGCACCGCCAGTGTGTGGGAAACAAAAAGTTGAAGGGTTCTCATCTGACCACATCAGCTTTTACCCTGTCAATTGGGAGCTGAGGTTACTGATTGCATATGTATCTGCCAGCTGAAAGGGAAGGTTGAGGGTGAGGCCTTGAGGAGTGAAAATTAGAAATGGTTCATAGGTGAGGAAGGGGGTAACCCAGAGCCACCCAGAGAGGGGCTGCTGCACAATGATGACAACACAGATGGGCTTGGAGACCATCTGCTTGTTTACAGCATTGCACCTGGAGGAGGCAGGTCAAGGTTTGACTGCTTCTGCTCATGAAAGTATGATGTTTAGAAAGACATTTACTGCTTTTGATGAAGCATTTAAGAATTCTCAGTGGCCACTAGCAACATGGCATTATTATTCAAGTAGCTAATTTTGCCAAGTGTAGGTAGGCATCTGCAGGGGCATTGTGACAATGTGTCCATACTCTGGTACTGACAAGGTTTGAATTAAAGCTTCAGTATTTTCTTTCTGTGTGACCTTGGGCAAATGACTTACTCTTCTATGCTTTGGGATCCTGGTAGGATCTTTATCAGGAAAAAATGAGGTGATTGATAGAAAGTGCTTAGTACAGTACCTATTACACATTCAATAAATGTTAGTGGCTGCTATCATCGTCATCATCATCAGGTTCACTGTGACAATACCAGAAGTTTCTAGAAAGCTTACAGTTTAAACCTTTACTATAGAGCAGAAAGTGGTCTGGATAGACCAAATCAGCCACAGCATTCCTTTAAGCCAAAACCTAGTCCAGAGCAAGGCTCAAACTCTCTTCAATTCCATGAAGGCTGAGAGAAGTGAAGCTACGGAAGAAAAGTTTGAAGCTAGCTGAGGTTGGTTCATGAGGTTTAAAGAAAGAAGCCATCTCCATAACATAAAAGTGTAAGACTACGCAGCAAATGCTGATGTAGAAGCTGCAGCAAGTTATCCAGATCTGGCTAAGGTAATGAATGAAGGTGGCTACACTAAACAACAGATTCCCAGTGTGAATGAAACAGCTTTATATTGGAAGAAAATGCCGTCTAAGACTTTCATAGCTATAGGAGAGAAGTCAGTGCCTAGCTTCAAAGTTTCAAAGGACAGGTGGACTCTTGTGTTAGGGGCTAATGCACCTGGTGACTTTTGGTTGAAGCCAATTCTCATTTACCATTCCAGAAAACCTGTGGCCCTTAAGAATGACACTTAATCTGTTTGCCTATGTTCTATAAATGGAACAACAAAGCCCGGATGACAGCACATCTGTTTACAACATGGTTTACTGAGTATTTTGAACTTTCTTCTGAGAACTATTGCTCAGAAAAAAAAAAAAAAAGATTCCTTTTAAAATATTATGGCTCATTGACAATGCACCTGGTCACTCAAGAGCTCTGATGGAGATGGACAGAAAGATTCATGTTGTTTTCATGCCTGCTAACAAAACATCCATTCTTTGGCCCATGGATCAAGGAGTCAGTCATTTTGACTTTCAAGTCTTATTATTTAAGAACTACATTTCATAAGTCTATAGCTGCCACAGATAGTCCTCTGATGGATCTGAGAAAAGTACACTGAGAACCTTATTAAAAGGAGTCACCATTCTAGATGCCTTTAAGAACATTTGTGACTCGTGGGAAGAGATCAAAATACCCACATTAACAGGAGTTTGGAAGAAGTTGATTCCACCCCTCATGGATGACTCTGAGGGATTCAAGACTGCAGTGGAGGAAGTAACCGCAGATGTGGTAGAAACAGCAAGAGAACTAGAATTAGAAGTGGAGCCTGAAGATGTGACTGAATTGCCAAATCTCATGATCAAACTTCAACAGTTAAAGAGCTGCTTCTTATTGAATTGCAAAGAAAGTGGTTTCTTGAGATGGAACCTACTCCTGATGGAGATGCTGTGCAGACTGTTGGAATGACAACAGAGGATTTAGAATATTACATCAACGTGGTTGATAAGGCGGCAGCAGGGTTTGAGAGGATTGACTCAAATTTTAAAAGAAAATTCTGTTGAGATCAAACAGCACTGCATGCTGTAGAGAAACCATTTGTGAAAGAAAGAGCCCATCAATGTGGGAACATTTATTGTTGTCTTATTTTAAGAAAGTGCCACAGCCACCCCTGCCACAATCACCACCACGCTGATCAGTCAGCCGCCATCAACATTGAAGCAAGACCTCCACCAGCAAAAAGATTATGACTCGCTAAAAGCTTAGATGATAGCTAGCATTTTTTAATTATTTATTTTTAAAGATTTATGTATTTATTTGAGAGAGAGAGAGAGAGAGCAGGAGGAAAGAGCAGAGGGAGAGAATCTTCAAGCGACTACCTGCTGAGCACAGAGCCCGACTCAGGGCTCAGTCCCACGACCCATGAGATCATGACTTGAACTGAAACCAAGAACGGGACACTTAACTGACCGAGCCACCTAGGCACCCTGATAGTTAGCATTTTTTAGCACTAACATTTGAAAAATAAGGTGTGTACATTGGGTTTTTTTTTAGATATAATGCTATTGTATACTTAATAGATATATAATATACCTATTATTGTATTAATACAATGTTATTTTATACTTACAAGCAGTAGAGTGTGAACATAACTTTTATATGCACTGGGAAACCAAAAAATTCATTCGGCCCACATTTTTGCAATATTCATTTTATTATGATGGTCTAGAACTGAACCCACAATACACCTTAGGTATATGTAATACTATAAAAATACTATACAGGCAGAAATACTATATAAAAACCTTTAAATTATGTTGGTATTCTTCCTTTACACTCGTACTTATATTTGGCTTATAAGAGAAAAGCAACCTGATTTTCAGTTTTACTTACTATTTACTCTGTTAAAATATTGTGATGTGTTCTACTTTTTCCATATTGCTCACAGTTTTCTAGTTGGTCTCTATCATACAGCCTTCCTATATACTTTATCTTAGCTAGTTTTCTGAAACAAATTGTTATTTCAGTCAAAAACCTCACATTTGAACTATCTCAATTCTAATACATGAACTATATTTACCTTGTTGACCAATAGCAAAGTCAAGAGATTTTTATTGTTGTATTGCAGTCACCTAAAGAAATGAAAAAATTCAGTTGAAGCAGGGTAGAATTTTCTAAAATGTATTTGTAGTAAATCAAGACATTGTGAGTATTCCAGTCCTTTTTCAGTCTAATCACAAAGCTTTTAACTAAGAGTTTATAGTATATCTGTTCACCAAGCAAGTCTTTTTTAGACACCTCTTTATCCTACTCATATTTTTTAAAAGATTTTGTTTATTTATTTATTTACTTATTTATTTTAGAGAGAGAGAGAGCGAGCGACTATGAGGGGAAGGCAGAGGGAGAGGGAGAGAACCACAAATAGACACCCTTCTCAGCGTGGAGCCCATTGACAGTCCCAGTCTCATGACCCTGAGATCATGATCTGAGCTGAAACAAAGAGTTGGATGCTTAACTGACTGAGCCACGCAGGCACCCCTAAAAGATTTTATTTTTAAGTAATCTCTCTACCCAACATGAAGATCAAGCCCAAGATCAAGAGTCACATGTTCAACCGAGTCAGCCAGTCACCCATATCCTACTCATATTTTCTTTTTAAAGATTTTATTTATTTATTTGACACAGAGAGAGATAGTAAGAGCAGGGACACAAGCAGGGAGAGTCTGAGAGGGAGAAGCAGGCTTCCTGCCGAGCAGGGAGCCCAACGTGGGCCTCGATCCCAGGACCCTGGGATCACGACCCAAGCTGAAGGCAGATGCTTAACGACTGAGCCACCCAGGCGCCCCCTACTCATATTTTTAAAAGAGATTGCTTTGCTTCTAGAATAAGATCCCATTTTTTATTAAATTTTAATACTTTGCAAGTATTAAATTTCAAACATCAGAAGAGAGGACAGTTTTTTGAAAACACATATATTCTTTTCTCTTTTCATATTCAAATACACTTTAACTTTGTTTCTGGGAAATATAAAGGAAACTTTGGTCACTCTGCACGAAACAGTATTTTATATTTGGAAGTAATGAATAGAAGCCAGGAAGAAGGAATTATATTTTTCTTTATTGAATCTAAAAACTCCAGGTAATGAACATGCTATTCCTAGAACTGGGTGGATGGTGCACAAAGATACTTTGTTTTGGCATGAAAAGGCTCTGTTGAAATTGCTCTTTTTAAGTTAAAAGAACTATGTGAACTTAGTTTAACGTCTAGGAAAGCACTGATGCTTGCCAATACCAAAAGACCAAAACCTGTAGGGAAAAAAAATTAAATGGTTGTGAGTAAAAATGTAGAACATGTATTTTTTAAAAGTGTCAAACTTGGATTATCTTCAGGTTTACAAGTAGTATTGTAAAGAGTGATGTTGTTCTATTTGTTAAACAGTTTTCAAGAAGAAAGGTTTTTGGATTAAAAAAAACCACAGATAACTATTTTGACATCAGCTCCAGGAAAGGAACATTGCTTGCTGTGAATTAGCTTCAATGACAGTACCACTGTGTGGGCGGGATACCCAAAGGGTTTAGTTTACTTAGGAAATGGCTGCCTTCTCCACTGCATTCTACAGAGGGTTAGGGGCAAAGCCCAGAATTCATTAGTGTATTGGTATAGGATTTAAACTAAGACTACCAAGTATATTCAGAGATAAACTTAAATAATGTTCATTAATTCAGTTTTGAATTTAACCATAATTCTCAAGATCCTGTCTTGTTTTCAAGACCAACCCAAAATTTTGGTTACTGGTTTTGCTATTAATTCTGGATCTACCAGTTACTATAGTTCAGAAAATACTTATGCATAAAAAATTCTGTACAATCAAAATTTTAACAAAAATACTAGAGTATTGGGCGCCTGGGTGGCTCAGTTGGTTAAGCGACTGCCTTCAGCTCAAGTCATGATCCTGGAGTCCCAGGATCGAGTCCCACATCGGGCTCCCTGCTCAGCACGGAGTCTGCTTCTCCCTCTGACCCTCTTCCCTCTTGTGCTCTCTATCTCTCATTCTCTCTCCCTCGAATAAATAAATAAAATCTTTAAAAAAAAAATACTAGAGTATTAAATAAAAAAAATAATTCCACAGTATGAAAAATCAATTTTGAATGATTCCTTCTTCTCTCTCACTTCATGTTTTTTCATATATACTTTTACATACTTATGTAAATACAATTTTAACGCTTCTTTATCTAACATCAAATATCTTTTAAAATATTTTTCATATTTTTTCTATTTAAGAAATAAAATAGCCAAATCTACCCATTGAGATCCTTTTTATTCTTCATAGTTTAACTAAAATACCTCCTTTTTCATGCACAGTCAAAATCAGTTCTCCTTTTTGCTTCTCTGCCTGAACAGTGGTCATTTATGCCTATGTTTATCTCCCCTGATAAGCTGGAAGCTACTTGAGGGTAGCAGTTTATTCATCTATAAATTCTCTCCAGTAGGTAGTAGGCACCTTGCGCATAGTAGGCACTGAATAAATAATTGGGTATTGAGTTGAAACAAATCCATAGAGACATTTAGAGCAAAGTGTTTTACAAAGAAGTTGAAGTGAGAAGAAATGAGCAAAGCCATAGAAGTTTTATGCCTATAAAAAGAAGGAAGAAGTGGCAGTACTAATTTCTAATGAAGTAGAGTTAGAATTTAAATATAAAAATGCCAAATAGGGAGAAGACTATTTACAAAGATAATGTCATAAACTTGTATGCACCAAGAAACACTGCAGTTAAATATGTAAACCAAAAACACATCAATGAGAAGTATAATCTGAAAAAATATATAGTAAGCAACTTTAATATTCCTCTTTCAGAATCAGATTGAATACATAAATAAATTAATGAGCCTATGGAAGAATTAATGTAAGCCATTCAAACTGGCCTGAATAGAAATCTATATACAATCTTACATCTCTTGATTAGAGTAAAAGATGTTTGTCCCAGAAACATTTTTTTTAATTATGTAATTGGCTAGAAATAAAACCTTAATATTTTTTAAAGATTTTTTTTATCTATTCATTTGAGACAGAGAAATACAGAGAGAGAGAGAGAGCGAGCATGAGCAGGAGGAGGTGCAGAGGGAGAGGGAGAAGCAGGCTCTCCGCTGAGCAGGGAGCCCAATGTGGGACTCAATCCCAGGACCCTGGGATCATGACCTGAGCCGAAGGCAGACGCTTAACCATCTGAGCCACTCAGGTGCCCCCAAACCTTACTATTTTTAAAATTAAGATTTTACAGACCACTTACTTTTATTCATAATTAAGCAAAGGTGAAAATAAATAGTAGGAAAAAATTACCGAAAAAGTTTTAGCTGCAGAGAAATTAAGCAATACTTAAAGAGGAAGTGAAAACAGTTTATACACTGCCTAGAAAAAAAATGGAGAGAACATTTCATTCCAAAATTTTTAGAACATGGTAAAAACTATTCATTACTAAGGAATAAAAGCAGGAAACAAGGGACTAACGAATCATCTTAAGAAACTAGGAAAAGGATAACAAAATGAACCATATAAAAGCATAAAGAGGATAGTCTTAAACATAAAAACCCAAAGGAAGGAATAGAAAAAGAAAAAACAAACAAACCAACCAACAATATAAAGGATAAGCCCAAGAGCTGGTTATTTTAAGAAATACAAGATTAATTCTTTTAGGAGCCTGATTTAAGGATCAAAGAAAGTAAAAGTAGACAAGGTGAGAAAGAGACAAGGTGAGAAGAACAGATAAGATGAGAAAAGAGAAAACCACAGAGAGAAAGAGGGAGAACAGAGACTATTCTGTTGTAGCAGAGGGGAAACCAAGGGAAACCAAGGGAATAGACGCTTTCCTAGAAGACATATCCTAAATTAGGTCCTCTATTGTAATTGGCCCGTTCAAATTTTCAACTTCTTGGCTAAATTTTGGTAACTTCTAATTCCTGGGAGGTTTTTTTGTTTGTTTCTTTTCTTTCAGTTTTTACTGTGGTTGAGGATAATCCTGTTTCCCCAGTGGCCAGACCACACCTGAATGATGGCTTTAGTTTCTGGGTGGTACACTTTTACCAAGAAAGCTAGGAAGAAGAAAAGATTTCAAACGATATATGAGGAACAGTTAGAGAAGTGGGGCTGTTTCCCTGAGAGAAACAACTGAAGGGACATGATAGCTGTCTTCAAGTGTTTGAAGACCCCTTACCAAGAAGAATGGGTAAATACCTCCTATAAGACCAAGGAGAAAATTAAAAATAACTTGTAGTTCAGGGAAAAAATGTGGGGAACTACTACATTGCTTTTCTAGGCCAACATGTCTGTTTTGCAATATTTTCCCCTAAACCCATTAGCTTAAATATGCCCAAGATTTGAGTCAATGGCACTACTCCGCCTACTCAAAAATCCGCAAAATCACCTATATTTGCAGTTTTGCTTTCTTACTCACTTTTCAGAGTTGTTAAGAGAATTTACTATGATTTGTGGAAGGGCGAAATAGTTTTCCATAACTAGACCACCAATGGCTTTTTTTTTAAATTTTATTTTATTATGTTATGTTAATCACCATACATTACATCATTAGTTTTTGATGTAGTGTTCAATGATTCATTGTTTGCTGGAACACCAATGCTCCATTCAATACGTGCCCTCTTTAATACCCACCACCAGGCTAACCCATCCTCTCACCCCCCTCCCTTCTAGAACCCTCAGTTTGTTTCTCAGAGTCCATAGTCTCTCATGGTTAGTCTCCCCCTCCGATTTCTCCCCCTTCATTTTCCCCTTCTTTTTTTTTAACATATCATGTATTATTTGTTTCAGAGGTACAGGTCTGTGATTCAACAGTCTTACACAATTCACAGCGCTCACCATAGCACATACCCTCCCCAATGTCTATCACCCAGCCACCCCATCCCTCCCACCCTCCACCACTCCAGCAGCCCTCAGTTTGTTTCCTGAGATTAAGAATTCCTCATATCAGTGAGATCATATGATACATGTCTTTCTCTGATTGACTTATTTCACTTAGCATAATACCCTCTAATTTCATCCACGTCGTTGCAAATGGCAAGATTTCACTCCTTTTGATGGCTGCATAATAGTTCATTGTATATGTATACCACATCTTTTTTTAAATTTTTATTGTTGTGTTAATCACCATACATTACATCATTAGTTTTTGATGTAGTGTTCCATGAATCATTGTTTGTACATAACACCCAGTGCTCCATGCAGAATGTGCCCTCTTTAATACCCATCACCAGGCTAACCCATCCCCCCACCCCCTCCCCTCTAGAACCCTCAGTTTGTTTTTCAGAGTCCGTCGTCTCTCATGGTTCGTCTCCCCCTCTGACTTACTCCCCTTCATTCTTCCCCTCCTGCTATCTTTTTTTTTTTTCTTAACATATATATTGCATTATTTGTTTCAGAAGTACAGATCTGTACCACATCTTCTTTATCCATTCATCTGTCGATGGACATCTTGGCTCTTTTCCATAGTTTGGCTATTGTGGACATTGCTGCTATAAACATCAGGGGGCACATACCCCTTCGGATCACTACATTTGTATCTTTGGGGTAAATACCGAGGAGTACAATTGCTGGGTCGTACAGTAGCTCTATTTTCAACTTTTTGAGGAACCTCCATACTGTTTTCCAGAGTGGCTGCACCAGCTTGCATTCCCACTAACAGTGTAGGAGGGTTCCCCTTTCTCCTCATCCCCACCAACATCTGTTGTTTCCTGACTTGTTAATTTTAGCCATCCTGACTGGTGTGAGATGGTATCTCATTGAGGTTTTGATTTGGATTTCCCTCATGCCAAGCGATGTTGAGCACTTTTTCATGTGTCTGTTGGCCATTTGGATGTCTTTGGAAAAATGTCTCTTCGTGTCTTCTGCCCATTTCTTGATTGGAGTGGCTTTTGTTTTTACTTGCTTTTGGCATTTTAGGATATTTAAGCATATTTTAAAGGCCAAGAGAATGAAACCAATGAGGAGGGAGAGATAGAAGTTATAAAAGGTTTCTTGTGGGTTCTGTAAATGTTTTAAAGTTTGAAGTTGTCTCTAGTCCCTGAAATTTTCACTTGCTCCTTTTTACTGAAATTAAACCTCTGGGTAAAACAAGTAAAATTAGCCTTCCCTCCCCAACCAGAAGATTGCTAATTATTGCTCTGGTACTAGATCAACTAAAAATGCCATTTCCCACTTATTACTATGAACTATATATCTATATTTCCATATCTATGTGTCTGTATTTCCATTCTTGGTTAAATTTTTAAGAAAATGGGGGCACTTTTGATGTAAATCTATAATATCTGTGTTTCTTATTTACCTCAGCATTCAGTCCTCCTTATTGGAATACAATATATTCATGTAATTTGTACTTTATTTATCTTCCTTTAAATATATGCTTTTGGAGGAAGAACACTGAATTATGAATGAGAATACTGAGTTATGAATTATTGCAGGATTTAAATGTTCTCAAATAAGAAATAAGCATCATAAGAGTTTTTAATTTCTAAAACTAATTTTATGAAATAATGTTTTCTAAATACCAAGGAAGATAGATATTAGCCAATTTTTGTTGAGTTTTCCCTATCTGTCAGGTACTGTTCCAGGTATTTTACACAAATTAACTCATATAGTCCTCTCAAAAACCCAGTTCGGTTGGTATATTGCCATCACGGTTATATGGATGCAAATGCTGGATGAGGGAGAGAGTAAGGAACTAGTGGTGAGACTCCGAGCCAATCTGAGTCTGGAATCTGCTCTTTTAACTACTACACTCTACTGATTTTTTTTAGATAGAGCTAAAGCTTTAGAAAGTTTAAGTGCACTGTTGGTCTTTTTGTAAATTAGCGCATGCCTTATAATTACACCGTTTTAGAGACAGCAGAGAATCCTAAAGGTGAATTAGTCCATTTCCAAGAGAGTTGGTTGTGTGTGCCCCTGAAACTCAAGGACACTCAGCCACATAAACAGCAGCAGAATCTTGCCTCTGATTTCCATTTGGGGGTCCTTTTTGTAAATTACCTGTGTAGTGTCTTTATATTCTGATTGTAAGAAATTGGAATGGCTTATTTAGATTAACATAATGATGGGGAAATCAGAGTAGATAACATGTAAACAAAGAAAACTCATAATTTTTCTTTTAAAAGTATTTCCCTCTCTAATGTGTGACTAAATATCTAGTCTGTTCTAAAATTTCTGCATTTCAAAAAGCAAATTTTATCATAGTTAAATGAATATGTACTCATTCTGTTTATCTGAGCACATATTACATATACATTTTTCTTTCAGTCTAAATAGTTCATCAGTCTAAATAGTTCAACAGTACTTTGTTTTGAAAAATCCCTTCATACTAATAATCTTTATAGACTGATTAAAATTTGAAAGTTAACTTCTTAAAGAATCTAGGGTATTCGTCTTACTGATATACTTGCCTACATGTGAATAATTTATATATAAGGGTATTCATTGTGGCATTATTTGCCATAGCAAAATATATCCTAAAAAACAATCTAAATGTTCAACAGTATGGGAAATAAGGCTGGTGGTATTTCTAGTACAGTGGAAGTCTAGACAGTTATTAAAAACAAATAAAAAACAAGGAAGCCCTTCCTATGTAATACGAAAATATCTCCACAATATATTGTCAAGTGCAGAAAACAAGGTGATTATTATTTGCTAACATTTGGGTAAAAAAGGGACAAAATACATATTTTTGCATTTCTTATATGTGCTAAAACATTTCTTGAAAGAAACAGCAACCATTTGGTGGGATGGATAGAAAATGAGTACGGTTGTAAGGGAGAGACTTGCTTATTTTTATCTACTTTATACTTTTTGGTTTTTGAATGATGAGAATTTCTAACCTTATTCAAAAAGCTGAATTAAAATTTAAAAATTTTTCTTAAATGAATAAGGGAGCATGAAAATTTGGGTGAGAAAAGAGAGGAAAGAGGTTTAACATAAACAGGTGATGGTGTATAGAAAAACAGGGTTGCATGATTGAATAGAAAATTAATACTGCATTAATTATATAGTTATTATTTTAACTATTTTTAAAATCTCTGTGGTTTTTTTTTAAGATTTTATTTATTTGTCTGAGACAGAGAGAGCACAAGCAGGGAGGGTGGCAGGCAGAGGGAGAAGCAGGCTCCTCACTGAGCAAGGGGCCCAGTGTGGGGCTCGATCCCAGGACCCCGGGATCATGACCTGAGCTGAATGAAAGCACTTAACTGACTGAGCCACCCAGGTGTCCCTATTCTAACTATTTAAACATTATTTTGCTGACTCTATAAGTGCCATAAGAACTCAATTAATTCCTTTAAAATTACATGTCATTGTGGTGTTAATGTTCATTCCCCTGATAACTCATGAAGTTGAACACACTTTCATGTTTGTTGGTCATTGAACATCCTCTTTTGTGAAGTGCCTTGACTATTTTTCTGTTCAGTTGGTTGTCTTCCTTTTTCTTACTGACTTGGAGAGGTTCTTTATATACTCTGGATGAACAAAACCTTGTCTTTACATATTGTAAATATTTTCTTCCATTCTAATTTACAGTCTCACTCCCTCCACAGTATCTGTCGGTGAACAGAGGTTTAAATTTTATTTAATCCAATTTATCAGTTTTTGGGGGGTATTTTTTGTGTCACAAGTAAGAAATGTTTCCCTTCCCTGAGATAATGAAGATATTTTTCTTGATCATCTTTAGAAGTTTTATTGTTTAATCTTTTATAATTATAGCTACAGTCCACTTGGTTTGAGGTAGAAGTTGAGACATATTTTCCAAAGGAAAATACAGTGACCCAGAACAATTTATTGAAAGAAATTATCCTCCACACTGCTCTGTGATGTCAATGCCTCTGCCATCCATATGCAAGTCGTTCTGTTCAATACTCTTTTGTGTTCTATTTATCATTATCCATCCTTACCTATCTTGGTGCTAGTGTCATACTATTGCAATTTCTGTAGCTTTATGATTCATCTTATATCTGGTAAAACAAGTTCTACTACTTTGTTTTTCTTGATCAGGAGTATCATGACCTGGGCACCTGGGTAGTTCAGTCAGTTAAGCGCCTGCCTTCGGCTCTGGTCATGATCCCAGGACGCTGGGATGGAGCCCACATAGCATGGCTCCCTGCTCAGCAGGGAGTCTGCTTCTCCCTCTGCCCCTCCCCTTGCTCACACTCTCACTCTCTTTCTCTCAAATAAATAAGTAAAATCTTTTAAAAAAAAGGAATATCATGACCATCCATAAGTATTTTACAGTCAGCTTGTAATTTTGAGCTCACTTTGTTCTCAAAAAAAAAAAAGAGAGAGAAAGAAAACTGCAGGAAATTTTATAGATAAAAATGACTGAATTTATATTTCTACCATATTTAAACTTCTAATTCAAGACCCTGATATATCCCTCCATTCAGTTGCTTCTTTTTATTTTCTCAAAAATATTTCAACTATATCTTTGGGGTAGTATTATTCATCTTTTGTTGGATTTATTAATACTTCATGTTTTTTATACTGCTATAAATAATATTTCTTAAATATTATTTTCACATCACTTGTTACCAATTATAGAAGTACATTTGTTTTTTGTGTAGTTGACCTATTCAGCAAATTTGCTAAGTTCACTTGTTAATCCTAATAGTTTAGCTGTAGATTATTTTGGGTTTTCTGCATATGTAATTATGCAATCTGTAAGAAATGGAGGATTTAATATCTTCATTTATGATTGTTTTATTATCATTTCTCTTCTGTTCTTGCATTGGTTATGAGCTCTAGTCAATGCTGAATAATGGTGGCAGTGCATACTTGACCCATTTCCAATCTCAAGAAGAAAAGTTTTCAGTATTTCACCATTGAGTGTGATGCTTATTGTAGGTTTTTTTATAAACACTCTTTATCATTTTAATGAAGAGTTTTCATCTCTTCCTAGTTTGCTAAGATTTTTACCCTGAATGAATGTTGAATTTGTCAACTTTTCCTCTTTCTATAGAGATAATCATGATTTTTCTCCCTTATTAATGTGGGTTATACCAATTGATTTTTGAATGTTAAACCAAACTTGTATTCTTACAATAAACCTTCTTTGATCAGGATATATTACCTTTTTCTTGTATTGTTCAGTTTGGTTTACTAATATTTTGTTTAGGATTTTTGCATCTGTGTTTATGAAGAGATTGGTCAGTAATTTTCCTTTCTTGCAATGTCTTTATCAGGTTTTGGTATCAGGATTATGCTGACCTAATAAAACAACTTAAGCAGTGACCCCCTCCCCCCATACCTATTTCCCTGTTCTCTAAGAGTAGTTGTGTAATATTGGTATTATTTCACCCTTAAATTCTCAGCAGAATTTCCCAGCAAGGCACTTGGGACTGAAGTTTTCTGTGTGGGAGTATCTTTCTCTGTTGCTTATTTTTTAAGATTTTATTTATTTATTTGAGAGAGAGATAGAGCACAAGTGGGGAGAGGGGCAGTAGGAGAAGGGCAGGAGGGCAGAGAGAAGCAGACTCCGCACTGAGCAGGGAGCCTGATGCGGGGCTCAGTTCCAAAACCCTGGGATCATGACCTGAGCTGAAAGCAGATGCTTAACCGACTGAGCCACCCAGGCACCCCTCTCCTTTGTTGCTTTTAAGATACTTTTTTATGTTTGGTACTTGGCACTTTTACTTGGTGTGCCTAAGTGTGTTTTTCTTTGTATTTATCTTGCTTGGGGTTGAGAGGACTTCTGGGATATTTGGCTTGATGTTTTCCATTAGTTTTTTAAAAAAAATTCAGAGACATCTAGCACAATGCTCTGTAGTTGCTGTTGAGTAAACAGAAAAGCATATTTATCAGTAAAGCAGCCACTTTCCTATAATCACTGATGGTAAAGTCATGGGGAAATCCATGAAACTGAAAATGAATCTGCTTCTATGGTGCTCCACAAAGTAATTAATGCACAAAAAATGTTTAGAACAGTGCTTGGTGGGGCACCTGGCTGGCTCAGTAGGTAGAGCATGTGACTCTTGATCTCAGGGTTGTAAGTTCGAGTTCCATGTTGAGTGTAGAGACTACTTAAAAAAGTAAAATCTTAAAAAAAAAAAAGAATAAAAGAATAGTGTTTGGCATGTAGGAGGAGCTGTGTTCATTTCATGATTGTTACTGCTTTTGTTGTGGTACTCTCTTCTCCTCTGTCATATTAACATGTTCCATTTTTAAGGAAAGAGGAAATTAGTATCAAGTGAACAAAAGTTGGATGCACCCTGTAAACTATTATGACCAACACTTAAAACCAAGATCAAAGTCATTAGGCATACCTTTGATAAATCGAGCTTTGAAGTCCAAGTTTTAAACATTCTCTGTCCTTTTCTTTGGATGATTTAATTATTCTGACACTTTTCCAGAGGCTCCCCCTCACCTGTGTCACTAAATTACTTTTGAGTTGTCCCAAGTGGCAAATTAGCCTTTTAGCTTGAATGTTATGTGAATAGTAGTGTCTCTTTGAGACACCTGGAGATTGTCTTAACGTTAAGTAATTTTGTCTTACAAGAATGGACCTGTTTTTGTCCAGAAGAATTGGAGACTATATTTTTCAGTGATATAAATACTGGTATTAACATTGAACACAACACAAATTTAAAATATCTTTGTTTGGGGGCACCTGGGTGGTGCAGTTGATTAAGCACCTGACTCTTGATTCCGGCTCAGGGTCTTGAGATCGAGCCCCACATTGGACTCCATGCTCAATGAAGATCTGCTTGAGGTTCTTTTCCCGTTCCTCTCCCTTCCCCTCTGCTCCTCCCCTACTCTCTCTCTCTCTCTCGCTTACTCTTGTTCTTGCTCTCAAATAAATAAAGTCTTTTTAAGAAAATAAAATATCTTTGTTTTAAGTATATTAAGTACATAAAATCCTTGAAACAGAAGTTAGATGACATGTTATTTGAACTATTAAATTGATATTAAAGAACCATTGTCATTTGAGGAGATATTTGATATCATGGTTATGTATTTTAAAGGACTGATTTTCTTTAGATCCATACTGAAGTATTCATGAATGAAATGACATGATGTTTGCTATTTGCTTCAAAATAATATGGGAGGACCATATGGTTCAGTGCACAGAAGAAACAAGATTGGCCAAGAGTTGATAAGTGTTGATGCTGGAGAATGGGTACTTAAGGATTCATAATATCAATCTGTTTGCTTTTGCATATGTTCATGATTACCCTAATAAAAAATGTTTTAAACAGTGGGTAAAATATTAAGTGAATTAGTATCATCAAATCATCAGTTGCTAGAAGAGACTATCAACACAAATTTGATTGCTGTATTCTCAAGTTCCACAAGAGCAAGATTCATAGCTTAAGCTACTTTATATCCTGGACCTATGTCTTTTACTTGTAATATCATAGGAGTTAAATATATGGGGTTTTTGGATGAATTAATGAACTTTATTCTTGTTGCTATAATAAATTTGCAGTGAATCCTTTCCAGCAAATATCACATATCCGTGAAAACTGTATTTTATTAAACACTTCTCAGTGAATAGCATCCGCTCAGCATCGTTTTATTCAAGCCAGAATCCTAGAGTTATCTTTGCTTCCTTCCTTTACTTCATTTTCAATATCTGGTCCATCACCAAACCCCATTGGCTCCACTTCCAAAATGTGCCCCAGATCTGGCTACTCCTGTCACCTAGTTCCATCATCCACCATCGACTGGTCTAGAGGGCTGAAACAGTCAGAAGCCACTGGTAAGAAGAAAAGTACAATCCAGAGTCCTATTATTCTCCCAGTCTCCACTTGTGTCCTTCTGCCGTCCATTCTCCAGGAAGAGCCTGAATGATGTTTTTAATGTCAATCAAGGTATGCCACTCCGCCTCATAAAACTAGTCAATGATTTGCACTGAATTTAGAATACACTCCATAACTTCCTATCACAGCCAACAAGCTCTGTGTGCTCTGGCTCATTTGGTACGTGTCTCAGTCACACAGTTCTGTTCTGTGAACACAAGCCCATCAGGCACCTTGTGCCCTGGGGCCATGTCCTTGCTTCTGTTGCCTGTAGTCTCTTCCCCAGTTTCTCTATATGATGGGCGCTTTAGTTCCCCATTCAAGTTCTCCCTTAGAGATAGCTTCCCTGATGTGTAGTTCCCTCTAGCACTGACTATAATCTGCCTGGCTTATTTACTTATTACACATTTCCTGCGAAGCTCTGTGTCTCTCTCCCCTCATTTCTCCAGAGTCCACCATGCTGCCTAACTTGTAAAAACCACATTTCATTGAAATCTAAGATATGATCAATTGTAGGATGCAGTGTTATATTATGTGCCACCAAGAAAATAAAAACTGCAAATTAAAATATGGGACAATGCTAAAGACTATTGATGATAAGACAGTCCTGACTTTTGAGATATTAAAATGCTCAAACTGAGGGTTCTAGAGGGGAGGGGGGTGGGGGGATGGGTTAGCCTGGTGATGGGTATTAAAAAGGGCATGTATTGAATGGAGTGTTATACACAAACAATGAATCATGGAACACTACATCAAAAACTAGTGATGTAATGTATGATGATTAACATAACATAATAAGAAAATTTTTTTTTAAATGCTGAAAAAATGTGTCCTTGAACTGATGAAATACATATCTTGTTGAATAAATAAATGAATGCACTTTGCTTAATCATGATTACTTATTTGGTAGTGATTTTTTTGAGGAAATTATTTTGAGAAAGATACGTAGAGGCCCAGAGATTGCATAGGTCATGAGTAGCATTTTATTATGAAAAAGGAGATATTGTTTAGTATGAAGAACTATGAGTAATTCAAAGAACTGTATGAATAATTTTTCCAAATTGTCAATTACTAACTTACCAGCAATGATTCAAATTTTGTAGGTCCTGGGTGGGCCATAAAACTTGAATTCTCAGCAAACCCTTTAAGAGACTCAAGCAGTTGTCCTGGAGATTCAGGCCCTATATTAGAAAAGGAAGGAGAATAGAAAAGATGGGGACAGGCATAGATTCAGAGAGAGCTGGTAGTGGGAAGACAAGAAGCTATGATCCTATTGCTTCTTCTGTCGGCTTCTATCTGCTTAATAAAGTAGAGATCATTTTGTTCAGTTCAGGGTAAGGATTTTGGAGCTTTCAGAAAGAAGAGAAGGTATGGAATAGGCAAAATGCAGAGAGTTTGAAAGCATGAAGAAATTGTGCGTTCTAAGGAAATGGATAGGTATGCAGACAGATTTGAAAAACACTGAAGACAAGGTCCTCTGGTCGGATGTTAGATGGTAGGTAATACCCAGTGTGGTGTGGGAATGAGCACTCCCTGCTGAAGGAGTAACAAGAGAACCTACTCCCTTCAGCTGCCTTGAATTGCTCTGGTCCCTAAACTACATTCCATTTCTGTAAGACCTGACTATCCCTGGTTGGCTCTGAACTTACTGCTACCATTGTTATCATTGCATGGTTAAAATAAATTTATAGGGGGGGGAGGCCAGGTTAAAACATTGACCTGGTAGCAAAAAATTTGGCTCCTATCCCCTAAAGTATGCTGATCCCCAATAAACAAGAGTCACTTGAAATGGCCCAAGGGAGCTCCTTCTGTGTGGAATGAAAACAAATTGTTTTTCACTGGCTGAAAACTGGAGTTTTGTTTTTTTTTTTTAATTTTCTTATGCAAACATCCAAACTTTGAGGATGGCTTCATGCTCTGCCCTCATGCTCTGATCCCAGGTCATCTGTACACCCTTATCTTTCTATACTCTGACTTTGTGGTCCAGTTTTACTGATCATCTTTCAGTCCCTCTAAGGCTGTAGTCTTTAGGTTAGGATGCATGTACCTCATGATCCAGTTAGGAGGTTAGGAGGTGGGGAAAATATGGGTACCCCTGCTATCGTGTGTCATATTCTCTTACTTCCAGGCCTTTGTCCATGGTGTGTCTTCGGTCTGCTTGAAACACCTTCACCCGTGTTTGGCTAAGTCCTACTAATCTTAAGATCTCACTTGAAACCTCACTTCTTCCTAGAAGCCTCGTCTGAACCTCCAAAGTGTGAGGTTACTCAGCCTCCCCCATATCCTCTCCTGACACCCTGTTCTTGTCTGTCAGGCAGACTCACACTCTGTATCATGATCACCTCTTTTCTGATGGGCACTGCAAAGCTTCAGTGCCTAACCCAATACCTGGCTCAGAAGCAGGCTTGATAAATGTTGACAGAATATTAAAAAAGGAAACATTTATTAATTTTTAAAAAGTTTTATGTGCTTCATTACCCCAGTTTCTAATAATGTCACACGTGGTTTTTTGTCTGTTTAAAATCTGAAGATTTAAACTGAGCTATAACTGAAAACAATGTATTATAAAATTTAATTGGGTTTATAATAACATTCCATAACTCTAACAAGTATAATAATAAAATCTGATTGCAGCTATAAGCAGACATCATAAAAAGTAGAAAAATTGTTTTGGGCTGATATTTGAAAAACCTCTCTAGACTGTGTTTTGTACAATAATAGTATAAAATTATGTCGCAATTGACACTTTCAGCAGGTTGATCCTAAGAAGGAGGTTTATCTAAAGCCAGACTCCTTCATTTCATTATCAGTCTGGCTCATGTCCTTTATTCATATTAGATGTATCATCCCATGCATCCATTAGCCTGTGACTTCTTAACTACCTATCCTCAAGTCTGTGCCAGATAAACAGCAAAGTTAAAAGAAAAGTTACTATGATGTCAGTTGTGTGTTTTTTAATTGTTCTTTGTGGTGATGTTTTTCTTTTCCCAGACAGCATAGCTTTTCCCCATTCCTCCCTCAATTTTCAGGGAGGGCTTTTTCTCATTAAGGTCAGTGTGTTTTGCCTTCTCAATGTCAGGTTCACCCAAGTGAAAAAGAGACAGTTTAGCATTGTTTGCCATTTGGAAATTTCACTGCCTCCCTTTGCTATATTAGGATATGCAAAAAGAGATTATGATGCCATGATATATAAATACAATAAACACTTCTTGTTCACTACTTATGGAAGACATTTATGGAACTCCTTGATTTTAATTAGTTTATTTTCTTCATTTTTTAAAATTTAGTTCTGTCCACACTTTGTGCTTTAATCTTTTGCTGTTATCTTTAATGCTAACCTTATCTAGAATCCTATACCAAATGCTAAATGTAGCATTCCACTACATCGTTCTCCTCTCTCCTAACTTAACTCTGTGGCCCTGGGGAGAAATTCATTTTATAAATAACCTCAGTTGTAGCCAAATCTCATATGGATTTTTTTTAAGATTTTATTTATTTATTTGCCAGAGATGAGAGAGAGAGAGAGCACAAGCAGGGGGAGCAGCAGGCAGAGGGAGAAGCAGGCTCCCCGCTGAGCAAGGAGCCTGAAGCGGGACTCCATCCCAGCACCCTGGGATCATGACCTGAGCCAAAGGCAGACGCTTAACTGAATGAGCCACCCAGGCGTCCCATCATAAGGATTTTTTTTTTTAAAACCAATGTGATTTGTGTAGTTTTCTTACTTGTTCTTGTGATTCTGATGACATAAAAACTATTATATGTTCATTACATGGAAGAGTCAGGGAAGATGAGGTTATTGCAGTATTTTTAAACTACTAGGTGATATATATCTATATGTATATATATATGTGTGTGTGTGCATATATATATACTTTCAAAATCCTTTTTATTTCTTTTAAAGTAAAGGTGTCCTCAGTTTAGTGCTGAGATACTCCGTAGTAAGGTTGAAAAATCTGAACCACCTTTTCATCCTTTAGCTGGCACATTGTCTGAATGCCCTCTTACCCTGAGGTTTCCAGAAGGATGGGATGATAATTTGCTTCTTTGCTGAGCCTGTGGCTTAGGTCCATTTAAGTTCACAAATATGATGATAGAGAATGCTTAAATATGCTGTAAATCATTTTGGAAACTTTATATAGTGATTAATTATTTTGGTACAACCTAATGTAGGTACCAAAGTAATTACCATTTACTATGTTAGAAATCCTGAAAAATGACGGATAATCCTTTACTGTAATCATGAAATAAGTGATAATATATGAGAAAAAAGAGAGTTAACCACTGCCTTTTTTTTTTTTTTTTTTTGTCTCCCATGTGCTCTTTCTCACAGGTACAACTTGGCCAAGTAGAAATCAAATGCCCTATCACAGAATGTTTTGAATTCCTGGAAGAAAGAACGATTGTCTTTAACTTAACCCATGAAGATTCCATCAAATATAAGTACTTCTTGGAACTTGGCCGTATTGATTCCAGCACCAAGCCATGTCCTCAGTGCAAGCACTTTACAACCTTCAAGAAAAAAGGACATATCCCCACCCCTTCCAGATCAGAAAGCAAATACAAAGTAAGCATGTTCACCAGAGTTGTGGGTTAGATGTCACATGATGCCAGATTAGGCCAACTTGTGGTGGGCATTAAGTGGGCTTCCTTCCCTTACCAAAGTCTAAGGTGAGTATATATTGGCTGTGATTCTGAAAATACGTGGTTTTGGGAGGCTGATTATAAGAGAGCATGATTGAGGATTTAACTGAAGTTTTTCTTTGACTTTAACCATGTTTAAAATTCATTTAGTACCCTAATTGGATGACTAAACTTTTAAAGTAATTGTCACTGCTATTACTAAATATTAAGTAAATACTAATCCTTTTTTTTTTTTTTTTTAGTGTAAGCTTGTCTTTTTTGGTGGGCCCAAAATGAATCTCCTCTGGCTCCGTCTATAATAAGTGAAAATAGTATAAAATGCTATTCATTCATGTATTTAGCAGGTACAAAATGCCAGTATAAGCTAGACCGTATGCTAAGTTTGGGGGATACAGAAGCAAATGTGACATCGTCCTTGCTCCAAAAATGTCTAATGAAGGTGAGAGAGACATATGTTCTAAAATGACAGTTCAATATGATTAGTCCAAAAAACAAAACAAACCAAAACAAGAACTCTAATACACTTGTGCTTTGAGAACATAGATGAAGAGGCTAGGATGTGAGGACAGACTTCTTGGAGAAGACACAGTTCTCCAGGCAGATAAGGAGATAAACATTGGAGGACACGTCCGAGCAAGGACTGAAGGAATGAGTACATGCGCAGGCCCCGAGGCTGGGGCAGGCACGCTGGAAACAAATGTTTGTTGGGGCTGGTGGGGCGGGAGCCAGGGAGGGGCAGCCAGGCCAGTATTTAAAAAGCAGATCCTGTGGAGTCTTACACTGTGCTCTGAAGTTTGAATTTAATTCTGTAGGCATTACGGAGAGATCATTCTGGCAACATTAGTAGAGGATGTCACTGGAGAGCAAGACTGAAGGCCGGGCCTCGAGGTGTGGGAGCTACTCCCTGATTCACAGCGCGGGCTGTCCATCCCCATAACCTGGGCGTCTTTTAGACTGCCGGTGCCCAGGGCCGCCCCTCAACAACACTCCGGCACAGTTTTGAGCCTCCCCAGGTGTTGCTAGTGTGCAGTGCAGCTGGGAACCTGTGCGGTAAATGACGCGGGAAGATGCTGAGACCCGTGGTAGTAGTTTCTCACCCTCGTCATTACAGCAGAATATAATATAATATAATAATATAATAAGGTAAGGCTTTGCCCATGTTCTGGTCTTGGAAGCAGCCGTGGCTACGGTATTCATTCTGTAACTGTGACGGACTGTGGTTTAGCAGGGACTTCCCTCTGTGGGTTGCAGTGATGAGCTATAGTAGGTTAGTCAAAGCCTCTTAATGAGCAACTGGGCTTTGAAAATCGCTTGGCTCTCATAGTTAATTCTTTTATTTACTATCTCTGTGAAGGCTAGGCTCTTTCTTCTCCAAAAAGTACATTTTTGAGGCTGCAAAACTGTATAACTAAAATAATACACTCACAGTGATTTTGAATACTGACTTAATAGCAAGAGCAGACTTTTATTTGACTCTGTATATTTCTTAGGTTTACTTTTATTCCAATTTTATGTTGTTGATGTAATCAGAAATTACTAGTTTTAGTTTTAGAAGAAATTACTTCTTATCTCATAACAACATATTTTACTTTTTTCTAAATTGTGTTTGGAATCATATATATATAATATACATTTTTTTAAAGATTTTATTTATTTATTTGAGAGAGAGAATGAGAGAGAGAGTGAGCACATGAAGGGGGGGAGGGTCAGAGGGAGAAGCCGAGTCCCTGCTGAGCAGGGAGCCTGATGCGGGACCCGATCCCGGGACTCCAGGATCATGACCTGAGCCAAAGGCAGTCGCTTAACCAACTGAGCCACCCAGGGACCCCTATAATATACATTTTTATATAACTTATTGGTTTATAAAATATATAGATACAATTAATACATATTTATAAAATATATATATAAACTCAGACTGTACTATTTTGGAATTTTGGTAATTAAAACATGTATGCATAATTGAGTCAAAATGGAAATCATTCAAAAATGTATTGTTCTTATGAAATGGGTTAGAGGTGTAATTTAAGGTGCAATTATAGCGATAGTAAAATTTTATAAATCCCATTTCATCCCAAGTCACCAAATTATTTGGTGATGAGCATTATTTATCCAAATGCACATATATTGAGAGGGAAATATGTAAAAATTGAAAAATATAAGATCCTATGTTTGTATAATTTTGAGTGAACCAAGGCCATCCTGATAACATTTCCCAATGTGGGGCTTCCTCCAATGTCCATCAGCTGGGTTGTAAGAAGAGACGTAGGGCGCAAATGGATCAAGACCTCAAACCTAGTAAGCTCAGCTTTTTATTTCTGATGAGCAAAGGAGAGGGATATTTGCTTTAGGGACAGGAGAAATTCAACACAAAATAAACATTGTTGATCATAAACAGTGGAAATCCTTGGTAATGGGTAAGGGATGAAAATCTCAATAAATATAAAGTAAAACTATTAAACAACTTTCAAGAAAAATATAGCTACCACAAAATTTGGGGATGCTTACTGTTATTACTCATCTTTACTCTTGTAGAAGAGAAGATCTCCAACGGAAAAGATAATCCCCCCCTTTTATACAGTACAAAGTTCTAGGGATAATTCACACAATTCCTGAAGCAAAGATTTTTACTATTTAATACAACGTTTATATAGCATTTTTCATCATTAAACTGTAAGTTCTTATGTTTACATTAACTACTTTATTTACGTGCCCATACCTGTCTGGATATTATGAGTAAGGAGAACTTGGACAGAGATGCTTCTGCAAACCAACTGTGACTTTCATGATTATAGTATAGCACCCTACACTGAGACTATTATCTTTGTTCTTTGTTGTAAATCAATGGCTATTTTTTAGGTTTGCTCTGTTTTTAAAAATTCTGTTTCCCCAATAACAGATCCATTTCCAAATGGTGTAGTTCATCATAACTTTAAGAGTATTGAATTCAAGTACTTGAATGTAGTGAACTGAGTCATAACACAACAGAAACAAAAAAAAAGATTACTACTAATGTCTTACATGTCTGAGGAATTTAAAATCTCTTTATAATATTGTTTACAGCCTAAAATGGATTTTGTATCAATTGATGAAACCCTTGTAACGTATATTTCAATATTACTCTTTCTGTGTCATTGAATTATAATGTTGTGATCCAAGATGTCACTCCTTGAACATTTATTATGATTTTTGTCGATTCAGAAGCACTTAAATAGAAGGTTAAAATTGCTTGGAAATATCACAGCTACTTTATAGCAGGAAATACCTTTGGATACATCTCACATGAAATTTGAAATCTAAAATAGCATATGTGGGGATTTCATTTAAATAGGTTTGTAAATACCACTTGTTTTTTTTTTAGTATTTTTAGTATTTTAGTATTAGTATTTTTTAGTATTTTAGTATTTTGCAAGGTAAACAAAATACATCAAACAAGCAGGAAGAAGAACTCCTAGGTGCTAGTACATCCTTCCAAGCCCTCAACTCAACATCTCCCTTCTGACAGAAGTTTGAGTACACAGAGCTTTTCATTATGTTTGGAACTCCATTAAACTACTACTATATCAAATAGAATAAGTGTACTCCTGAATGGAGAGATTTACATTGAGACAACCTTGCCTTTGTGCAAATCCAATCTTTCTCATTCATAATATTTGTCTTCTTGTTCCTGCAACTCTTGTCATGAGGCCAAAATATTTTACCACTCCATTTCTTCAACGTTAATTTCAAATCCAATAAAAAAAAAAAATCTAATCTCTAACCGAAAGAGTTCCTAGAATGTATTAATGCAACTGCATATCAATACAGTGAACACATTAGCGATGGGAAAATGAAAATGCTGCAGTTGTGGCTTTAATGACGCTCATGTGATGCCTGGTGACAGACACATCCCCAGCACCTGAAGTTTTTCTCCAAGCAACTATCATCTGGGATTTTATGGTGTTATTGTGTGGTTATTTGCTTAAAGTCTCTCCCACTGGTCTCTAGGAGGCCAAGTCCAGGCTTGCTGACTGCTGAGAAGCTGTGTCAAGCCCTGTGTCTGATAGACTGCGCTCTCAAATTATATTTGTTGGAAGAACTAATAAATGGGCAAATGCATATATAATAATATGTACTGTAGTCAATGTGGGTAGAAAATGCTGAGAGCACTGGGAGAAGAAAGGATAGGAGAGATTGGAAAGACTTCAATAAGAGTAAACTAAGCTTTGAAATGCTCAATTTGCCAAGCTGGAAAAGGTGGGTCAGAGCACTGGCTTCCAACTCTATTTAAACTCAGTCTGCCACATACAAGCTCTGCCCCTGTGAGTACAGTTTTCACATGTTTCACTGGGGTTAGTAATAGTACCTGTCAGAAGGGCAGAGTAAGGATTAAACAGGGTCCCACATGTAAAGTGCTTAGCACCATGTCTGACGCATCCTAAATGCTCAACACTTGCTAGAAATTATTATGTTTGCTCTCATTATTAGGCACGGGCCACAGAATGAGCAATCCTGGGTTACTGGGAAAGAGATAGAGGAGTCAAGAAGAAGACAGGTGGAATAAAAGACTGGGTGACGGATGGTGGGAGCAAAGGAGGGATGATATTGACTCTGTCTTGAAGAAGAACAGGCTTGGGGAGTGAAAAACAAATTCGGTTTGAAATGTATTGATGATGTTAAGTTTGAAAACCCTTTGGGGCTTCAAAGAGATCTCTAAGAAGCATGGATCTTATGAGGAGGGATCTGATGGCAAGCATTAAGGCAGGGGAAGATGACTGAATTCACAGAAATGGATAAAACATGGTCTGAGAGGTAGAGAAGGTTATAGATTTTCATGAAAAAGAGGAGAGAATTACACATGATTAAATGTAGTCATTTTATGCCTAGGAGTTGTACTGGGGTAGGGGCAGTTCTTGGTTTCCTTCCTATTTCCCAGTGTAGACTGAGAAATGGTCCCCCTTTTCATACTGATTTGGACTAAGTTGAAGGGTATGCATAAATCAATGCAGGGAATGTGTTAGAGGTCATTTTCTTTATGGTTTCCTTGAGGCAAAACTAATAGAAACCCCACTCTTCTTCCCACAGACAATAAACAGAACCTTGAAAATTCACCGAATGGTGCTTTGATTCATTGTAAGGTGAAAGAAGAAAACCAGTAAAATGTCCTGGGGAAACTCCCTCTGTGTTCTTACCTTATATTGTTAGCAGTCCTTTTTCCGCTCTCTTTTAATTATTAAACCCTCTGGTTAGAAATCACATTTTGTAAAACTGCAAATACATTATTTCCTTGTGTGGTAAAAGAACTTTTCTAAGGTCTTTATAATCAAATCAATGGGTGTGTTGTTCTTAATTAATGTACTTAGAACGTGCTGAAGTGGAAGGCTGGAATTCTGGCAATACTCGGTTTACCCTCTTCCTGTGTCTGTTACTCAACCCTCTCTGACCTGTCCTGTACTCTAGAAAGTTGACTCTTTGAACTTCTTTTCCAGACTTCCTTACATCTCGATTCCTGTTTGGGTTCAGCCAACTGTTGCCATTGGCAGGAGACAAGAGGGCGGAAGGAGAGAGTAGTAGATGCATTACCTCCTCACTCCCTTCCTAATTCAGTACAAAGCTCTGGCAGTAGCTATGTCCCTCTAGGACTGCCTCCCGCTAGGTGGTCCCTCCCCCATATTTCTAATTCTCACTGGGTTGCAGAAACCTCTTTCTCCCTTTGTCTCCTTGGGCCTAAGAGTGACAGTGGCTTCCCACTGTTTCTGCTTCTGGGACCCTGCCAATCCTTTGTTCAGATCCCAGCTGCACATCTTCAGTTGTGCCTCCAGCAAACAATTTTCATTTATATCAATCAATCAATATGCTTAAGCTTTCTTTTAGTAAAGATAATTTGAGAATTTTTCCCGTGTGTGAAAATGTTCAGCAGTTTCCTGTGAAAGTGTGGCTAGCATGCTGCTTTGCTCTTTGGTTTTTCCCCCCGACACCATCACTTTAAGTTGACAATATTTACAAACTGAGAATCAGATTGTGCATGAGCCCTGCAAGATCAGTTCGTCCTATGACACACACCACTTTCTCTTGGCATTAATGCATCATTGATATTGGGGGCTGTAGAAAACAAGTGTCACTTCTTAAATGATTGTTGCTAGCATAGATTTGGGAAGGAGATAGAGACGAAGTTGTCTAGCCTGGTTTAAAGAAGCCAGCTTAAACAAAGGGTGTGTTATACATGCTAACTTTGAAAAAATGTGTAATACCCAGCTATGATGCAGATCTACTAAATTTTATTAGGATGCATTTTCTCTCTAGTTACTAATGAGGTGCTTTGGTAAAGTTGTTCTTTGTTTCCTTTATTGATGTGTAAATTAGCCATAATATTTTATGGAGTCTTTACTTGAACTTCTAACAACAAAGACCAAATACTAGAATTCGTTTAGTATCTTAACCTACATCTGACATTTAAAAAAAAACTACAATAATTGTAATAATCAAGGCTCATAGCTACCATAAATTGACCTACAATGGGACTGAAAACTGTTGGGGTTTTTTGCTTCACCACATCATCCCTTGGGTCTTCTGCACAAGAGACAAGCTGAAGAATCATTTCTCTCTGATGACATGCTGAAGAGTGGGTAAAAGTAAGCCAAGTCTGGTGCTCATTAGGAAGTGGTCTGGAAGGTGTTAGGGCTATGCATTTCTCACGTACCATACTCTGCATTCCTACCTTGCCATATTTACCCTCTCAGATCTGTATGGGAACCTAATGCAACAGTCTACATGTGCATAAGTCCTCTCTACAAAATACCTACAGGTGGCCATTCAGACACTGATTAAACACTTCCATTTTTAAGAAACTTTCCATTTGGAGAATCATTCCCTTCCATTTTGAAAGAATTCATTGTTATCTTCAGGCTGAGATCTATCCCTTGCTTTCACCTGTTGGTCACAGACAATACTCCCATTTCCTCAGGTACACTGTATAATTAGATGGCCTTTCTGCTACTTAAGGTGGGTCATGTCTGTGAGATATTAGCCTTACTGTGTTGTGTTCAGAATAGATATCTTGTTGTGGGATGATGCCATACTGCTCTGGCTAGTGAGTTTGGACTACACAAATCAGGGCAGAATCTTCTAGTATTATTTATATTCATCTATGAAGAGATAGGTCCTCAGACAAGAAATAAATTCAAATAGATACTTCTCTGGGCCTTGCTTTCTAGGTTTAAAGGAAGAGTCTATAAATGCTTAAAGGTGTTTCCAGGCAGCAGAAGCAAAATAGATTGGTATGAAACAAAAGGAGCCTGGAAACCAGTATGAGGGATGTCGGTAAGGCTATTTATATGAATAACCACTACAACTCCATGTAGGTAATCTTGTCGTGTGTTAACTATTTTGGGGGTTTTCTGTTTGTTTGTTTGTTTGTTTGTTTGTTGTCCTCATTTGATCCCCTACCTTTAGGAAAGTTTCCCTTTCATTTTCTGGTTTAGTTTCAGCTATGCTGTGAGAAATTAAGGCAAGGGTCACTGGACCACATTTGGACTGTGTTCAGGGAACAGTGCTTTATAAGCCTGCATGTTACTGGCACTGTATTCAGGGAGATATCCCCAGGTAGGAGGGGACTAAGGGACTAATCTTAGGGACTAATAATTGAGGCAAGAAGTCAAGCCTATGTTTTCCCATGTGGAGAACCTCCCTCCACTGCCACTCTTGCTTTAGGATTTGATCTGATAAGGGAGCAGATAGTGCTTCCTTGAAGGTATTCGAAGCCATGCATCAAAGACTACTTTTGTCCTCTCTATGATACCCTGTACTTCTTCCCAATCTTCTCGTCTTCAAGAAAGCCATCTTGAGTTGTTACAGAACTTTATACAACCACAAGATTTCCCTATTATTTACATATTGATCAGTTTCCTCAGAACCCAGCCTAGTCTGACAGCCATAAGTTTTATGTGTTACATGTAAGAAGTTTCTGGACCACAGTGTATTTTGAGAGACATATCAAGAGTATAGGAACGTAAATATAAGACTAATTGAACTCTGTTTATTGGACACCTCAGCAAGGCTCAGGACTGAAGCAGCTGAAATGACATCTCGGTTTCGGCCCCACAAGAACACTTGCTATCTCCCCAGTGCTCTAGGTGTTTTCAGGCCTCTGTGGAAGCTTAGGCTGGGCCCTCAGCAGGGAGGTGTTACCCCATCACTGTGACATTCCACTCAGCCTTCAAGGCCACCTTCTCTCTGAACATTAGCCTTCCGGTCTTCCCTAAAGCATCTTTCCCATTTGTCCCATTTGTCCAAACTTCTATTTTAGCAGTAATCACGTAGTTTCATAGCTCTCTGGGTTTGTATCTGCCTGTCTTCAATAAGTTCCTTGAGGATAAGTATTTTCATTCTTTTTTATGTGCCTAAAATCAGTACACTCAGTACTTGCTACTTGAGGTGCTCAATAAATACTTGTTGGGTGGGCAAATGAATTGATAAATATGTTTCATTATTGCATATCTGTCTTACCCTGTAGTTCTAATAAAGCAGATTCTTCTTGGAAGACTGAGTTAACTCATATTTGCAATGCTGCATTTAAACATAGATATTGTCTAATATTTTAAGTTTGATAAGTAATGATTTCTTGATTTGTTTAAAATAATTGTGTTTATAGGAGTATATAGAATTTAGGCAAAAAAAGATACTTCTGGGGTCCTCTTTGGTTTGGAACTCTGTTTTTATTTTGTGGGTTTTTTTTATTCGGCATCAACTGTCAAGAGAAAATACCATTTGCTTAGGGCAAATCGGTGGTTTTAACTTGTCATCTGAGTGTCATGGTAGCCCAGATTTCTGGGAAAACTAAAAGAATTCAGAAGTTTAAAATGTAATACAAAGGTTTTTTTTTTTTTTTTTTAATCTTTCATGGATTCTGGGACAAGTTAATCAAGATTCTTAACTCTGATAACTTTATTCTTGAAACACTTGCAGCCCTGTCTCTTGTAGAAGACTTTGACCGTGATCATGATGCTCAGTAAAATATCACATGGATGAAATACTTAGTAAACATCATCTGGTAATCTAAGAAGTAAGGATACCATCTCAGCCATTGTTCATAAATTAGATATGTTGGTTTTTCTTTGAATTCATTTAGTGTTAGCCAATATGTAGTACTTGCTATGTGCAAAACAATTCATTTTACAAATAGCTTTGAGGGCCTACCATAAGCCAGAAGTTCCGCGTTACTTATCTCAGGAAACACGGGATAGATACCTGAGACAGCTTTTGTAACCTCAGTGAACTTGTAGCCTGTTAAAGAGATTAGACAGCTACATGTTGAATGTGAGCTCTCTAAGAAAGATACTGAATCTGTTTGGGAAGAGAGGGAAGACCTCTCGAAGCAAGTAGCATTTGATCGGGATAAGATTTCAATGGACAGATTGTGTTCATTGGACTTTCTCCAATTACAAAAGGGAGAGATATACTTTCTCTCAAGCCACCTCAGTTTCTGAGATTTACTGCAAGTCTCCACAGGAAGAAGGAAGGGCAGGACAGCAGCCTCAGCCACCACTGAGGCAGGCCCCATGGAGAATTGGACACTGGCTCTAGTAGCATGAGAGCCCCTTGGTTGTGTCACTAGATGTGAATGTCAGTTGTTCCCTTCTCTTGTGATCTGCACTATGGTCACTCAGCTTTTCTTGTCTTTGTCTCCACAACAAAGGTAAAGTATATGTCTATCCCCATGTCACTCCTCAAGAGAAGAAAATCTGTCTTGCCTCATCTCTGTTCAACAGTGAGCACCCTAGTGCACAAAGCTCATGCCAGCCACCACGTAGGCTGCTTGCCAGCCAAAGGATACGTGCTTTTGCTTAGCGACTCCTCCCTGGTGGAATCAGCTGTGGCCAGGGAGACGGGGTCACATGGTAAAGAGCAGACCTTCTCAAACTTTAGCATGCATATGAATCACCAGGAGACCTTGCGAGAATGCAGACTTTGATTCAGGAGGTGTGGGCTGTGACACGATTTTTTTGTTTCCAGCGAACTCCAAGGTGATGCCAATGTTGGTGCTCCTCAGACCACACTTTGAGTAACAAGGACAGAACACAGTGTGACCTCTATGTGAATCTAATTACTCAGAAGGCAGGCAATCTGTGTGGGAGGTCTGTGGTTGTGAGATGGCGTTTCCTGTGAAGGAATAAGTATTAAAAAAGGAGTGGAGGAAGATGCAGCTGTGGGACTTTGCTGTTTATTGCACAAAGTTGGGAGCAAGAGTCACTGGTATAGACACCTAAGTATCAGATTCCTTATCATTCTGGTATGTTAGGAGAATCACCCATTTCTAACTATCTTCATTAGGGATCCATAGGGGTGATAGTTTAGCACTCAAACCGTTGTGATGTCCAGTACCCACAGTTAATCCCGGTGTCAAAGTGCTCTTTCATTCGCTCTCCTATCCACTTCATAAATACAATCTGACTGACTGATTGAAAACCAAAGAGGTTTTTTTTCTTATTTGACAGTGCTAGAGGTCAGTGACTTAGAACTACTAATAATGTTGAATAGAAGAGAACTTAGTTAAATATTCAAGCCCTTCTGAGATAATGCAGGTGCATGAGGAAAAGCAGGTCTTTCTGACTTCTTCCCCATTTCACTCATTACATCCGAAAATTACATTCACAGAGGCCCCATGTGGCATTTTACATTTATTCCTCATTGTTCGAGGACATGGGGGAATGGTCATTTTATATTCTTTTATTATCTGGAGTTTACCCACTTCAACTCATTGTTCTTACTTTAAAATAACTTATTTTAACTTTAATGATCAGAGAAGGCAAAAATGTTGATTTTAAATGACCAACTAGTAACATGCCTCTTTTTTTTTTACCCGAGTCTCCTAATTTATGTAAGTAAAATTTTGAAAAAGATTTTCAAAAATTCACCGTATGTTGGTAGTCATATAGAATTCTGATTTACTGAGTAGCTTGACCACATGACCTTTGACTTCTACATTTTGGTTTTCAATTGCCAAAGAAAGAATACTCCTTAGTATGAGGGAGGGTTTGGCAAAGTGAAAAGAATGATGACTTTGGAGCCAGACAAACTTATGTTTAAATTGCTTCTTAACACAAGCTTGCTGTGTCACTTTGGGCAAGTTATTTAATCTCTGTGAGTCTTAGTTTTCTTATCTGTAAACTTGTGATTGTAACTACTTTGTAGCATTATTTTGTGGGTAAAAATAAATCATGTCATGCAGCAGTATAACTATTCCAGATGACAGAATTTCAATAAATAAATAGACATGATGTCTAAAATTTTATGACAAAATACTATTTTGTTTTGATATAAATTAAAAGCAAAAGTACTTTTGTTACTTCATATTTACATAGGAAGAACATTACTTACTCTTGACATTAGTGAAAACTGCCCTGCTTTGAGTGGTAAACAGAAGAGCTGTGATTATAATTGCTCCTTGGTTAACCTGTATATTGGAAACTTTGTTGTCAAAAAAGTGGTTTTCTGAAAAAGTAAGTAGTGATTTTGTCAACAGTTTACCAAAAGAAATTCTAACTAATCTTCAAAGTGTAGTCAGTAAATTCATTCATGCTGCGTGAAATAATATACAGGAACACAGAGAAGAGTACTTATCAGTGTTGTTCATAGTGAGACATTTTATTCATTCGCTTTAATCAAACATGGCCAAGAAAGTCAAATTATGCCTGTATGTTCTTAGAGAGCGAAGACCAGAAATACTGTATGAGAATGGGATACCTCACTGTCATTCAAAATAAAGGAAGTCAGATAAAATGTCTTCCATGTCAAGTGGAAGACAGATATTTTCATTGAATGTAAACACACAGTCTCACGTAGTGAAAATACGAAGATGTCTTTTTGATGGTTTCCTAGGTACAGGCCACAGGATCACCATAAGAATATATGTGTAATAGGATCTTTTGTATTGATTATATAATTAACCTCCCTTAGGTTAATAGCAAATGAAGCATATTCTTTATTTAAAATGGTACTTCCTAGCAAATGCTGGTATATAGTTTATTTGCCAGTGTGTTTTTCATTTGATGGAGCATCTATGAGGCTTTGATTTTATAAAAGTGAATGAAGCCATTGGTAAGAACTATTGAAATGCCTGGGAAATTGGTTCAAGGGAAAGCTGAATTTAAGGGCAGCAGTCTGAATGTGTAGATTAGGGGCATTGGCATTGTGAGCCTTCAGGTTTTACTCGGTGCTTCAATCTAGAAGATTTTCATAAGGCCAAAATGATTTCCAGGATGGCCCAGTGTTTCATTCCAGCATAGTGTACAAAAGGCCTTATCATCCATACCATCCATATCTTTCCTCCTTTAATAATATAAGAGTCACATCTTCTTGTAGCATAATCTTGTAGAGGGAGCAATATTTTAAATCTGGACAAATTACAACCTTTTAACTAATTTCCTCAAGCATCATCATTCTTATCCTTTTAAATACTCTCAATATGTCTACTAGTGCTTAATATTACTTTTTCTTATACAGATCCAGTGCCCCACTTGCCAATTCGTCTGGTGTTTTAAGTGCCACTCTCCTTGGCATGAAGGTGTTAACTGCAAGGAGTACAAAAAAGGGGACAAATTGTTGCGTCACTGGGCCAGCGAAATTGAGCATGGACAGAGAAATGCCCAGAAGTGTCCAAAGTGCAAGGTGAGATAACTAACCTTTACAAAAGAAAAGAAATGTGTGCAACTGGATATCATTGAACAGTAATATTTATAATATTGAAATGAATTATGTGCATAACTTTCTTTTTTTAATTTATTTGAGAGAGAGAGCATGTGTGCAAGTTGAGGCAGGGACACAGGGAGAGGGAGAGAGAATCTCAAGTCGACTGCCCACTGAGCGTGGAGCCTGGTCTGGGGCTTGATCTCATGACCCTGAGATCATGACCTGAGCCGAAATCAAGAGTCGGTTGCTTAACCGACTGAGCCACCCAGGCGCCCCAGCATGCATGACTTCCTTAATGCAGGTGTGGAGAAAAAGAATATTTGCTGCTTCATTTTAGAAGAGTAATTATATTACCTAACTAAATGGTAGATTTTATATATAAACAGTGTATATTCTTCTTACTTGCATTATACTTCAAAATATAAGAAGGCTACATATAATTACTGATTTTAAACTTAAAAGAGTTTTTATTTTCCATTTAAAAATGGGGATGTGTGTACAGGGAAAATCCAGCATGGAAATGATATAGAAGTATTATTTCTAATTTGCCACATGCACTATAATCGCTTCTCAATTAGGCAGGCTGTGAATCCTTGCAATCCTTTGTTTTTCTTTCCCTCTTTCATTGCTTATCACTTTAGGATTACAATAAGCTGATCATTTGCTTTTTGTAAATCATAGAAGCTAATAGTTGAAGTCAGGACTTGGGGATTTTATGAATCCCATTTTTCATTTTTCTCTTGATTATCATGCCGGAAATCAAGAGTTAACAGGCATTTGAGCTAAAATTTAGATGTTGAAAGTCAACCATGCAAACAGCCAGGGAAGACTCACCTACAGAGAAATCAGCAAGTAAATCCAGCCAGAAAACTATGGATTTGATACTTACAGGATAGAGATCTGTTGAAATTTGGAGTTTTTTTTTTTTTCTCAAAGCTCACTTTAGAAAACTGTATGTGTGTATATGCAAATGTACACCCTACCGTATACGTTTTCCATTTTTTGCCAAATTAATCTTTAGAAATCATTCTGCAATTCCTTCCTGGAGACTTAGCACCAGATAAATAAAATTTGAGTTCTCAGAAAATGGTTAAAAATCAATCCTTGTAAATCCAACTTGAAGTCGTAAAGTATATTCTGAAGCCTATTAATGAGCATAAATATAATGCACAGGTTCACTGTATTAGGTTCACATACAAATTTATACATATAGTAAGTAAAAGTATTGCCTGAAATAACATGTTGCATTCTTAGCATTTGAAAAAAATTTTGAAATAGTATTGATGACCTGGTTCTCTTAAAAGCGATGTCTAAAGAACTTTGAGCTAAAGCTTTCTTTGTTTTCCCTGTGGAAGACAAATTCATCCACAATTATCCTTTTGATTTCAGGGTTGTTCCAGATCACTGCATCAATTGCTCAGTACATTTATTTTTCATCCATTGAAGAACAATGAGAAAATGAGGCCTTTCCCCCTTGCTCTTGCCTTTCCAGTTTACTCAAAGCTGCTACTCAGTTTCAACTAAATAAAGACCAGTAGGAATTTAGGAGTGCTGTTAAGTCATTCCATTTAGCACTTTATTTGAAAGTATACTTTATATTTCTCTGGAAAGCTGTGAAAACAGTTACCAGTTAGCCTGGCTCCAAGACTGTATGCTGAATGAGCAATGCAGCATTATACATTGGGGAAATTCTGAATGAATGGAGGTAGTACATAAAAACATACATGGGTTACTGTAATCCTTCAATCTAACATAAAATGGATTCTGATATATAGAAAGAAAAAGCAGCCAACTGTAAGGAGTTTTCTGAATGCACTAACAACTTCCCACTGTTTTAACAAATACAGATAAACAGTTAAGAGAAAGCATACATGTCGGTTGCTTTTTGAAGTAATTGCTAAAATGTTGGGGCTTGAAAAGGAATTCACTTTTAAATAGCTGAAAAGAAAGGAGCCAAGGAAACATGGAATCCGTTTACATGACTGGTGTGTAGCAGAGAATCTACCTTCTGGTGAGATTCAGGTCGCATACAATTTATGTCAATTTAAGTCATATTTTAGGGCTTGTTTTGGATACAAATGGTTCAGTTTTCCTTTTCTTTTACACGTATGACTTTATATCTTTGCATTTTCTTAACTGTGATTTTGTTGTTGTTGTTGTTGGATCTTAAAATTACTTTCTCCCATGAAACATTCCTATTCTTGTAACAGAAATCCATGAGGAGATATTCCTCAATGACTTAATGTTTGTTTTATACTCCAAGGCTTTGCTTTCATAAATAATTCTTTAAAATCTATAAATATAACATGTTGGAAAATTAATAAATATGAAACAAGTTAAACTAAATGGCTATGCATGTATAGTAGAAATCAGTGTTGAACTAACAGAAATGAAAATATGTACATTAAATGATTTCTTTTTGATTCCAAAAATAGACTAAAATAAAATTTATAAATATAAAAAATATATATATTCTACATAATGAATTGATGGCGTTCATCTTGAATATATCTTTTTTTCCCGATTTTGGATCTTTTAAAACTTATATTTCTAAAGATAGAATCACTGGGTTAAAGGATATTAATGTTTTAGTATTTGGTAAATTTACTTTCTAAAAGATTGAAACAGTTTATAATACCCCTAGAAAAACTTGAAGACATGTTTCTATGTATTTCTGATTAGCATTTCAAGTATTTTTAAAATGCTATTTTAGTAGTTTAAAAATGTTTTGTTCTTATATTTTGAATCTCCTTGTTTGCTTTTACATCGAATATAAATTCATGTACTTTTTAGTTTGTAATGCCCCTTTTGAGTTTTCTGTGCATATTCTTTGCCCATTTCTATGTATCAGGTCAGGGAGTATTTTTTTGTATCAGATTATATGAACTCTTTGTTTGAAAGTATTAACTTCTTTTCTGGCATTTTTCTCTCCTATCTCCTGTTACTTTCTTTTTATATCAATGATAGTTTGGGTTTTTGTTTTTGTTTTTGTTTTTGTTTTTTTACTTTTTTTTTTTTTAACTGTGTGTATTTTAAAAATTTTTAGTTTGACCAGATATCATTCTTTTTGGGTGGATACACAAACACACATCATATTTGTACACATATTTTATATATTTGCATACCCTTTGTAAATATTTTGTTCCTAAGCTTAGAAAGTTATCTGTCAGCCAGAAGTTTGATAAAACAGCTCATTTTCTTCCTTTTCTTTTAACTACTTAATTTCTAAATAATTTTAACTCTTTAATCTAACCATAACTTATTTTGATGTTTACTATGCATTGAATACCTATTCTAATTTTTTCCAAATTAAGACAATCTAACATAATTGTTTGTTAAATAATTCTCCTCCTACCCATTGATTGTAATTTTTCTTTAAGCATATGTTAAATTAATATATATAAAAGTCTGTCTTCTAAGACAAATACCATATGATTTCACCCCGTATGTAGAATTTAAGAAACAAAACAGATGAACATAGGGGAAAGAAAAAAAGAGAGAGGGAGGCAAACCATAAAACAGACTAACTATAGAGAATAAACTGAGGGGTGATGGAGGAGAGGTAGTGGGGGGGATGGGCTGTAATAAGGAGGACCCTTGTGATCACTGGGTGTTGTGTGTAAGTGATGAATCACTAAATTCTACTCCTGAAACTAATATTACACTATATGTTAACTAACTAGAATTTAAATAAAAACTTGAAACATAAAAAAAAGTCTCTCTTCTAAACTCCGTAATCTTGCTGCTGCTAATTTTTCAAGAAAATTCTGTGATTATATTGGGGAGTATTAAATGATTAGGCTTTTGTCAAAGGTATCCATCCAAACACATTTTGATAACCTATTTTAGTTAGCATTCCAAATGAAACTACTTCACTTATAAATGTCTCCCATAATGAGTTTTTACCATTTGCTCAAGTGGAAAGACCAGTTTAATATATGGTATAATATTATGAAGAGATTTGACTTATGCTGAGAAGTCAAAATTATGATTTATAATTGAATTTTGGCAGATGACAAGAATTAGTATTGAAATATTTTTCTTCCACATGTGATTAAGATGCTTATTCATAGTGGGATTTTTTTTATAGTAAGGTAAAAATATAGAAATGTTTCTGGAAGTTATTTATTTATAAGACATTTTTATAAAAAATTAATAGCAGCATAGCAAGATTAACTTTACCTAGCCATTTTTATTTAAATCTCATTGCTTCTTAATTCATACTATTCTCCACTTATGAGACATTACTTTTTACCTTTTTAAAAAAAGATTTATTTATTTATTTTAAAGAGAGAGTGTGTGTGCGAGTATGCATATGCATGTGTGCCAGGGCAGAAGGAGGGGCAGAGGGAGAGGGAAAGTCAAGCAGACTCCCCGCAGAGTGGGGAGTCCGACCAGGACTGAATCTCACAACCCTGAGCCCATGACCTGAGCCAAAATCAAGAGTCAAACACAACCTACTGAGCCACCCAGGCAGCCCAATGCTATTTTTTATCTTAAATATTAGTGTGTGTGCTGCCAAAGTGAACACTATTTTTTATCTTAAGTTTTTTTTTAAAGATTTTATTTATTTGCGAGAGAGAGAATGAGAGACAGCATGAGAGGGAGGAGGGTCAGAGGGAGAAGCAGACTCCCTGCTGAGCAGGGAGCCCAACGTGGGACTCGATCCCGGGACTCCAGGATCATGACCTGAGCCGAAGGCAGTTGCTTAACCAACTGAGCCACCCAGGCGCCCTATTTTTTATTTTAAAAACATGTTTTCTGTCTTAATAAATTCTTAGCCTACAGAAAATATATGTTAATTTTAAAATGTCTTTCTTGAACATAGTTACTACAAAACTAAGTCTGGTTTATGATAATTTTTAGTTTAAATTTAAAGCAAGCAGGGGACATCAGTTTTGTTGAAGGTATTAAAATATTTGTTCAATTTCATGTAAAAATTCATTTTGAGACTATGTCTTACAGCACAGATTAGACATTAAATTCTGAGTTAATTAAGAAAAAGAATTGCTAATCCAAAGAAAATGAAAAGTGAGATGCATACCTAAAAATTAAGAAACATAAGGTAATACAAAACAATTGAGTAAACACATTTTGTTGGCAATTTCACATATATACTTTAGATTTAAATTGTAATGAGGTTTTTTGGAAACAATATTGAGTCAAATGGTGCTGTTTGTATCGTGGTGAAAACAAAAATTTACCATCTTAACCATTTTTAAGTGCAAATGGTGTTTTATTATGTTTTCTTTTTTTTTTTAAGATTTTATTTATTTATTTGACAGAGAGAGACATAGCGAGAGAGGGAACACAAGCAGGGGGAGTGGGAGAGGGAGAAACAGGCTTCCTGCGGAACAGGGAGCCCAATGTGGGGCTCGATCCCAGGACCCTGGGATCATGACCTGAGCCGAAGGCAGACGCTTAATGACTGAGCCACCCAGGCGCCCCTGAACACATGCTTTTTAAAAAATCTGTTTATTTTAGGAAATTTTAAAATAAATATTTAATTTATTAAAAATTTGTTGTCAAGTGATAGCAAAACCCCAGCTGGATGTTTCTAAAGGCATGAATAATTATAGATTTTAAAAGAAGAATTAGAAATTTCTAATATTGTCTAATATTTTAATAAGCTTCATTTTAGATAAAAACAGTTATGAAGCCTTCAAGAATGTGGATGAAAACTTTGCAAAAATGATTAATGATCTAGTCTTCTGGTTATTCCCAAAAGGTTTAATATTAGTCAATTAATATTGTCTTAACCAGATTTTGATTGTTAGCCATATTGTGTTTTTCCTTTGTGAAGTGTTGACTTGTTAAAACTCCATTTTTCCAAAGGCCAGTTTTCTGCCTTCTGAGTATTTTTTTTTAACAAATGTACTTTCTTTTTCTAAAAAATATTTTATTTATCTATTTGACATAGAGAGACACAGCAAGAGAGGGAACACAAGCAGGGGGAGTGGGAGAGGGAGAAGCAGGTTTCCCACGGAGCAGGGAGCCCGATGCGGGGCTCAATCCCAGGACCCTGAGATCATGACCTGAGCCAAAGGCAGACACTTAAGAGACTGAGCCACCCAGGTGCCCCACAAATGTACTTTTAAAAGAGAGGTGGACACACCTTTAGACCCTTTTACCCAAGAATGTGTGGCAGGCCACTTTAAAGCAAGCAGGAGGTTAAACAGTTGTGTAAAGAAAGCAGTATATATAAAGGAAATGTTATCGCTTCAAAAATATTTCTGAAACAAATATTATACTATGTTGACATTATTACATGTGGATGGTGAATCCATATATGCCTGTTACATTAATAACTTTAATTTTAAAATGTTTGGAATAGTGTGATTCTATGTGAATTGTGAATAGTGAAATCTAACAAGGAAACCGAAGGATGATAACATCATAGCTTTTTGAAGCCATTCAACCATCTCTATTTGCCTGCACGACCTCTAAGGATTTGACTGTTACATATTTTTCCCTTCCTCGGGTAAAAGTTAAGTGTTGCTTAGCATACTGGGCTTTCTAAACCAAAATTCGTGTTAATATTTCTCAAAATGGTCAGCGTTTTTTTTAAGATTTATTTACTTATTCGAGAGGGAGAGAGAGAGAGCGTGGGGGCTAGGGGCCTAGGGAGAATGACAAAGGGAATCCCAAGCACATGGAGAGATAAGTCAAGAGTCGAGAGTTGGAAGCTTATTAACCCACCGAGCAACCCAGAAGCCCCGGTCAGCTACTTTTTAATTTGGAAAATTGAAGAGGAATATCCTCAAACATCCCTCCCCCAAAATTACCTTCTCACTTAATGTCAGATTAGAGAAATATTTAAATAAACATTTGTGTAATGTGGTAACAAATCTAGTCACAAGTGACTAGATTACATGCAGCTGACCACCTTAATTTTCCTCTGGTGTAAATAATCTCACATCTCTGTTTAGGGCACTTTACAAGACATTGAATAAAGATAATTAACTGGGAAATTATATATTTTCATAGGCTAATATGTAATGTGATTCACGATTAATGGGTAAATAAGTCATTTATTTTATTCCAGGGTCAACATACTCCCTATTTCTAGGTGACAGGACAGTCACTTTTCTTTTCTTTTTTTTTTTTTTTGATTTTATTTATTTGAGAGAGAGACAGGAAGAGAGAGAGAGCATGAGCTGGGAGGGTGGGGCGGGCAGAGGGAGAGGGAGAAGCAGGCTCCTAGCTGAGCCGGGAACCCAATCTGGGGCTGGATCCCAGGACCTTGAGATCATGACCTGAGCTGAAGGCAGACACTTAACCCACTAAGCCACCCAGGTGCCTCGGTCACTTTTCTTTTTTTAAAAAGAAATGCCAAACTATTAACAGGGTTTGCTGAATAATATGTACCATCTGTATTTTATTCATAAAAATGCCTTGGTATCAGCACAGTTATTAATTAATAATATTAATTATACTGATATTTACTACATGTCAGTCTCCATTGAATTTTATTTTATTTTATTTTATTATGTTATGTTAATCACTATACATTACATCATTAGTTTTTGATGTAGTGTTCCATGATTCATTGTTTGCGTATAACACCCAGTGCTCCATGCAATACGTGCCCTCTTTAATACCCACCACCAGGCTAACCCATCCCCACACCCCCCTCCCGTCTAGAACCCTCAGTTTGTTTCTCAGAGTCCATAGTCTCTCATGGTCCATCTTGCCCTCCGATTTCCCCCCTTCATCTTTCCCTTCCTACTATCTTTTTTTTTAAACATATAATGTATTATATGTTTCAGAGGTACAAGTCTGTGATTCATCAGTCTTACACAATTCACAGCGCTCCCCAATGTCTATCACCCAGCCACCCCATCCCTCCCACCCTCCACCACTCCAGCAACCCTCAGTTTGTTTCCTGAGATTAAGAATTCCTCATATCAGTGAAATCATATGATACATTATCTTTCTCTGATTGACTTATTTTGCTTAGCATAATACCCTCCAGTTCCATCCACGTTGTTGCAAATGGCAAGATTTCATTCCTTTTGATGGCTGCATAATATTCCACTCTGTGTGTGTGTGTGTGTGTGTGTGTGTGTGTGTGTGTGTGTGTGTGTGTGTGTGTGTATCACATCTTCTTTATCCATTCATCTGTTGATGGACATCTTGGCTCTTTCCATACTTTGGCTATTGTGGACATTGCTGCTATAAACATCAGGGTACACGTACCCCTTCGGATCACTACATTTGTATCTTAAATACAATTTACAATACTATTGTAAATACCCAGGAGTGGCAATTGCTAGGTCATACGGTAGCTCTATTTTCAACTTTTTGAGGAACCTCCATACTGTTTTCCAGAGTGGCTGCACCAGCTTGCATTCCCACCAACAGTGTAGGAGGGTTCCCCTTTCTCCACATCCTCTCCAACATCTGTCGTTTCCTGAACTGTTAATTTTAGCCATTCTGACTGGTGTGAGGTGGTATCTCATTGAGGTTTTGATTTGGATTTCCCTGATGCCAAGGGATGTTGAGCACTTTTTCATGTGTCTGTTGGCCATTTGGATGTCTTCTTTGCAAAAATGTCTGTTCATGTCTTTTGCCCATTTCTTGATTGGATTATTTGTTCTTTGGGTGTTGAGTTTGATAAGTTCTTTATAGATTTTGGATACTAGCCCTTTATCTGATATGTCATTTGCAAATATCTTCTCCCATTCTGTCAGGTTGTCTTTTGGTTTTATTGACTGTTTCCTTTGCTGTGCAAAAGCTTTAAGATACCTAGGAATAAATCTAACCAAAGAGGCAAAGAAGCTGTACTCAGAAAGCTATAAAATACTCATGAAAGAAATTGAGGAAGACACAAAGAAATGGAAAAATGTTCCATGCTCATGGATTGGAAGAAAAATATTGTGAAGATGTCAATGCTACCTAGAGCAATCTACACATTTAATGCAATCCCTATCAAAACACCATCAACTTTTTTCAAAGAAATGGAATAATCCTAAAATTTGTATGGTACCAGAAAAGACCCCGAATAGCCAGAGGAATGTTGAAAAAGAAAACCAAAGCTGGTGGCATCACAATTCCGGACTTCAAGCTCTATTACAAAGCTGTCATCATCAAGATAGTATGGTACTGGCACCAAAACAGACACATATATCAATGGAACGGAATAGAGAGCCCAGAAATGGACCCTCAACTCTACGGTCAACTAATTTTCGACAAAGCAGGAAAGAATGTCCAATGGAAAAAAGACAGTCTCTTCAACAAATGGTGTTGGGAATATTGGACAACCACATGCAGAAGAATGAAACTGGACCATTTCCTTACACCACACACAAAAATAGACTCAAAATGGATGAAAGACCTAAATGTGAGACAGGGGTCCATCAAAATCCTAGAGGATAACAGAGGCAGCAACCTCTTCAACCTCCACTGCAGCAACTTCTTCCTAGAAACATCTCCAAAAGCACGGGAAGCAAGGGCAAAAATGAACTATTGGGACCCCATTGTGGTTTTATACATACATTGTCTCATCAAATCCTCAGATACGATACTCAGATGATTTCAGTGTGCCATCCAGATCTCAATTATTAAGTGCCTTTGTATAAAACTTCAAGGTATTACACAATAATAATAAAATGATAGGCTCAGTAGTATGTAGGTTACATTTGTTGTCTCATTTAAATCTCCAAAGGAAGTAGTGAGGAAGGGGTAATTACCATCATTTCAAGATGTAAAAACTGTTTCAGTGAGGTTAAGTAACTGAACCAAAAAGCAGGCAGGGGAAAGTGAATTATGTTCATTCATAATTTATTGTGAATTTGGAATTAAGGGAATTTACTTGTCATTATATTTCCCTTCAAATATTTTATTCTCTTAAATCCTGTAATAGGATGCTGTAGGCAAGAATGTATTGATTCAGAGAAAGTTATTAATTTGCTCCTGTTCACATAAAATTAGCTCAAAAGCTATGTCCACAGGCTCTAATATCTGAACTGTAGCTATGTGGTCCTGTGGTTGCCGAAGAAAGAATTTGGAGTATTAATGTTGGCTCTCATAGATAATCCTGCAGTTCTCTAGCATTTCACACACCCCTACAAATACATGTGCAGTGGCTTTCAAATTGTGCTCCATTCAAAAATTAAAATATCTTCTTATGGCTCCCGTCTCATGCAGAACAAAAGCTTATAATGACCCTGCAACTTGTCACAGTCTGGACACACTCCTACCCCATTATTCCTTTGACCTTGTCCTTCGTCCTGCTCCTCTCGCCACATTGCCCTCCTCGCTCTCCTCCAAAAGCATCAAGCATGTTCCCCTCTGAGGGTCTCCATACTTGTTCTTCCCTTTGTCTGGAATATTCTTTCCCCAGCTGTCTGCAAGGCCTTTCTCTCCCTCATGTCTTCCAGCAAAATTCAGCTTCTCAGTAACCACCTTCCCCTATTTCAATAGGTAATATGCCCCATAAATGCTTTATATTTTTCTTCATAGTGCCATATTACTTGTCACTGTGTAAAATAGTGGATATAGATCGTTTAATTCTTTGGTTAGAATTATTCCTAGTATCTTATGGTTTTTAGTGCCCTTGTAAATGGAATAGACGCCTTGATTTCTTTTTCTTCTGCCTCATTGTTAGTGTATAGAAATGCAACTGACTTCTGTGCATTGATTTTATATCCTGAGACTTTGCTGAATTCCTGTATCAGTTCTAGCAATTTTTTGGTGGAGTCTTTTGGGCTTTCTACACAGAGTATTGTGTTGTCTGTGAAGAGTGAAATTTTGACTTCTTCTTTGAGGATTTGGATGCCTTTTATTTCTTTTTGTTTTCTGGAATTTAAGAAATAAAACAGGTGAAATAAGAAAAGATGAAAACAGAGAGGGAGGCAAACCATAAGAGACTTGTACTATAGGAAGCAAACTGAGGGTTGCTGGAGGAGAGGTGGGTGGGGGTATGGGATAATTGGGTGATGGGCATTAAGGAGGGCACTTGTGATGAGCACTGATGAATCACTAAATTCTACCTCTGAAACTAACAACACACTATGTGTTAATTAAGTTGAATTTAAATAAAAAAAATTTTAAATAAAATAGTGGATATATTTTGCAGCCGAGATTGAAAATTGTTGAATGAATAAATGCCATTTTTCTTTCCTCCTCATAAGGATTTTTAGTGAGAGTTCATTACGTGCTCTGCAAAACATGGTCCTTTTTCTCTGAAACTCACAGAAGGGGAGACACAGACATCACAATGACAATGATCAAACATTGTCGCACTCCAGTAGGGCTTGGCATAGAGTATTATTAGAAGGTTCATGGTTAAAGGGATATCTCATTCATCTTGAAGAATCGAGGGAGAGTTTTTAAGGATTATTGGATGGATTTGGGCATGATAAAAGGTATCCAGGAGTGAGATTATTACAACTAAAAGTACCAGGGCACAGAGCCAGGAAATGTGTACTCTGTGCAGGAGCCACAAGCACTTTGTGGTTCCCTGAGAGTAAAGTTCACAGAAGGAAGTGGTAAAAGGCGGGGCTGTTGAAGCAAACAGAAGTCTGGGTTTTGCATGCAAAGTTAAGAAACTTGGCTTTAGCCTCCAGTCTGAAAAGTTGTAGGCAGGGGGCTGGTGTCCGATTTATATTTTAGGTTGGTTGCTATTGATTCTATGAGGTTAGTTGTAGACACCTAGAAGGAAGTGATGACAGTATGAGCTAAGTTAGTGGTGAAGAGGCTGGAGAAGAAGAGAAGGATTAGATAAATATCTTTGGCTAAATCTGTCTGACCTTGATGATTATATGTGGATGTGTGATGTAAGAAGAGAATAACCACCAAATATTTAGTTTGGGTGTCTAAATCGATAGTGATACCATAAACTAAGATAAAATAATGAAGCTCAACCTGGTTTTATTTTGTTGTTGTTGGGATAGGGGGCTGTGAAATGATGATTAGCTTGGTTTTGCTTATTTGACTTTGAAATGGCTGTAAGGAGTATGGGTACATATGACCCACAAACACTTGTTACATGAGTCTAAAGCTCAGGAGCCAGGTCCACACTGTAAGTGAAGAAATGAGATCCAGTGGAGGGAAGTTGGAACCATTTGAATATGGAAAAGATCCCCCAAAGAGTATGTGCAAAGTGGTGAGTCATGGGTAGAATTAAGGGATAAGTGAAGAAATGGGAACCTGAGAGAGAAAAGAGAACCTGGAAAAAAGGTGGCATTGAAGGAAGAGTATATCAAAGGTCAGAAGGAAGTAGTGGTCAACCAGTTAAATGCCACTGAGAGATACCATAAGAACTTAAAAGATGTTTATTGGGGCACCTGGATGGCTCAGTCAGTTGGGCAGCAGACTCTTGGTTTCAGCTCAGATCGTGATCTCAGGGTCCTGGGATCAAGCCCCACAGAGCTGGAATCCACACTCAGCAGGGAGTCTCCTTGAGGATTCTCTCTCTTCCTTTGCCCTTCCCCCCCCACACATGCATCTCTCTCTCTCTCTCAAATAAATACATAAATCTTTAAAAAAAAGACATGTTTATTGGACTTGGCCATTAGAGGGACATGGATAATATTCATTTGTTCTTTTCGTAAATATTTATTGAGAACATGCTATGTGACAGGACCTATGCAAGTTCCTTTAAATAAAAGAACAGACAAGATATATGTGATCTAGGGCCCTTTTCGAGCTTATCAACTAGGAGATTAGAGCATTTGAGCAGAGGGATACAGATAATTAAGAGTTTTAAAATGTAGAACGAGAAATGCTATGACATGGCTGGTACAGGTTGCTTCTCATTTCATGGATATGGTGCCATGAAGATGCTGTGCTAGGAATGTACTCCCTACGTCTGAGGACACTTAATTGGTGCACTGCTACTTGTCCTTCATTTCCCAGATCAATGTTGCTTTCTTGGAGAAGCCTCTTCTAACCATCAGACCAGACCAAGCTCCTCCTATTCAGTATTCTCTTCATACCTTGTCCTTTTCCTTCACAGCATTTGCCTTAGCTTATGAGTGATTATTTATCTGTACTATTGATTAATGTCTGTCTACACCTCAGACAACAAACTCCTTAAGCGCAGGAGCCATGTCAGATTCTATCAATGAATAAATAAATACTTATTGAGTAAATGAATGAATGAATGAATGAATGAATCTTTTCTGGAGAAAGACAACTGATCTGGATGTTTCAGTAACATGGGGTTACAGTCAACTGAAGAAGGATTAAGAGGTAAATAAGAAAAGCTGTGAGTATATTCTTTTAAGAACATTGGACTTCTTCTTTGCCGATTCGGATGCCCTTTATTTCTTTTTGTTGTCTGATTGCTGTGGCTAGGACTTCTAGTACTATGTTGAATAGCAGTGGTGATAGTGGACATCCCTGCTGTGCTCCTGACCTTAGGGGGAAAGCTCTCAATTTTTCCCCATTGAGAATGATACTCGCTGTGAGTTTTTCATAGATGGCTTTTATGATATTGAGATATGTACCCTCTATCCCTATACTCTGAAGAGTTTTGATCAAGAAAGGATGCTGTACTTTGTCAAATGCTTTTTCTGCATTTATTGAGAGGATTATGTGGTTCTTTTTCTTTCTTTTATTAATGTATTGTATCACATTGATTGATTTGCAAATGTTGAACCACCTTGCAGCCCAGGAATAAATCCCACTTTGTTGTGGTGAATAATCCTTTTAATGTACTGTTGGATTCTATTGGCTAATATTTTGGTGAGAATTTTTGCATCCATGTTCATCAGGGAAATTGGTCTGTAATTCTCCTTTTTGATGGGGTCTTTGTCTCGTTTTGAGATCAAGGTAATGGTGATCTCATAAAACGAGTTTGGAAGTTTTCCTTCCATTTCTATTTTTTGGAACAGTTTCAGAAGAATAGGTATTAATTCTTCTTTAAATGTTTGGTAGAATTCCCCTGGAAAGCCATCTGGCCCTGGGCTCTTGTTTCTTGGGAGATTTTTGATGACTGCTTCAATTTCCTTGGTGGTCATAGGTCTGTTCAGGTTTTCTATTTCTTCCTGGTTCAGTTTTGGTAGTTGATACATCTCTAGGAATGCATCCATTTTTTCCAGATTATCTAATTTGCTGGCATGTAGTTGCTCATAATATGTTCTTATAATTGTATTTCTTTGGTGTTGGTTGTGATCTCTCCTCTTTCATTCATGATTTTATTTATTTGGATCATTTCTCTTTTCTTTTTGATAAGTCTGGACAGGGGTTTATCAATCTTATTAATTCTTTCAAAGAACCAGCTCCTAGTTTCATTGATCTGTTCTACTGTTCTTTTGGTTTCTATTTCATTGATTTCTGCTCTGATTTTTATTATTTCTCTTCTCCTGCTGGGTTTAGACTTTATTTGCTGTTCTTTCTCCAGCTCCTTTAGGTATAGGGTAAGGTTGTGTATTTGAGACCTTTCTTGTTTCTTGAGAAAGGCTTGTATTGCTATATACTTTCCTCTTAGGACTGCCTTTGCTGCATCCCAAAGATTTTGAACACTTGTGTTTTCATTTTCATTTGTTTCCATGAATTTTTTAAATTCTTCTTTAATTTCCTGGTTGACCCATTCATTCTTTAGTAGGATGCTCTTTAGCCTCCATATATTTGAGTTCTTTCCAACTTTCCTCTTGTGATTGAGTTCTAGTTTCAAAGCATTGTGGTCCGAAAATATGCAGGGAATAATCCCAATATTTTGGTACCAATTGAGAAGTCAAACTCTCACTCTTTGCAGATGATATGATACTGTATGTGGAAAACCCAAAAGACTCCACCCCAAACTGCTAGAACTCATACAAGAATTCAGTAAAGTGGCAGGATATAAAATCAATGCACAGAAAGCAGTGACATTCCTATACACCAACAACAAGACAGAAGAAAGAGAAATTAAGGAGTCGATCCCATTTACAATTGCACCCAAAACCATAAGATACCTAGGAATAAATCTAACCAAAGAGGCAAAGAAGCTGTACTCAGAAAACTATAAAATACTCATGAAAGAAATTGAGGAAAACACAAAGAAATGGAAAAACTTTCCATGCTCATGGATTGGAAGAACAAATATTGTGAAGATGTCAATACTACCTAGAGCAATCTACACATTTAATGCAATCCCTATCAAAATACCATCCACTTTTTTCAAAGAAATGGAACAAATAATCCTAAAATTTGTATGGAACCAGAAAAGACCCAAATAGCCAGAGAAATGTTGAAAAAGAAATGTGGCATCACAATTCCAGACCTCAAGCTCTATTACAAAGCTATCATCATCAAGACAGTTTGGTACTGGCACATAAACAGACACATAGATCAATGGAACAGAATAGAGAGCCCAGACATGGACCCTCAACTCTATGGTCAACTAAAATTCGACAAAGCAGGAAAGAATGTCCAGTGGAAAAATGACAGTCTCTTCAACAAATGGTGTTGGGAAAATTGGACAACCACATGCAGAAGAATGAAACTGGACCATTTCCTTACACCACACACAAAAAATAGACTCAAAATGGATGAAAGACCTAAATGTGAGACAGGGATCCATCAAAATCCTAGAGGATAACAGAGGCAGCAACCTCTTCGACCTCCTCCGCAGCAACTTCTTCCTAGAAACATCGCCAAAGGCAAGGGAAGCAAGGGCAAAAATGAACTATTGGGACTTCATCAAGATAAAAAGCTTTTGCACAGCAAAAGAAACGGTCCACAAAACCAAAAGACAACCCAACAGAATGGGAGAAGATATTTGCAAATGATATATCAGATAAAGGGCTAGTATCCAAAATCTATAAAGAACTTATCAAACTCAACACCCAAAGAACAAATAATCCAATCAAGAAATGGGCAAAAGACATGAACAGACATTTTTGCAAAGAAGACATCCAAATGGCCAACAGACACATGAAAAAGTGCTCAACATCCCTTGGCATCAGGGAAATCCAAATCAAAACCTCAATGAGATACCACCTCACACCAGTCAGAATGGCTAAAATTAACAGTTCAGGAAACGACAGATGTTGGAGAGGATGTGGAGAAAGGGGAACCCTCCTACACTGTTGGTGGGAATGCAAGCTGGTGCAGCCACTCTGGAAAACAGTATGGAGGTTCCTCAAAAAGTTGAAAATAGAGCTACCGTATGACCCAGCAATTGCCACTCCTGGGTATTTACCCCAAAGATACAAATGTAGTGATCCAAAGAGGTACGTGCACCCTGATGTTTATAGCAGCAATGTCCACAATAGCCAAAGTGTGGAAAGAGCCAAGATGTCCATTGACAGATGAATGGTTAAAGACACACACATGCGCGCACACACGCGTGCGCGCACACACACACACACACACACACTGGAATACAAAAGGAATAAAATCTTGCCATTTGCAACGACGTGGATGGAACTGGAGGGTATTATGCCGAGCAAAATAAGTCAATCAGAGAAAGACATGTATCATATGATCTCACTGATATGAGGAATTCTTTTTTTTTTTTTTGATATGAGGAATTCTTAATCTCAGGAAATGAACTGAGGGTTGCTGGAGTGGTGGAGGGTGGGAGGAATGGGGTGGCTGGGTGATAGACATTGAGGAGGGTATGTGCTATGGTGAGCGCTGTGAATTGTGTAAGACTGTTGAATCACAGAGCTGTACCTCTGAAACAAATAATACATTATATGTTAAAAAAAAGAAGAAGAAGATTGTAGGAAGGGTAAAATGAAGAGGCGGAAATCAGAGGGGGAGGCGAACCATGAGAGACTATGGACTCTGAGAAACAAACTGAGGGTTCTAGAGGGGAGGGGGGTGGGGGGATGGGTTAGTCTGGTGATGGGTATTAAAGAGGGCATGTATTGCATGGAGCACTGGGTGTTATACGCAAACAATGAATCATGGAACACTACATCAAAAACTAACGATGTAATGTATGGTGATTAACAGAACATAATGAAATTTTTAAAATAATAATTAAAAAATTAAAAAAAATAAGAACCTTGGAAAGATGGAAGGGTGAGGGTAATCACTGGTCAGAAGGTCGTGCAGAATTACAAGAAGGATTTATCAGATTGGGGAGACACCTGAGATATTGGCAGGCTAAGGGGATACTGTCACAGAGAGGAAGGGATGAAGATGAATGTGAAGGAAGGGAGAAAGAGGGCAGAATTGGCATCTGAAGATTTTTGAGAACATCAGCATGGGGTCAAGGGAAGTATGGGGAAGAAGAAGAAAGAAAATTAGGGGCTAATCTAGAGGTACAGTTCTCCTCTGGGGAATAAGCATTGGACAGTACTCTACACTCTTCTTCAAAGACTTTGTCAGGCACCTGGGTGGCTCTGTTGGTTAAGTATCTGCCTTTGGCTCAGGTCATGATCCTAGGACCCTGGGATTGAGTACTGTCGGGGCTCCCTGCTCAGCGGGAGTCTGCTTCTCCGTCTCCCTCTGTCCCTCCCCGTGCTCCCTTCCCCCGGCTCATTCTCTCTCTCTCTCTCTCTCAAATAAATAAATAAAATCTTTTTTAAAAAAAGACTTTGTCATCATGAGTAAGTCACAAGATTTAACTTGAAATATATATGAAATTCTCTATAACAAAGAAAACCAGTGCATTGGAAGACAACTAAAGTTATCAGAGTATTGGCTTCAAGAAGCTAACACAGCAGGAGACACCAAATAATTTTGCAGTTGACATCTTATTTGTTTTTGCAATGTAGTCTACTATCATAGAGGTGACCACTCATTTCACTTATGTATCCCCTTCCTTTCTTCTCCTTCCAATTTTTGATATTACTTTAGTTCTTCTTTTGATTATCTTTTACCTTTAAATAATGTACTCAAACATCTGTTCAATATTCTAACAACTTTAGATGATATATGAGGATCTAGCCCTCCTATAGTTCTTTCTTCTTCTTCCTTATTTCCCATTCTCTATAAGCTGTAACTTTGTTTTTATATTGTTAAATTTAATAACATTCACATTCTATTCTAATATAACATTTAATACTTCTGGTTTTTTTTTTTCTAAAGGATGATTCTAACATTTAAAACCAATGTGTGTTTCCACAATCAAGAACATATAATTATGGAATTAGGATTACATTATCTTTTCTGTGAATTCACAACTTCTAGGAAAAATGCCTCTAGTGTCCTTGCTCACTATCAATCACTCAATTGTGCCATATTTTGTTACACCTCATATTTGGAACTTACATGCCATTTGTTTTGTTTTTCCTGGAAGTTCTCATTGTTTTTCTTTTTCCTCTATTGAGAGTAGAAATGCCCACTTTAATTACCATGTTTTTTAATATTTACTCCTCAGGAATTTTAGTGCTTGGTATATATTCCGTTGTTATTTTTTGGAGATGTTCTTTAAACCACCTGACTTTCTATTTTAAATTAGACTGATTGCTTTCCAGCTTTATCTCTGAGACTTCTTGCAACATATTTTGTAGGTTCTTAAATGACCTTTCTTGAATTTCACCTTCATTCACTTACTAAAGTCCTTCCTTAAGTGGTTGCCCTAGAGAAGGTACAGAGGAGTCTTAGCATCTCTGGAAATGTTTTATTTCTGCCCTCATATATTATTTATTTTATAGTTGGACAAGAATTATAGGTTCATAATATTTTTATCAGATCTTTGAAGGTTTGTGTATATGTTTGCTTTTTTAAAAAAGATTTTTTTATTTATTCATTAGTCAGAGAGAGAGAGCACACAAGCAGGGCAGAGGCAGGAAGAGGGAGAGAGAGAAGCAGGCTACCCGCTGAGCAAGGAGCCCGATATGGGACTTGATCCCAGAACCCATGAGATCACAACCTGAGCCTAAACCAAGAGTCGGACGCTCAACAGACTAAGCCGCCCAGGCACCAAAGGGATGTGTACTGATTTAATTATAAAATAGTTAGATATTTAGCAGTTCATTTATTGTCATTCTTCCACCTTATGATTGAGTAGAATCTATATGAAAATTAATGGCTGGATTCTACTTCTATTTTTTAGATACTTTGTGGGCATTTTAGTAAACAAAATGTAAACAACTTGAGGATGGCAGATACTAAAATATATACATGTATGGTTTTTATAATTAATACCTTATTATAGGTGTTAATATATTAGCCCTATGAGGAATGTCATAGACTCAAAAAAGGTCCATGTTGTCATTTCTGACCAACTATAAAGTGGATTTACTATCAAGCTCTTTTTATTTTTTTTTTAATATTTTTTATTTATTTGAGAGAAAGAGCATGAGTGGGGAAGGTTCAGGGAGGGGCAGAGGGAGAAGGAGAAGGAGACTCCCCACTGAGCGGGAAGCCCAGCTATGCTGGGCTCAAGATTCCAGGATCCTGAGATTATGACCTGAGCAAAAGGCAGACGCTTAACCGACTGAGCCAGCCATGCACCCCTCAAGCTCTTTTTAAAGAAATATCTAGTATATTCTGAACATTTCATTTCATGACTTACAAGTTTAGAGAGGTCTAAGCAACATTTAGTGTTTAAATATTCAACTTTTTAAGTATCAGTCACTCTTATTTATTATAGATGGAGAGAAGAAACCCTGTGAGTAACAACAAATCAAATGAGAGTTGTGGTTTATGAGTAGTCAATTTGATCTAATAGATTAGGAGTTTCTTGTCTGTCATACTTTGTCTCCATCTCTTAAGTAAAACCAGAATTTTGATGTTCAATTAGTGTTTTGTAGCAGAGATAAAATGATGAATATTTTGAAGCTATAATACTGAGTAAAAACAGCTTCATTGAGAAATAAAATGTACTTTATGTAAATATAATCTAAAGCATGTTTTCAGGCTTTATGTTCTAAAAACAAAGATGGCATTGTCAAAAGGTGACCTTTAACAATATACTTAGGGCACTCATTTAGCACATGAAATTTATTATCCCCTGGGTGTTAGGAGTTCAAAATTACAACTTGCTTAGCACATGTGAAAAGTAATGTCTCCTGTTGCATAGTAATTCACATTGTGTCAGTTCATTTCTCTGTAATTATCAAATTGTGAAATATAAATAATCAAGAGATAGTTACAATAGTATAAAAGGAAGCACTGTGTACTTGAAGGCTGATAAATTATGAAACCACTTTTTCATAATTAAATCATTGCCTGTTTTGTGTAAGATATTCAAATTAATCTTTAGAACCATATAATCCTGCAATGTACAAGGTTACTATAGAGTTTAAAATTTTATCACTCCCTGTGCGGAAAGATTATTGGACTAACAATATTTTAGTTGCCTGCTCTGTTCAGAATATTATTTTAGCAATAAGGAAAGGGGTGCCTGGTCTTGATCTTGGGCTTGTAAGTTTGAGCCCAATGTTGGGTGTAGAGATTACTTAACAATATAATCTTTAAAAAGGGAGAGAGAGAAGGGAAGACTGTTCAAAGAGACTAGAAATTATAGTCTTTACTATTTGAATGAAATAATAAATATGCCACATGAAGATTTTAGAACCCAATGAAGCAATGTTACAAGCAGATATAAAATGGCAGTGACAACTGTATGTGAAATTTTGAGCCAAGTGAATGTCAGTGACAAGCTTAACTTATTAATAAATGTCTCCTGTCAGAAAAAGCTTGGATATTGTGTTACAGGAAGAATGTAAATTGGTCCAGAGAGCAGCTAAAACAAGTGGAAAACTTCAAGATATGCCTTGTGTGTAAGAGCACACACGTTTGTTTGACTAACACAAAGGTTGTGCTGTCAGTTAGCAAAGGACACTATTGACCCTCTGTTTTTATCTTTAAGTTTATAATGAGAGGCTGCTTAGCATAACAAAGAAACAGACATGAATCAAAATCCTTTCTCCATTCACTCAAGCAGATTACTTTTCTGATCTCAGGTTATGAATAAGAATGCCAGTCTTATGGTGCGGTTATGAGGCTTAAAGTTTCTAATCTATGTACAGTGTTTGGCACATAATGGGCTCTAAACAAATATTAGTCCTTTTCCCTTTATAGGTCACATACAGCACAATGCTATGTGACCAAGAAATTTGTTGAGTAAACAGTGAAGTAACCTTTATTTTGGGTGCTCAGCAGTTGTCTTTGAACATGGTTTCTCCTAGTGCTCAGGGGTTTAAAGAAGGATCACAAATAGTTCAAGGGTCCACTAGAAACTTTGACCTCTATTATTCCTGAATGCCATGACTATGAAATGGTTGTGGTGACAGGAATCGTTCTTCAGAATCGTTCACAGAAACAGGCACAAGAGGGGAAGTACTGGACTAGGCGAGAAATTCTCAGGAAGCTAACGGGCTTAAGCCTTAGAGACCCTCACCTGTACAAGTCCCTTCTTAAGCCTCGCATCTAACTTGAGCAGTTGGCTCTTGAACAATATAGGTTTGAACTGTGCAGATTCACCATAAATATATTTTCTCTTCCTTATGATTTTCTTTTTTTTTTATTTTTTAAAGATTTTATTTATTTATTTGAGAGAGAGAGACAGAGATAGTGACAGAGATAGCGAGAGAGTGCACAAGCGGGGAGGAGAGAGAAGCAGGCTCCCCGCTGAGCAGGGAGCCCGACCTGGGGCTCGATCCCAGGACCCTGGGATCATGACCTGAGCCGAAGGCAGACGCTTAACTGACTGAGCCACCCAGGCGCCCCCTTCCTTATGATTTTCTTAATAACATTTTCTTTTCACTAACTTACTATATTATAAGAATATAGCATATAATACATAAAATATACAAAATATGTGTTAATCGACTACTTATGTTATTGGTAAGGCTTTTGATCAATAGTAGGCTATTAGTAAATTTGGGGGGAGTCAGAAGTTATAGGCAGAGTTTTTACTGCAAGGGGGTCAGTGCCCTAACCCTCATGTTGTTCAAGGGTCAACTGTATTTGTAATTAACATTCTTCTCCTTTAGGAGGGTCCCTCAAATTAGATAATCTTCAGGTCCCACAGAATCTGGATTCACTCTTACTGGACTGTCAAGTAAAAGAAAAAAAATAATATAATTTAAAAAAATGAAGTGGCCAATAGCAGGAAAAGCAAGTTTTGCTTCTATTGACCAATAAGGATTTTTCAATAACCCTGGACCAGAGATGCTAATATGCACCTGACTACAAACTAGTCCTTGCCTATCTAGGAAGGTACTCTCCAGTTTAGCATCAACCTAAAATTACCTATATGAAAACATAAGAATGGGGACTACCCAGCAATCAGAGGGTGTGCAGTTACATTGATCAGGCATTTGATTTCTCACATTTTTAGGTGGGTAAAGGGGAAGGGATGGATGGAATCAATATTATATTGATCTGACTCAGTAAGTGCCAAACAATGGGTTAGGCACTATACATATATAATATATATATATATGTGTGTGTGTGTGTATGTATATATATATATAAAATATTACATATATATAAAATCACATTTTTATTCTCATGTAACATTATCTAAACTGAAGCAAGAAGTAACCTCTTTTTATACAGCTTGTGGAGCCAGAATTCAAACACAAGGATTCATGAAGTCAAAGCCCGGATTTTTTCAACCTGCCTATGAGCTAAAGCTTACCTGCCAAGAATCAGCCACTGGGATGGAATGGACATTTAACCTATAATCAGCCTAATGATTTTCAATACCGAATGTCCTGCCAACCACTTAGTACACTTTGCTTTCTCAGTACATTCAGTTATCATTTAGTAAGTGCCTGTTATGTCCAGTCGTTGTGCTGTCTGTAATGTGCTGCCCTTCATTAAATTATTACTTCTTCAAAATTGTTATCCTAGCCTAGAAGCTCTCCGATAGGTAGGTAGGTAGGTGGCTGGATAGATGGTAGGTAGGTAAGTAGGTGGATGGATGGATGGATGGATGGATGGTAGGTAGACAGGTAGATGGATGGATGGTAGGTAGTAGGTAGATAGGCAGATGGGTGGATGGATGGTAGGTAGGTAGGTAGATGGATGGATAGATGGGTAGAGGATGGATTCACAAATATGTGTATTATCAAATGAGATGTTCACCATTACTATGATTACTATGTATTGTTATTTTAAAAGCACCCTCAGAAGTCCTTCTAAAAATCCATGGTCTTTTAAACTGAAGTTCAGAATTTTGGTTATTGAATCACTAAAGCTGAAATACTGCATGTGATTTGAAGTCAGCAATTTCAAAATTTTTATTTTCAAAAACTATGAAATAAGATTATATTTTGTAATGGATAACTTTATCTCCCAACTTTGAAATTTCTCTTTTCACATTAAATATCTTCTCTCTTTCCTGGATGATTTGATCTCATTTCCATAATCGTTGAGAAGTTTTTGAAAAATATAAATATATAACTGTACTTACTGCAGAAGTTCAGGGAACTACCTCGTGTATCAGGGGAAGGAGAGTAGGATTTCAAATGAAATGTGTAAAGTTGGGGCACCTGGCTGGCTCAGGCGGTAGAGCATGTAACTCTTGATCTCGGGGTCATGAGTTTAAGCTCCATGCTGGGTGTAGAATTTACTTTTTAAAAACTGTGTAAAGTTGTGGACTGCAGCCACGGCTTCACTGAAAAGAGGCAACCAGTGGTGGGTTTGACTCACATGTTAATTGTGAAGTTCCCAATTACATTAAAACACTTGCTGACACACTCATCCCAAAGCAAAGTCAGCGGTAGAAATTTATAATAGTCAGAATGGTATTAGGGATATTTTAAATAAATTTTCTAAGCAAAGAACTAATATATAAATATATAAATAAACAAGAATGAGTGGGATGTGACTTGAATATAACAAATGCCTACTCTGTAGTGAAATAGGAAGACTATTTCTGGTGATCCTGTTTTAACCACATAAGGGTTAGACAGTGTAACCAAATCTTTTTCTTTATGAAGTAATGTTAAGTTCTCTTTCATGGTTATTCACCTAACAAAGGGTGCATGTACTTGAATGAAAGATGGCCCCAATTTATATACAGTGTCCATAGGATTCTGAGACAAGTATCCAATTATATCTCAAGGAATAATATCTTTATTATAACATGGCCTCAGTGCTTGAGACAGTGACCCCTATGCTGGGTGCCTGGTAGACTATCGGAGTTCAATCCTTGTTACATTCTGGGCAAAGCTGTATTTACATGTAACTTGACAGCAACAATAGAGGAAGATGCTGAGTTTAACAGAAGGCGTTATATAAACAGTCCTGGAAACATACTTGCAAATGACATTAGATTTGGAAACTGAAATGGTACTGTGAATACACTTAGAGTTGCTATCATTTCCTTCCTCAAAGAAAGACTCCTACTCAGGGTGCCTGGTTGGTTCAGTCCATAGAGCATGTGACTTGATCTCAAGGTTGTGAGTTTGAGCCCCCATGTTGGGTGTACAGTTTACTTAAAGTAAAAGTAAAATCTTTTTTTTTTTTAAAGAAAGATTTCTGTGCCTTCCTATTTATGCACACAGAGCTTTGCCTAATCCTTTCCTTTAAGGAATATTCTTCATCTCTTCTCCTTCTTCAAATCACCTTATTCTTGCTGATCATGGCATAAACAAAATATACTTTCACAGCATTTTAAATTGCCTCCTAACCACTGAGTTAGGCGTATGTCTAGAGAGATAAGTGAGTTTTCTTCGGGATGTGTCTGTTTACATGTTGGTCAAAATAAGCCAACGGCTTGAGTACCTGAAATGTTATGGAGCTTTACACATGTTAAAGTATTTGATACAAACACAATCTTGCACAGTGTGATTATAAGTAAACTGGCAGCCTCAGGAATGCTATGTAAGACTTTTATTTTGGTGAAACTTGTTTGTTCGATAACACTTGCCAGATTGCACTTTTTAAAAAATTATAATAACTTCCTTGTCTTTTCCTCTGTCACTGCTACAGATCCACATCCAGAGAACTGAAGGATGTGACCATATGACCTGCTCACAATGTAACACTAATTTTTGTTATCGATGTGGGGAAAGATACCGCCAGCTCCGTTTCTTTGGAGACCACACATCAAACCTCAGTATATTTGGCTGCAAATATCGCTACCTCCCAGAGAGACCTCATCTAAGGAGATTAGTGCGAGGGTCGGTCTGTGGTGAGTATCCGACATGATTTATAGGGATGTTTTCTGGGAAGTAAGCGGTGATAAGAGAACTCAAATGTATTAGCCATTATAATTCGGAGCACCTGTCAGGTATTCCAGTGGGGACTTTACCCAAAAACAGGAGGAAGATATTTTCTTTACTTTTGAGTTTAGAATGGAAATTTAAATTTGTTAGCAGGACACAATTTATATGAGCAAGCAGATTTAAAAAAAAAAGTTACTTATTATACTGCAGAAATGTAAATTCATCTTTTAAATTTCTGAAGCCTTATTGTAAGCCACTTGATGAGAGGGACATCACATTTATTTTTCTATTGACAGTGCCAGCAACAGGTCATACACACATATTCTGTTCATTCATAGGGGACGTGTAATACAGTTTTTGAAAATCCCTATGGAGCACCTGGGTGGCTTAGTCGGTTAAGCCTCAGACTCCTGATTTTGGCTCAGGGTGGTGAGATAGAGCCCTGCCTCAGGCTCTCACTGAGTGTTGGGCAGGCTTAGGACTCTCTCTCTCCCTCTCCCTCTCTTCCCCCCTCCCTGCTCGCCAGCACATGTGGTCTCTCTCTCTCCCCCGCCACCAAAATAAATAAATAAATAAAATTTAAAAATAAAATAAGTAAAAATCCCTATGTTTCAGAGTTCTGTACTAGAGTCTTATTGTATCTGTAGAGTTGAGGCCATTGTATGTATTTTCTATTGTAATATTAATATTAATAACTAACAGTTAATGAAATGAGTATCAAATGCCGTCATTGCCTACAAACCCAAGTTTAAATATCCAAATGAAATGCCTTTTTGGATTGAGTTTTTACCCTCTTCTTTGTCCTCAACAACACACAGTCTCATACACACAGACACAAACATAAACCCAGACTCCTGCTCTGACCCGAGGCCGTCACCTTTGTGTGATACAGTGTTCTTCTGACCTCATGCTGCTTCTTCCGATGGCTTCCTACTTCTCTGGAATGTGTCCACTGTGAGGTTTCTTCCTCTCTTTTACATTACACAAAACTCCAATAGTTCCTCCTCTGAGAGTCTTTCTTATGGTTGTACAATACTTTTTAACATCTTCCACATTTCCCCTTTTCTACCAACTTTTCCCTAGTTACCTCATGAAAATCTCTTTTTATCTCCCTTTAAGTCTCCATCACTTCATTACTGTTGTAAACCCCTCGCCTTACAAGAATCATACCATGGCTTAATCAGAACAAAGCTGGTGCTAATGGCACATTTCTATTAGGTAAAAATAAAACATATATTTTAAAATTCATTTTAACATGGAAACCAGTGCCATCATTTTCTAAAATCTTGTATGATCTCTATGAAATATCCTTATTGAGCTTTAATTAAATGTAATTGTTCACAACCAATAGCATTCAATATAGTCAAGATTGGTTTTAATGATTTTCAGTGTTTTCCTCTTTACTTGCTCGTAATATATGTATTTGCTGTTTATTTGCTTGTATGTATTATAATTGTATACACAATATTTACCTATTAGTTAAATAGACTTTGGAGGGAGAGCTAGGGAATCTAACCCCTCTTTACAACATTACTACCATGAAGATACTAAATTGCAAATTAGGTTTTGAGCTGTAACCTATTTGTAAATCTGTGTATACAGAGAGCCACCAAAAAACACAAAATTCTTATATTTTCTGTATTACTAGGTTTTTTTTCTACTTCAATGACATTTTGTGGCAAGATGTTTCCTTCCATTTTTTATTTTAATCTTTTATTTTTGTTTTCTGTTCTTTGCTTTAATCGTTCTTAAATAAGGGAAGTTATCGCTCACCCTATTTGTCCAGTAATATTTTAGATGCATTCTCTTTGGGTCCTCTCATTTGCCTAGAGGCCACTAGAATCCTCTTCTCGGGTCATAAAATAGAATTGAGTTATTTAACAGCCTGTAAAAGGCACAGCCAGTGAACATTGTCAGCAGAGAAATATCTTTCTGCACAGTCTTTTCTGTTTTTATTTAAAAATTTATTTTATGGTCAGTTTTCTGTAAATGGTTTTATTTGGGGCCTATTTTCTACTGTGTTTGTGCATGCCCATGTGTGTCAGGACAAACCTGACAAAATAGGGGGCATCTGGCTTTCAGAGAAGCTCTCGCTGCCACACCTGCTTTCCCGCCTCCAGTACAGCTGCTTCTAACTTCTCCTGGACCCTAGCTCCAAATAGGGTGGCCCATACCTCTCCCAGCTACCCAGAAGCTTGGAAGAGGAATGATTCTGTAAGTCACAAACCTAGGTTCACCCTGCCATGTAAGAGAGAAGGTGGATGATAGCAGGACCCTCCGAGCCTTTTTCTTTGAGTGATGTAATCTAGTTTGCTCCCTCCGTTTGGGGTTGCAGCCTCCAGACGTCCTTGGAAGAGGCAGAGAAAGGGCCTGCTCTGCTCTCACAGCTGGAGGATGGGAAACATGGTGGCGTTCCATGTGTGACCATGTGCCCAGCTATGGATCAGAGGTTCTGCTCCTAAAGAATAAGGGAGAACACAGATTTGAGGATGAGTTTAGCAGCCTCTGACATGGAGGTGTCTCCCTGGTGGGAGTAGGCAGATTATTCAATGAATGGCGTTGGGAATAAAAGGGACTGAGAAAAAGTACTGAATTCTCACATCATTACATACAAATGCTCAAAGTATTAAGTTAAAGTGTATAATAGTAAAGAAAATATAGGTCTTTAACTGATTTCTAGGTGGCAGATTTTTTTGTATTTTATATATATATATGTATATATATATAATTTATATGAACAAAAGCAATAGAGCCTCCTCCAAAAATAAATACCCAATTTTTTTAAAAAGATGAAGTCTGGAACCAGAACTGAGGAAATACAAGTAGCCAATAAACATTTTAAAAAATATATACAATGCTATTAGTAGGCAAAGAAATGTAAGTGAAAAAAAGATTTTTTAAATTACTGATTAGCAGTTTTTCTTGTTAATACTCAATGCTGGACTTTCATACGCTACTGAACGAATTAGAAATTTTGTGCAATTCTTTTGCAAAGAAATTGGATAGTAAAGTGAAAGACATTTTAAAATATGACAAATCTAGGCTGACAGTGGTTTATTTGCAGGTGTATTTTAAAATAGCAAAAAGAAAAAAGGAACAGAAAATTAAGCACATGAATATTTAAATAAGATATATATGGGTATAACAGAATATTATTTCAGCTACTGAGAATAGTATTTTAAATGAATTGTTAATAATCTAGGATTAGATTATGTGAGCATGTGAGATTATGTGAGGGTGATTATGAGAGGAAGTGTTTAATTCCTCAAAACAGTTTCAAAAGTAAAATTAAACATGTATTAAACATTGATTACATGATTGAAATAAGTTTATTACTTCCCAAAGAAAGAGCACATTGGTTCTTTGAGTTCTGTGATACTTAGGGGGAAAAAATCAGTGCTATTACTTTGCAATCATGTTTCATTGTTATTATGAAAATATGTTAATTATTTAAAAAGAAAACATGAATGAATATACTGAACCATGGGTACAGGAAAAAACAGATTCTTTTAAAATATGCTGGCCAGGGGCACCTGGGTGGCTCAGTCGGTTAAGTGTCCAACTCTTGGTTTTGGCTCAGGTCCTGATCTCAGGGTCCTGGGATGGAGCCCCAAGTTGCGCTCCCCACCCAGCAGGGAGTCTGCTTGTCTCCCTCTCTCTCTGCCCTCCCCCCTGCTCACTCTCTCTCTCTCTCTCTCTCTCTCTCCAAAATAAATAAATAACTGCCCTCCCCCCACTCACTCTCTCTCTCTCCAAAATAAATAAATAAATATTTTTTTAAAAATAAAAATAAAATATGCAGGCCAATATATTCTAAACTATTAAGCATAGCTTTAAGAATGTAGAAAATGTCATTGTTCAGTAAGATTTCATAGTGCTTAATTGGATTCTGTCATTGGCAAAAAATATAAATAAAACCCATGGGTAGACATGTGTCCATTAAATAGTCTTCTTTTTAAATTAAATATTAAACGCTGTATTTTCTATCTGTCTGGTCATGGTTCCAAAAACCGTTCCTTAAACATAAAAAAAGTTAATATTTTTCTGACAAACTTCCAACAAATGGCAGCATTATATTTCCGTTTTTTTATATATATATATAATTGCTTATTCCAAATTACTGCCCTTAATTTGTAAAGTAGTGTTGCTGGTTTATCCTTAAAAGGCAAAGCCCCTCCATTCATCCTTATCTCTTTTTGTGTTTGAATTGTGCAGCTGTGTCACATGCCTTAAGGTCAAGGTTACTGTATAACAACAAGGTATTAACTACTACCCTCATTCCCTGTGGGCTAGTGCCTTTCAAAGTGAGTGGAATTCTGACTGTGAACTCTCTGCCCTGATTACATGAAACTAGCACTTACTGTAATCGCTGCTCAGCTATTTGTTTAGGAAAAAAGTGCTAGTTGATGCCATCCTTTGGCAACCTGACCAGCACTTAGCTTTCTTATAAGTGCTTCCTTTTATTTTTCTTGCATTTTATTTTATTTTTTCCATGAGACCAATACAGACCTTCCAATTTGTGTTTTATTTTTCTTTTTAACTCTAGTTGACACACAATGTTACATTAGTTTTAGGTGTACAACACAGTGATTCAGTTTCTCTGGACTTTATGCTGTGCTCACCACAAGTGTAACTACCATCTGTCACCATACATTGCTATTGCAGTATCACCAACTATATTCCCTATGCTGTGCCTTTTATCCCTGTGACTTAATTCATCCCATAACTGGAAACCTATATTGCCCTCTCTCCTTTGCCCATTTTGCCCTTCCCACCCCCCCTCCCCTCTGGCAACATCAGTTTTTTTCTCTGAATTTATTAAAGTGATTCATTCATTTGAATAACCTTAAATATACTGTATGTTTATTGGTAACTGGTAATTTTCTCTAACAATATTTATTAATTTATTTCTACTTTTAAAGATACTATTTATTTGAGAGAGAGAGCATGAACGGGGAGGGGGAGGAGGAGAGAGAGAGAATCCTCAAGCAGATTCCCCACTGAGTGCAGAGCGGGATGCAGGGCTTGATCCCAGGACCCTGAGATCATGACCTGAGCTGAAACCAAGGGTCGGATACTTAACAGACTGAGCCACCCAGGCACCCTCTAACAATATTTAAGCATCCCAATTGTAGTTCAGTCTGCCAGGTGTTCATATTATTAATTTTCTTTGGACCCAGGAAGTAAGTAAATCACTTTTTCAGATGTGGGCTTGGATGTAATCCTCTGTAGCACCTACTAGCTTTCCATTTTGTGAGCTAATTAGATTTTCTCCTGCCAACTCAGAATGTGTCACTCCTTTGTTAATCTTTCAGGATCTTGAAAAATGAAAGAGATTTAAAGGAAAAGCACAAAGATGAATGGTCCTGATAGAATAAAGTGACCCCGTAACTTTGGAATTTTTTTGGTTATAAAGTTTAAATGAGTTAAAAGATGTTTGACTAATGTGCCCAGGACTTCTGTGGAGTTACTGAATGTACATAAGTATATTTGTTCTACACCTGATCCATTTCCTAAGAGAAATATTGCCTTAATTATAATCATTTGTTCTACACCTGATCCATTTCCTAAGAGAAATATTGCCTTAATTATAATCAGACTTCTTAAAAAACAATATACACTGTGGTATTAAGAAGCATTGCTGAAATTGTTTGATAAATTAGTTTTAAGACTCTAAATGGTTTTGCCTTTTGTTTTCTAGCTGGAAAATTATTCGTTGCACCTCTAATCCTGGTCTTGGGATTAGCACTAGGGGCCATAGCAGTTGTAATCGGTAAGAAACACTTAACATATCTGAGATTAGAGTTTTCTGAGTGCCATAGAGAGAATATGAGTGTAAATGTAATAATATGAGTCAGTTACTAAGTGGACATATCAGTTCCATGCTTGCTTTAGGTAAGCAAACAGCATATGATTTATAGATTCAGAGGAGTGTGTTTCATATAGGATGTATTTGTGTGACACTTTTGCAGTCTATAAAGACTTTGATTCATGTATCTTATAAAACATTATTAATTCCCTTTTAATACCAAAGTTAATACAACTAGTATTTTAATGAAAGAGTCCAAAGGACTAGAACCCAAATTTTCCAATTCTGAGTTTAGATTGAAGCATAAAGGAAAAAGGTCTGTTATACCCTTGTATAATTGGTTTGTTCTAGTAAAAGTGTACCCTGAGTAAAAAAGATACCTTCAATGTGAACATATACCCAACGTATACTTCAGCACTGACAAACAGAAAATGTATGAGTGATTTGTATAGTTTCATTCATACAAGTATACTGAAATATGTATTTTAAAGCAGTGGTTCTCATACTCTAGCATGCTGTAGGATAACCTTGAGGACTGGTTAAAACACAGGTCACTGGTTTCTATCCTCAGTTTCTGATCCCATATATAGGGGCAGGGCCCATGGATTTCTAGTTCTGAGAAGGTCCCAGGTGATGCTGATGCTGCCGGTCCAGGGACCACACTTGGAGAACCATTGCTTTAGAGAATTTTAAATTAAACACTATAGATAAAGATTGCTTTGATGACTGTTCCCCATAGTAGATGGGATTTATTTTTTTCTTTTCTAAATAAAATGAATTTCCATACGTAAAGTTCTATTTACATGTATGGGACAGATAGAATTGTAAAGTAACTGACATTTAAGTTCTTACAAGTAGTTAGGAAGGACTTTAGGAAGTTGGTACTGTTATTATTTGCATTTTACTGTGGAGGAAATCAGGCTTACTAGGACCTCAGATGCGGTAGAACTGGGAATCGAACCTGGCATTTGGCTTGACAGCCCGTGTTCCTTAGTAATGTGCTGTTCTGCCCGAGACCGAAGTGTCCTATCAGGGTGCAAATGATATGACTAGGGATAATAAAGAAGACAAACCTAAGATTGGATATTTTGATAGAGAACATGGTTCCATATGCAAACTGGTGCCACAGAGGTTGTTCAAAAGGGCAGAGAATTGCAGAAACTAACACAGAATGAAATCTTACAGAAGTAAATACATTTCATAAGGTAGGTGTCTCCCCCCATCTTCATCCACATGCATTGCCAAGTAGCGATCATTTGTAAATGAATGCAAAATGGAAAGTGGAAACTTTTCAAATATATAAACCTAAATAGCCTCTCCTCCTAATTAGCTTTAATCTTTTTTCTATCCCCAGGTTTATTTGTATTTCCTATCTATTGCCTTTGTAAAAAACAGAGAAAGCGATCACGGACAGGAATGCACTGGTAAAATGCGGATGATTTCGTGGAACGCAGCCGGTGCGGATAGGAGCCACACAGAATGGCACGCTAAACACTGCGTCCCGTCCCGTCCCGTCCCCCTGTGGTTGTCTGCAGGCCACAACACGTCTGGCTCTGGTGCAGTCTCTACATGGTATCCTGATTCCTTTCCTTATACAGTTTGCTGCTTTTAAAAAAATGGTCACTTTCATAGACTATCAATGTCTGTATCATAACTCTGACCTTCTTACTGGTTCTTGGAAGAAAATATTTTCATTAAGAGCCAGTTATCCTCAGAATTGTCTGAGCATGCCTCTCCTGAGCATTGTTTGGATGGTCTTTGTACCTAAACCTCCTTCCAGACCCTCTTCTGAGACTTGGGGTGAATAGCTGAAGTCATGCCACCTGTACAAACAAGCAAGGCCACTTTTCAGAAGACAAAAGCTCACCATATGCACCTGTTTTTATCTGTGGCCTGTGCAGTATAATTCCTTCATCCTTCAGATGCTATAATTATTAAAAATCTCAATGCCCAAAAGGGAACTAGTGAAACAAAATTAATGAGAAGAATCATGAGTTACTGAAGTGTATCTGTGCAGGGGTGTGAGCGTGTGTGTATATAAGTATCTATATTAAAAGTAGGTCCAATAACCTTGTACTTGTCAAGTTCTATGCCTCTACCCTATTTTCCATATTTTCATAGACATATTTAAAGATGATCGTTCCTTTCTGGGCATATTTTGGTAATGGACTGAATTAAAGTCAATGTAGACAACAGGCTATTTTGATGTTGACCCTTCCTATTCCTTGCTCTCTCTCTCTGTCTCACACACATGCACTCACACAAGAAATTTGTGCAATGTCACGTTGAGGATCATCAAACTTTATTAACTGACGAAACTGATAGGCTGCTTTTAGGAAATTCTCAAGACCAGAACGTTCAGTCTTTGTGGATTTTTTATATCTTGGCATTCATGCTTTACTAAATGAACAAATTCTTCAGACAGGATTAGTTAATTTAAAAAACGAATTTGTTGTAGCAAGAACTGCTTAAGCCTTTAAACAAATCACTGTTCTGCTAATTTTTTAATCAACTTGTAATTACAGATAATTCCGCTTTAGGTCAAGTTGTGATAGTGTTGGAAACCCCATGCTCTTACCTCTCCTCTCTCTTTCTCTCTTTTTTATCTGTCCCCAAGATTTTCATTAAAAAAACCAGAGTTTTGAAGGGTTTTTCTTATGTTTACTGATCAAATATTCTCAAACATGTTGATATCTTCTTATGGATGGAGTAATTTGTAAACAGATTTTTGTGTTCATGGGTTTATCTAAAATAGAAACAACTTTTGGAAAAATGAAGGAAATATCTTCAGGAAGTTTTACCAAACCGAGACGTCTTTAAAAATAAGAAAAGGACAAGCAACTAAACTATGTTATTCCTTTGTTTTCATCATGGAAGTTCATCAGCAGATCGGAAGTAAAGACCGCTAAGAAGCCTGAAGTTTCCACCTGACTCCAAATCCTTAAAATCAGCTATTTGCATAGATGTAGCATTTATCTCTCAGCAGCCTTATCTGAATGGTAATAAATTCTGTGATAAAACATGCATTAACATGGATAGTTTGTCTTGTTGGGCTCCAAAATAGAAAAACGTTTATCATTTTTATCAGACCTAAAAAGTCCATGATAGTGAAGGTTACTTGCATGGATAATGAGCTAGCACACTTCCATTCTTTCTGAATAACGCTCAGGCTTGCTATACTGCAGTTTCTGGGCTAGTCTACATTCAGTTAGAGGAGGGTGTGCCATTTATGATCCTACAATGGCCTGTTTCTAAACATGACACGATGCAAGGAAAAGTGATGCTCTAATTTCATAAATTCATCTTACCATTCATCCATCCAGCCAACAAATATTTTTGAGTGCCTATTCTATGTGCTCTAGTATTAAAACAAGAGAATGAAAATTTCTATCCTAAATCCATGTAATTCTGTCATTAGAGTGCTTAATTTTTGTAAACTTGTTTTTTTCTGGACTTAGGTGTTAGTTTGACAATATGTGAATGCAATGAATTCTAAATCTAGTGGATATGCTTATGTATGATGTGTATGTATATGTATATGTAAATATACATGGACACATATCTAATATTTCCATAGCTGCATATAAATACAAATGCCACGTGCATATATACCAACTGGCTAAATAATATACTCTCTGGTCTTAGATAATCTATTTTCTTAGGTTATTGTATATCTTGTCTTTGATCTACTCAGGGATTTTTATTCCTTCCTTTGAATAACTTATCTTTTGGAGATACTTTTATATTATTTAGAAACGTTCCAATTTTCCAGTTACAACGTGATGTCTTTCATCAGTGAAGGCTCTTTCATCAATGCTTGAGATACTGTACACAGTGTTGCACAGGATTTTCATTGTTCTATTGCATAGATTTCTTAAATTAATGTATGCATTTTTCTCTTTCAAAGTTGGTATATATTAGGCCTTTCCCTGATAGTGACTTAAAGTAATAATTTGTGAATGTTTTTACTAAGTGTCATCAAGATCTTAAAAAGAAAGAAGAAAATAAGAAGGATTATGTATATGTTAGTGCCAACAATGAAAGTTAAACAGTAGTAACTTTTGGGATAAATTCTAAAAGCTACATTAGAAAAAGAAGCATACACATAAAATAAGTATCGTTCTATCCAAAGCTTGTCATTTTTTTATTGTAAATGTAATATATATGCCTTTTAAAAAAAATCAAACCATATAGAATTATAAAATACAAATTCATCTGCTCCACCCCACCCCTTATTTTCTAGGGGTAACCACTGTTAATGTTTTGATATATGTCCTTCCAGAAACTTTGTGCAAATATACAAGTGTGTTTGTATATGTTCGTGTGTATTAGTTTTATACAAATAGAATAGTAGTCTTAATGTCCTGTGACTATTTTTCATTTTATTATACATTAGTAGATGCCTTTCCATAAGTGTTTAAATAGATTTACCTCATTCTTTTGTAAATTACTACATATTCCATTGTGGGGCTATACTTTGCTTAATGAGTCCCTATTGAATGGACATCGAGATTGTTTTTACTTCTCTATTACAAAGCATCAGTGAAGATCTTTTACATATATTTTTATCACTTTATGTACACATTTCCATAACTTTTAAAATTTGTTTTTTATAAGATATTTGTAATAAAATTTTAACGCTTTTTCAGTGAATGAGATCACAGAGATGCTATATTTGAGACCCTTTTCTTGGAGAAAAAGAAAGATTATGTAGGAGTTTTATGTAGGAGTTTTTAAAGAAAAGCATCTTTTGCAGGATAATTTCCCCCCCTGCTTGATTAGCCAAATAAATATGTGGCCAAAACGTATAAAAGAAAGGCCATCTTATTCCAATTAAAAAAATGCAATGAGGTATTTCTAAGATAATGTGAGATGTCTACAAGATGTCTGTCAGAGACTCTGATATTTGGATTGCCTCACTTTAAAATTTGAGGGATTTAAAGCATATAGCTAAACTGATAATGTCTGTCACATTTTTTTAAACACTATCCATGTTCATGCATGTTGCACCACAAAGGAACTTAATTATGCCATTGTGAAAAATAGGAAGCATATGCTGGAAATTATGAATGACCACAATTATCTACAAAAAATAAATTTGACTATTTGTAAGGTTTGGTAGTTTGTTGGAATGCTCATAAATTTGGAATCACATGAAACATTCATTTTACAACAAATCCCAGAAGTTCCCTAAGACCTATATGTGGAGCTAAGAAGAAGAGAGGGGTCAAACCTTTTGCTACAAGCAACAACCTGTTGCCACCACCTTGATTTTCTGCTAGGTGCTATTGATCCTAAAGGTAGAACAGACAGGAAAACAATCAAAGATTATTAAACACAATCTGATCACAACCTGTTCTCTTTCATTGTGCTTGCTTGGTTGTGCCTGTCTGGAAATTCCCTGTCCTGTGCCACCCATCATCTCTTGAGACCCAAGCCCCCAGCTGAGCCTTTAGCATTCAATCCTACCACCCAAATGACCCCTGGGTCCCCTAAAATACCATCAGACCCCTGTCATCTCGTCCAGTCCCTGGTGACTCTCCCCAACCTGGTTTTTCTCCACTCCTCTGATAACTCTAATTAGCTACTCTTCACTGCAAAAGAGGAGCAGGAGTGGGACAGGTGAAAAGCTCACTCTGGCATAGGCAAAGCACCAGTAGTCCTTCCTGAGCTTGTCAAATTCAAGTACATCTGCCAAGACGTTGATCCATCTTCTCCCTTGTTAAACATTGCAGTTGTTTGTAACATTAGACTTTAGGCTGCCTGTTAAATTTACCATTATAGAAAAAGCTAGTGGCCTAAATGAGATTAATTGGTATGCTTCTTTTAGTATGAATTCTTTTTTTAAATCATGCCAAAAGCCATTTTATTTTTCAATTTTAGGAGCAAACTGCACATTTGCCTTAATGTGAGTCTTCACCTTGGATTATGTGCTTATCTTTTCATATCTATAGTTGAAATCTATCCCAGTTATTGAAAGTAATTTTTCTTGTGGTCAGCTTTATTGTTTTGTGTTAGTGTCTATTATAAATAGAGCCTTAAAGTTAAATAATGCACTTTAAAATACTTGTGCCATTTAAGTAATTCAACAGAATTAAAGAAGAGGTTACATATATTTTGATGGAGACAATAGAATAACAGTATTAGTAAATATATGTCACCTCTAAATTTGGGGTGGGGGGAGGAGAGGGTAGAAATCAGAGCTGAAAATTTAAAGCAAGTAAAACATACCCGAAAAAAATGTAGCTGAGTTTCCGAAAATTATAGTAATTCTGAAAATTGATATCAGGAGCTCAAACGTAACAAGTAATTAATAAATGTTACCTTAATAACCTAGCTGGAATGTTTGTTTAAAATATTAAGTTGATTTCTACCGCATTTTAACTGCATTTTCATTTTTCATGAAACCTATAAAAGGAATTCCACTGGCTAGAAACATAGTAAATCAAAACTATCACCAACAGCCAGTTTGAGCATGATTTTTTAACATTTTTATAATTTAATTATGATCTTCTTCCTCTGGAAAATAAGTTGCAAAATCCCATTTTTAATATATACATCTACAATTATGTAAAAAAACTGAAATAACTTTAGAGAAGCATTAATACATGGTCTGAACAAAATCAGAGTTCCAAAAATTGGGGTGTCTTCAGGATTGTGAAATATTACCTTTCAGTGCAAACCAATGATGCAAATCTTTAAAGGAGAAGTGCAGTAGAGCTCATTTATAACTCTCGTTTTGAGGATAGGGCTAATACTCGTTTCACAGCCAACTGCTATGTGGGACTGCTACCGTACATCCCTGTTCTGAGAGTAGTACTTTAGCTGACTTTATCCAAATCCAAGAAGCAGAGAGTCACGTTGTGTGAGACTTGTAATTAATTGTCTGTTTGGGGCATTAGCTGAAGCCATCATATATCACATACTTTAGATCCCCATATATAATGCCAATTGTAGAACCATGTAATTATCTGTATCATGAACTATATTCTTTTTTTAACTAAAAAAGTGACTGTTTTGAGAATAATAATATGACTTACAAGGTAAAAAATTATTTTTTTAAATACACAAAATATTGCCACTGCCTTTTTTTGGCCACTTTCTTTTGCCTTATAAAAGAAATCTCTTTAGGTATATTTAACTCCGCATCACTTAGATTATACAGACTCATTGGCATAGAAAATATTTTGGTTTTCAAGTTTATCCTGTTTATCCAAGTTTATCCCGTTCCTGCTTTTAGATTTCCTAGTTATCTTGCTTTTTCCCTCTTCTGTCCCCTTCCCATCTTGGCCAGCTGTGGATTAAATACCTTCTCACCATTGACTTGTTGACTAATGAAATGAAATTCAAATACTGAAAGGACTCCATAATTTGGCTCTGGCAGTGAACATCATTTACCTTGGCTTACTTTGTAAATTGAAATGTGTGAGGAATACCTGGAACCCTGCCCCTCCTCTTGATAGGAATTGGAGAACCCTGCCCAGCCCCTCTGACAAGAAATAAAATGAACAAGAAGATGTCAGTTGGATCAGAGAGCCTAATAATACTCTGAGACCGAGCTTCAGGAATTGCTTCATGAATATTGTAAAGTCAGTGTTGTGTTTGCATATTAGTTGGACAGAAAGCACATGTGGATATTCATCCAACCTGATCCCAAATCATTCATGATTCATCCAAAATTGCTGCATGTCTGGTGTTCAATCTTTGTGTCAGCAAAAAGTCCTACAGCTTGGACTTGGGGCTGGACTTAGGTAATGTAGCATTTGTATATAAGATTTGACCATGGAGTCATACTCTGTGAACATTATTAGACATTTTGATAATATAAAGTAGTAACATTGAATGTAACTGACATTAGCCTTATTGTAGAGAAACCATTTGTCATTTGCAAATGTTCAACATTTTCAGTGATACCATTTAGGCATAAGTAACACTCAAGATATATGTAGCATAGGTTTGGTGTATGATATGGAACAACCTAAGGGAGTCAAACTTGGGTGTTAAAGTCCCCAGAAATTGCTGAAATAATGTCATTGCAGGTTTTTCCTTACAGCTGAAAAACTGTGCTGTTGGCCGTCAGTTTCATGGGAGGGGTTCACCACATGCCCCAGGTAGGGACATAGTCTCAATAATCCAGTCAAATTCTCAAAAATAATATTTTTTCATTAACATATTCCTTCCTCTATGTCCAAATATACTTTTGCTGATTCTTTCAAGTAAACATTAGCTAAATATTTTATATATTTGAATATTTTTAGTTTACAGAAAATTAGCATGCTTTAGAAAGAAAATTCTAGATAAAGCATCATGAGTTTTTATCAGCTGACTACAAACCCCTTCCCTAAGGCCTTTTTTTTTAACTCCCATATGACAATACCTTAATTTTGTTATTTTTGATCATTTTCATCATAATTAAAGTTCTGTATTTGGCATTGAAAAGAGTAGACCAACCTTATGTTTCTTATGACACCTGGAAGAGTAATTGGTTTATAGATATACATTACCATTTACCTTGACAAGAACAACTTCTTACAGATTTTTATGTAAAAATTAATTGATAATCTTATTGTTTATTTGAAGTCAATTATAAGTGAGTAGTAAATTCTGAGAGATCAAAGAAATAATTTTGTGTAGAAGGAACACAAAAACAGTGTAATTAAAATGTTAACACTTATAAAGAAACCACAATGGTTAGTTGTTTTGTTTTTATTTTAAACAAAATTTGGCATAAGATATATTCATGAAACAAATATATCTATATGTATGTATACCTATTGCAAAACTGTGGGACAATTAAATGATTCACGTTCTCTTTTTTTACAGAGTGTAAAATGCTAAAAAGAAAGACATTTGAGTGTTTAATCTGTTACTGCTGTATATTCAGAAATTTTTTGTTTTCTGCAAAATTTGTAACCAATTTCCAAGTAATATAAATTACAATATTTCTCATGTTTAAAATGAGCCTAGCTGAAAAGAGATTTTCTTTTTTAATGACATTGGAAAATATGTACGTGATTTTGTTTTTTAACTTTTTCTACATTTCATTGGCCATACTATTAACTTTGGTATTCATAAAACTATGTGGAGGGAACTATTTTGAATATATTTTTAAAAAAGAGGCAGTAGAAATAAAATGAGAAAATAGATGATAATATTATGGAGAAATCCCTGAAAGAAAATTGGAAAGGAAGAAACAAATTCCGTTGGGTTGAAAATGTTGGAAAATAGGGAGTATTCAAAGACTTTAACTTCTTACATTGTTAGAGTAATCAACTTATTTCCAAATGATTATTTCATGCTGTTGGTTCCATGAATTTTGCTTTTAGTATAATTTATAATTTCCCCTACCATTTGAGTGTTTAAATAGATTAATTACTGAAAAGAAAGGAAGGAATTGAGGAATAAAAGTCAGGGGAAACTGGGTTTATTCCTATTTTCCAATAGCACTAATGTATACTTCTTTAACCTTCCATATGGTGCTTTGTGTGATGAGAGTATATAACATTTATATATGTTATTAGTGCCTTATTTTTTTTTTCACTTGACTTTATTTCTTACCTAAAGAGCCATACATTTTTTGTGAGTGTTCCTTGGCCCCTATATTTAAAGTGCTGATGAGACAGTGTATCTTTAGAGGTATATATAGGCTGCATTTAACCCACTGTATTATCTCTGGAACAGCAGGTTAGCCAATATTTTTTTCTTAAATTCAGTGTTTATTTTTAAGCTAAAGAATAAAAAGAAGGATATTAAACACCATAATTTGAAGCCATTGTTATTGAAATGTACTTTTAAACTGCAAAAAAGAATGCTGATCTTCAAAATTTGAAACGGAAGTTGGAATGGCTGTCAGTCTTTTTCGCTCCAATGAGGACAAAATTACTTTACAAAAAGCATTAAAAATAAAAGTAAATATATGGACCTTCAAGAATTTGATCTGTTTCTTACAACTCGTCTTTGGCAATATGTTAGTTGTAACCCACCTCCACACAGATGCTGAGGAACCATGGTGTTTGCTATTTACATGTAATTATTTATTCACAGTGGGCTTTATCGATACCAAGATATTTTGTACAATGTTATTTTGCTCTACTTGGTCTTTGCCTTTTGTGTTAGCTTTATATAAAAAGCTGGGTTTGTTGTATTGTTTATGTACCATAGTATATAATTCAACTTTTCCTGATGAATGTATGATGAATAATTAAAATAAATCGTGTGCTTAGAAAAGACAAAGACACAGGTTGTATATGAAAATATGTGTACATATTTGACAAAGAAAAAAAGAGGAAAAGAATCTTCCTGCCAACAGATGTGTCCTGCTGGACAGGACCTGGAAATTAACAGATTTTTTTTTTTAAGCAGTAAAATTTAAAAATCTATTACCTCAAGAATTGTCCGTGGATACGTGTTGGTGTACTGCTTGTTGTTAGCAAATACAATCTCCCTTGCTGCTGGCAGTAAAAACAACCCAAGTGTCAGATCACACAAATTTTAGGGGCAAATCTTTCAAAAGATGGATACCTTACGATATTCGGGAGTCTAATTCTGGACTTTCGGTATGTCCCTATGGCCTTTTGTTGTGATTGGGCTTTTTCTTTTTTTTTAATGTTTTTGGTTGGTTGTTTTAGAATGGAAGGGTAATCTTAATTGTGAGATCAGATCCCGTGGAAGGATATAATGACACTCTACTCGGATGAAAACTGTAATGGGAATCAACTATTTTTATTGTCACTGTATGAGCTATTGTATGGATTCCTGTGGAGTGCTGTTTACTCGCGTGATGCGTGTGATACATCATGCAACGTCATCTAGCAATGCCTAATAAAAGTTTTTAAAAGAGAAGACTCTTGTCTTTTTTTTTTTCAGTACATTTGGAATTTAAAGAAATGAAAAGGTAAAATTTGACAATGGCACGATTACATGAATGTAAGTAAATTTGGAAACATTTATTGAAGTCATTTCTGCACTAGATTCTAAGACAAGAGAAACAGGAATGAACAGAAATTCAGGGTATGCTTTCTGGAAAGTGGATTGTGTTGTGTCGCTGTGGCATGTTCTGGGGAAACCTCACAGAACACGGAAGATCAGTATGCACATTCTGATGAAAACAGGGTATCTGCAAGCGCATGGTATAATGCCAGCTACTTTCTCTCTGACTTATTCATTCATTGGAAAATCCATTCAATACTCTTTATTCGCTTAATTATTTTTTCAGTAAACATGTATTGAGCCCCTGCTGTATTATAAAAATACACTGCACGTGCATTTAGGAAAAGGCCAGGCTCCAGCACTGGTCTGGGGGAGACAGTGCCAGGCAGGGGTTTCAACAATGGATTCCTACTTTGAATTCTTTGACTAATTTGGTTGGTGACATTAGGTTAGCCACATAACTATCCAGATGTCAGTCTAAAATGACCAGTGAGGTGGCAATCTCTAAGGTCTCTTTCAGCAATTAAATTTGGATCTGTGCAACGTATTTTTAAAGTTGGTTCAAATTATTCAGTTCTAGCATTTCTCCAACCCGGACAGAACATGTCAAGCCTCTGTGCCTTCGCACAAGCTGGTTCCCTACCTTCTCCTGCTCCATTGAACTCCTCCTCCTCCATGGCCCTCAGGCCCAGTATCTTCTCCTGCAGAATATCATCCTGGCCATACCACATGGGACACATCACCATGGCCTCCTCTGTTGAGCATTCCTTGCAAATCACTCCCAAACAAGGCACTTTGTATTTGTTTCCCAGGGCTAACATAACAAAGTACCACAAACTGGATGCCATAAAACAACAGAAATGTATTTTCTCACATTTCTGGAGACCGAAGTTCAACATTAAAGCATCGGCACGGTTGGTTCCTTCTGGAGGCCCCGAGGAAGACTATTTCATGCCTCTCCCTAGTGTCTGGTCGTTGCCAGCAATCCTTGACATTTCTTTACTTGTGGTGTCTTCACTTCACTTCAGTTACTGGATTTAGGGCCCACTCTTGTCTAGTATGATCTTTCTATGGGTTGAATTGTGTCCCTCAGAATTCACACGTCGAAATCCTAACCCCCAGCCCCTCAGAATGAGACCATCTTTGGAGACAGGGCCTTTAATGAGGTAATTAAGGTAAAATGAAATCATATGGGTGGGTCCTAATCCAACATGAAATAAAATTCGAGCGCCATGATGACCACCTCATGCTGGCCATGAGGAGGCTACCCCCCAACAGTTACCAGACTGAATACAAGACACTCAATTAAATTTTAGTTTTAGATAAACTATCACTATCTTTAGTATAGATTTGACTCAAATATTTTTTTATAGGATATATATATATATATATATATACAGTATCTATATGCATGTCAGGCATAATAGAACATAGACGAATTACAAATTTAGGCTCTGCTTTTTAGCTCAGGGAACTAGGAGAAGTTACTTAACATCTTTGCACCTCAAATTCCTCATCTGTAAGATTGGAATATGCTTACCTGGAAGGGTTGTTGCAGGGGTAAAATGCCTGGTATGTGGTGGCTCAGTAACTAGAACACTGATACATAGAGATCAATGGCTCAACAAATAATTTTGAAGGAATGAAAAAACACTTTCCCCTTTCCTATATAGAATTCTCTGGAAACCTGAGACAGTTTCTGATAAGCCCTAAGACAGGGCCTAAGCAAGGCCACAGCACAACCAACGGAGTACTCCAGGCTTCCATTTGGAAAACCCACTCTACCTCCTCTGTTCCCCAGAAAAACCTAGTTCTGGGATGCAGGGAATTCTCTAAGGTGAACAACCCATTTGATGCAAGCACTGTTTTCCTTCTAGAAAATGTGTAATTGTTTGTTACAGCACAATGGCAGCAACGTTTTACATAAAAACTGGAAAGTCACCTAACCTTTCAGAGCCTGAGGACACCTGTGCTGCGCCCTTCTAGTTGTGGAGGTGGTGATCCGAATTAATTTAAATGAGTCTAAGCAGTCACATAACAATACAGGTAGACCCCATCTCTTTTTAAAAAGATCATTGGAATGGCACATTTATTACTAGAGCTGGGTTCAAATTTTTCTGTCTCCTTCACAGTATGCATTTTTATGTAATCAATGGATAACAGTGAAAAATATCTAAAAGATGTACTATTTATGAACCTAAGGCTGTTTCTTTGCAGAAATAAAAACCATTGTAAAAGAGAAATATTTTTTCTTTTAAATATTTTATGTATTTATTTGAGAGAGAGAGCGCGAGCAAGAGAGAGAGAGCAGGGGGAGGAGCAGAGGGAGAGGGAGAAGCAGACTTCCCACGGAGCAGGGAGCGTGACTCGGGACTCCATCCCAGGGCCCTGGGATCATGACCTGAGCCGAAGGCAGACACTTAATGACTGAGCCACCCAGGCATCCCGAGAAGACATTTTTTCTTAATGCTTCTTCTGCAACCAGCGGTTTTGTTCTTGACTTGCTTTTCTAACCAAGAAACTCACATCACATAAAGATGATGGTCTGGGTGATGTAAAGAGGCCTGGATTCTACTACCTCTTTGTGGGTGCTGTGGCCTTGGACCAAGGGTTCAAACTCTCTGTAGCCAAGTTCCCTTCCTTGAATGTGGGGAACAAGATCTCTAACATAGTAATAAATTGTATGAACAGTAATAGGTAATAAAATCAAACTACAGCAGTTGGAAACCTCCCTCACAAATTTTATAAAGTTAAACTTTGTTTTAACAATACACAGTGGAAATAAATATACTGTGGGTACTGTTCTTACAGGAGGCCCAAAGTAGTATTCAATAAATGGAAACTCCCTTCTCCTGTCCCTCAGGCAAATCACTCTTGACCCAGAGAATGTTATTAACAACACCGAGTTGTAATTGTGACCCTAAATTAATATGCTGCTTATCCTGGCCAGTAATTCAACATCGACTTCACACAGATTGGCTTGCCAAATTGAAATGTTGGTTTGCCAAGTTAGACATGATGGCATACCTTCCAACGTTTTGAAGCCAGCTTCTCCTAGCTGATCTACTAGTTACAGTGGGCACGGGAAGTGCCAGTGTACGGAGGACAGCCCCAAGAAATCATCCAGGCGTTCCACGGAGGAGGTTGGACGATTTCCCCCTGCCCCAGCGGCACAGAGGCCCTTTCAAGGGCCAGAAATAGATACCCTATTGAGCCTCTGTTTATCTCCTCTGACCATAAAAAGCAGCTGGCCCTGCAAGAAAGGCTGGAGGCTGCAATTAACTCAGGAGGCCCTAAGCTGAAGCCTGAGCATAAAGGCCGCCCAAAGCCCTTTTGGAGTCATGTTGCTAGCTCTTTGCTAGAACTATTCAGTCCTACTCCAAGGAAATCCGTGCTCTAAACCCCACACATCGCTGTAAAATTTCCTGTGACCACCAGAGGCACTCAGAATCATTCCATTATTCTTGGGGTTGCTTCCTAAATGACTATTTATTAAATATCCACTATACTGCTAAATACTGATGCCATTTTGTTGGATGATAAACATTTTAAAAAGAATTGATTGAGGGCCGCCTGGCTGGCTCAGTCAGAAAAGCAAACAACTCTTGATCTTGGGGTCATGAGTTTAAGCTCTATGTTGAGTGTAGAAACTATTAAAAACTAAATTAATTTAAAAAAAAAAGGAATGGGCCAGTTCTCCCTTTCATTACTTGGTATTTAAACTTTATTCAGTGTTAGGCAAATTAACAATTATGAAAACAGAAAGCAGAATCGGGCTTTTTTTTTTTTTAGATTTTATTTATTTATTTGAGAGAGGGCTCACACGTGGGGGAAGGGGTACAGAGGGAGAGGGACAAGCAGATCCTGCACTGAGCGTGGAGCAGGGCTCAAGCAAGGCTCCATCCCCGGACCCTGAGGTCATGTGAAGTCAGATGATTACACTTAGACTGAGCCACGCAGCCGCCCCCAGAATCAGATTTTTTGAGGCCACTGGAGTCAATAAGAGGTTTCTATTGGTACGCTTCACACCTTGTTGCTAAAAAATTATCAGGTCTTTAAGCACAGCTTTAAATGTCTCTCATATCTTTGTTAGGAGCCATTAAGAACACTATTCTTATTGTTTATATTACATGCAAATGATTTGATACAGGTCTGGAAAATTGCAATAATCCAGTTCATTAGACATAGTCCAGGAGCAGAACTGAAAAGTATCAAGTGCAACCAAAGACCACCTGAAACCTATTTCTAGATGGCCATTTCAACTTAACTTAAATAAACCCAAAAAGACCTCAAATCTTTAAACAAAAACTGCTTTAAGGCTGAACAAATGTGCTTAAAGCTTCAGGTAGCCATGTTTTATTATCAAATTCTAGCTTTTTGCATCATGCTTTTATTTCATCCACCAAAAATGTGTTTTATAAAACAAAAATAGGGGCACCTGGGTGGCTCAATCTGTTAAGTGTCTGCCTTTGGCTCTGATCATGATCCCGGGGTCCTGGGGTTGAGCCCCACTTTGGAGTCCCTGCTCAGCAGAGAGCTTGCTTCTCCCTCTCCCTCTGCCGCTCCCCCTGCTTGTACTCTCTCTCTCTCTCTCAAATAAATAAATAAAATCTTCAAAAAATAAAAATAAACATTCTGAGGAGTACTGGTTCTGCTCTGGTGGTGTTAACCCCCTACAACTGATCCTTCCCTTGGAGCACAACAAAAAATACCCCAACTACCTGAAAAGACTGAGAATGAACCAGACCAAGCAGAATGTGGTGGGGAATCAAAATGTGGAGATGCAATCCTCACAGCGGAAAAGGTCTTAGTTCTTGTCCTCTAATGACATTGCCCCAAAGGCAAGCTTGTAGAGGGCAGCTGCTGACCTTCCAGTGGAACCCTTGCCGTCTTTACCCCCCTTCAGAACTACAGAAAGAAGACAGGGCAAGGGAGGAGCTATGGAGGGGAGAAAACTGGAAAAGAAGAAATGAATGGAAAGAGAAAAATCTCAGCAGAGAAATAGAAATTGTTTAAAACAGAACAAAATGAAAATTTCAGCATTGAAAAACGCAATACCAGGAAAAACTTGCTGGATAAGTTCAAGAGTATAATGGACCTGCACATTTCGAACCATTTAGAGGACGATCTGGTACCAAAGGTAGAAACGCTTGTCACAGGGAAATATTTTTGGGGAGCTCCAGAACAGGCAAATGGGAGAAACCTCTGCAAAGGCCAATGCTTCAGTTCTATAATTATCTTTGCTGTCAGGAACTAAGACTACGCTATTCATGTTTTTCCCAGTAAATATTCTAATGTAGGACTACTATCACATTTAAAATTTTAAAATTTAAATTTTTTGCATGATGTTTCTACTGTGATGTAAAATAAAATGGAAGTTTTTTGCGGCAAACACTCTTAGGTTCTAGTGAAATGCTCTTAGCAGCATAAATATTAGCTGAATCAAGACATAGTTATTAAGCCATAATAATTATAGTTATTACCCTGGAATCTCTCTTTAGTTCTCTCTCTCTCTCTTTTTTAATAGACACTCACTTTTTTTAATAGAGCACTCACAAATACAAAGGTATTTAATCTTCACATCTCTAGAATAACCCAGAGTCATGTAGCCAACAATAGCTTTAGGTTTGAACTTATTCTTACCTTGTTGCAGGTCACTTTATTATATCATGAAATAAGCACCGAATGAAAATGATGAATTTGCTTAGGTCTAGTGGTTCATTCTCTTGCTTCTTTATTTTTTTTTCTGATAAATATACATAAGTATGGAAATTTTTCTCACCAGCTATAAGCACATTAACTATAAAAGGAAGAAATTGTGATGTAAATTGTAAAGTTACACTAAGACCTTGAATGGGGAAAAAAAAAGAAGAAATTGTGATAAACTTCCAATACTTGTATCAACACTGTTATAGTTTGTATGATGATTGCTTTTACCAACTGCTATACAACATACATAATTATTATTAAATGGTACCTATTCAGTGCACTTGAAAAGAAGCATGAAGAGATGAAGGGAAAGAATTTATTCTGAGATCTTTGAGAAGTTGCTTGACTTAGTGAAATTGAAGGCTTTAGCTTCAGACCAATTTATCTCCACCAATAACTGTCTTACCATGTAATCTTGGGCAACATTAGTCTCTCTAAGTCTGTTTCTTCATCTACAAACAAGGAATGCAATATAATTCACAGGGTTACTGTAAATTATAACTGAGATGATCTATATCAAAGCCTTAGCACAGTGCATGAATCAATGTCGAATTCCAAAGATCAGATCAAAACACAAAAATTAAATATTGTCGTTATCTGAATCTTACCCATAAAAGGGAGATAATAATAGCTCATTTTAAGGGATATTGTGAGGAATACATGAGTTTATATGTGTCAATTGCCTAGCAAAATGCTTAAAGCAGAGTAGATGATCAAGAAACCATAGCTATTGCCACCAGTGGATTTGTTACCGTTGAGATAAAGCCATCTTTTCCATGCTTGTGTTTTAAAGTGATTATGATTTGGAGCCCTCTGGCGTTCCTATTGGACACTACAATTTTGAGTAGGAAGGTGTTAAAATTTCCATCAGTATTTCCTCAAGGTATTATAATTTACATGCTATTTTGCCATAACCAAATGAGCTGTAACTTATTTAACATTTTTATTTAAACTAGTTTACTCCTTAAGAAAAAATCAATATATTTCCAAAACCAGCTTTCTTTTATTATCATAAATGGAAAACCAGTATGTTTTAAACATATATAACTATGTTAAATAGAGAGCCATTAAAATAGAAAATTTCATTTTCAGTACCAACCAGCATCATATATCATACAACAGTTCAGGGAACCTTTTATTAGATCAGTCAACTTCATTTATTGATTAAGGAGGCTGCATGAAAGGAACAATTAAAAAAAGAGAATCCCAAGAATTATGAGATGTTAGTTTAATGGACAAGAGGACCGAGGACTTTCCCAACACATCACGTACAATTAAAGATACCAAGTTGTAGAGACACCGAGTCACTGGGGAAGCTGCGGGATGTTACAAATGCACCCAGAGAGCGAGTGAGTAATGGGCCGGAGGCAGACAGGCAATACATGAAGAGAGGTGGGCCTGGCCATAGCAGGGGAGGCCCCCTCTGTCATGCAGAAGACTGCAGACTTGGCTCATGTAAAGTCATCATCTTCCCCAGAATAGAGTTCCACGAGATTTTAGTAAATGTTTTCCTTCACCACTCCCCAAATACATACGCGGCAGGGGTGGTGTGTGTGTTGGGGGGGGTGGGTGTGGTATCAAGTTAAAGAAATTTTGAGTTAAACCAAATTAAGCAGCATTTTTATTTATTTATTTATTTTTAAAGATGTCGTTTATTTATTTGACAGAGAGAGACACAGCGAGAGAGGGAACACAAGCAGGGGGAGCGGGAGAGGGAGAAGCAGGCTTCCCGCGGAGCAGGGAGCCCGATGCGGGGCTCGATCCCAGGACCCTGGGATCATGACCTGAGCCAAAGGCAGATGCTTAATGACTGAGCCACCCAGGCGCCCCAAGCAGCATTTGTAATTACAGGAATTGTCAGGGCACTGTAAAACTCTAAGAGGGAATTATAATCTGCAGATTTCCCAATATGATTGCTCTTGGAGTAGCTTTTTTAATGCTGTCTTCTTTGTTTTTATTTGTTTGTTTATTTGTTTAGTTTTTTAAGTAGGTTCCATGCCCAACGTGGGGCTTGAACTCATGACCCGGATATCAAGATTTGATGCTCCACCAACTGAGCCGGACAAGCGCCCCTTATTTGTTTTTATTTATTTAAGGAACAATATATGTAATATTGGGTGGAATCTATTTTGAAAAATGCCCCTAGGTTATGGAGAACCTTTTTTTTAATAAAAACAGTAATAACATGATTAGATTTGTGTTTTAGAAAGATCATTGGTGACAGTATGTTGGCCGACTTGAAGGAAAAAAGAAAAAACTAGGGGCTGCCAAATGAGTTAGAATATGGCTGAATCACCAATGATCCATGTCCAGAAAACATAACACAATCACTGCATGTCATGAATTTTAAACTATGAGAGCTAAACACAGTTTCGGGACATTACAAATTTGAAGGCAGTAACTTATGCCATTAAAAAAAAAGAATACCCATTAAATAAAGCAATGGACTTTATTGGAGGAAATGACACAGCCTAGGAGACAAAAGAGGATGACAGGCTAGACTTCTCAGAATGATGTAGAAAGCAGAAATCAGTACAACGATCAGCAAATCTGAGTAACAGTTAATAGGGACCCATGATGATAGAATAAAAGGTATAATAAACACTCAACAGCAATACACAGATAATAGACAAAATTATTTCCTTTTATTTGATTAACCATATTGTGTACTTCAAAATTCTCTGGCTGCTTTTGTTGAAAATGACAGATCTAGGTGGAACAGTTTAGCTTATGAAATAGAGGAATGCAGTTGTGAATTATCAGTGTGAGTTATCAGAACTAGAGTAAGGGTGTGAGTGTGTGTGTGTGTGTGTGTGTGTGTGTGTGTGTGTTAGTGTGGGGTAGTGTTTTGGCAAAAGTGGGTTGGAGATCGAGAAGGTGGAATGAAAAGGAATAATAAGGCAGAAAGCAAAACTCCTTGTATATATGAGGAGTAAAAAGGGAAGGAAATCTTTTTTCTCCAGGACACTGAATTATTCAAGCAGTTTGACGAATCCTGTTTGCTCTCGAATTAATTTTATTCCCCAGCATTTAGAGTGGCTGCTATACTCATATGGGGAATAGTTTCACGTTTTCTTTACTGAACCAGTTTGAAATGCCACATTGCTTGAGAATTCCTGCAGCTTGTCAGATTGTGTTAATTTTCCTAATGAATAGTTTAAACTGTTGACCCAGCTCATGAATACAGCAGCCCTTTTCTTTCTTCTCTGAAGGTGAGTGACTAACAGATAGCAATCTGTCAGTTGCATAGGAAGTGAAGAATCTTGGTACAGATGTAAAGTCAGTGTATATTTTTTCTTCATATTCTTCAGTTGATATGCAACACTTAGTTCAAGTGAAGTTAATCCATTAAATTTGGTTTTTAATTTATATTTTCACTGAATATTCCCTACCGTTATTACAGAATAAACCTTGATAGTAATGTTTTAAGTGCCCAGGAATGGAGAGAAAGAAAATCAGGAATTAGGGGCTATCTGGTATGTGTGTTTAGAACACAGGCTAAGGAATTTAATCTGGGTTCATACCCCCACTCCACTTGACCTCAGCCAGTCAAATAATCGAAGACTCAGTTTGCATGTCTGTAAATGAGGATAATAATACCGGAGAGAACAGAGGAGAATTAATATTCAAAATGATTAAGGACTAAGTATTCTCCAGACCTGACTGAAGAACAGCATAACAAATCCAATCATAAACATATAAAGAAATCAAAACATAGACAAATATTGAGAAGCCTCAGAACAAAATATCAAACAGATTATTTTGAAGGAGGCCAGAATAAAAATAGGGGTGACGTACCAAGATATAAAATTAATGTAATAGCTAACTTTTCAATTGCAACAATAAAAGGCATAAGACAGTGGAATAATATTTTGATATGCTAAAACAAATCAATTTTCAACCTGGTATTGAAAAACAAACTTCCTTTCAGGGGCGCCTATGTGGCTCAGTTGGTTGAGCGACTGCCTTCGGCTCAGGTCATGATCCTGCAGTCCCGGGATTGAGTCCCGCATCGGGCTCCCTGCTCAGCAGGGAGTCTGCTTCTCCCTCTGACCCTCTCCCCTCTCATGCTCTCTAGCTCATTCTCTCTCTCAAATAAATAAATAAATAAATAAATAAAATCTTAAAAAAAAAAAGAAAAACAAACTTCCTTTCCAGAAGCCACCAAGAAAGGGACTTCTAAACAATGTACATAATTGCAGAGGTAAGATCCAAGATGCAAAAAAATGAATTAAAAAAATGAATAATGATATCAAACAATAATAATGTTTAACCTACGAGTTAAAAATAACCTGACAAAGCTAAAATAATGGAGTACAATTGATACAAAATGTAAAGAAGTGATTTGTTAAAGCTTTCTAAATTCTGTGTTATGCAGAAGAAGGATAAAGTTATTACCTAACATTAGGCTTTCTCAAATATGCATGTTAAAATATGAAGGACAGGGGAGCCTGGGTGGCCCAGTCAGCTAAGTGATGGCCTTCAGCTCAGGTCATGATCCCGGGGTCCTGGGATCAAGCCCCGCATCAGGCTCCTTGCTCAGCAGAGAGCCTGCTTCTCCTTCTGCCTGCTATTCCCCCTGCTTGTTCTCTCTCTCTCTCTGACAACTAAATAAATAAAATCTTTTTTAAAAATATGAAGGATAATCTCCAAAAGAATAGAAGTATCATGTATATACTGAAAATGACAAGGAAGTAAATGGAATAAATAGAAACACCAGATTCAGAACAAAAATTAGAAAGGATAAAATCTATACAATAAGATGACAGAAATAAATGAAAACATACGAGTAATTGCAATCAGTGTTAAGGGAATAGATTCTCAAGTATAAAAACAGAAAACATCCAGCAATATATTTTTCATAAGAGACAACATGGAAAGGTTGAAAATAAAAGTTGGAAAAAGTTATATCAAGTAAATACAAACCCAAAGAAATGTATAAATATCTTAAATATTTGATATCATTATATCAAGATAAAAGATTAAATTCACTGGAAGGATGTAACAACTCTAAGTAGGAGACATTAGTCAACTAAATCATGAGAGTGAAAACCTTTAATACACAACTCAGTAAGTGATTGAGTGTACAGAAAAGAATCAATAAGAATATAAACGATTTTCACAACATAATGAACAAGTTTGATCTAAAGAACATGTAGATATTTATGAATGAAAGTATACACATTCCTTTAAACATACATGGAAAATTTACAAATATTGACTACACATTTATTAGGTGATATGGTATGATGCAACAAATTTCAAAGGAGTAATGTCATAAAGACTATATTTGTTAAACACAATATAATTAAATTGGAATTAGAAAACAAAAAGATAATTTAATAAGACCCCATATATTTAAAAAATTTAAAAACATGATTCTGAAAAAATTCTTATGTCAAAAAAGAAATAAAAATTAAAACTTAAAATTACTTAGAGCTGAATCATAATAAAAACACTGTATAGCAAATTTTGAGCTATCAGTATAGTGATGTTTAGAAGGAAATACACAACCTTATTTGTATATGTTAGAAAAAAGAAAAGCAAACAGGAAAGAGTTAATCATCCAAGAAGTCAGAAATATAACAGAGAATAACTCAGTGATGTAGAAGAAAGACATTCATGGAAATAGTAGGAATTGATGAAAGAGAACACCAAAGAAACATTCTATTGAAATAAAAAGTATTCGTGAAAATAAGCATATTGAAGTTTGTGCAGATAATTATAAAGATCAATATTGATCATATTAGCTCATTCTACTTAGGCTTTACAATTTTTTTTAAAGATTTTATTTATTTATTTGAGACTGAGAGAGTGAAAAAGAGAGAAATCACGAGTAGGGGGGAGGGGTAGAGGGAGAAACAGACTCCCCACGGAACAGGGAGCCCGATAAGGGACAAGATCCCAGGACCCTGGGATCATGACCTAAGCTGAAACTAAGAGTTCTCCACTTAACTGACTGAGTCATCCAGGCGCCCCAGATAATTTAGAGTTTTATCATCAAACTGAATATCTGATGTCTTTCTACTCCTGAGTGTACACTTGAACAACAGTGTTATATTATTACACCAAAATAAGTTTACAAAAATGTGCATAGTAGCCCTGATTTATGATAAGCAAAAACGGGAAACAACTCAAATGACATTTGAGGGGAAAATGGATGCATAAATTGTATTATGTATTTAACGCAACCAATATGACACCTGCTCTTTTCCTCAATGTAATTTTTTAATTTACATGTTTATTTTATTCATTGAAAAACTAATATGTGGTCATAAAGCACAACTGGAAAAACACAGAACCCAGAGCACTCATAGTCTCATAACACAAACAATCATGATTAACATGGGTTTCCTTCAGTTGTTTAAAAACATAGTTTCCCCAGCTTTAAACATGGTTAGATTACATTTTTGCTTATAATTTTTACCTTAGCTTTTTATTTTGAGAACCTCATATCATATTCTTTTCCATGCACGATATAGTTTTTATTTTATTATCTATTCTTTGGAATTATAATTTTAAATTATAATTAATGTCTCCTAAGTAATACATCAATTTATTTAATAATTATGCCACAGTTGGGACTGTTGGATTTTTGCAAATTTTTACGATAATTTTCCATAGATACTTGTTTCTCCATAAACTGGTTTCTGTGCTTAGAAAGGATTTTAGGATACATTTTCCTAAGCAGGCACTAGGTCAGTGTTAACTATCGCAAGGATTATACCAATTTATTACCCATCTCATGGAACATTGGTGTTGGGTTAGCAAGCAGGACCACGCTGTTAGAAAACATAAAATTGCGGTTTTGATGTTACTTCTAGTCTGCATGAATGATACCACCCTCCATCCTGTCGCGCAAGTCTGAAATCTGGGAGAGGCTGAGAGCCTTGCATGTCCCTCTTTCCCATACATAACCCCATACTACATCTTACTGCTTTCACCTCTACCTATTTCTTATTCTCTCCACTTCTTTCCAATTTCACAATAACTCTCTTGTCTCATCTGAACCACCATCCTCTTTTAAAAACTTTTATTTAATTATGAAACATAAAAATAATAGTGAAAAACGCAAAGTATAATATACACCCTGTGTACCTACCATCCAATTCTATCAAATTCGTACATTTTCACCGATGCTGTGTCAAATGTTTTTAATAACACATTACAAGAATTATTGAAGCCCTGTGTTCCTCTACCTGATCCCCTTCCCTTCTCTTCTTCCATGTTATCCTGAATTTTCTACATTTTATTCCTAGACTTCTTTCTAAATATGCCTTTATACATCAATCTTGCAGAACGTTGTTTTGCACATTTTCAAACTTCAGAGACAAGAGATTACTGGATGTGAGGGCGATCTGGCTGCGACATCTGTCACCCCATTGATGGCCAGGGTTGATTGGGCTGACCTGGTTGGTTAGGTGTGTGTCCCTTCCTCCTCACTGCTCCATATGCATCCCTCCCGAAGCTGCCTGCTGGCTGGAACATGACGACCTTCCCAGATAGAGGAGGACCGAGTTGCACTCCCCTCCCTGCTAGAAACTCGGAACAAGCTTTCAAGGTCCATTTGTAGGACAGTGTAGAGTAGTCAAGCTGCCGAAACTCTAGACACATCCAAATGAGGAGTTGCATGTGGCATTTTGCTTTTCTTTTTTTTTTTTTCAGTCCGCCTGTCTTAAAAAAAAGAGAGAGAGAGAGAGAGATTACAGTATCTATTTGGCAAGTTGCTTTTTTGCTCAGCATTATATTTTTGAGATTTAACCATATTGTGTAGCTCCAAATACTTATATGTATACTACATATATATATGTGTGTGTGTATATATATATATATATAATTTCATACAAATATACATTTATTTACTCATTGTCTCATTGGTGGATTTTAATCCTAAATCTTAATGCTAAAATTTTAATCCTAATTTTAATGCTAAATCCTGCAGAGCATTATTTTTTAAAACAAATTTTTGCTGTTACAACGAATACAGCAATGAATATCAGTGCATGTCTACCTATGCATATGGACAAGGGTTCTTCCAGGTTCATGGTGTGGGTCCAGGTATGGATTTGATGGGTTAAAGCTTATGTTTTACTTTATGAGGTTTCATTTGAAGGGTTGAAGCAACTTTACTAGATATGACCAAATTATTCTCTAAAGCTGCTGTACAAATGCATACTCACACCAGCAATGGGTGGGAGTTCATATTGCTCTTTCTCTTGCCACCACCATTGGTAGATCCTCCCCCTTTTTAAGTTGGTGTAGGTGCCATGATGTCTTGTTGTGACAGTAATTTGCATTTCTCTGATTTCCAGTGAATTTGAGTATTTCTCATGGATTTTTGGGGTATTTTTATTTGTTCTTCTTGAATTGCCCTTTCGTTATCTTGGCCCATTTTTATTGGGCTAATATCTATTTGCCTTGATTTGTAGGTGACTAAATCATTCATCCTTGACTTACAAAATTCTAATGTTCAATGGTGATTTACTCTCTTCTCAGACAATGTAGAAACTTAGAACATTGAAACTCCTGACATACATACAGTTGTGCATATTTTAAAATCCCAGATGTATGCTAAATCCTGCAGAGCATTATTTTTTATTATAGTATATAGTCAATATTTATCATACTTTACTACTCTTATTCACCATTTGTTTTTCATTCCATTCTACATTTCTGACCTATCATCTTGATTCATTTTCTTTTTTCCTTAATAACATCCTTTCCTAGTTCCTGAAAATTTGAGTCAGCTCTCACAAGCCAATATAAGCTAAATCCAATACTCCACTGGCTTCATTATTATATTTTCTGAGGTTCAATTATCCATGGATTCTTTCATTCAATCTTGATTGATAAAGGATTATACACTCATACACACTTAATACACCATTGAATTTTATTTGCCTTCCTTTTATTTAGAACTTTTGCATTGATAGTAATAATTTTGCATAATTTTCTTTCCTAGGACTGTCCTGTTGGATTTTGGTATCAAGGTCATAGCTATATAGGTCTTTCCAAGTCTAGAGATTTCATCTCGTTTCCTATTGTCCTTGTTGTTGTTTTCCAGTTTGCCAATTTGGGTTATTTTTGATGGACAGAAGTTTTCATTTTTGAAGCCAAATATGTTCATCTTTTTCCTTATAATTAATTTCCTTCACATCTAAACTTTGAAAGTACTCCTCAGACCTCACAAGTTAATGAATAGTCAATTATATTTTCTTCTGGTTTTTCTTAGCTTAAAAATATTTGGTATTTTAATTTCCATGGAATTAATTGTGATGCATGGGGTGGAAAGAAAGTATAAGTTGAAATTTTCAATGTTCTTAATCAGAACTTTAAAAAAATGATAAAAATGCTTGGATCTTTTTAATTTTAAAGATGAACTTTTAAAAACATACTAAAAACCGGGCACCTGGGTGGCTCAGTCAGTTAGGCATCTGCCTTCAGGTCAGATCATGATCCCAGGGTCCTGGGATCGAGCCCTCATTGGGCTTCATGCTCAGCAGGGAGTCTGCTTCTCCCTCTACCCCTCCCCTCTGCTCCTGATCTCTCTCTCTCTCATGCTCTCTCTCTCAAATAAATAAAATCTTTAAAAAAATAAAATAAAAATGTATTAAAAACCATTTTATGGATTTTTCACAATAAAACATGATTATTTTATGTTTAAACAAATTTTTTTCAGTTTTGAAATTAACTAACAACTCTGTATACATAAGCAATAAAATAAAATTTACAGGGGCATTTGGATGGCTCAGTTGAAGAGCTTGGGACTCTTAGTTTTGACTCAGGTCATGATCTCAGGGTGGTAAGATCTAGCCCCAAGCCACTCATGGGGCTCAGCGCTCAGGGTCAAATCTGCTCGAGATTCTCTCCCTCTCTGTCTTCCCTGTGCCCCTCCCCTCATGCGTGCTCTCTCTCTTCCCCTCTCTAAAATAAATAAATAAATAAAATCTTTTAAGTAAAATAAAATTTACAGATAATTAAAACATAGAATATGTGTTTGACTGGAATTAGTGAATATAAAATATAGATAATTCCTGAGTTAGTTATGATTTAATATCCCATGGGATGTGTTTGACTTACTAATTTTTCCCATATAATTTGCTTCAATTTATTGCAGGAAGGTTCTCTAGAGAAGTAGGTTTCCCCTCACAGATAAGAGGAATGACTACCAAAAAATAAGAACTTCTAAGAGAAATCTCATGAAAATGCTTTTCTCTGCACAATTCTATGAGTGCATTTTCCCTGCTAGCCTTCACTGAAAAGTTTCAATAGTGGAATATTAAATATTAAAATATTGGAATATATGAAGAATTGAAGTTTATAGTGTTCCAAAATGATCCTTTTGAATAATTATTAATTATGGGCTTATTTTTTCTTCTTCCACAAATGTGTGGGAATGTTGGGCAATATGCCCTTTCTCAAATTCAAATTTAAATCGTTTCATTCCATGTTATAGATTGCAAAACCAAATGTTAGTATTATTCACTTATTCACATCCCTCACAGAGCTTTCTGATTGGGGCTTAATTGAGACATACATACCTACCAAGCCAGGTCCTTGAATTGGACATAAGCCGGTGTAACACAACTTACGTTGGTAGGTCGGTATTGACCTCCAGCACAGTTAGTTGTGATCAATTTGTATTGTCCATCATATTTATTTAAGACCCAGTTTAGATTCATTCAGAGTGTAAGTCACTTTGAAGTCTGTCATGGCCACTAAACAGTCCTTTGCCTCTTACAGTGTTGCGTGTGATCTCTCCTGTAACCCCGGACAATGGATGTGTGTGCTGTCAAGTATCACTAGACTCCTGCTTACCAAAATGAATGAGCCCTCTGGCTCCTTGCAGTATCCCTAACGACCTTATCAATAATCTTTGTGATGTTCTACTTAACCTTTCTCTAATTTTTCAATGTCACTCATAAACAATGGAGCCAGAAGTATACATTGTGTCTGAAGAAGAATTGGATAACACCTGACTTTCTGTTTTTGTTTTATGAGAATTGTGTGGTAATATCCATTTATCTAGAGGTCAAGCTCTGACAAGGGCAGCCTCTGAAAACACAGCCGCTAACCACGAGAACCCTCCAATCAGCAACGAGCTATAAGGAAATTGCACCTTTGAATAAATAAGTCAAAAATCCTCCAAAGAATGAGCAAACCGAGGAGTGAGAGAATTGACTGTGTGGTAGAGGCCTTCATCTTTTCTTTCTGTCCCTTGGTGCATCTCTCTTGGAGTTCTCTTGTTTCCATTACCCCTGCCGTGTTCGGTGCCAGCCTAGCCCGTTGACAACATGTGGCTTTTCTTTCTTTCCTTAGTGCTACTGAAGGAGTTGAACATTTTTGAAAGGAAACATAATAAACACTAAGCAGGAAAAAAAAATTCGAAAAGATAAACAAAAGAAATGCAAACAGTCTGAAAAGAGCCAATTTTGTAAACTCTAGGTTCTGGAACTGAAGAAAGCCAAATGCTAGTCACAAAGTGATTGCTGCAGGCCTAGGCTTCTTTCCACCATCTCAGATTCCTTGTGTCTGATGGTCTTGTTCTAACCTGAAGGCCCACCTAAGTGATGGCTTCCCATTCCTCTTTGATGCCGTTCTCTCAAGAAAGAGTTTGGGCTCTGAACACTGTCACTCTAAGGTCTAGTGTGTCCTTGGGCAGAACCAATAATGGAATAGTTTAACCTCAAAAACAGAAAAACTTCCAGCACTTTCCTCATACGGTATATGAGTTATAGAGCAATAGCCACATCATTCATTCATCCTTCCCTTGTTCTCTTTTCTCTTTAGGAATAAGGTAAAGCCCCTCTTAGTCCTTTCTTGGACTGTTTAGGCAGTAAATTAGGAATGATTGATGACAATGGAAAGAGACAAGACATTTCCATGTAGAAATGAGGGGCAAAAATCCCCTTCCTGATGAAGCTCAGGGGGCATCCTTATACTGTAGGCCTCATTATAGTACACAGGGTAATAACTTTTATTCATGATGATTCTGCATCTTCCAGAGATGGTGAGAGTTGTGGTTCTCATCCGGGGGTGACTTTGCCCTCAAGAGACAGTTGGCATTGTCTGGAGACAGTTTTGATAGTCACCACTGAGGAGTTGCTATTGGCAACTAGTGAGGAGAGGGCCAAGGATGCTCTTCTACGTCCTCCAACACAACAAAGAATTACTGAGTAAAAAATGTCAGCAATGCCGAGGTTGACAAGCCCTGCATTAAGATCATAGAAAACGAATACACTGTTTTCTCAGAGACTGCGATTTAATTTTTTTTATTATTATGTTATGTTCACCATACATTACATCATTAGTTTTCGATGTAGTGTTTCATGATTCATTGTTTGCGTATAACACCCAGTGCTCCATTCAGTACGTGCCCTCTTTAATACCCATCACCAGGTTAATCCATCCCGCCGCCCCCTCCCCTCTAGAACCCACAGTTTGTTTCTCAGACTATGGACACTGAGAGACTGCGATTTAAAAATGATTATATATGTTACAGTTTTAAAGCCTGAAGGAGTAAGCTTTAGTATTTATATGTGTAGGAACTTGAGAGTACAATAAGTGATATGTCCCTTTATAATGAAAAAGAACCATCTTTGTCCTCCAAATGTCCATGAATATTTTATGGATCCAGGGACTATCTCTAGAAGTTTTGGAGGGGAACTTAGAGAAAGCAAAATGTGTCCAATTTATATAGTGTAACCAATTTATTGAGGGCAACGGGCATTTGGAGGGACAAACATGAACTCTTTGTACTTTTCTAATTACTTTTCCCTCAACTGGCTTGGGCATGGCTCCTTCAGAGGCAGCTGGTTCTGATTCATTCACTTCAGTTAGCTTTGGTTATTAGAATATTCTTTTGTTGGTATATGGTCTAGTCTTCTTCTCAGGTTCAAAGTAAACCTCTTCTCCCCTCTCTCAGTACTGCTTGGAAAACTCGTGTGTGTGTGTGTGTGTGTGTGTGTGTGTGTGTGTGTGTGTGTGTGTGTTGGAGAGTTGCAGAGAAAAAGCTAGTCTGATTTCTTCGCCCTCCTCTCTTCCAGGTACCAGCTCCTCTTTGCGGACTGTGGGGTCCGGATTGAGATGACGAGATAAAACTAAATAACTCCTATTTAACTGGACGAGATGTTCAGGCTCTCCTAGGTCCTAGTGGACCCCAGTTGATGGCCTCATGCTGCCCTCCTCTGATGGTCACTTCTTGGCTTTCTACTTCAGCAGTTCTGGCAAGACCACAGCCCACTAATTTCCCATGGCTGCCACAGCCAACTCCCTGGCAAGTGGACTGGTAGAGAAGCCACATTCCAGTCCTCCTGAAGGCTGGGGAGTTTGTAGAGACGGGGAGAAGGCAGTCCCAGTCCCCTCTGGAAGCAATACCTCACCAAACTCTCCTCACTTCCCCTTGCCCTGCTCAGCAGCATGTTGTGGGCGATGCTAGCCGCCCTCTGGCAGGCAGTGCTCCCACACAGACCCTGCCTCTCCCTAGGGCAGCCCTCCTACCTTCCGAAGGGATTTTGCTGCACTTCTTCCTTTCCTTCTGAAGCCTCTGTCTCTCTCTCCGGTCTCCCAGAAATTGTGACTGACTAGCTGGTTCTCTCTCCCCTGAGGTCCACACCCCCCATGGCACTCAAGGGAACTCCCAGATGTTTCCCTATCCCCTTGAAAGGTGGGAAATTCAAAGTGTCCACTCTGTCCCTAACATTTCTCCAAACTATCTGGCCATCAGATTTCCCGATGGGACTGTCAAGGACAGTCTTCTTTGCTCTGATGAGGGTAGGGAAGGGAAGCGTAAGACAGCCCCATATAGACAGACTCATGTCTAAACTCTCCATCAAACTTCTCTTCCCTCCCCAGTTCCCCTGGAAGAAGGGAGCAGGGGCAAAAAAAAAAAAAGAAAGAAAGAAAGAAAAGAAAAAAAGTCCTTGCTCCGCCTGCTCACATTTCTTTTTCATTATTTTCTGTTGACCCGGGTGGTAACTTTTTTTAAAATTAGAAGCTAAGAATTTAGTACCTTTCATCTTTGCGGTGGACATTTTCTAAAATGGTCATTCTCAATCTTGGAAGCATATTCATATTATCTAGAGAGCTTTCCAAAAAATAAATCAAATCAGAATACCTGGGGAGTGAGGCCCAGCTATTAGAAATGTTTAGTAGCCCCTTGTATGGCACGCTACATAAGAGGGCTGGGAAACTCTGCTCTAGAAACACAAGTGCCCAGTGGGCTAGGGGGAAAAAGATATCAATTCCTAGTTCATATTGCGCCCTGCCACAAAATGCAGAAGCCCAGGCACAGAGAGGCTAAGAAACTTGCTTCAGTTTACACAGCTAGTAATTTTCAGTGTAAAGACCTAAAACTGGAGCCTCAAAGCCCATGTTCTCTTTCAGTGTAGTAGTAAGGTTCCCGAGCCAGAGTGGCACATTTTATCTGTCCTTTCTTCCTCTTCCTTCTTCGTCTTCCACTGCTCAAGGGCCCCCTCAGCACCTTATGTAACAAGTGACCTGGAACTGGTTCAGGCAAGGACTGTTGAATACAGCTTCCCTTTGGACATCTAAGGTTCCCACTGCATCAGCAACAAGATCAATTCAGGAGGGGCAAACCAGGATTTCACTGACTTAATCAAACACCCACCCATTGTGTTCCCTGTGGAAGACCTGCCAGAGATGAAGAGGGTCAGGATGGCTGCTTTACTAAGCTTTAAGGAAGTTAAGGAAAATCACCATCATAAGTGACAAGGAAATGGAAGGGAAAGCCATAGTCTCTCATGGCTAAGCCATTACTTGGGGGCCAGCACAGCCTACCCCGTTAATTCTTTCCTCCTTCAAGACTCTGCTGAGGCAAACATCCTCACGGAAACCTTCCTTTATCTCCCCAGGCGTCTGAGTTAGGAGGACTTCCTCATTGCTCACAAGCACACTGGCTTATGTCCTGCACAGCCCTTACCACACTGCACTGCCTTATAAAGTATCTGCTTCTCTCTCCTTTTCACCAGACCATGAACTCCCTGGGGAAGAAGGATCATGCCCTTGACCTGTATCCTTAGCCTCTAGCACAGTCCCTGGCACAGAGAATATATTCAATTAATATTTCTGAATGACTGTCGATATTTAATTATTATAAAAATGGCAAAGGACATTAAGGGGGGTAGTAGCTTAAAATTTTGTACATCAGAAAAATGAGTCACAACTTAGACAAAGGTTAGATGACCCAAGCTGGAAAGTCATGAACTCTTTCTAGCTCCTTTTGACAGCTGGAAGTCAAACCTACCCTGGTGCTTAATTTCCAGTGTAGAGAGGACCAGAACAACTGGATAGACCCTGAAAGTGATCTAATCGGCGATGCTGATTCATTACTTGGTGCATCCACGGTCCCTATCACCAGAAGCCAAATAAAAGCCCTGTGCTTGGTGTTCCGTAGAGCAATTTTTATGTCCATAATTACAAATCAGGGGCATTTTAACATAACAAAAAACACTGACATGTTTATATATGTGCCATAAAATCATGGGTGTACCTTTTTTCAAGTGAAAATGTAAGACTCTATTAATATTTATTAGTCTGTACTTTGACAGTAACTTGAGCATGGATGAAATAGAACCTGCTGGTTAGTTGCTTTTTCGATAAATCTTTTTTTTAAGAGAGGGAGAGAGTGAGTGAGAGAGCAAGAGTGAGAAGGGGGAGAGGAAGAGGGAGAGAGAGAATTTTTTTTTAAATTTTATTTATTTGAGAGAATGAGAGAATGAGTGGCCTGATGTAGGACTCAATCCCAGGACCCTGAGACCATGACCTGAGCTGAAGGCAGACATTTAACCCACTGAGCCACCCAGGCGCCCCGGGAGAGAGAGAATCTTAAGCAGGCTCCACACTCAACACAGAACCCACTCAGGCCTCAGTCTCACAACCCTGAGGTCATGACCTGAGCTGAAATCGAGTCAGACGCTTAACCACCTGAGCCACCCAGGCGCCCCCAATAAATCTTTTTTGAGCTATGAATTTGTAAAAGGCTTTTCGGCAAGAAATGGGAGGGGGTTGATACGGGACACGTACTTGACCCTGACAGACCTTAACATCTATTTTAAGGAGAAAAAAAAAAAAAAAACCTGAAAAAAATAATGACAAACCATTCAAGAGCAAATGTATATAAATACATTTTACAGATGGAGAATGTGTAGATGTGAAGAGAAAGAGATGTGTAAGGGCTAAAGACCTGAAAAAGTGAGACATGAGCTGATTTTTCTTCTCTGTTATGCTTTCTAGTCACCCTGCCAAGCCAGGCTTGGAACAAAACTGTCAGTTTCTAGTCTTTCCTCTGAAAATGTGACTGCTTCATCAGCCTACAGGAATGGCTTATGGGTTCCAAATTAGAAAATATACCCACAGTTGATGCTTATTATTTGAGGACTCCATATCTATGAATTTGCCTCATTATTAAAATTTGTTTGTGACAGCAAAATCAATGCAGGGCTTTTGCGGTCATTCCAGACTTGGGCAGAGCCCCGAAAAACTTGGGCGTGCAGGCGGCATACCTTTCCAGCTGAGGTCAGACAAGGCTAAGCTCTACCTTGTTTCAGCTCTCAGACGGTAAACAAGTGCCCTTTTCACAGAGTACAGATACACCATTTTTGTGCTTTTGGGGGAAGGGGGCTAATTTTGCTATTTAAAATGGTTCCCGTGAAATGTTGTTCAGTTAGATAAGCTTACTAGGTTTCACTCAGGTGTCAGTTCTAATGATGATGGCCCTGAGCTCAAAGTTCATGAGTCAACAATACATAAATAAGGTATCTTTAAACAGAAACCCACATAAAACAAGGTTATACATTGATCATTTGACAAAAATGTTGAGTGCAGGGGATCACAGGATCCAAACTCCGTATTTCCACCGGGAGCTAGGGTTCAGTATTGTAAATCCACCCTCCCTCCTCTCTCCTTCGGGATTTGCCCTGGCCACCGCGCTGGAGGGCCCAATTCGGCTGGGTCAGGCGCTTGTAGGGCTTGAGCAGGCGCCCGGAGCCCGGAGTGGGCGCCTCCGGCGCCATGCGCAGAGCGGCCGGCAGGTGGCGCCCAGCGGCGGGCTCCTTCCCCGCGTGGTGCGGGCCAGGTGCACTGGACGCCGCGGAGCTAACCACAGCGGCAGTGCAGGCGGCCCCCGGTCCCCCACCTCTTCCGCGCAGCGCTCGCGACAAGTACGCAGTGGGAGGGCGGACGCGGGCGGCGGGGCCAGCTGCGTCCCGAGCTCGGGCACCGCCGCCTGCTTCTCTGGAAGCGCCTGGGAGCCCCGCCGCGCGGAGTCCGAAGTCGGCCACCATGGAGGCGCAGGCGCAAGGTGAGTGGTCGCCCGTCGCCCTGAGGGTCGCGTCCTGGCGCGCAGAGAGGCGCTTTCCTGGCACCGCGTAACTTTGCTCTCGGACGGAGCGGATGGGTGCCATCTGCACACGGCCGCAACTCCGCTCCTACCCGAGCCTGCGGGATAATCCCTGCTCCCCAAACTCAGGATTTGCTGTGTGGCTGGAGCCAGTGAAGATGCTAAGTGGGGAGGTCCCTCGGCTGGAAATGCGCCCACAGAGTGCTCGACTTCTTTTCCCAGCCCCCCGCGTTTTCCCATCCTCGCGGGTGCCCGAAGGACCTGTTGTGCTGGGTCCGGAATCCGCGAGGCGTTCCCGTTGCCCTTGGGGGAACAGGGAGGGAGCGCGGCTCCTCAAGGCCTGAGCGGTGGGCTGGCGTCCGGTGCCAAGTTCGGGCTGGGCGGCGCGCGCGGGAGCGGTGGCTCCCGGAGACCCGGGGCCCCCGGCTGCGCTGGGGCCTCGCGGAGCCAGGACTTGCCTTCCGAGGCAGGAGAGCGTTACCCGCCCGGGGATCTCCAGCGATAGACGCGTGTGTCCCGCTTTCCCAGGGCTGGGAGAGACCTCTGCCTCCCCCGGGCGGGGCGCGCAGGGTCCCCGGCCGCGGTCTGGCCGCCTCGCTCCCCGCTACCGGGGTCGCCCGCTGTAGGAGCCCGTGGCGGCGGCGTCACCAAGGGCAGCCTCGTGTCTTGGGGTCACACTCAGACCAGGGGTAGGGAGTCCGTATGGAACTGTGCCCATTAAAAAAATTAAAAAAATAAAGGTAAGAAGAGGTTCAAGACCCTTTCCTGAATGAGAGCGATTTGGTGGGTGCTTGGGCCTGGGCTGAAGCCACCCAACAGGTTTGCTGCCAGGATTACAGTCGTCTGAACAGTACGAACCATCCTGCTGTGTTCCATCAGCCAAGATCCTGTCCATAAAGCTGCTGCTGCCAGTATTTTTTATTCCCCATTATCTAATTAGGAAAGGAGAATTCAACCAAGGGTGGGGGTTGCTGATCAGATTCAAAGGCAGGGGTTGGGTTGAAGGCCTTCTCTCCTGACCTGAAGCAGGTGGGAACAACACTGGAGCTTTCCAACCTGCCTTGCAGATTAGAATTATTTGTAGTGTTAAATACTGACCGATCCCAGATCAATCAAAGTGGAATCTCTGGGGCCTGGGCATGGGTATATTTGAAAGCTTCCCAAGTAATTGGTTATTCATTGACATTGGAGAATAAGACTCATCTGAATTCTGAAGACAGCTAAACTATAGGTCGGAAGCATTGGTGTCACTGGTTTGCTTTACTTGCGAGATTTACTTAACAAATATTCCAGTGCTTTCCTTTTGCCAAGTACTGTGCTAGGGGGAGCAAACACAGACTTGATTTTGGCTTCATGACATTTATAGTAGAGGAAGTAACAGACATTAATTTGATAGTTACTGAAAAATGAAGTGTAAAATCGCAGCCGTGTTAATGATCTAAAAGAGGGCCACATAGCTCCAGTGAGAGCCTGAAAGTTTGGCCTAGTAGGTGATAATCAAAATAGTGAAGATTGTTTACTGTGTTTCTGTTTGTGCTTGTGTTGACTCACTTCTCCGCAACAGTCGCATGAAGTATTCCCGTTCTCCAGAGAGGAAACGGGCAGAGCATGTGAATTCCTTGTAACATCAAGTAGGCAGTGAGTAGCAGAGCGCATGCAGTGAGTGCTGCTCCCACTCAAGGCCTGGCACTTTTAGAGGAAAAAGAAAACTGAAGTCCCCATTTATGTCCCCTACTCCCTTTGCCACTCTTCCCTCCCCCTCATGAGTGGGTAGAATCTGAGTGGGCGGGGAGCCCACCTTAAAGGGCAAGTGAAGTTGTCTTCGGAATATTTGGACTAGGGTGACGGTCAGCTGGGAGGAGAGAAATGAACAGATTTAAGAACTACTTAGGAAGAAAAATCAGCTAACTTTGGAATGGGTATGTAGGATGATGGTATCAAGGATGACTCTAACGTTATACTTTTACAACCAGAAGGATGATATATGCCTCTTAAATCCTCATTTTCCCAGTTCTTGGAGTTCTTCATTTTCAGACTTTTTTTGGTGATTTAAGCAGCAGATCTATTAAGTTCTCTAAAAAGACTTTTCCTAAAGTGTTTATAGTTTTAGATGAATAGGAAAATCTTCTTACCCCTTGACACATGTTTCTAGCCAAATGAATTGCCTCTTAGATTCTAAGAGACTCCTCTGGTTTCTTAAGTGCAAGTTTCTATCATCGGCACGATTTATTTTAGAATTATCTCGAGTGGGGATGGCTTATCTTGTTGCCTCTTGATCTAGAAACAAGCAAAATTGAGTGAGATGAAGTAGGCAATGCCGCTGGGATGTTCCCTTGTACTTTCCAGGAGACCTGTAGGTGCTTAAGCATGATTTGTATGCATAGCTCAGTAAATGCAGCAGCAGGGTCTTTTAAACTTTTCCATAAGTGAAATTCTGCAAATATATACCTTGACTTTATAAAATAATTACTTCCAGCAAAATAAGAAGACATTCTGGGAAGCCGACAGAACAGAAAATATAGAGGTGGGATTATGCACAGAATGATTCAATGAGAAGGAGCTGGAGAACAGTGTGGAATGACAAGTCTATAGGAGGCCAACATTCCCATTTGCTTTCCTGGTACTAGAGAATTTTGCGTTAATAAAATTGATATATTAGAGAGACTTTGGTTAGGAATGTAGCATTTTCATGAAACATATGGCAATCCTTTGAAATAAAAATTCCTGATCTTTTTAAACCACCTTTCAAGATTTCATTACTCTAGGAAATAATTTTGTTTTTGTCTTTCCTAGTGTCTTTAATGTTAAAAGGAAAATTTTCTCTCCACTTAACACTTGTATATATTTAGATCGATAATTGTATTAGTTTCAGGGCACCTGCATGACTCCGTCGCTTTAGCCTCCGACTCTTGATTTTGGCTCGGGTTGTGATCTCAGGGTTGTGAGATCAAGCCAGAGGAGGGCTCTGTTCTCGGTGCAGAGTCTGCTTAAGATTCTCTCCCTCTCCCTCTGTCCCTCCCCGCTCTAAAAATAATTTTAAAAATAATTGTATTAGTTTCCTATGACTGCTGTAGCAAATTACTACAAATATGGTGGCTTAAAACAACAGAAATGTATCCTCACAGTTCTGAAGGCTGCAAGCCCAAAAGCACTGTCACCAGACCACAATTGAGCAGGGCTTTGCTCCTTTGGAGGCTCTGAGAATTAACTGATTCCTTGCCTCTCCCAGCTTCTTGTGGCTGCCGGCATTCCTCGGCCACGTCCCTGCAGTCTCTGCTTGGGGGTCCCACTGCCTTCTCTATCAGATCTCTCTCTGTCTTTTATAAGAATGCTTGTGGTTTCATTTAGAGCTCGTCTGAATAATCCAGGATAATCTCCATATGCCAAGATCCTTAAATAATCACATCTGCAAAGACCCCTTTCCCATATAAAGTAACATTTACGGTCCCAGGGATTGGACCTGCTACCTTTGGGGGTCATTATTCGGCCTACTGCAGTAACTATTTTTTAAATTCAGACAATCTACTCAGGAGGATTCTCAGAGATCTGTAAATGACGTGAAGTTATAAATGTCAGATTAATCTTACCTGTTTCCAAATCCATTAAAACGAAAATGTCATGGGTAACTTCCATTATAATTATACTTTGTTCACAGGACATTCATTTACACCCATGTTTTTCCAGGAAGAACTTACAGCAATTTATACATGTTTAAAAAACACAGCAAGATAATGTAAATTAGAAACAGGTGAATGAAAATAAACAAGGATCAGAACAGAAAATGAGGCAAGGAATAAAGCCGTAGAAACCTGAATACAGTTATATCCTTTTTCTTAATATTGCATGGAAGACAGTTTTGCTTTGTAATACTTTGTTTACAAAGAAAACAATAAAATAATCCCTCTTCTCCATGCCAAATAGCAACAGGTTAAGTCTCTTATGTTGTAGGGATCCGATTACTCAAGGAAATGATTTGTTTTATATATTTCAGGGACTATAATCATAAACCTTAAACTATGGGAGGTAGGTGTTACATATTTTAATTTATGGCTTTTAAAATTTTTTTAAGAGTGTTCTTACTGCCTTCAAAGCTACCTCCTGTAGTTTTATTTCCCCCCAAAAGTTTTAAAATAGGTAGTATTGTATCCATAATTAAAGTTAGTCGTTTGTGCAAATCTTATACTGTTATTTTAATTAAAATTCTTATAAAATCTAATCATATAAATGATAGATATTATAGTATACTGGAACCTATTTCAAATTGTCTGCCCTAATATGCTTCTTGTTTCCTTAATACTTTGGGTAGGCAGAATCTGAGAAGTTGCTTCCAAAAAACCTGTAAGCAAGAGAGTCCATTTTTGTGGCCTGTGACAAGATTTGGCACTTAGTGAGATGCAGTAAATAATAAATAAGTGCTTCGGCAAACGTTGATTTGGTAAATATTTCAACAAGTATTTATTGATTACTGTAGTAATAGCAAATACCCGATAAGAACTTACTACTGAGAAGCGACAGGGAGGGGATATGGTTAAGATTCCAGAATCCAAGCAAACTGCCTGAATTTTAAGTCTGTCATTCTCACTTACCATTAATATGACCCTGGACAAGTTACTTGATCCCTCTGGGCCTTGATGTTCCCATACATAAAGTGAGAATAATAATAGTACCTATATCGTAGGATTGTATTGAGGATTTAAGGAGTTAATAGATGCAAAATGCTTTAAAACAGTTCCCAGCACATGATAAATACTATATAAATACTGGTTCTTGCTTTTAGTGGCATAGGCCAAGAACTTTGCATGCATTATCTTACTGAATTCTTATAGTAACAACTATGGGATAGATACCATTACTTTTTTTTTAAAGGTTTTATTAATTTGAGAGAGAGTGAGCGAGAGAGAGAGAGAAAGAGAGCACACTTGCATGCCTGCACATACAGGGAGGAGGGGCAGAGGGAGAGGGAGAAGCAGACTCCCCCCTGAGCAGGGAGCCCAATGTGGGGCTTGATCCCAGGACCCTGGGATCGTGACCTGAGCCGAAGGCAGACGCCTAACCGACTGAGCCACCCAGGCGCCCGGATACCATTATTTTTAACTCATTTTGTAGACACGGAAACTAAAGATCAGAAAAATTAAGTGGGGGAGGAAGAATTTCACTGCAGGTCTGCTTGAGTCCAGAGTCTGAGCCTCACCACTTCACCCCTACGCTAGCCCCACAGTCATGTGCAGGACAGCGCATGCCAGCAGAAGACGAAGATGCATTTGACATGAGTCATCTTTCCAGGGAGGAGAGCTAGGAAGGGCCATCCCCATGGGTAATGCACACAGAATTGAGGAGGTTACATAGTTCCATCCCAACGGGAGTTTTTGAATACTAGAGTGCCGATGGGAACTAATTCACATTGAGGGTGACAATAACAATAATATTTTAGTGGTTTTTTTTTTTAATGCCAGATGCCATGTTATACACTGCGAAATTGTGTTATTTAATTACTAAAATGAAATCCTGAGGAAGGTAATGTTATTTTCATTTTACAAATAAGGACACTGAAAGACAGTAGTTACCCAACTTTCTCCAATTCATACAGCTTGGATGTGTTAGAGCCCGGATTTGTAATCCCAAAGTTTGACTTCGTACATTGGGATTTTAATTACTGTTCTGTACCATCTCCTTAAATTGGTATGCATAAGCAGTCAGTGTGCAGAGTTACAAATCATAGATTTTGCTTTATATTCATATGGTCAAGGGGGTTTTAAAAGGGCAGGCCTTAATTGCACTGTCCATCCCACATATGGGCAGGGTCTAGGTCTGAGAGAATATGACCAGAATTCTTGAGGTCTGCAAGAATAAGCCCCATAATATGGCAAGCTGGGGGCGGGAGTGGGGTGAGGTAGGGTGGGGTGGTAGTGTGCTCTTATATCAACAACGTGCTATTTTAGTTCTGTTTTCAAGATGAATTCAGTAAGTCACAACAAGCCGTGTGATTCTTAGAACCAGTTTAGAATTTTATTACCAACTGCAAAGATAAGCCAGTTCAAATGTGGAATGGTTCAAATATGTTACTCCGCTTGGTGTTCATTCATATCCGTAATCTCAGGACTGTAGAATAAATAAGAGACATGAGGATCTGCACGCTTGTTTCCGGAAAGTAGGATGCTGGCTGAAAGGACTAATCTCAAGGAGTACCCAAAAAGGAAAGATCTTTAGTCTCCTGAGTATTATAATTACTTGTTAATGTGAATATGTTTTATTTATTTAGCTGTCTCCCAAGCATATTAGCACAATACCTACTTTAACAAGGTACCTAGTGGAAAAAATGAATAGTCAGTGGATTTGTCCTTAAGCTACTGTAGCAATTTCCATGTTAAATGTTTGTGGTCTAAAGTGGCAAAAAAAGAGGACATCAGCCTCAGCCATCCTCCTGGTTTGCTCTCCATATAATGCACGTGTTCGCTATTACTGCGGGTCTGAATTGTCCCCAACACGGTGAAGCCACCTCTTCAGTTTACTGAGGTAGGATGCAGTGAAGAACACAAAAAGGATGATCCCAAACTGAATTTTCAAGCCTGTCATTTTACCTTCCATTGGATATTTAAGAAATGCAGTGCAATTTATTTAAAATATCTGTATTAAATTAAGAATCATCCTTAATGCACCAGGGAAGGCAGCACAACATTTTAAATGAATTTGAGTTGGCTAAAAGAAAGCTTTGGGTCCCCAAGGAAAGATAAAATTTTAAATAGTTTCTCACAGCGTGAGTCTTTTATAAGTGTTGCATTTTGATGCAGAGGAGACGAAATTCCCAAAATACAACCACAGATTTTCAAGAAGACCCTTTTGTCACCAACATATTGCTTCCTTCTCAAAAGACAAAAATCTGGCACTTTGCTATTTGCGCTTAGCCAGATAATGTATCATGCACTGGAAATGTATGTGTACGTTACGCCTCATCTCCAAACTTACCTATGGTTATTTGTACCTTACAAATTACATTTTCCTGATGTGTATCTAAAATACAGAATCCTCCAACCCCTTGAAAATTGCAAACTGCATTTTTCTTATAATTAGACATTTCTTTTGTTGATCACTAGCAGGCGCCTCGTGAAAGATCCTAGAAGCCGAGCGGATTCATTCAAAAGAAAAAGCTTGGGTGAGGGGATCTCTTCAAATCTCTTGATTTCCGAGTCTCGAGCTGTCAGATATTTGTTTTTTCTCTGATCCCTCACCCTCCCCGCCACACATGAATGAGCTGAAAGTAGCAATGAGAGCTACAAAGAAAATTGTCTGTATTTTCCAAAATTTTGGCTTCCAAGGTGGATTCATTTGTACATGAAAGCATCATGGAAGGATGGGGGTTCCCTTACTTAAAAGAGTTAGGGCAGGCCAAGAGGAAAGTGCAGTCTTTGGCCCCTGTTATTCCATTTTTGATACCCCAGAGCCCCACCTGGGAGTTTCGACATATCCATGGTTCCTGCAAACTTTGTTTCAGAAGACTGGGAGGCTCTTACTCATCGCTTTCTCGCATTTTCCCCTGTGCAAGAAGCGCATTACCGGCAAGGAAAATACCTCTTTATTGTGGGCCTACTGTGTGCCAGGCGGGGTTCCAGTCATTTATGGGATGCTCGCTCCGCTTTCAGGCCCAGAGCCTGCTCTCCAGGACGCTGTCCCTGAAAGAAGGAAGCATGTTGGGAGAATTAGGACTTGCATTTGTTGCACCGCGACAGTTTTGAGAATGTGTGGAAATAAGAACACACATTCAGAAATTTCTTTGAAATGTGATCTTGCTATTTTGAGAAATCTGCATGCAGAAGATGTGAGGGGAGTATCCACCAGCCAGAAGGAAGGTGGTTACTTCCTGGCAGGGCCGCACATGGGCACTTGACAGATCCTTTTGTACTTTAGAGAAGAGCTTGGCTCCTCTGGCCAGACATTGCATTGGCACTGCCAGAGAGGAAGGCCTTGTATTTACTCATAAACAACCTAATACATTTAAAAAGCAAGTATTGTATAGAAAAAAAAAAAGCAAGATGGATTGGGTAACAGTAAACAGATGCAAAACATATCTGGAAAGAGGTTCAGATACGCATTTGAAAAGTATTGGAGTTCACAGTATTGCCCCTTCCCTCCCTCACTTAAATTCTTTTTGGTTCTTGATGCAGGGTCCTTGAGCACAACTGTCAAGAAAGAATTCTTGAGGCGTTTTATGGTGCTTTTATTCTAGCACAGGGACAGGACGTCAGCAGAAAGAGCTGCACTGGGATTGTGAGGAGTGACTGATACATAATTTAAAGTTTGGGGGGCGGGTGGAGATCACCAGCATCTCTAAAGGGATTTCTCCACGTTGAAGAAGAGTTCTAGGATCCGGGAGGTCTGGCTACTGTCAAGATAAGGTTGCTTTTAGTCCCCAGTGAAACATCAACATTCAGGCAGCCCTGCCTTCCGTGAGGAATGTCACACTCAGCCCGTCTCCCGTGTTTATCAGGGGGCTGCAAGTTGTAAGGAAATTTAATTTTTGCTACATTTCTCTTGCCTTTGTTCTCCTCAACAGTTAGGTTATGGGGTTGCTCCTTCCTTCATTAACGAGTTCGGAGCAAATAGTCGATCAGTGGTATCTAGCACTACCCTTTTATATCCTGCTATTGATGTGAAATGTTGGGGTCAGGGAGCTAACGGTTAAGAAAGAATTCTTGGGACATCTTCATTGCAAAAAAAAGGTGGTTTTTATCAAAGCATGGGGACAGGACCCGTGGGCAGAAGGAGCCGCACTGGGGTTGTGAGGAGGGATTGATTATATACTTTCAAGTTGGGGGGGGCTTAGGGCTAGTGTAAGTCTCTAAGGAATTTGGAAGCAAGGTTTCCAGAACCTTGAGGGGTCATTTACTACTGTCTAGTAAACTTGTGCTCGTGAGACCCTTCAGATGTATATCAGTGGACCATATGCTTGGAAGGTGCTTGCTAACTTATATCTTGTGGAGGGAGGGAATGGAGATAAAGGAAGTTTCCAAAGGGATTTTTGTATGCTAAAGAAGACTTCCAGGATCTTGGACCTGTGGCTAATGTCAAGCTAAGGTTGTCTTTTGCCTCCAGCAAGGTATTAACATCGAGACACTTGAGTTTGGGGAGGAAGGTCACTGTGCCTGTCTCAAGTACTTCTCAATGGGCTGTAAGTTGTAAGAAAATTTAATTTTTTTTCTTTTTGCCTTTGTTCTCCACATCATTATCCCATATCTTACAATTAGATACAGATACAACTTTTGATGACCTTTGCTAATGGAGGCTATTATAAAAACAAAATTCAGCTGAGTAAATTTGAAGATCTGATTGGCTGTTTTCAACAATACATGAATTGGGGAGTATCCCAGCTAGGAAGCAGAGAGGGGCTCTGAGGAGCGGTATAGAATGGCAGGCTCTTATAGACAGAAGGGGATGGGAAAGAAAAAGGAAATTTCTAGCAAAGAGTGGATTGTTTCAGGCAAGGTCACCTTCCCCATCTGTGGGGGTCGGAAGAGGTCCATCAGGTGGATTACCCCACTAGCGCTGACCTCTGACTCCAGCCTCACTGGTTAAAGGTTACTTTTTGGAAGAAGCTGAGACTGCAGTTAGGTTAGGTATTAAGTCTTGATTTCCTGAGGTGGGACTAAGCAGAAGCAACTTCATTTGGGCCTGTCATCTCCTTTTTAAGAAGGGTAAAAACCCATTTCTATTTGGCTTCATCCCACATTTTGTGAACTTACAGTTAAATATGCTTGTTTGCAAAGAGCCAGGAATTTACAACATATCCAGGTACAACAACTACCTTCCTGTGGAGATCTGAGCTCTGGAAAAGAAAGAACTTGGTGCCAGTGTTCTGTTTGATTCCTGAGGGGCTCAGTGCCCTCTACTCTCCAATGATGCCCTGTGCCCGACTCTGCGGAGCTGGCCTCTGTCCTTCTCAGAGTTTTGTCTGTTCTACTTAGCCCTTTTCCAAGGCTGTGGGAAAATAAATATTTTAGATTGATGTAATGGGACCTGTTATATTTGGCAGAGGCATAATGGTCCCAAAATAGCTTTGAATTTGGGTTCCAGTTGATGTGAGAAAAGAGAAATTTTGCTCTCCCTCTTTTTTTTAATTTACGATTTACCTTTTTTTTTTTTAAAGATTTATTTATTTGAGGGCGCCTGGGTGGCTCAGTTGGTTAAGCGACTGCCTTCGGCTCAGGTCATGATCCTGGAGTCCCGGGATCGAGTCCCGCATCGGGCTCCCTGCTCGGCAGGGAGTCTGCTTCTCCCTCTGACCCTCTTCCCTCTCGTGCTCTCTATCTCTCATTCTCTCTCTCTCAAATAAATAAATAAAATCTTAAAAAAAAAGATTTATTTATTTGAGAGAGAGAAAGAGAGCGAAGCACGCACACACGCGTGTGCCAGTGTGAGCAGGGGAAGAACCAGAGGGAGGGAGATGGAGGGGAAAGATCCTGGCGCCAGAAGCAGGACCTGATCCCACAACCCTGAGGTCACGACCTGAGCTGAAACCAAGAGTCGCTCAACAGACTGAGCCACCAGGTGCCCCAATTAGCTCTCTCTCTCTTAAAAAAAAAAATTCCAGTGATCAGTTCTCAGTCCTCATCTTGGTTGACCTACCAGCATGACGTACATAGATGCTCACTACTTCTTGAAGTGCTGTGTTCTCTTGGTTTCCAGGGCATAGACTTCTTTTTCCCCCTCCTCCTTCACAAGCCCTGTCTCAAGCTCCTTTCCTTTCTATCTGCACTCCTTCTCTTGTGAGCTACTCAGGCTCGTGCTTCTAAAATTCCATCCAGACACTAACAGCTCCCGAATTTCAGATTCCCCTCAACTTCAGACTACCTACTTGATATGTCCGCGTGAATGTCTAATATAAGTATCTCGACTTAACATGACTAACATTGAACTTCTGATCTCCTTCCTCCCGAGATATCGCTAGTTCTCCCAAAGTTATCCCCTTGTCAGTTAATGGCAACTCCATTTCAAATGCAAAAGCCCAAAGCCTGAGAGATTTTTGTCTTGGGCGGGTTTTCCCTACCATACCCCATCTCCAGTCTCATTTCCAAAATATACCTCCAGTCCAACAACTTCCCACCCTTCTGTCGATAGGGCCTTGGCCCAGGCCACCACCATCTCTCACCTGGTTTCTGCATGAGTTTTCTAGCTGGTCTCCCTGTTTTGGCCCTGGCCTATCTTCAGTCCATTCCCAACATGGTAAGCAGAGCGATCCTCTCAAAACATTTGGTCCCATGCCACGCCTCCCTTCAAAACCCTGCAGTAACTCCTCATTTCGCTCAGAATAAAGGGCAGAGTCCTTACACTGGCCGAAAGGAAGGATGCTTTGTGATCTATATTCCCCTTCCTCCCCTGTAACTTCCCTGACCCTGTGTCCCAACACCCTGCTGGTTAATTCCCTTTGCTTGGTCTTCAGCACCTTTTAATTTACTGACGCCTCTGCCTCAAAAACTTCCTCAGCTACCTTGCTGGCTTGTGTCCTCATCATCTTGCCAGTCAGGGTTACCCTGAGGCCTGGCAACTGGAACCCTGTTGTCAGGAGACAAATCTCCATAGGTTTCTCAAGTTTCTGCACAACTGGTCCTCTGAGCGAAGGCATTAACAGCTACTTTTCTTTGCACTGTCTTTTCAGGGATGTTTTGCATAGCAGGTGGCCTTGGAAAGGAGAGACTGTCTCCCTTAGGGGTAGATTGATTTACTGTCCAGGATAATAAAGATCAAGTCTCCCTCTGGACCAGGTGTCAGGTAGATTTGCTAGCAGCCACCTTATGAAATCAGGGCTTCCTAATCTCAGCGTTACTTTCCTGAAACATACCCCACTGTGTAAACAGACAACACCTGACCCTCATCATGTCACCCTTTTGGAATTAGGGCTCAAGGAGCTGATGCGATGATGTTACTATGGCTATTGCTGTTGCTGTAATTGTCTTTTTTTCTGTGATCCAGGAGTCTTGTGTCTTCTGCCAAGATCTGTGAAGCTGACAGGCTAATTTGCTAGCTTGCAAGTAGGATAAAGTCTGACCCTTCACCATTCTTGACCCCCTGTCCTGAGCTATTAATTTTAGAGGGTGTCTTTTTAACTTTGTCTGTCTGAGCCTTGTTGAGAATGTCTATAGGCCCACCTAGATCGTGTTCCTCGTCTTCTAGACCATGCTTTAGGTATCTGGGACTCCAGAATTGTCTGCCCAAAAAGCCCTCTGTGTGTCACCAGGCTTGCATGCACGTGCCTTCCATGGGCAGAACGTGCTGCCAGGATGTACATTCCTCATCCTAAAGGACTGAGAGCTGGCTGCTCTGGGAGGTGGCAGTGGAAGTGGCCTGGACAGGCTAGTCTACAGGTTCTTGAAGTGTGATCCCTGGACCAGCACCATCAGCTTTACCAGGGAACTTGTTAGAAATGCAAGCTCCCACCCTAGACCTACTAAATTAGAAACTTGAGGACGGCACATCTGTGTTCTAGCGTACCATCCAGATGATTCGGATGCATGCGCCTCGTTTCCAGTTCTGTTGTTAACTCGCTGGACGAGGCCATCCACCTGCATATGCGTAAAGCCCCCTCCTGGTACTTGTGGTGGACAGACCCTCAGATGACCCCAGACGTTTCCGACTTCTGGGACTCACACCCTTGTATAATCCCTCCCCCTAGGTTTCCAACAGGACCCGTGACTTGCTTCTAACCAATAGAATATGACAGACATGACGGGATGGTACTCCCTTGATGATGTTACTTTAATAAGACCGTTTTACGGTACTGGAGGGGAGACTCTTCTTGTGGGTTGATGAAATAAGTAGCCATGTATGAAGCTGTTGTTCCTTGAAGCAAGTTTGCTACCCTTTCAATATGGAAAGTTTGCAGACAGGCTAGGTATTTTTATTTTCAAATGCAGTTCCTAAAATTTTACTCCAGAGGCTGGTCCTTTGCATTTAGTCAGTGACTATATACTCACTATTTCCTCAGGCTGAGGAAAGACTGTGGTCCTGGGCGGGGGAAGCCAAGAGGAATAAACTCGATGAAAGGAAAAGAAGGTTCTGTCCTATAAAGGGACTCTAGCCTGGTGGTGGCAAGCATGGATGTCGTCACAAAGATTTCGATTCATGTCCCATTTTAGTCCCTTCTTAACTATGTGATCTTCACCTTACTCACATCTCAGTTAACTAGCTCATCTACAAAGTGGGAAAGTGACGGCCATCCTGCGGGCTTTGGGACAACTGAGATAATGCGTGTGAGGTGCTTGTGACTGCACTTGGGTACTGTTATGACAAGGTGAGGTTCGTTTATTAATTCCTCCTGGAATATGCGTCACACACCCTCTGTGCTGGGCCAGCGGGTAGGGAAACAGGTGAATGAACCGAAGTCCTTCCTCTGTGAGCCTACTGCCCTGTTTTTGTTAGAGCAGTTAGGTGTTGAGCTACTACCTTTAATGCATTCTTTTATCGGAAAATTCTTTGGATTTTGTATACCACCTACCACAAAGTTAAAAATAGCTTGCTGGAGCAAAGGAAAGATGAGTAGGTTGAAGATAGAAATAAATATATAAGTTGATAGAATTTTGGACATCTGGCCCACGTGCAGAGTTGTTTTCTGAAGCATAAATTGTACCCACTAGAATGCACTGAAAGAGGATAAATATTTTAGGAGACACTTATCTAGAATATTTTAATATTGCAAAACCCAGAAATTTACAAATATCTATACAAGCAAGGATAAATATTTTAAATGGTTGCTCTTTTAGTCCTTCTTTATTTACTTGGATGAAAATTAATGATGTACATAGCAGACCTACAAAGCCACATTTATTGTTTGGACACATTCTGAGGATGAACAGGTTAAATTTTTTATTTATGTTGCCATGGCTTCTCTCATAATAATTTAATAAATCTTTGGGGAACATGCCGCAGAGCTAATCTGTTCGGTTAGCAGATCTTGTTTCTGGTCTCTCGTAGCTTTGAGGTTAATTATTACCGCGCAGCCGTGCTAAAGGAATGCAAAACCGTGAAAATAGGTGTGTGTTCCGGATGGCAGGGCTGAAAATCCTGGTGTCTGTTGCTTAGCAGCCTGTTTGAGATTTCTCCGTATTCTGAAAAGCTTCTAATGACAACTGTAGATTTCTGCTCTTGCCACTTTAAATGTTAAAAAAAAAGGCACAAATGAAAACTTTTAGTATATATGTGTATATATATATATATAGACATACATACATATTACACTTAAAAACGTGATCCATTACTATCTCCTTTACTCTGCCTGATTTTTCTTTGTAGCACTGTGGCATTTTATTTTATGTATAATTATTTTCTTTTTCCCCCAATGGGCATTAAGCTCCTTGTGGTCAGGGACTTCAACTGTTCTTTATGGCCGTGTCACCAGTGGTCTAGAAAATGACTCATTCGTGGATAGTGCTATGTAAATACTTATGGGGAAACGATGAATGAATGATGTTGAGTAAATACGTCATATATGACCCTGGCAGAGTGTAATTGGGGTTGTGTGTGTGTGAACATTGCAACTTTTGTAAGAAATTAATATTTTTTTAAAAATTGTGTTATAACTTCTCATAAAAGCTCCCCAAATTGAAGAAGCGCTGGGGTGATTGTCAGAGCTGTCAGTATGGCTCCACTGTCGTTCAGTGTCATTCCTGATGTTGAAATCCTGGAGATGACCATTAAACTTAGGAGTTGAGCTATATCAACATAAACACAGAAGCTGGGACAGAATTAAGTTCCTCGTCTTAAGAAAAGGGGACTGAAGGGGATCTGGAGAGAGTCAGGGGGAACTAGGGGGACGTGGGGTGGAAAGGGCACACAGAAACTGAGTTCTGGAGGGACAAAAAAAAGAAAGAATGTGAGAGAAGGAGATGCCTGAGGGCTGAGAGGGAGAAACTTAGAAAAAGAGATGCTTCTAGGGGCGCCTGGGTGGCTCAGTCTTGAAGCATCTGCCTTCGGCTCAGGTCATGATCTTGGGGTCCTGGGATCGAGCCCCGCATCAGGCTCCCTGCTCGGCGGGAAGCCTGCTTCTCCCTCTGCCACTCCCCCTGCCTGTGTTCCTGCTCTCGCTGTGTCTCCCTCTTTCGCTGTGTCTCCCTCTGTCAAATAAATAAATAAAATCTTAAAAAAAAAAAAAGAAAAAAGAGAGGTGCTTCTAATGATGTCGGCCCAGGAAAAGTTATAAATCCCCTCCTAGTTTGCCTGTGATATTAGTAAATTTTGTTAGTAAATTAGTAAATTTAGTAAATTAGTAAATTCAGTTAGTAAATTCTGCATTGCTCATTCAAATTTTCTGTGGAAATAGAGTTTTGTTGTGGGACAGCTCAAAAGAAAAGAGGTCACTGGATACCTGATGTATATTTTACAAAGAAATGGGTATTCTGTTTCTCTAACCTCCACTGAACAAATACGGAGCAAATACTGAGACTCTCAGTGTGAGATGTGCAGATGGACCGTGTGCTTGGGTGCCCATGTTTTCCTGGTTGTCCTGGTGTGGGGGTTCCAACGAGGTGGAAGAGGGATGAGGAGGAGAGCTTCAACCCAGTCCCATGGGGAGTGGTTTGCCTGAGCAGCTGATTTTCAATGCATTTGAAAATCTTGGGTCAGCACAAATTATTTTAACTGGACAGTTGAAAGTCTCCTTTATAGAAATGGAAGCTACAATAATTTGGTGACGTTTTCTTTTATAATGTACATGTGGCCTGTTTTGCTTAGCTAATTTATAAAGATTTAGGGGAAAATATGTCTGTATTCTTGTGTTGCTTAAAAACATTATGCAGGCTGCAAGTAGTTACTGAATGAAACTTGAAAAACGCTTATTTCCTTCCCTGAATGTGCCACTTCCCCCAAGACCTCGCTGATAGCCTGCTAGGGTTTGAAATATTGATGAATATGAATCCATTCATCTCCAAATTTTACTGACCTTTCAGTGGAGAGTATTTTTAGCTTTGTCGAGAATTTTTACAGAAATATCAGGTTATGTGGGTATTCTTTCAGTTTCATAGAACTGAAGATGTATTCTGTAAGATGAATATTTGAGTCATCATTCATCTTAGGCTAATGAAGTAATGTAGCTCATTTTTAAATAAGGTGCCAAGAAATTACTGAGTAAAAACATCCTTCTTGTAAAATCTAATCTCAATAAACTGGATAAAATAATTTTGATAACTAATTGTTTGTTTAGGTCCTATGTAAATACTATCAAGGTGTTAGTAAACTGTTTCTTATATTCTGGCAGATGTGGTAAAGGTTGCTAATACATTAGCTTTTTGACCTGTGAGACAGATTCTTCAACACATTGGTGGGGTGGTGGAGTGCTCTCTTGACCAGACTTGTTGGCTGGCTCACCACTGAACATTTTCCACTGACTCCCCACTTTCCATTTTCCTATGCGAGAGCGTTTGCTCATGTGGTTTTGTCTGCCTCGAATGCTGTTTCCCTTCATCTGGACTTGTCACATCTCTCTCCACTGGTGAACTGATTTTCCCCGTGCAAGGAATCCCCCCTCTTCTCAGCCCCTGCAGCATTTTGAATCTGTCTTATGTCCTTAAGGAACAGTGTCATCATTTAGAATTCCAGGGACTTTCATGCAATCTTATGTTGTGGATGAAAACACTCCAAGAGATTAGGGGATTGACCGGGGCTAGTTTCTTATAAGTGAGGGCACCCAAAACAAGGACTTGGGTTTTCTGTGATTCTCTTTGTACATATATGCAGCCTTTCACCTTCGGCAGCACACTGTGGTGATTTTTCCCTCTGTCCTGTTGAAAAGACTCTTTTGAACGTTTATTTTTAATTTAAAAATTTAAAATTTAAGTTTAAAATTTAAAAGTTAACATTCTGTTCATTAAAGTCAGATTCAGAAAACATACTTCTAGGTACAACTTGCAAATCTTATTCTGTTGGTAAAATTAGCAAATGTTAATAAAGACTTTTAAAGGAACTTTGTAACTGGTATACAGATTTAGTTGATATGCTCAATTTCATATTTAAGTACTTCAGTTTTCTAATTGACTAGCCTTCCTGAATACTTAAACCTTATAAATCTAAAAATCAAGTGTATAAATACAGTAAATCTAGAATTCTCTTAAATGTTCCAATATTACTTACGAACCTAGCCAAATTTCCACTTAAAAGTCACATTAAATCAGTTACCTAATCAAACATTTAAAATTGTAACTATAATACAGGTAGTCTCTCAATAGACCACATTCTTTCAAACATGATATAAAATACCAAATATCCAGATGCCTTTTACAAAAACACTAGTTCTTGGTTTTGGTTTTATTCATTTTTTTTAAATCCGTTCATTGCTTCATTCAATAACCACTTAAACTATCTGTGTACTAGGCATTGTTCTAGGCTCCAGGAAAACATGAGCAAACAAAATGAAAATTTCTGCTCTCAGGAAGTTCGCATTCCTGGGAGGAGGCAAAGAATAGACAACACAAATTAATGAAAGATATACTGGAAGTTGGTAAATGCTAAGGAAAACAATAAATTGGGAAAGGGGGGCTGTGAAATGAGGGGTTAGTGGAGTGGTGGTTGTAGATTATTCTCTGGGATTTGATACTCTGTGCAAGACGCTAGGGTTAACTGAGCTTCCTTCCCAACAGAGAGGGGTGGCTTTCTGAGTACTCTTGAGGTTGTTTGTACAAAGGCCAGCGATTGGTGTTGGGGCATTGCCTGGACTCCCACTGGTGACCCTGGTGAATAATTGCTGAAGTTATAATTGCCGTGTCCATAACTCCATGTCTTCTCAAGGGAAACCTGCAGCCCCCACATCACTTGATTGGATTTTGCATTTTTTTTTTTTTGGCTCTTACAAAACAGAAAGGTGACTTTCCACCCAACCATAGAGACCGTTGATGTAACCCCGAATTCCTTCATACTCTTCAGGCCACTCCATCGTCACAGACATGTCTGACTAAATTCCAGGCACCCCTCGTGGTTTTTGTCCTATAGGTTGGACGCAACTTCCTCAGTCACTTTCCTGATCAATTTGAGCTCTCCAGGAGATGGTGAAATTCCAGAGCAAAACACTGTGTCAGCTCTCCTTCGTTCTCCTTTATCGCAGTGCACTGTAGAGCTACCCAAGCCCACCCTCACTGCGTGCTGTTTAAGGCAGGACAGCACAGCCCCAGAGACCTGGGGCTGTCCCCTTCTGCCTCCCGGTTGCAGACAGCTGCTCAGAGACTGGACTCCCTCAGTGTGAATCGGAATTACAGTAACACCCCCCCCCCCGCCCCGCAGCAGAGCTCAAAGCGCTTGTTTAACACTATAGGATGCTAGTTTTCCTTCATATTAGTAGTTGAATACTTAACTTGAAAAATCATTCAAAGTATTTTACAAGCAGATCATCCTTTTCCCATTTTGATTTCAATTCCTGTCCTTTCTCTTTGTATTTCTTTTTTCTCTTTCTGTTTCATTATTTACAATGAGAATTACACTACTGTTTTGTTTTTACAGTGCTCATAATTTCATTGTCCCTGGTATGTATTTAAGGCACAAGTTCCTTTTCATAGGACAAAGCTCAAGACAGCAGAGTGATCTTCCATTCCTTCTTTTCACTCTAGGGTACTAACTTCTTTTTTTTTTTTTTTTTTTCTATTCCTTCAATTTACTCACTCTGAATACCCGTGATCTTTTTATGGACAAAAATGCTGAAAAGGAAGCTCTTACTTAAAGTGAGTCTTTTCTGCTCTCATGCATGATACTGTTATCTAAGCATTCCAAGAAATACTTGGAAAGGGCTGTGTTGCTCTGGGGAGCAGCATCTTATGGACTGTCTGGTTAAGGGAGGATGTTTAAAAACCATTTCAATAAGGAAAGTCACCTTCTACCTGGAGTGTGAGCACACTTGAATCCACCACTGGACAAAACTCTGATACCAACCTGACCCCACCTTTTTCCTCACCCTGAACCCACAGCTCTGGGTATTGCTGTTCCTCAGTTTGTGCTCTATCATGTGGGTGACTGTTACACTCAGTCTTTGAGCATCATCAAACAGCTCAATTCAACCTCTGTTTTAAAATAACCACTGTGCAACTCCCCTGTTTTATTTGTATGTAATTGTTAGTTCATCATATATAATGTTGTAAGCCAATTTGACTCCTTTAGGGAGAAAAGGGAGAAAGGAGGGAAGCAAGGGGAAAAGAAAGGCAGTCTTGTACTATTACATTTTCAAAAGACAGATTTATTTGCAATCTGCAGTAAGTGTTTTTCCACAATTACCTACCACCTGCTGTAGTTAATTGGATACAGTTAGTGCCAAGCATGGTTTATAACATTTTTTAATTGATTAAAATTTTACTTTAACTTTGAAGGTCCTGAAATTACTGACACATTAGAATTTGCAAATTAAATATGGTACATAATTTTTCAGTAACTAAACTATATATATATGTTCAGTAACTAAACTACATATATATATATATAAACTATATATATATATATATATATATATATATATATATATGGCTATAACCAGTCAGTTGTTTCTTGATTAGAGAACATGAAGGATAGTGTTAATTACTACATTCTGGATAATTCCACTTACAATTGAAAACACAAAATGAGACTGTTTAGCATCTATATAAGATACTGTTTCCTGGTCCTTCTAATGATATATTCAGTATCAAGAATGTTTTGTATTTACTTGCTCAGAGTTCTTTTAAATAAAGAAACAGAATCCTACCAGCTTCTGTTCTAGGGGCCCACAGAATCACAGCCAAATGACTTGCTATTAGCATAGCCCTTTATATTAGCTGAATGCTTTCAGGTACATCTAATTGTGAGTATTCATGGTACTTTCTGGTAGTGTGAAGGAGGCTGGTGTTACTCTTGTGCAAATTACAAGGCTAGAACCAGAATAGGGGAAAATGATGGCTTAGAGTAATCTTAGAGGTTGTGTTCGAGTCTACAGTTGGCTTTTTTCTTTTAGAAAGGTAAGGGGTGCCTGGCTAGCTCAGTCCATGGAGTGTGAGGAGGCTCCTGATCTTGGGGTTATAAGTTCAAGCCCCAGTTTGGGTATAGAGATTACTTAAAAATAAAATATATTTATCTTTTAAAAATTTTTTTAAAGATTTTATTTGAGAGAGAGAGAGCATGAGCAGGATGGGGAGCAGAGGGAGAGGGAGAAGCAGACTCCCCGCTGAGCAGGGAGCCCAATGCAGGACTTGATCCCAGGACCCTGGGATCATGACTTGAGCCGAAGGCAGATGCTTAACCAACTGAGTCACCCAGATGCCCCCAAGATATATATATTTAAAAAGAAAATCCAAGAAGGTGAAGAATCTGTTGGCAGTGAACCAAGTAATGAATATGATGTCATAATTTTTTAATTTATACCCTGTAGTAATTAATTTGTAGTAATTAATTAGCAAACTTGATAATATATGATCTAAATGATTAGCAGACATAATGATACCAAGACCAAAATTCAGGAGAACTAAGAGGTCAGAATACAAGTACCTCTTCAGGAAAACTTAGGAATAATCAAGAGAACTAAATAACACACCTGTCTAAGAGACTCAGGAAACATTTCAGTCAGGGTACAACAAAAGAACTAAGGCAGCTGGGGAGTTCAGCAATCGCGTCGAGGCCAACAAGCTATTTTACCTTATTGTGTACATGCTGTCTAGTTTCTACAGAAAAAAGAGGGAGAAGAAACCAAACCAAGACTTAATCAGCATCATGGGATTTATAAATATTAGACTATGAATCACTATAGAATTTGGGTATTTTAGGGCTCCTGGGTGGCTCAGTGGGTTGAGCAACTGCCTTCGGCTCAGGTCATGATCCTGGAGTCCCGGGATCGAGTCCCGCGTCGGGCTTCCTGCTCGGCGGGGAGTCTGCTTCTCCCTCTGACCCTCTTTCCTCTCGTGCTCTCTCTCTTGTCATTCTCTCTCTCTCCCAAATAAATAAAAATCTTAAAAAATAAAAAAATAAAAAAAGAATTTGGGTATTTTATACTAGCACCGAGGGCAGACCTAGTTAGAAGCATATACTATTTTATGATATTTATTTACTGACAAACGTTTGGTGAACCTCTTCTATGTGCCATGCAATGTATAGATTCTGAGGGTATGATGAACTAGGGCAGACTCTTTCTTCTCCCAAGTTGACAAGGGCCAGGATTTTCCAGGAGACCTACAGGGAGTCAGTATTGGATAGTCTACTGATTCCAGGGTCTAAGGAGTCTCTGGGACATGAGGAAGATTCTGGGGGGCACTTGGGCTTCATTTGGAAAGTTGACTTTGGACTGCCCCTCTCCTGGTGACTCTTGTCTAGATCACCCCTTCAGGGCAGTTCTTATGGACAAGGCTGCCTCAAGGACACTGATGCAGGAAAGATGTTGAGTTTCAGAGCCAGCAGCCAAGAAGGAATTCTTGAAGCATCTTTGGTGCAGAAAGGTGGTTTTATCAAAGCATGGGGACAGGACCCATGGGCAGAAGGAGCCGCACTGGGGTTGTGAGGAATGACTGATTATATCCTTTCAAGTTGGGGGGGGGGGCTTAGGGATAGCATTAAGTCTCTAAGGAATTTTGGAAGCAAGGTTTCCAGGACCCTGAGGGGGCTAGCTATTGTTGGGAAAAGGTCATTTATTACTGTCTAATAAAAGCTTAGTCATGAGACCCTTCAGATGTATATTGGTGGCTCAAATGCTTGGGGGATGATTGCCAATATATATCTTGGGGTGGGGTAGAAATAAAGGAAGTTTTCCAAAGGAATTTGTATATGTTAAAGTAGACTTACAGGATTTTGGGGGGTAGGGGTAATGTTAAGCTAAGATTGCCTCTTGTGCTTAGCAAAGTATTACCATCGAGGCAGCTGAGCTCCTAGAGGAATGTCACTCTGTTTCAAGGACTTGTCCGTGGGCTATAAGTAGTAAGGAGATTTAATTTTTTTTTTTTTTTTTTTTTGCCTTTGTTTCCTACATTGGACAGTACTGGGTTTAGGGAGGTACTACTGTGTTCCTCGGCAGCTATACATTCTAGAAACCAGTTAAGCATAATGACCAGCATCCCTAGGAAGGTAGGTAGGCACAGATGCTGAGTCACATCCAGGCACCTTTCTTTAGCCAGTATTTGTGTGTTACTGGGCTGGGCGTGGTACAAACCAATTTAAACAGCAACTGTGACTTCTCTAAGGCAGATGTGCAAACATCAAAAGCACATAAAGGCATGGGGGAAATATGTAAGCCCCGAGCAAACACACGGTGCTGTGCCACTTTTTGCCACGTGTAAGTACAAGCTGCCTTTTTTGGAAGTCGTGAGTGAAGTGTTGTAGGAGTTGCATTTTTAGAGGGTGAAGTGAAAAGAAGTGGCTCCCTCTGTAATAGAAGATTGTTGAGGGGGTGGTTTTTGAGAGTTGGTTGAAGGTAGAAAGGGAGGGAACCTGCCATCTGGGTATGTGATGACATTCCAGGTGTTGGTATGGCTGCTTCTTAAAGTTGCCTTTGCTTTGGGAGTACATCGGAAAGACCATGAAATAAATTTGGCTGAGAATAGCTGAGGGAGTGAGGATGTGAGGAGCGCTGGCTTGGCTGTCAGACATTATCATCTCCACAGTTTCCTCACCTTGGGGCCCTGGTCAGTGGCTAAGGAAGCATTGCCATACAGGATCCCATTTAATCTTCTCCAGAACATAGCTCCACAGTACGTGACTGTGTCTCTACCTCACAGATGAGTAGATGGAGGATGAGGAAGTTTAAGCTTCTTGTGCACCAAGGACTCAAAAATCACCGTGTGTGTGCGCCTGTGTTTATATGCCACGTATGAATACACACACATATATGTTATGGGGATTAAGCATGCAAGGTATGTTATTTTTGAGTACTTCATGCCAGTCACTGTGTTAAAAACTATGGGGACAGCCAAAAAGTCCAATTCCCCCTTTTTGAGGAATTTCCAATAGAAATCAGTCCTTATACAATAAATAGCAATGAAAAATAGGAGTGAAAAGAATACTTGGAAAGTAGCATTAAAGGTACATGTAGAACACTGGAGCATCCAGAAGGTTCAGGCTGGCCAGCCTGGGTCACTGTGCAGGAGAACCTCTTGGAGGGGTGAGCTTGGAGCCAGGTTTTTGTACAAAATGACGGGACATAAATATGTGAAAGCAGCGTAGGTGAAGGGTGCCTTGTAAAGGGCCTTGAACAGAGAAGCACACCTCTATGTTGTTGAGATTTCTCTGTATGACTCCACTTGGAAGACCTGCAGGGAAATACTTTTAATAAAAACCATGAGGAAAATATCACTGAATTGTATGAGAATAAAATTGGAAAATATTTATAAAATACTATAAATTATAAAATCGGTGAAGGTGACTATAGAACAGTAAGACAGGGATCAAGTCTTAGTGTCGTTTTCTTCCTGCAAAGCCCATTCCCTCGCAACTTGGTTGATACTCAAATGTTGGTTCAATGTAAACAAATAATGATAGTGATATTTAACGTAAGAGCTAAGTAAGGATTCTTACATAGAAGAGACATTGAAAAGGAAACTTGGTCTAAAACCAAAAGTACTAAATTATTATGATCTCAGCAAAAAATTGGAAGTTGTATGGGGAGAAAGATCCAGGAAGTACCACTCAAGATCCAATTGCAGAAGACAGAACCTATTTATTTATTTATTTACTTACTTACTTACTTACTTACTTGAAAGATTTTTATTCATTTGACAGAGAGAGAGAGCACAAGCAGGGGGAGTGGCATGCAGAGGGAGAAGCAGGCTCCCCACGGGGCAGGGAGCCCCATGCAGGGCTCGAGACCAGGACCCCGGGATCATGACCTGAGCCGAAGGCAGCTGCCCAACTGACTGAGCCACCCCCCCTCCCCCGGCCATCCATTTATTTTAAACAGGAAGGAATTTGCTATGGAGCCATGTTAAATGGCCACAGAATCTTTGTATAGCTGAAGTAGTAAACTCTAGACTTTAAGGAAGAGCTCTTAAAGCTACTCCCAAGAACTGGGGCCAGTGTTACTGTGCCACCGCTACCATTAAGAAGCAGTTGGGATGAAGAAGCCACGGCCGGCCGTCGGGGTTTGCCTTGTCACGAAGCTGCTTCTCCTGCCATTGGCTTCAGAACCGTACTACACCTGTTCCCGTCTGTACCAGTAAAACGGATGGGTCACTCCGTGAAGTTAGAGGGGACCACTGTGACCTCAGCCACAGAAAGCCAGTGACTCCCAGACTGTTTGGCTTCAGGAATAGCAGAAGTGACTGAAAAGCGGCCTCTTCCTTGTTGTTCTCACAAATCTCCTGCGAAAGTTTCGGACTGACCAAACCAAAGTTACATGTGACCCTCTGGCTCTGAGATCATCAGCTTCTGGGATTTTACCGTAGAGGCAGGTATATCCACATGCAGAGGGAATCAAAGCTCTCGTCTTTCAGGAGCAAGGGGGAAACGATGTAGGAATAATATGTCCGGAAGGAAGAAATAGTTGGCATTTTGGTTGTATAAGATAGCAAACATTTGATGTTATCTGATTCCTAGTATTAGGCATTTTGTTTTCAGATGATTTTTAATACAGGTATCTGTGAAGAGGAAGCAACAACTTGCAGAACTGAAAGGGGTAGTTTACATTAACAAGAAAAAAAAAAAGGAATGGACAAGATGCTACAAAGCCAGCAAAATAGTAAACAAACAAACAAAAAAAGTAAACTAAATTGCAAATATGAAATAAGAAAAAATCAAACACACCATTGTTACATTAAAAAGTAAAAGGCCTAGGGGCACCTGGGTGGGTCAATCAGTTAAGCATCTGCCTTCGGCTCAGGTCATGATCCCAGGGTCCTGGGATCACGCCCCGTGTTGGGCTCCCTGCTCTGCAGGGAACCTGCTTCTCCCTCACACTGTCCCTCTGTGCTTGCTCTCTCTCTTGAATAAATAAATAAAATCTTTTTTTTTTTAAGTAAAAGGTCTAAATATGCCTATGTGAAGAGTGGGACTGTTGGGGTAACAATAAAAGTGTGGATGAAAGTTGCCACAAAAAATATACTCAAGCAATATTTTTTAAGGGTTGGGGGAAAAAGGGATAATAAAATACACAGGGCAAAGAACAAACAAAATAAAAGTATGAAGAACAATAATTATATTGGAAAGAAAGCACAAAAAATTAAAAAGGCACAATTTATAAAGTCATAAAACATGCCCACATGGCAGAGCAACTAGAAACATAATCAAAAGCTATATGATTACAGAGAGAACTGTTTACTAGTTCCGTTTTATAGTGGCGTGTTTTAGTGAGAAGATAGCAGATTATAGATAAAGACAGAAAAGCCTTGAACAATCCAGTTAAAGTGACTTAACAGGATCTATTATAGGACTTTATGTTCTTTCCCTAACTCCCTTGGTGCCACAAAACACTTAGAAAAATTAGTGAAGAAAAAAAATTAGTGAAGTATTTGGCCCAAAGAATAGCTTAAAAAATTAAGAGCTTTTACAGACCACATTTTTTAATAGATTGTCCAACAAAATTAGAAATAAATAAGAAACACATTTGGGTCAAAGATAAAATCAGAATGAAATTCTCAGCTATCTAGAAAATAGTGAAAAGGAAAACCCTCCAAAATCTGTGAGACACAGAGTCACTAAAATCTATGAGACACAGTAACTACAAATGATGAAACTTAATAGTTAAGAAGCTGGAAAAGAACACATTAAAAGAGAGAATTTTAAAAGATGAAAGCAGAAATTAATGAAATTGAAAACAGCAATACCAAAAATAGTAGAAAAGTTAAATAAATCCAAAAGTGAATTTTTGGAAAGATATAGACCTTTTGAGAAACCTATTTCCAGAAGAAGGAGAGCAAAGTTAGAAATGAAAAAAGAAACAGAACTAAAATATTGAAGAAATTTTAGGAGTTGGCGAATACCATGTATCAATTTTTGGAAAATAAATTTTAAACCTGGAATAGGGATCTGCAAACGTTTTCTATAAAGGACATATAGTAAACATTTTAGGTTTCTGTCACAGCTACTCTGTCCTGTCACTGTAGCACAAAAGGAGCCATAGACATTATAAAAACAAATGGGTATGGCTGTGAACCAATAAGACTTTATTTACAAAAATAGACAGTGGAGTGTGCCTGGGTTGTTCAGTCGGTTTAAGTGTCCAACTCTTGGTTTCTGCTCAGGTCGTGATCTCAGGGTGGTCAGATGGAGCCCAGCCCAAGGAGCCCAGGCTCCTTGCTCAGCATGGAGTCTGCTTGAGATTCTCTCCCTCTCTCTCTCTGCCCCTCCCCCGCCCACGTGTGTGTGTGTGTGTGTGTGTGTGTGTGTGTGTGTGTGTGTGTGTGTGTGTTTCTCTCTCCCTCAAATAAAATAAATAAATAAAATCTTAAAAAAAGAAAAAATAGACAGTGGGGCAGATTTGGCCTGCAAGCCATAGCTTGCTGACTCCTGAACCAGAAGAAGTATAGCAATATATAAATTACCAAAATCAGTCCAAGAAGAATTTAAAACTTCAACAGAGGAATTAATAACTGTATTTAATGTAAATCCATTTAAAGTCCCAACAAAGATATTTTGAAATTAGATAAAATGCTTTTAGACTACCTATAAAGAATAAATGTGTGAGATTAGACAAAGCATTATGATAGAGACAACTGGGTGGAGGGGGGAGTTGCCTTATGGACTAGTAATATATACCATAAAGTCACTCTTAGCAGAGCAGCATGGTATTGACACCATAGATTAGTACCACAAAATGGAGTCCAGAGTGGATCTTAGAATATTCTGGAATTTAATATATGCAGTTTCAGTGAGAAATATTCTTTAATAACAAGTCGACACTATCTCAAAAAAATAAAGCTTGGTGCTTATTCTACACTTTACAAAATTTATTTGGATTAGGGCGCCTGGGTGGCTCAGTTGGTTGAGCGACTGCCTTCGGCTCAGGTCATGATCCTGGAGTCCCGGGATCGAGTCCCACATCGGGCTCCCTGCTCAGCGGGGAGTCTGCTTCTCCCTCTGACCCTCCCCCCTCTCATGCTCTCTCTCTCTCTATCTCATTCTCTCTCTCAAATAAATAAATAAAATCTTTTAAAAAGAAAATTTATTTGGATTAGAATTTTACTAGAAAAATAATACAGTGCAAGTATTAAAAGAAAAATGAGGTGACTCTGTACAATGTAATAACTGGAGAGAGACTGTTTTAACCAAGAGAGGAAACACAGAAGGTCAAAAAGAAAAATAATTAAAAAAATAATAATAACAAACATTTTACCCCATATAAAATTTAAAAATATTTGCATGACAAAAGATATTATCAAATCCAATAGGCAAACAGTAGGTGAGGGAAGAATTTCATCACATATAGCAGTTAATGGATTAATATCAATAAAAAGTGAAAAAATCTAATAATTTGATATGCCAATAGAAAAATAGGATAAAAAGTAATTTGGATTCATTTTATGGAAAAGCAAATCCATTTGGCCAATAGCATGTATAAAGATGCTTAAATTAATTATGCTAGGGAAATGCAGATTTAAGTAACAATATGATAGTGTGTTATACACGTTGGACAGGCAAAAGTTAAAAGTATAGTAAGTAACTCAAATTGCTGAGAAGGGTAGAAAAAGTGAATACTTTCACGTGTTGCTAGTGGAAACATGAATTGTTCCAGTCTTTTTAGAAAACAATCAGGCAACATCTACTAAAATTTAAATTCTTCTCTTGGAATTTTTGGAATTAAAACTACCTTACATAATGATCCATGCACAAATATATTCATTGCAGTGCTGATGATAGTAGGCACCTCCCCATCCAGAAAAAAGTGAAATAAATAAATGTCCATTAAATGGGCAGTGTTTGAAATCATGCAGTATTTGCTCATGATAAAATATTCAGCCATCGCTTAAAAGAGTGAGTTATAGCTGTACCGTTCGGCACATAAATTCATTATGAATTGTTAAGTAAGAATAGCAAATGTGGGGCGCCTGGGTGGCTCAGTCAGTTAAGCATCTGCCTTCGGCTCAGGTCACGATCTCCGGGTCCTGGGATTGAGCCCCGCTTCAGGCTCCCCTCTCAGCTGGGAGTCTGCTTCTCCCTCTCCCTTTACCCCTCCCTGCTTGTGTTCTCTCTCTTTCTCTCGAGATCACTCTCTCTCTCAAATAAATAAATAAAATCTTAAAAATAAAAAAGAATAGCAAGAGGCAGAGGAGTATATAAACACAATGCCATTTTTGTCAAACCATTGGCCACAAAGTGCATGTGTATGTGTAATTATATAAATGGGCATGGACACACATACATACATACACACATTGTCAAAGAATAAACAAAGTCTGGTGTTATCTGAAATCCAGAAACTGTTAGGTGCACTTTTATTTTTTTTATTTTTTTGACATGGAATGTTGGAAATTTCTTTATTCTTACTTATTTTTATTAAGCACCAGCTTAATACTGCAGAAAATTTCAAATCACCCATTCTTCCCTCCCCGCCCCAAATTCTTGATAAAGAGCTCTTCAAGTGAAGACATGCTCTCTTCTCTCTTCTGTATAAAACTTTATCAAATAAAGGCAAATAACTGTGTGCACCTTGCTGTAAAATGCTGCCCACGGCTGTGGAAAGTGTCTGCTCAGGCTCCTTTCACTGTCCAGGTCCTGAAAGACTCTTGTTCATGAACTGTCTCTTCACGAAGCAAGTCCACCACTTGCTAGGTTTATCATTCTGAGGGTCAAAAACTTTCTCACAAAGTCTCAGTCCAGTCTCTTGTCTCAGCTGCTGTAAGTAGGCCCTCATCACCTCATCTTCCTATTTGTTTGCAGGTTTGGCATAAATTGCATTAAGTGGAAAACCAGGCTCTCCAGGAATGGGAAAATTAGTGATTCCCAGTGTATACATTTCTTTTTCACCTTGGCTTTTGGAATTGCACTTTTGGAGTTTCTTTAGACACTCAGAAATGTAGAGAGTTATATTTATCAAGGTTCTATCAGCTTCATTCTTAATCTCATAGTTTTTGAAGAACACATTGGCCTTAAAGTAATAGATGGCTTCATCCACAATATCTGTATCTTTTGTCTCTCTAGGGGCAGGTCCTTTGAACTGACTTCTGATAGGCAACAGTGCCATGTTTCCAATGAGTTTGGTGTCAGGGTCCATGAGAGAAGAGTGGTAAGCCGGCATCTTGGTGGCGCCGGTGTTTCAAGCCAGACGAGGAGGTTGGGGTTCAAGCGTGGCGCTTCTGGTCCGGGGGCCCAGGCTGCACTTTTATTTTTATACCTTCTCATATACCAAGGCTTTTTGTGGTGTTGAGGAATCAAGGGTTTTAGCTGGGGGTTGGAGAGAGTTAAGATTTCATATTTAAGGATAATTAGTAGAGATCTTGTCTGGGAAGTTTCTGCTGAGAAGGTGGCCAGGTTTTATGGCATCACCTATCAAATAAGCTATCTCACAGTTACCCAACTATATTGTACATTCTGCCAAAGCCTTCCCAGCTGGTTAGGTTCTGAAACAAGTTAGGATAGCTGAGAAAACCAGTGACTCCAGTGGAAACTTTACAGCGCCTCTCTCTTTTAAGATATCTGTCAACTTGTTATCCAAGTGGAAAGGCACATTTTTATGCTTCAGTGGATCTGTCTTCTCCGTGGTCTGTGCTGATTTTTCCTTTCACAGCTGTGTTCTGAGTACAGCTAAAAGTGGCCTCACTTTATTTTTATTATTTTTTATTCTCACCCTTACCTTGATGGAAAGAGGGAATTATATCAGTAGGGTGGGAAAATGTGGCTATTGTATTAAACAGTAGAATTAAATATCCTTCTTAGTAGTGTTTTTCAAACTTTTCAAATCTTGATACAGAATAACATACATTTTACATTACCTTCTGTTATGTTGGGGTATGTGTGTATATATAGTGTGTGTGTATAAAATAACTAACTGAAACAAAATTTCTGAAACATTACTTGCCCTTATTATATGCATGCCTAATAATTTTCACTCTATTCTTGTCTGTTCTGTTTCTTTTAAAAAAAATGGTGGTCACAGCCCATTAAATTGACTTAGTGACTCACTAAATGGTGTAGTGACCTGCAGTTTGAAAAAAATACCTCATCAGGGGATTCTTATCAAAACTGCATGCATGGCTTTGCATGGTCAGAATATTTCCACTGGGCTGGTAAGGCGGTTAACTCAGTGCAGTCCAGTCCATGCCTGGAGAAAGCTTTCCTTCATTTTGTATATACCAGTAAGGCTAGCTTATGCAGAAGACATTCTGATAGATTTCATAAGGTAGTTTTAAGTCTTAGGAAAGCATTGTGATACTTTCAGAGAATTAGCTTAAAATGGGGACATAGACTTTTTTACTGCAGTGACAGATGCCTTAGGTAACTGATTTGCGCCCAACAGTTGGAATTGTCCTGAGAAGGCCGGTCATCTTATTATAAATAGAAGTCATCTCTGTTGATTTCACCTCTGCCCTAAGCATTCTTGGATTATCTTTGCCACTTAGACTTTAAGATTCTATGCTCAAGTTAGAAAAAGAAGAATTTCCATACCAAACTAAACAACAAATAATTCTGTTCCTTAAAGTAATTACCCTAGTTGGGCAAACTGCTAAGTTAATTCTTCTTTGGACCAGTAGAGATCAGGTGTGCACTCTGTTCCAAATACAGGATTTAGGTGACCATGAGCACCAGAGGTGGTTTATGTGCAGGCATTTTAAAGTGAAAGTATTAAAGTAAAACCTGACTCATACTGTGACTGCAAAGAAGCGTGGTGTGTGTTACATCTACCTGGGTTGGGAGCAAAGAATTTCAAAAAGAAGGCAGAAAATGGACTCTGCCTATAGCATCCTTTAGAGCTTACCTAATTTAAGAGGTGTATAGAAAACATTATTAGCTGTTCATTAAGAAAGAAAGCTGTTGATATCCTGCCATTAACTTGATTTTTCAATCTAACTTATTTTTTTCTTTACTGGTTACCATTGATGCCTTTGATTTTGTGGGTGCTGCCAAAAGATAGCTCGTCACACCAGGAAAGAGCAGAGACAAGGATTGGCTACCTCCCTCTCCTTGGTACTTTTCCATAACACTCCTTCCACCAACGTCATTGGTATTTCCTTTTCACTCCAAAGTAATGCCACATCTGATACTGCAGGAACTTGATTTTATTTCCTTACTACATGAGTATTTGAGATAAATGGAGCCATTTTTTGTTTTCATTTAATACACCTCACAGAAAGAAGAATGTAAAGTAAAAGCAATAGTCACAATTATTTACAGTTGACAAAATACATAACAGAAGGAGTATGCTGAGATATAGAAAATCTCATTGTAGGTCCTCCTAAAATTTCCCTTCCATCTTCCTTCCCTCACTGGAACTCTCTACCAGCTCTCAAGTATTGGGGGTTAGGACAGAAAGGAAGGATAGCTAGAGGTTTCTGCTCCTAAGACATGGGTCACTTCTTTATATAGCTGAAGACAGTTAACTAACGTCCAAGTAACGGAAAGTGCCGGACTCGAAACTGTTTCTGTGAACTGTAGGGGTCATAATTTTAGCTCTTTCTACCAGCTGTGACTTGACAAATGGCAAGAATTAATATGCTTCTCTTGGTCTGTAGGGCTGTCAAAATCAGACACCAAACTTGGGAGCAGTTCCAGGGGTGGCAGACGATTCCACCTGGTGCTCCAGCTTCAGAGTAAGTCCTAGGTCATTCTCTCTCAGAACAGTACGTGTGGGGGTCACTGCCACAAACTAATGATGGGAAATCGATGAGACTGAGAGCCATCAACATTACATCGGCATGAGCATGCTTTAGGGTTTTTGTGGTGTACTCAACATATTCTCTTTTGCTGTACCAAGAGAATGATATGGAACCATCCATTACTGCTGTCTCCATTCTACTTATTGATTTGGGATTTTAATACATTCTATGATGTTTTATGGAATCTTGATATGATTTTAAACTCAGTTGTCTTCTAAACTGTAATTAACGTTTTCTTAAAATTTGAAGAGTCCCCACTGACCTTCGCGTTTTGTTTTGTTCTTGACATGTGTTTACGTATATGTGTGTGGGGGTTTGGTTATTTTGTTCAAGTTATATTTTCTCCCTTTCTTTATTCACGGTAATATTCCTAGTGGGCGATTTTGCAGAAGAACAAATTGTTCTTTGACACTTGCATCTCGCCCATTGTCTACTTGGTTTGTGTGTTTCTGAGGGCACAGGGGCAGCTTTTCCACACGGCCTTTCTAAATGAAGAAGAGAGAAAACAGATGTCTGTTTCCAGGTGCCATCAAAATATGGATTTAATTCTTTTGCTTTCATTTCAAAAGAACATGGGGAAGGGATAATGATGTGTTCAACACTGGGTAAATGGTATTATTTCTTCTAACTGAAACAGTGTGGAGGAACCGAGCCACCATCAAGTATCGTTGGTGCAACATTGAAGGGGCCTGAGAACAGCAGGGTTTTCCATTTGGCTGGCTGTTGTCACATGGCGTTTGTCAAAATAGAGAAACAGGGCGCAGATACTCTAGTTGTAAGACCAGACGTGCTCTGAGCATGTCTCTCTCCTTGTCATCCGAGGAAAGAGAAAGTTCTGAACAAAGGAAGAAATGAACAACTGTGGGGCAGCTCAGTCCTTCGTAGTCTTGAAATACCAGGTACCCGATTTTTCTCCCTTCTGTTCATTAGACAACAGCAGAGCTCCTCATGATGAATATTAGTATTTTTTTAACAAGGTATGTTCAAGGAAAAAAAGAACCAATATTCACTTGTTATAATAACAGATGGAACTTGTTACCCTAAGGCAGAATTGAAGTAGAATTGTGAAAGATTTAAAGCAAATTGTGAATGAAGGCTATTATGTAGCCCCCAGCTTTCCTGATGACTTTTGGAACATGCTGTTGGAGGAGAAAACTGTTCCTTTGGTCATGTTCCCTCGGGGCTTTTGTTGTAGGAAAATAGTGTGTATGGGGGGTCGGGTTTGAGGATGACTTTGACTCCAAGTGGAAATTTTTGTTTTCCTGATGAACTTGGCTAGCTCTCAGGACACCAGACATGGTGTCTAGCTCTAGGCATGTGACTATCACCTCGTCAAATTGACATCTGCCCTACATGCCAAGGGTTTCAGAAGCCAGCTGATCCTAGCAGCATGAAGTTCTCTTGGGTTAATCCATAGCAATCAGAATTTTGAGAAAAAAAGAAAATCGTGCTTTCCCTTACCCGGGAGTACCTCAGTGGGATCCCAGCACGTACATACTGTTAACTCAAAATATAATCTACTAAGGGGAGGAGAAACGGACATGCCAGTGTGATGTGGCTCATTCAGGCTTTGTCCCTTTAATGGAAAAAACTGTGCTGGCCAGTAGGGGACCCGCCACTAGCACTTCATGGGGCACGAGGAAGGGGTCAGTTTTTGACAGTGGGTCTCCCTGCTGCCCATTTTCATTTCTAAGGAAATAGGCATCTATTTTAACCCGCTTTGTTAACTTGTCAGCTAGGGCTGAGTCCACTTTTCTGAGTTTTAGTAAGAACCCAGAGAGAAAAGAGACGACTGGTCGTGGTTCCAGACAGCAGTCAAGCTCTTTGCTATGGCCCGACCTGCCCTGACCCCTGTGGGCCTCGCCTCCCTTGTGCTCTGCACCTGACACACGCACATACTTCCTGACACAGCCCAGCCCGTGTGTGGCCACTCCAGTGAGAGCTGCGTCTGTCACATGTGTCCCACCCGACTTCTTGAGAGAGTTTATTAGCATCCATGTCGTCCATGGCAAATATTTAATTACAAGGGCACTGACTGCAGTTCCGCTCTGCCTGGCAGGTTATTTTCAATAATCGTTGCTAACATCTATTCATTATCCTTAGGTGTTAGGCGTGGTACCCAACAGTTTACATACTTTAATCTCATTTAATCCTCCAGCCAACCCTTAGAGATAGTTTCTGTGATTTTCTCTGTTTTACAGATGAGGAAAGTGAAGCTTCAGGAACCGAGGTAAGATAGCCAGGATCGGAGGCGCCTGGGTGGCTCAGTCGTTAAGCGTCTGCCTTCGGCTCAGGTCATGATCCCAGGGTCCTGGGATCGAGCCCCTCATCGGGCTCCAGGCTCGGTGGGAAGCCTGCTTCTCCTTCTCCCACTCCCCCTGCTTGTGTTCCCTCTCTCGCTGTGTCTCTCTCTGTCAAATAAATAAATAAAATCTTAAAAAAAAAAAAAAAAAAAAAAGATCGCCAGGATCGTGCGGTTAAGACCAGATTCAGCCTTAGCGTACTCCAGAGACCATCTTCTTAAATCATCCTGGGTGAGGACTGGGGCAAGGACTGCCCCCAGTGGTGTACGGCAGAAGGACTTCAGGGAATTTTCTCCAGCTGCTTGTGTTTACATTCTCCTTGCCCATTCCCATTCCCCTGTTCCCCCTTCTCCTTATTCTGATATGCTTTCCTGCGGAGGGAGGGGGGTGCTGCCTGTCCTCACCATTGAAGGTCGCGGCCACCCTGAGTCACTGTCCCGGAGGGGTGTGGTATCGCCCTCAGGAGTACCATGATGGGAAAGTAGCTGGGAACCAGCCAGCTGAAGGAGGGCTGACAAATCCCCAGACCATTTCTTCTGTGACTTCCTGTGTGGGGTGTTCTGTCTGTGATGGCGTAACTTCAGGTAGCACGCGTAGCTGCAGAGTGATGAGGAAGGATGGAAGACAGCTCCCATGTATGGGAAAGACCTAGGTATATAAAAAACATGAACATGTCTATAAAATGCATATGTATGGAAACCTACATGTACAAAACATATCCATGAATAAATATACATATATGAGAAAATACGTATTAAAAATATATTTATTGTAGACTCTAGGTATGTATGTCCTCCTCGCTGAGTTCCAGCTTCAGTGTTAGTAAGGGTGAAAGCTATTGTACACTCATTATACAGCCGCTCTTCCTGGAGCCCTACAGAGTGAGTCTGAAGAGTGGGCAGGCTGAAGGCCATGCCTGGGCCTTCAAGGAGCACACAACCCAGAGGGCTTTTGTTTTTCTTGAGGATAACACTGACAATTCAGTTTGCAGATGAGTTCTCTTAGATCATTATGATTCAGACAGACAGACAGTTCTGTGGGGGGGAAAAAGCTTGTACAAGACTTCATGCTTTTTGGTCCGAGAGCTGACTGGAACCACCTTTGGAGTTCCAGGTTATTTACTCAATTATAGGATTAATATTAATGGTGACTATTTCATGTACCTTAGGAACTTCTAGTTTACAATCAATTAGAAATGGCAGTTGATAGCAGGGAATGATTTGGAAGAAGTACTAACTCTACATTCTTGGCATTTGGGGGCTTTTTGTTGAAGGGTACAAAGCCTTCTAACTCAGTCCCTGAAGTCATCTGTTAAGTACATCACGGCACCAGGAAACGACTGGTTTTTTCCCTTAAGCATATCTCTTACCCTGTCATTCCTCTGCTCAGAAACCTCTTATGCTTTGGGCGCCTGGGTGGCTCAGTTGGTTAAGCGACCGCCTTCGGCTCAGGTCATGATCCTGCAGTCCTGGGATCGAGTCCCGCATCGCGCTCCCGGCTCAGCAGGCAGTCTGCTTCTCCCTCTGACCCTCTCCCCTCTCATGCTCTCTCTCTATCTCGTTCTCTCTCTCAAATAGATAAAATCTTAAAAAAAAAAAAAGAAACTTTTATGCTTCTTCATTCCTTTCAGTCATCTTTACATGGAATTCAAGGCTCTCCTTGATCTGGACCAGATATCCTTTTGGGCATATTTCTTACCAGCTGGTCAAGCAACTCTTCATTCTTTTACCATACCTGAGCTTTCTCGGTTTTAATACTTTGCCACCATCCTTCCCTACAGGACCTCCCTTCTCATCTCCCGTCAAAATCCTCTTATTGTGTATGAGTAAACTCAAATAACATTATCTCCATGAAGACCTTCAGGATTAGCTATGGGATTTAAACACTTCTTATTTGTGCTAATGGTACACTGTTTAGACCTTGGCTAAAGTGTTTAATACATTCTTTCTTGATTTTATAGTTAGCCGGGCACGTTGAGGATCTCTCCTCTGTTCTTTGAGAGTAAGAAGCATGTCATGCATTTTTTTTTGCCTCACCCTTCAATTGAAGAGAGATTTCATAGTAAATGAGTAATTTTTACATAGTTTAACATAAGTAAACTTTAGATCTATGGAAAAGGCACTTATGGGATATTCCCTGATAATACCAGATTAATCAGCATTGGCACCTTGATTTGCTCTAATCAACACCTTCATTTTTTGATCCCTTGTTGCAATAAGGTTTAACCTTAGGGCTTTGAACTGGCTATTACCTCTCCCTGGAAGTCTCTTTTCTTTTCAGGTTTTACATGGCAGCTCTCTCTTGGCCTCAGCACAACTGACCCATTTAAAGAGAGCCATTGTTGGTCTTGTGTTGTGACAGAAACCCTGTTTCCAGTCACTGACCCCCTGGTGTACCATAGATCTGCCGTCATGTGTCTCAAGCTTCGTGAGAGCAGAGGACCTGTCTGTTCTGATAATCATTGTATTTCCAGGACATAGAATGGTGCCAGACTCACAGTGGTGCCACTTAGGTTATATTATTTTATTTAAAATCAATGGTTTTCAACATTGACTGCCCATCAGTATCACCTGTGGGACTTAAGAAAAAACACAGATGTGCAAGGTTGATCTCAAAGATTCCAACTCATTTGGCCCAGAATGATGCCCTTAAACTTGCCTCTAAATGTATGAATCATCAAAGGCTCTGAAAAACAAGGAAAGATAAACTTTCCATAGCTTCCAAAGCTGTGGTTGTTTTTAAGACTTTCTGCATTTTATTTTAAATCCTCATCTCATACCCTTAATCCTGTGACTGTCACGGAGAGATAATGAGAAGATCAAACATGAACTTACATTAGCCACAGGAACATCTGGGGCAGTTCCAAAGTTTTAATTATGGTTTCAGTAGTGTAAGAGCGTAATTATAGTTTTAATGTTGAAACAAGTTTGGGGATGTTGCTCTACAAATAAAGGAAATGTAAATAATTGGCATCTGGGCTTCAGTCTCCTTGCAAGACCAACAATCGCCAGATTATTTAAAGAAATGTACTGCATGTTACATGATTATTTTTCTGTTAGCTCTTTAAAGTACATGACATTGAATACCTTGAAATAATGCTTATCTTATCTATAATACCTAGTTTGGTGTTCATCCGTCTATTAAAACTGTACCACAGATTTCCCTGAACATAGAATTTTTCTTTTTTTTCTCACATTTGTGTTTTTGATATCTGACTTTAGTCTTAGACTCTCCACTTCCCTCCTCACCGGAGTATCTAAACACATTTATGCCAGGCTGGCCCTCTGATTTTACACATGAGACACGGACGTGAGAGTGACTTAAGAATCTCGCTCAGGGCCACACATTCAGCTTGGTGGCAGATTCCAGCTTTGGAATTCCTCCCCCTTCGTATCAAAGGTGTCATCATAGTCCTAAATCATTAGGCAGGAAAATAAAAACAACAACCTTAAAGCTATTTCTCAGAGATAATCTGGCCCGTTCGGGCCTTTTAATCAGAACATTCTTATGGCGAATCTCCCACTGGCTATCTCCGGAGAAGATTTTCCCAACCTTTTCTAGACCATGGGGAGCTATATTTAATTTATAACCTGAAAATAATTTCCTAAAAAAATTCACAATCATGCTTTCTGAAATTTTATTTCATCTTTTCTTATTGCTTGCTGAGAAAAAAATAAAATTGTTGCCCTTTTCCTTTTCACACGCCTCCTGATATGAACAATCTCTAGAGATGTCCCTTTTCCAGAATAAAATCTGTGTTTATGTGTTCACTCTGATCTTCCAAACCCTTGAATCATTTTACTTTTTCATCTTGGTAGGTCCTTTCTCTTCATAATCTCTAATTGAATAGTTCAAAACAGCTTACATTTACCACTGGATCCAGTTCAATACAGAACAGTGTGAATCAAGCTCACATGTTCAGTAATGCAAGAAATGGAACTTCCCTTATTTTTCTGCATCTCGTTATGTCTCCACTGAGTTATTTTTCTACTAAGGAGAATTTTAGAGAAATGTTTGTCCCCCAAATCAGGAGACACCTCCCGTCTGTTTCTCCCTGTCTGACCTGAAAGTAAAAGGTTTTTTGAGTGTAAGACTCCAAGCTCTAAGAGGCAAAATAGCGGGAAGGATTTTTTTAAGCAAAGTCCATTTCCTTCCCAAAGTAGGGTATAATATAAAGTTCTAATCAGGTATGCGCACTTGCTATTTCTAAAATAACATGTAATTTAATATTTTGTTAGGCCACACTTCAGAAATAAGAAACAGTGCCTTTCAATGATTCCTCTGAACTAAGCTGTACCCGCAAAAGATTATAACCACTTGCCATGTTGCCTTTTCTTTATTCTAGTGCTAAGGATTCAGATGGATGGCAGGAACTAAGTCAGCAAAAGTGGATATAATTGGTTAAGTGGGAGAATCCAAAGGGAAGTGAAGCCCACTAAACGTCAGAGGGGAAGGGTTGTGGCATCCAGTTACGAGAGTCTAAAAAAGGCATTTGGGTGTCCATTGCTTGAAACCGTAGAGTCATTGGTGTGTCCAGAAAAAAAGGAGCTAAAAGGGAAAGGTGAGGAACGTCCCAGCAGGGTAAGGCTAACAAGCTCACTGCCGGCTCCCACACTGCTGAGGCTGGCCAGAGCCCCTGCAGCTCTAGGTCAGTGTGTGGTTGGCCAAGGGATCAGTTAGCCCAGCGACCTCTGAGTGAGCTCATGGCTCCAGTTCAGTAACTAAGGGCTAGTTATCTGGGAAGGTCAACACTGTCACGCCGTACCAGGAACTAGGATTATACCCAGGGCTTCAAGCCCAGATGTTGGCTCTCTGCCTGATCTGAGTATGATCTTGAATTCTGTTTTGCTTCCAGAGAGAAGGAGCCAAAGGTCTGCCTGCCTCCAGGGACAAAGATCAGCAGTTAGTTTCCCAGTGGATCCCGATTACAGCAGGGGAAGGCTCAGCCTCTAGGAGGCTTTTCCAGTGCTTTTAACCATCTAAGGCAATTTGAGGCTTCTGTGTCTACTGTTGTAGATGGTAGGCATGTTGTACAGTACTTGAAACCCGTGGTGGTGGGTTGATAAGTGATTTTTCACTAGAGATGGAAACATTGCAAAATTCCCCTCCTTTACGTTCTATCTCTACTCCCTTGCAGTGGCTGCCCCGGGGCTCTCCCTGTACAATACCTGCTTGCATGCATGGGAGAAGAGAGATGGGTTTACAAACGGATGACCGGCTTCCAAAGTTGGGAGGGCCAGGAACACACTAAGATGATAGGTTGCCTGAATATAGAAAAAGCAGGGGGACTCAGCTCACCACTTTGTCTCTGTGAATATCAGTTTTCTTCAGTGTATCAGTATAAATTAGGGATAGTGATACCTAACCATATGAATTAATGTACATGCAACCCTTGGCCTCGTGCCTGACACATGATGAACGCAAGGGTCTGTAATTGTGGATATTGTCTCTGTGCCCAAGCAGAGCTTCCTTGGTAGTTCTCAACTGGATGTGGTTTTGCCCTGCTGGGGACATTGAACAATGTCTGGAGACAGTTTTGTCTTTTTGGTTTTTTAAAGATTTTATTTATTTGGGAGAGAGCGCTCACAAGCAGGGGGAAGGGCAGGGGGAGAGGAAAGGAACAGGCAGACTTCCTGCTGAGCACAGAGCCTGCCTGTGATACCGGGCTGGATCCCAGGACCCTGAGATCATGACCTGAGCTGAGGTCAGACACTCAACAGACTGAGCCACCCAGGTGCCCCTGGAGACAGTTGATAATCACGACGTGGGGTGGAGGGGGCAGGGAGAGACAGATCCTACTGGTATCTAGCTGGCAGAGGCCATATATACTACTAAACACCCCACAGTACACAGGACAGTCTCCCACAGCAAACAACCCTCTGAAAAATGTCAAATAGTGTCGGCATTGAGAAACTTACCAGCTGAAGGTCATAAAGTCATAGCAAAAAGGGACAAGGTTGGCTTTATCCTTAGGAAAAAGAACATGTTAACCTACTAACATTTAGAGACAAAGAGCCTGTCGAATCTAGACACTGCTGTGAAATTAAATCTCATTCTGATGGAAGAAGACTTCTTAATTCTAAAGAGAAAGTAAAGTTTTTGTTTGTGTTTTGTGTTTTTCTTATTTAAATAAGGAATCTAACCACTCAAGTGATTTATTGAACTATGGATTGAAAGATCTAAGGCTGGATTTTGTTTATTTTAATCTTTCCCAATAATACAGCTTAAAAACTCTTTTTGCTAGATTTGTATGATTTACTAAATAATTATGTCTGCATGACACCTAGAACCAAAAGTCAAGTGTTAAATTCTGTTTAGAGACTTATTTCAACTCAAATGGATCTCTAAAGGAAAAAGATACTAAGTACTTGCCTTCAATATACAAGTGAAATGTGCTGAATCGAGCTCTAATGTCACAAGATACTAGAAATCAGATGATGATGAAAATTTTAAAATGACTTAATTTATAAGAACACTTTGGAGTCACAGGCCAGTTTTAAAGCTCGACTTTCATTGTATTTTTGTGTTGTTCTGTTGTTAGGTGAAGCCTCCTTGGTGGGGGGATTACCGCCTAACTGCCTGGTCGGGCTACCTAGGACACAGGAGAGCCCATGGTCATTGCCAGGTGTAACAGTTGCTAGTCTGTGTTAACTTCTGGGGTCCCACCTTTCTAAAGGAACATGCATTTCAAAGCCACTGATTATTATTAAAACGCATTTTACTTTCAGACTTTGGTTTTTCAGTTTTGTTTCCTAACTGGGAAGGATTTTAAAAGAGGACCCAAGCCCCTTCCTGCTTCTATGTTTAGCATGCCATAAATTCCAGTAATAAATTCTTAAGAGAGTTTGATCTTCTATTTTTTAAAAAAATAGTCCTAGTTTTAGTCATCTGTTAAAAATATGTTGAAAATGGATTGCATGTGTACAAAATTGTACTAGATTTAAATACATATTTTCTTCAAAAAATTTGCATTCAAAATAGCAGAAATATTTTCAGAAAATAGAGACAAAAGGTATACACAGTTTCTTAACATGAGATGAGTAATTCAACATGACCTCATTTTTAAATGTTCCTCAGTAATCCTTTTATCTCCAGAGTGAACAAAGGCTGTGTGTGTGTGAGGGTAGGACAGTCGAGAATCTTCAGGTGACTTCTGATTGCAGTGGGGATAGGAGCACTGTCTGAGAGACACAGAGGGCAGGAACTTTGGGACTGTGTGTCTGCCTAGCTGGTCACCAAGCACACTGTCCCCTGAGCCACCTTCTAAAATCTGGGCCCCCTTTGCCTGGATCTGGTTTCCTTGGTTTGCATCACCTACTCGGTATCTGAAATAAAATCGTCATTAGTGATTTGGAAGACTGTACATTTGCCTGCCGCTTGTACCAAAACTGTTTAAAGTGAAATGAATTTTGGTCCTTTGGTGATAACATTGAGAGTTAAAAAGACTCATCTCATTACTTCTACTCTTGTATATATATAAATCTATCTTTTTTTGAATATGGATTTTTTAAAAATGGCCTTTGATTTCAATTTTTAATTGCAATTTATAAGATAGTTTCTCTTCTAGAACTGTGATACTCTTGCCTAGAAAGAACTCACTGATCCAACAGTCCTTCTTGTTTTTTTTTTTTCTGTATTTGGCTGGAGGGTCCAATAATTCTCCGTGATTCATAGGACACAAAATTGTACTTCCTTTTTATTCAGTGCTACTATATTCACTTATCCATCAGATAGATTTGAGCACCTATTATATGCCACAACTGTGCTAAGTGCTAGAGATTCCCACATGATTAAGATAGTGTCTCTACTCCTGAAGAGTTAGTTCATAGGTGAGACCTCATCAGCACTAAACTCAGCATGGTACATACTAGAACCAGTGAGAACAGGTAAGACACATGAGGAGGCAGTTACTTGAGAGAAGAGCTTCACAGTGTAGAAACTATCTGGTCTTTGAACACGAAGCCAGGTTGGATACATGAAGATGACAGGAAAAGCCACGACTTGCCAAAGAGTAGCGTGAGTAGAAGAATGGGGGCAGAAAGCCCCCAGTGCTTTGAGAATGATGGTGAACTGGTGTGGCTGGTGAGGAGACTGCTTGATGGAGAAAGGCTGAAGGGCCCAGTGCACAGGGGCTCTAGCTGATGTCCATGCTCTGCTGAGAGGGTTATATTTCACCCGGTGCCAAGTGAAAAGCCATCAAAGCCTCTACTGTGATGAGATAGACATTCATTCAGTGGGATAGGTCCCCGAGGAACCCAATCTAGAAAGATCTACATTTTTTTCTTAACATGTTTCCTTTAGAAAATTTGAAGTGACTTCTCACCAGCCACACCAGTTCTAACAACCAGGAGAGCTGTTAGAAGTAAATGAAAAAAATCACCGATAAATTCATTTGCCAGTTACGTTCATTTTAAAAATTTTTGTGTATTTTTCTCCTTGTAGTCTTTTTCTAGTCATAGAAAAGTATGCATTTTATATGGCATTTGATACAAAACTTGAAACTAAATATTTGCATTTTTTAAGTTAATGTGATATTTTGAACTTGTAATATTATCATTAATTGTTTTTCTGGAAAATTACTTTTTATGATGCATAATGTCCCCCCTGTATGGACTTAGCAAGTATATAAACAGTCCTCCCTTTGGGAGATACAACATATTTCACCTTTTTTGTCATTGTTTATCTTCAATATTTGTTGTCAGCGTGGTTTACTAAACATCCCAGTTAATATGGGTAAAGCATAATAATACCACAACAGTGATATGGTATATTTGTTTACTAATTCAGCTGAAAAAAAATAATGAATAAATGTTGGTTGATCTGAATGGAAAGGAGGCATTTACTTGGATGGTAGTGAGGGTAATTTGATTTAGATGTTAGGAAGGACTCCCTTAGTATAACAACTGTGAAACAGTGTGACCATGGGACTCTTGAACCTATAGTTTCATTCTGCAGATATTTTAAAAATAAACAACCAGGATTGAAGTACTATCTTTCTTACCATGATTGATTATGATAGGCAGTATCTTACGGCTGTCCTTGAGATTTTCAACTTTTGTAATCCTTTGCATTTTTGTTTATATTTAAAATATAACTTAAAATAGAAATTTTGAAGAATTTTAACAGTTACATGCTATCTTAGTCCATTCAGGGTACTATGACAAAATACCGTAGACCCCACCGGGTCTTAAACAGCAGTTTATTTCTCCCAGTCCCGGAGGCTGGGAAGTCCAAGATCAAGGCACCCGCAGATTCCGTATCTGGTGAGAGCCGGCTTTTTGGTTCACAGATGGTCATCTTTTCTCTGTGACCCCACTTGGCAGAAGGGGCTGGGGAGCTCAGTGGGGTTTCTTTTATAAGGGCACTAATCTCATTCATGAGGGCCCTACCCTCATAACTTAATCACCTCCCAAAGGCATCACCTCCAAATACCATCATTTTGGAGATCATGATTTCAACATACGAATTTTGATGAAACACATTCGGTCCATTGCACATGCTCATGGTAACCAGTCAAGTAATACAGAGGTCTGTAAAAAATCTCCTTTTCCCTATCCAGTTTCACTCTTTTGCAGTAACCAGCATTAACAATTCAATATGTATCTTTTCTCACCCTTCTCAGTGCTCATACAAACACATGGATGTTCATGTTTATATGTGAGCACAGTATTGCGTACTGGTTATTAATCCCAAGGGAGCAGAATACTGTGTACTAGTATCAGGGAAAGACTCCAAACACTTCTTTTCATTGTGCCTGGGTATTGGAGTTGCAAGGAAAACAACACAGTCAAGCAGTGGATGGGACAATACTTTACTTAGAGAAGAGACAGAGCAGGATCCATTTCAGTAAGGTGCATTGCTCCCTCAGGGCCAGCAGCCCCTCACTGTGCCCACTGTAGCTGACTCGGTGTTTGGCCTATGTGCAACCCTCTTGTTTATTTCCACCACTACTAGCAATAAAGTGAAACTCTCCAACCCCTCCCCTGTGGAGTCTGAAATACCGAAAGCAGGGCGTGCCTGAGGGCCAATGATGTGCAAGTTTAGGCGGAACAAAAAGGGCACTCACTGAGCATAAGATAGGAAAAGATAATCCCCCACAGGGTGGTAAGCCCTGGACAGGCTAAGCGGGCCCTTTATCTCTTGGTAAGCAAGTATCTCAGGCCCAAAGCCCTTTCTTAAGGCCAAGTGGAGGTCCAAAGACTGCATGCTTGAGACTGCCTTTTCCAGCAATTTTTATTGCTCTCCCCAAATGTAACATGTGTAAACAAAAGCCACTTGCTTTACACATTTAGCAATATGCAATGAACATTCCTTCTGGTCAGTGCATGTCAATTCAGTTCATTATTTTTAAAGACTGAGAGTACGAGGTGTGGGTTTTCTGTCCTTGTTTCAGCTCTTCCCCTTCTTTTTTTTTTAACTTAATTTTCTTTCTTTTTATTTTATTATTTTTTAAAGATTTTATTTATTTATTTGACAGAGACACAGCGAGAGAGGGAACACAAGCAGGGGGAGCGGCAGAGGGAGAAGCAGGCCTCCCACCAAGCAGGGAGCCCCATGCGGTGCTCGATCCCAGGACCCTGGGATCATGACCTGAGCTGAAGGCAGACTCAATGACTGAGCCACCCAGGCGCCCCAGCTCTTCCCCTTCTGATAGGTGTCCAGGTTTTTGTAGTTTTCTACCACAACCAACAAGGCTGCAGTAAGTTTTTAAAACCAATCTAATTAGGTCTGCTTTTTTTTTTTCCTGTAAGATTTATTCTCAAGAGTGGGATGATAAGGTCAAAGGCTCTCCCAATCAGCTGCACATTCCAGAAGCCAGTGATGAATTAGAGGATCAATTTCTCTGCAACCTTGCCAACATAGGCTGTTCTCCAACTTTTGCATTTTCATCTCTTAGATGAAAAATGGCACATCTTTGCGATTTCAATTTGTATTCTCCTTATTCCTGGTAAGGTTGTCTTTTCATATTTTATTTAGCCATTGCATTTTCTTGTATGTGACTTGCCTTAAATTTTTCTAATTCTTGCCTATTTTATTTTTGCTGAACATTTCGTGATTCAGAAACACATATTTCTATCTCCTTTAGCATTTATTTTCCTACCCAGATTTCAGGAGAAAAAGAGATTTTCTCCTGGACATTGTCAGTAGCAGCTATTTGAAATGTTAAACTTTTGATAAGCGAACTTGGAGAAATGTGCATATTACTGAACTGATTGCTTAAAGTGAAGGGGAGACTGCCCATACCCCTGACCAGTGCTTTTTAAATGACCAGGCTTCTGACAAGAATGTACCGTGGGAAAAGACAGTCTCTTCAATAAATGCTGAGAAAGCTGGACAGCCACATGCAAAAGAATGAAACTAAATTGCATTCTTATACCATACACAAAAAAATAAGCTCAAAATGGACTAAAGGCCTAAATGTGAGACCCGAAACCATAAATTTCCCTAAAGAAAACATAGGCAGTAATCTCTTGGACATTGGCCTTAGCAACATTTTTCTAGATATGTCACCTCAGGCAAGGAAAACAAAAGCAAAAATAAACTACTGGGACTACACCAAAATAAAAAAAACTTTTGCACAGCGAAGGAAACCATCAACAAAACAAAAAGGCAACATACTGAATGGAAGGAGATATTTGCAAATGATATATCTGATAAGGGATTAATATTCAAATATATAAAGAACTTATACAGCTCAATACCAAAAATAAACCCTCCAAAAATCTGATTAAAAAATGAGCAGAGGACCTGAATAGATATTTTTCCAAAGAAGACATACAGATGGCAAACAAACACATGAAAAAATGCTCAACATCACTAATCATCAGGCAAATGCAAAACAAAACCACACTGATGTATGACCTCACACCTGTCCAAATAGCTAATATCAAAAAGACAAGAAATAACAAGTATTGGCAAGAATGTGGAGAAAAGGGAGCCGTTGTGCTGTTGATGGGAATGTAAATTGGTGCAGCCACTGTGGAAAACAGTATGGAGTTTCCTCAAAAAATTAAAAACAGAAATACCAGATGATCCAGTAATTCCACTACTGGGTATTTACCCAAAGAAAATGAAAACGCTAATTTGAAAGATATGTGCACACCTATATTTATTGAAATATTATTTACAATAGCCAAGGTATGGAAGTAGACTGGAAGTAGTATGGAAGACACTCAAGTGTCTACTGATAGTTGAATAGGTAAAGAATATGTGTGTGTGTGTGTGTGTATATATATATATATATATATATATATATATTTCATAAAAAAGAAGGAGGTCTTGCCATTTGTGACAACATGGATGGACCTAAAGAGTATTATGTTAAGTGAAATAAGTCAGACAGAGAAAGACAAATACCATATGATTTCACTTATATGTGGAATCTAAAAACCAAATGAACAAACAGAAACAGAATCATAAATACAGAGAAAAAACTGGTGGTTTCCAGAAGGAAAGGGGGTAGGTGAAATAGGTAACAGGGATTAAGAGGTGCAGACTTCCCTCCTGTGAGGGGTCTAGCAAGAAGTTGCTGTAGCTGGTTGTCAAAGAGGTTGCTGCCTGCATTCCCCTCTAGGATTGTGATGGTTTCCTGTCTCACATTTAGCTCTTTCATTCATTTTGAATTTATTTTTGTGTGTGGTGTAAGAAAATGGTCCAGATTCATTCTTCTGCATGTTGCTGTCCAGTTTTCCCAGCAACATTTGTTGAAGAGACTGTCTTTTTTCCATTGGACATTCTTTCCTGCTTTGAAGATTGTTGACCAAAGAGTTGTGGGTCCATTTCTGGGTTTTCTATTCTACACTTAAAATGGTGAGCATAACTCAATGTATACAAGTGTTGAATTACTAGGTTGTACACCTGAAACTATTATATATAACATTGTACGTCAACTATACTTTATTAAAAATAATAAATAATAAATAGATAAATAAAAATAAAGGACCAGGGCTCTGAGAATGGCTGAAGTACCAATAGGCAGGGGTCCAAGCTACGCTGCCCGCCCCCGCCTCAGCCTCTTACTCCTCACGGTAGCCTTGATGTTGTGTAAGGACTGGAGAACGTTAAAAAGCTAAGATCTGTCTGAGGAGGACTTTCTTACTATCTACTCCTTTCTCTAAATATGCCTTGGGAATAAAAGCTATATTTTGCTCTGCTTCATGTTCATAGCAGATGTCTTCCATTGCAAAGTAAATGGTTTTACTATTTTTCCTGAACTCATCCTAAAAGATGACCGAGCACTTTCCAAAGACCAGCAGGCAATCAAGGACTGACTGAAGATGGGACTGTAGTTTGTCTAGCAGAGCGGTCTGCATGTCCAGCTTGTGTCTGTCTCACTCCCTCAGGGATTGGAGGAGATGAGAAACTGGTCCCAGAGTGCTGACTGTATCTTTAGTTTCTCAAGACAACTCACCAAGTAATTGAGTATTTCTGATGGAGCAAGAAGAAGATCAGAGGGGGAGGGAGAAAAGGAGAAGACATTTCTTCCTTTTTTTTTTTTTTTTTTACATGAGTGTTACTTTCTGTTAATGAGTTTGAATTCACAATAATTTATTACCCTGGAGTTTTCTTATTATAATAATAATAAGGGAGACTGTCTCCCTTGCTCAGGGCAAAAATCTAAGACCTGGTGTACATTTTGGAGGTTTATCTTCTGTCTAGCTTGGCTTCCTTTTTGCACACTCCCTGAGGGATAGATTTGAATGTGTATGTGGGGTGACAGGGTGAAATGAGGGTGAGGGTACAGAGAAGAGGATGATGTAATGGTTAAGATGGTCCACCGATTTTTGGTTTGTCTGTACACATTCCTTCAGTAGTTTTATTTTTCCTCATGTAATGTAGGAGTTTATTCAAAGAAGGAAGTTCCTAGAGTCTATCCCTCATAAACTTAGCTGTGTTTTGTTTTTTCATAACTGTTTGTTTAGTTTTTTATTCACAAGTTTGTGACTGCTGTGACTTTATTTTTGGGTTGTTTAGGTGTGAGTTTCAGATTTATCCAGTGTGCATCTATTTTGTGTGGGTGAAGCTGTGCCTTGAAAGAGCAGCAAATAAACGTTTGAAATGGGAAGAATATCTCAGATGCCTTAATCTTATACTTGAAATGTAGGTGATTGGATAAGCTGAGATTTGTGATAAATAGTTTACATCTTTTAATTGAAAATTGGCTTAGTGTTTTTTCTCCATGGTTTTGAGTGTGGTCACTGAAATGCTCATAACTAGGAGAAGCCATTGGTGTGGATAAGACCATGTGACCTCATGTGAGGAATAAAAGCTCAGGTCTGAGCAGCTTACTCTTTGATTGTGCTTCAAGTTGGCTCCACTTGGAGTGAAGTTCAGAAGCAGCCCCTGGAGGAGCACATCTACCACATCTCCTGTAAGGAAATTATGCTTCTTTATTTCTGGCTTTCATTTCAGAAAACCTGATGAAGGTCTTCTATACTTGTTTATTTGATCTACTTATAAAACAGTTTTTAAAATTTTTTCTACAGTAGTCACAGTTAAAGTTTTCTTTTATTGATATATTCTAAACAATGTAAGTTAACATGGAGATGGGAAAGTCTAACACAGCTGTGTCTTGGTGACATGAAGAGACACCTTTCTAGCACAAACAGTCCCAGGTATATATCAGTTTTCAACTTGTCAGGATGTTGAATAAGGTTCTGCTCTAAGTGTCTATTACCAAATGCAAGCAACATTCTGGCATCACCCATCATGTATTGAAGATCCTAATTCCTCTTAATCTTTCTCACTTAACTTATTGTAGCTTTTACAAGGAAGTAGACTTAGAAGTAGACTTTCCAAGGCCTTAGAATTTGTTTTATCTGGGAATATTAAGGTCTAAACTCAGGCAGAACCTTGATAAAGTGGAGGCTAGCCTTTGGCTTAATGTATTCCTTGAAGGGACTAGATGTGTGCTGATTTGTACTTCTCTGTCACGTGTTATTTGCTACTCCTGTCAATGGCCATTGTGTTGATTGTAAGTTTTGGTCATTTTATCTTCAACACTACAAAAGAGAGATGCTCCCCTGGCTGAATATTAGATTTAATTTGTAGGCATTTGAATAGTACATATGTAAGGTCATAATGGCTAAATTATTCCACAAATATTTATTGAGCATCTAGTATTAACAGTGCATACAGTACCTCATAATCTAGAGGAGGAGAAAGATAATGAATCATACCACTAAAATATAGTATAAGTGCTACAATATCTTGAAGTCATCTAACTCTTTATTCTTCCCAATGCTCACCAAATAATCTTTTGCTGTTCATTTGGTTTCTCAAGTAGATTTTGTTCTGAGGAAGTAAAGAGCACCAAATTTGGCATAAGACATTTGGTTTACTAGGCAAATCAGTCTCCCAGGAGATTCATTAGTAGAAACTCATCTAAGAGGTTGATCACCCCTATGTGAACTGGTGAAATAAAATTTCTGGACCTAACAAACCACAGATGACGGTTTAGAATATGACATCTCTCAACTATGCAGCCAACCTGGGGATCCCAGCCTGAATGGCCAGCTGATCTTACACAATAATTGAAGAAGCTGTGTGTGTCCTAATGCAATGACATTTTCTGTAGTGAGCCCAGTAAAATGGTGCCATGAAGCAAGCCACTCCCAGGTCCCTGGACAGTGCCACCAAGCCATAGGACAAGCAGATTCTGTCCATTGCCCCAGATTCCCACAGTTCTCAGCACCTTCAGGAACACCTAAAGGCATGGGTTGCGCATGAGACCCGGAGAGTCTTGGGTAAATGGGTCTAGTTCAGGCTCTCTGACATGAGTAGGAGTCCTTGTCAGACCTTAGCCAATAATTCAAGTTTAGGTGCATCCCTAATTGGCTTGAGTTTCTTGAAGATAGCCTGACCTTCAGGGCCATGTACTTATACTTTATGCCATCTTTAGTATTCCGTTGAATTTTGGTGACCTCATCAATACACAGTGAACCTGAAAATCTTTTATCAATGGTGTATTTCCTCTTGCAGTCAGAAGACATTCACCCTGCATGTATGGGTGAATGAGAAATGGAAGGAAATGTTGCCATATATTTGTAGATCTCTATCTGTAATGGCACATCACTTCCATCTTTAGCCAAAGTTAGGTTTTGGCCAGTCACAAGTTTTTCTTTAAGGGATTAGAGTCCATTTTAATCAGCATCTAACTATGTGGATTGTTACCTAAGTAGCTTATTAAAAAAAAAAGTGGAAGAATGAAGTATAAGAATTTAATTTAAGCTACTACAACTTCAGAAGCATCTTCAGATAAAATACTTGGTAAAAAGCATAAAATCTTTCTTTATGATTAGTACACTTTCAGGCTGAGCATTACAAATATGACTTCTTTTTTTAGCTACATTATTAAATGAAACTAAAGCTTTAGAAAACAATGCTATTAATAGTGGTGACTCATATGTTCTTCATATTTTAAGAAGGACAACAAACTTTTACAGGACAGAGTCTGAAAGATTATCTTCGCAAAATTGTTTAACTATAATTATGGTAGTATATAGTATTATGTGTCTTAAAGCAACTTATAATGCAAGTTGTAATATAGCTCATACTCTATACAATATTTAGTAGTAATTTATATATAGTAATGTATATAATGATATATATATAGAATGCAAAAAAGTCAACATTTTAGATCAATTTAAAGCACACAGCATGTTACTTGTTCTCCTAGTGTTGTTGGCAACTTGGTAGGATTCTTAGAAGGGAATCTGAGGATGAAGGGGAGAGAGGTAATTCTGAGGGTGAAAGAATGGCACAAAAGCATAGGACTGAATAGAGCATAACCGAGGGACACTGCATATGACAGCCTGGCTGGTTTCAAGGTCTTCATGGGAAAATCATAGCCAGGCTAGTTGGAATCATCACTTTCAGCCAGCCGTGGGAGGTTTTGGAGGCTCACATAAGAATTTTCAAATGTAAGCTGGAAGCAATTTTATCCATTGAATATTTTTTGAACTGAGTTTTGACAAGATGAAAGTAATGTGTTCAAAATATTAATTTGAGTGTTGTGTTGGTTGGGTTGTGTTTAAAGGTTGCAAGCAAGGTGATAACATTTAGCTAAGACTGCAGTAGTCTAAGTGTATAGGGATAAAAGCCCAAGTCACTGTCATAGCAATGAAAGTTTAAAAGGATAGACAAATATGACAGACAATGAAAAGATATGGAAAGAGCATCAAGAGGACTTGATAGTTTGACTTTCTATTCCAGGGGATTGATTCAACAAGTATTAGTTGAGCAACTCCTGTATGAGAGAGTTTGGAAGATGAAAAGCCACCCTGGACTCAGTAGTGGGAAGACTGCATATTTTAAAGCTACAGTCCTTGGCGAAAGCCAAGGTAAACCTTCAGTAAACCTCAGTATTGCTGGGCAGGTTTTATGGAGGTTTTCCTGGGATGGGATAGAGAGACATTTTAGTTCCTGTCTGACTTGTGCATGAGGTATTGTGGTCAAGTTGAAAAAGCGTGAACTCTGTAACCTGATAGATTCACATTTAAATCTTAAGTCCCTCACTCATCAACCATGCGAGATTGGGTTAATTATTTAACTTTCTGAGCAATAGTTCTTAACTTGAAAAAGTGATAAAATACCACCTGTAGAAGACAATTCTCCATATATCTTGCATTTCTGCCTGTCTTGCAAGCAGAGATGCTGATGGCTTTTTTTTCTGGACAGTCTTTTCAAGGATATTTATAGTGAACAGCCTTGGAAGATAGAGATAGTGTCTCTCTCCAGAGCAAAAGTCAGGTTTGCATACTGTCCAGCAGAAGAAAGATAATGTCTCCCTCCATGGCAAAGGAGAGGCAGGTTTGCTAACTGCCTGTTACAAAAGATTAGGATTCCCTGAGAAATTCCCAAGGTTCTTTAGCTGTGATGCAAACCCACTGTGTGAGTATTTTCCATTCAGGCCCTTCCATGTCACCCCCCCTTGGGACTTAGTGGCAAGTGGCACAAACCTGGACACGATGTTCGTGCTGCTTGTTGTGCTCTAAGCTTCTGATCAGGAGCCTTGGGTCTTCTTACGGCATCTAGGAAACTAGCAGGCTAACTTGATAGATTATGAGTTGGATAAAATCTGAGACCTTTTATCTCGATGCCACCTGCCTAGTATGTTTCTGGAGAGGATGAGACAGGATACGGTATGTAACACGCTTGCCACATACCAGGTGGTTAAAAAAGAAAGCATTTATTCTACTTCTTCCCTTAAGAGAGTAATTGACCAAGCTGCTGAGAGAAGGTTCTCCCCGTGACACATTTAGTCCCTTTCTAATACGGACTCAGTGTCAGGGCACATCCTTTGTGTAGTCTCAGGATATATTTTGACGTGATTCTGTGAGAGGGAACCCAAAAAAGTTTGAGAAGAGAAGATGAGTATGCTGCCTGGTTGCAGCTGAGAGTCTGGTGTTCTTCACTAGCTTCTCTCAAGGCCAAGCAACAAGCAACAGCATGATAGCAATTCTGTATATAGTTCGTTAGGATTGAGCTGGGACAAGGACAGGTATGGTTCATCTAAGATGGTTATCTGTGAGGGAGGAAAAGGGGTTGGGGCGTGGGGAAGAGGAGAGAAACTGCTCTCAGAGAATCCAAAGGAGAGATGGAAGAAATGGTCCCTGTAAGAACTGATGGTTCCCAAGAGGAATTGGCATTTGAGCTTCTGTAGTCACTTTTGCACATATGAGTGTGACATTCGGGTGATTGATCCTAAGTTGCTCTTTGAGAGACCTTCTCTCATCAGTGGCTCTAGGTATAGCTGGTACGCTTTGCTCTTAGCGGCGGTCCGCCCTTATACCATCATGCTAGGAATGCAGGGCTGGCAAGGTGGACAAGACTGGCTTTCTGTCATTCACTAGCTTACATTCTGGTACGGGAGAGAAGACAGGGAGTGGAGTGGACTCAACACAATGGAACGGTAGCGAGTGCCTGAGAGTGGTGCAGCGTGGTGACGAGACCAGTGCTGACAGCATTGCCAAGGGAGAGAGTGGGGCCAGAGCCCTCGTGGTCTCTGGAGTCCACTTTAAACCCCCACTTCAGGCCCTTCAGTCTGACCAAAGATGGCAGCATGCAAGGCAGAGAGCCTTTACGTGACGGGGAGGAGCAGGCAGTCCTCGGCTGCAGCCCAAAGCCAGGAGGAGCCTGCACAGAGCTGCTGCGGAACACTGCTGGGAACTGCCTCCGGGCTCTCAGAATCTCCTTTCTACCCTGTGCCTCGGCTCCGACCCAGTTTTTCTTATTTCCCAGATACAACCTTGAACTTTGACACACTGGACTTTACCTGGGTCAGACTTCTTGGAAAACAGCCCAACTTGTTTTAGATACTTTGCTTTAGGCTCATCCTCTGGCAAGCCCACCGCCACCCATGGCCACAGAACAGCATGGAACCATGGTTCTGACTCGGCCAGTGCTGTCAGGAGGCATTAGCTGTGAAGAGCCAGGCACAGCGAGCCTGGCCCCAAACACTGGAGTAGAGAACACTCATCTCTCACTTCTCAGGGCGGGTATAGAGAACACACTCCTAAAGACAAGCCTGCAGTTGTGGCGTAGACTACTCAGGAAACTCTAGGAATCCAGCCTTGGATCCTCAGCTCCAGGAAATTCCTGTTTGGCCTCTGCAGTATATTCACGACAGTCCCAGAAGTGTCTCCAACTCTTCTGGTTTAGCCCAGACCCCTGTGCTTTTCTCTGGGCATGCATGAGGATGTTTCCAGATAAACTGTGGAAAAGCCAAACTTTGTGGACCAGATCTGCCTTCAGAATCCAAACAGAGACCCTAGTCCAACAATTGCTAGTTACAGTTGCATCTGCCTCAGAGAATCCTACTGCCTGGAACAGTGCTGCTGGGTCAGTAAGTGCTGGGTTGGGTGTGGCCGGGTGACTTCAGCCCCCCTCCCTTGCCTTCTGAGAGTGAAGGGGGCTGGGCTCTGGGTTAGCAGAGTTTAGCCTCCTAGACCATTTATCTAGAGAAGATTTTAGAGACTGTACAAATGACAGAAAGACTTCAGATTTAGAGGAAGGAGGGGGCAAAATGATTTACCAAACTTTTAATTAAATTTTTTTTTGAGGTCATCGACCACTAATAATTGACATCACGGAGCTAAAACTTGGTAGAGTTCATAATGATCTCTTTTCCCTGAATTTGATAATATTATTGTCTCTCTTTAATTCAAGAGTTTATGTGTAGGAAAAAGAGAAAGAGACATTCAGGCTAGCTCAAATGAAAATGAGGTTTTTTTTAATGATGAGGAGGAAAGCTCATGGAAATTCAGAAGTCAAACAACCGGCCTCCGGACAAGCAGGTTTGTAAGTTCTGTGAAAGTGAAGACCTGCACGGCACTTGGTTAGGTGTTCAGTAAGTATTTGTTGAATGGATGATGAATAAACAAATACAGGCAGCTGTGAGGAAGACTTAGGCCCACACTCTACTAATTCTGCTAGTACCTGATATAACCTTGTTCCACCAACCCATCCATTGTCTCATAGTTTAAAATCTTAAGAGAGGAATCCAGAGGCTGCCTCTGAGTCAGGCCTTCATCCTGCTCCGTGAAGCAATGGCCAGAAAGGGTAGCGCTGTGCGAACATAGGGCTCCTTCTAGGGAGTGGGCAGGAGGATAAGCAGAGCGTGGCATGTGGGTTCAGGTTTCTCTAGAGCATTCACTTTGCGTATAATTGCGTGCTAGCTTACTGGTGTTACTTAAGGTACATACGTGAGTGACTAGTCTCTGCAGTGAAATTTTTTTCACATCTTGAGGACAGAGTAGTAGCTGCTATTTTTTTTTCCCTCTCTCACAGCATTTGAATTTTCTAAATAATTCTGATCTAGGAAGAATGTACTCATGTGTGACCAGATTGGGTGCTAACAGATTATTATTTACCAGGCACAGTGCTAGTATTTTGCAAAACTGTAACTCCTGACAACCTCCTTCTGTGGGTAGACATTATCACCAGTTTTACATATGAAAAGACCAAGTTTCAAGCTATCATAGTCACAGAGTTGAAAAGGGTGGAGCTGGGATTCTTCCTAAGATTAGTTTTCCCCAAAGGGGTCTCTTCCCAATAGACTATATTCTTGCAATCACTTGATGAATCATTAATCGAGCTATTGGGATGAATTTGCCAAGGCAAAGCCTGGGCTCTTCCACAAGCCATTAATTAGTCAGCTAGAGGAAAAGAAGCTTAAGGAGCATAACAAGCAGGTGAGTATGCAGCTGTGGATTAGATATGGGTTTGGGAAAACCAGCTCTGGAAACATTATAGGATCAGTTGGGGACCTTTGATATGGTCTGGTTTCAGATGAGATTTAAAAAAGATGAGAAGAGAAAGTTGTCTAGGGCACCTGGCTGGCTCGGTGGGTGGACCATGTGACTCTTGATCCGGGGGTTGTGGGTTTGAGCCCCTACATGGGGTGTAGGGATTACTTAAAAATAAAATAAAATAACAAAAATCAAGTTGCAAAATAGTGTGATTTCATTTAAAAAAAATTTTTTTAAGTAATCTCTACACCCAACATACATGGGGCTTAAACTCATGACCCCGAGATCAAGAGCTGCATGCTCTTCCAACTAAGCCAACCAGGTGCCCTGATCTCATTTTTAAATATATGGATATATCTAAATATACATATATATAAGATATATTCAATTTTATATGTATATATCTATATATCAGATTCTTAAAATCTAAGATGTCAAAGATTTTAGGATACCTATTGTTTTATATCACTATGAGAAAATTAACGGTAAGACGCCATTGATTGTAAGAGGTATCCCACTTTCAGAGATGTTAACGTGGGGGAAAATGTGCTGCAGATATAGGAAGAGATCTGGAAAGATGTACATGAAGGTTTTATAGTGATGATCTCTGGGAGAAGAGAGTATTGTTTTTAATCTTTGCTTTTCCGTGTATGCAAATTTCTTACATGCCAGACCCTCCCTTTCCATTCTTCACCCTGACTCAAGGGCTAGAGGAAGGTGATCTCACCCCTGGTGCAGAACCAATTATAAAATCTATTGACATGTCATGCACTAAGGTTCAAGCCTTGGTTTTATGATGTAAGGTTGTAAAGCTCCCATTATTCTTCTTAGCATTTGAGGCCACTGCCAAAACTGCAGGGCAACAGGAAAAAACACGTTTAAACACTAGATATGAGATTCAATAATAGGCTAGATACAAGTTGCTAGTAAATGAATGGAAAGCAGTTCGATGATGGAGGTGCATAAGAAACCATATTTAGCTTTTGGTGGTAGGTTTAGTAAATGTGCAGAAAGGATTCTAATAAATAAACTTGTTTTATTTATATCTTTAATTTCCACCCGCCTTGAACCAACATGTGTTAGTTTTTGTGCACTTTAAGATAACCAACAGTGAGAGTAGCTCAATAGTTTTTCCTGGAGAGAATAAATGGAGATAGTTTGAAGTTTTATGTGAAAAGAATGGAGTTATTTTCACCAAACATCATGATGAAAATATAAGTAAGTAATAAACATTACAGTCTTAGATTTATTATTTAAACCAGGGTGAATTTTCATTTATTTTATTGCATTCTTTCTTTTTATTAAGTCCTGGAATAATTTTATATTCTTTTTGAAAATACACACTTTTCTTCCTTTGCTTGGTTCCACAGTCATATTTATTCGTTAATTCCTTAGTGTGGGTGTACACACACATCCATGCAAGATTATTTTGCCATTTAAAAGAAATCCTGCAACTTTTATATATTTGCCAACAACGCAGGATCTGGTCATTCATCTGAAATCATGGTTTGTAATCATTTTAACTCCTAGCTGTCTGTACTGTTCTAATCATGTGCATGAAGCCATGACCTAATCCATTGGAGAGCTCAACAAGACGCTTTGAAAATATATTGATACTGGGGCACCTGGGTGGCACAGTTGGTTAAGCATCTGACTCTTGGTTTTGGCTCAGGTCATGATCTCAGATTCCTAATCTCAGGAATCTCAGGGTCGTGAGCTTGAACCCCGTGTTAGGCTCCGTTCTCCTTGTGGAGTCTTCATGGGACTGTCTCTCCTTCTCCCTCTGCCCCTCCCCCTGCATGCTCTCTCTCTTTATCTTCAAATGAATAAATAAATCTTTTAAAAAAAAAAGTGTATTGATGCCAATGGGCAATTTCTTGCAAGGTTGAAAGAGGCATTTTAATCTAAAGCTCATTTCTTGATTTGTACTTGCCAGTATTTGTCTACTTTTCTTCATAGGTTGTAGGACAGGAAAGGACATAGGCCCTGGAGTCAGACTAGCCTAACTTAGAAGCCATCAGTTTACAAATGAGTCAAAACCCTGAACTCAGGTTCATAAGTGAGGATCCCCCTCAACAAGGCTGGGACCACTTCTCTGCTGGATCTGCTTTGGCATGTTGTGCCATTCAGCCCTGACTGAGTCATCATGGCCAATTGTAGGCATTTGGTAGCATTTGACAACTACCTTAGGACCTACCTGCTTCCCAAAGATGTGCCTGGCCAATAGAGAAGCACAATTCCTGCATTACAGTCAGACCTATGGATATTTGTTTACCCTTATTAAAATGTCTATATATTTTATTGCATATAAATGAAAGTAAAATGGCTGTCTTTAGGTGCAAAATACTCCTATGGCAGGATCCCAAAATGTATTCACACTATGTCTTTTTTTTGAGCGGGTGTGAGGGGAGGCGGGGCAGAGAGAGAGACAGAATCCCAAGCAGGCTCCATGCTCAGCATGGGCTGAGCACGTGGGCTCAATCTCACGACCCCGAGATCATGACCTGAGCTACAATCAAGAGTTGGACGCTGAACTGACTGCGCCACCCACGGGCCCCAACACATTAATATTTTTTAAAACGATTACTCCCAATTTCACCAATATGCTGCTGTGGTTTGTATGGAAATTAAAAAATTTTATAACATTTTTACATGTCTTACCTGATTTAACATAATTTAATTTTAACAACGATTTTATAAGGTAATCAGTTTTACAGATGAGATCATTGAGATCAAGTGTACTCTGTCGTTAGTGGCAAACCCACAGATAGGTAGGATCCAAGATTTCCTGACTCCAAGACAAAGGAGGCATATGCTAGTCAAGGGGGCATAGTTTGCACATCTGGAAAGAGAATCAAATTCATGAAGTTGCATACATTCATAATGTACTGGTGTCTGCTAAAAACTATGTCTCTTGAGTGATTTGGCCCTCTAATAATTGCTTTTATTAAAACTATGTATTTAATCTCCTCTAATACCTGCTTCCATAGTAACTAGGTCATTTTATACTCATTGTGCTGTCCTCTCACATTTTCGTCTGTCCCTTGGCGTCTCTTACCATTTGCTTTTATTTTTCCTCCCCATTCTGACTCACTGTGAATCCCATCTTTATTCAACTCCTCTTTTCATCTATTCCTTGATTCTGGAATTTTCCTCTGACCTCATGATTTGATGACTGCTTCCCTAACCCAGTGAACTGAGCATATTATGCTGGGAACAGCAGGCCTTGTTTTCATTTTGTTTGCGTCTACATGGCACCCTGTGCTGAACCGTGTGATTCCGAGAACACCCATTGGAGGAGGCTGCGGCAGGGAAATAGAGGCCTAAGTAGAAAAAGAAGATGGGGAACTGGCATTTCATTTCAAAAATAAGAATGAAGAAGGAAACTGGTCTAATTAGACCTGAACTAACTAGCAACCCGGCCTCCAGGCAGATTTCCTGAATGGCTGCTTTCTGGGAGTGAGGCTTTGGAAGATTGGGGGATGTGGCCTTGGAGGGGCACAGTGGCAGATGGGAGCCCAAGGTCAGCTGCATGTCTCACTTCATGAGGTCAGTGTTCTTTCCCCTGAAAAGAAGAAGTTAGCTCCTGGATATGGGGCTGTGCCTTTTCCTAAATTCACTAGAAGTTTCCCAACTCAACCTATTATCAACTAAAATGGATTTCAAATTATTGTTTTCTCCTAGAATATAAGAAGATACTAAAGACGTCTGTTGTCTTGAAAAGTCTAAGCAGCCGGAACTGTTCCATGGTACATGTCCTCTCACACTGCCAAGAGAGGGGAAGATTGAGAGTTTGCCTACGAACTAAGTTTAAGCACTACTTGTTCGATTCCTGGACCCAACTGAGTTAGGGAGCCAGAGGACCTTAGAGGTTCCTACCATGGCTCTTCTGGAACCCTAACCCCTAGGGCAGGGGTCAGCTTACCTTCTGTGTCCATCTCTTAAATCTGTGCTTGGAATTGAAGCTAGCTGCCCCCCCCCCCACAAGATTGATTTATTTGAGAGAGAGCGTGGGCATACGAGTGGGGGAGGGGCAGAGGGAGAGACCCTCAAGCTGACTCTCCTGCTGATTGCGGAGCCTGGGGCGGGCCTCAACTCACCAGTTCTGGGCAGATCACGACCTGAACTGAAACCAAGAGTCTGTCGCTTAACCAAGGGTGCCCGTGGAGGCGCCCCCCTGCTGCTACTTCTTGATGTAGACAGTTGTTCTAGGACTTTGACTGAAAGTACATGGGCCACATGTAAGCATACATATCTACTAGCAGAAATAAATGACAGTGTTTACCCCCTTTCAATGACCTGCTTAACATTATTGTACTGAGTCTACAGATAGTCTCATAGGTTGCTGATGTCTGCATAGAACTGACACAGTCTTTCTGAGGGATAATTAGTAGTTTTCAAAATGTTCACGCCCTTGACTCTGGAATCCAGTGTATAGGAAATCATCAAGATTTTGCCTAATGATTTTACTAGATGTTCACTGTAGCTTCCCAGTAAACAGGGTAAGTTATCAATCATACATGAGACAAAATACTGCATAAACATCAAAAATATGTAAATGTGGCTGGGTTTTTAGACATAAAGGATCTTCATGAATCCCGTTGAATAAATCAAGTTCACAACAGTAAGTGCATATAAATATATGCAAGAAAATGTATACATATGCATAGAAGAAATAATCAGAAAGGATGGACCAAAATGATAATTATTTCTGGGTAGTGTGATTAACAGTCATTTTAATTAATAAGGGATAATTTTATTTTTCTATCTTCTACAATGAACAGGTGTTGCTCATGAAAAAGAAGATTATTTATTTATTTAAGATTTTATTTATTTATCTGACACAGAGGGAGACAGCGAGAGCAGGAACACAAGCAGGGGGAGTGAGAAAGATAGAAGCAGGCTTCCTACTGAGCGGGGAGCCCGATGTGGGGCTCAATCCCAGGACCCTGGCATCATGACCTGAGCTTTACGAAGGCAGACTCTTAATGACTGAGCCACCCAGGCACCCCGAAAAAGAAAATTATTTAGCATTGAAACTGGCCTCTGGAGTAGATAGATGGGGCAAGAATCTGATGAACTTGGACCAGCAAGAGGCTGCTGTCATTCATGTGTGTTGGTGTATCAGCAGTGACACAAGGGGCTGACGGTACACTGTTAATTCAGACAAAAGGATGTGGGTACAAGGGACTCAAGAGTGGGGTCAGCTTGAGAAGAACTTTGCAGATTGGTTCATATTTTTATTCTCTTTACCTAAAATGTCCTGATATTGTAGGATAATTATTTACCTTTCATTTTGACTTTAGATAAACTCTATTTTTAATTGTTTTCTCAAATAATAATATATATACAAAAGAATATTTACAAAGTTTAAAGTGTAGAAAATACTCATACCTGAAAATCCAGTGTCCCGGAAACGGAGCATTACCATTAGCCCTATAGAGATCCTTTGTTAAGTTCCCTGTCCCCATCTACACCCACTCCACCTCAGAGAAAACCCTGGCCGTGAAATATTTTTATCGTCGTCTTGCTTTTCTTTATAATTTTATTTCTAAACAATATTTTATTTAGTTTTGCATGTTTTTGGTCTTCATATGGCTGAGATTATATTTTATTATTCTTTTGCAACTTATGTTTTTCACTCAGTGTTTTGTTTCTGAGTTTTATCCATGTAGGGTGTAGCTTACTCACTTCACTGCTGTCAGTCGTGCTGGTGTAAATGCATCACAGTATACTATGTGCCTTCTCTGTTTATGGACTTTTGCATGATCCACAGTTTTTGCTACCATGAAAGTTCTTATTGATAACCTCTGGTGCTCATATATGAGTGTCTCAGGTATATACATAGGTGTAGAATTGCTGGATGGTAGGGTGTGTGAACTTCCTAGATCATGTTAAGTTATTTCCCAAGTTATTTGTCTGTCTTTATATTCTTGCCAGCAGAGTATGAGAGTTTCCGTGCTCCATGTAGTCATCAACATTTGATGTCAGACTCTGAACTTTTTACTAATCCAGTGGATGTGAAATGATTTAATTTGTATTTCCCTAAACATCAGTGAGGTTGAGCATATTTTCTTGGGTAACCCTTTGTGATTTCTTCCTATAGCAAATCTGTTTTGGGTCTTCGGGGCCATGTTTCTGTTGGGTTATTTCCATTTTTTAGCCTGGTTTGTAAGAATTCTGTTTATGCTGGGAACTCATCTTTTGCTAGTTATACAGATGGGAAAGACCTTCTTCCATTTAGTGGCTTGTTTTTTAATTTCCATATAGTGTGTGTGATGAAGAGACATTTGTCATTTTATTCACCCTTTCTTTTATGATTTGCCTTTTTTTGTGTCTTGTTAAGAAGTCCCTTCCTACCTAGAGGTTCATAAACCCTACTGTCTTCTAAAGTGCTTATAATTTGATCTTTGTGAATCATGTGAAGGTGTCCAATTTTATTTTTTCTACATGGATAACTATTTGTCCAGGGACAGCTTACTAAAAGATCTTCCTTTCCCCACAGATTTATAAATGCCAGCTCCATCATAGCTCATGTCCTAAGTGAAGCTTCCATATATGTGGGGGCCTGTTTGCTCAATCCTTCAGAGAACATACATGTTTGAGGTATCCAGATGCCAGGGGCTCTACTAGGGAACATCAGTTTTTTCGACCAAAAGGCATTTTTCTCACAGAACAAGTTAGAAGTGGTGCTGTTCCGGGGTCATTGTGCGGCACAGTGATGTCCTCAAGAAGCCAAGCGCTTCCCTGTTTCCCTCCACCGGCATCAGTTTGTCTTTGATGTCTCCCCACAGCTGCTGCTGCTGCTCTAGGTTTCGAATCCACACGATTTCCACGTCCAAAGTGGAAAAAAGTCACAGTGCTGTCTTATCTCCAGCTTCTTTTGGGCCACCCACGTAGTGTGCATTCAAGTTGCTGGTTCACACAGTCCCGCTCAGGGTGAGGAGTCTCAGCGGGCTCATTTTGCCGTCCATCCAGTGCTGAGTGTCAAGGCTCCCAGATGCCTGTGGGCAGCGATGGTACTAATTTCCAGGTCACCTTCCTCTCAGGGTGCAGTCCTGTGGGGATGCAGATCCCCTCTCCTCCTTGGGTGGCCCTAGGCTTTGTCCTCTGCCCCCTGCCCCCCCAGGGGACAGTGAACACCGAAGCTGGAATTCGTCTGGGTGGCAAATGTGGAACTAAGGAAAACTTCTTTTGTTTATACCTCTGGCTTCCCACTTTGATGTAGTTCCTTTGGCTTCTTAGTATTCTTTACTTTCTTGGTAGCTCATTACACATTTAGAAAGATTTTTTTTTCTGGAATTTTTGGTTGTTTTTTATTTCATTTATTTATTTTTTAAAGATCCCATTCATTTATTTGAGAGAGAGAGCACACACACGAGCTGGGTGTGGGGGGCAGAGGGAGAGGGAGAAGCAGGCTCCCCACTGAGCAGGGAGCCCGACATGGGGCTTGATCCCAGGGCCCCGAGATCATGACCCAAGCTGAAGTCAGGTGCCCAACTGACTGAGCCCCCAGGCGCCCCAGGAATTTTTAAATTGTTTTTTAGCAGGAGGGTCTGTCAGTGTATCTAGTTTATCTCCAGACTGTGGAGACACAAGTTGGCTAAATTCATTTCTTTTAATTGCATTATGTTTTGTCCCTCTTGCCCAAAGGTTTGTTGGAGACTGAAGCATTGCAAGGACGAGATGATGACACAGTAGCCAGGGCCGACTTCTCTAGCATGCTGTCTGAGGAGGAAAGAGAAGAATTAAAAGCAGAATTAGTTCAGGTATGTTTGGTCATCTTACTGTTGTTCTGTCTGTCTCAGGATCTTAGGAGTTAGTGTTAGTTTTGTCTAAGTCCCATGTTATAATTATGTTGTTTTTCATGTATTTATTTATTTATTGAGAGAGCGCCAGCAGGGGTGGGGAGCAGGGCAGGGTGGGGGGAGAGAGAATCTTAAGCAGGCTCCACAACCCAGCATGGAGCTCCACGTGGGGCTCGATGTCATGACCCTGAGATCATGACTTGAGCTGAAATCAGGAGTCGGATGCTTAACCGACTGGGCCACCCGGGCGCCCCTGTTGTCTTTCATTTAATAAAATTTAATAAATGATTATTGTAAGGTAATTCATTTTTTTCTAGGATGTTTTTGTAATTCTAGTTGTCTATTATCCACTGGTTGTAGTAGAAAAAGGAATAGCTATGTTGCTTAAGCAACAATGACAATTAGCTGTAAATATGCACCTCTTATTCTTTTTAATTTCATTATGGGAATCGTAATCACTTACAGACCTGATGAATTCTTCCAAGACCTTGCTGTAAGTACAGGTGCAAAAGCTCCTTTTTAAGAGCAGTTCTTGCTTTAGGTCAGCAACTTAGCTCAACAAATACTTTGTAGTGATTTATTTCTGTAATTAAAAAGTCAGTCATAGAAGCACCTAGACTTCTTAAGTTGTGTACTCGTTTGCCGAAGAATAAAGCTCTGGGGGCAGAAAGGAAAGCTATGGTGAATTCAGGTTTCCTTAATTCTTGTGTAGTTTCCATGGGCCTCTGGACTTAGAGGTGGGCAGGATGCCTGGCTCATCAGGAGTACAACTTTTGTTACAGCCAGTTGCTTACAGCACCCACTAACCCTTAAACACTTTCCTAATGAGCGGTTACATTGTGGGAGGAAAGCAGTGGAGAAAGGGAGCTTTTCAAAGAGAAGAAGCAGTAGGGCCAGAGGGATGAGGCCCATATCCCTCCCCATTCTGTGTCCCTGGTTCCGAGGGTCGGAAGCTCCTCCTGGTCCAGCCAGAAGCAGGGCTCTGGGCTCAGTTGCAGGCTGAGGACACAGCTTTGAGCTCCACCTCACCCTCACCGTGCTTGGTCCGCTCCAGGCTCTTCAAGCTCTAATCCTCTGGCGGTGTTTGTTTAAGAGCTTATAATAATATTAAAGACTTTTTAGGTGCTTTCACAAAGCACACCCAAAAATAACTTCATTGTAAAATGAAAAAGCAGCTTGTTCTTCTGGTACAACAGAAATTATTTCAGTAAGCACAGTTCCTCAGATCAAATAGCCTGGTTCTTGAGCCGGGTCTGTCTGTGGCCACTGATCTAGAACCACCCAGTCGACTTCCAGTTGGCTGCACATGCCGGCACGCACCGACCGAAGTCAGCTATGGAGGAAAATGTCCTAGCTCCATGTTTTCTTACGGTCCGGAATTCTGGTTCATGACCAGCTTGTTCATGTCACTTGTGGTGTCCAAAAGTTATATTCCGCAGACTGATGTCAGCTAACTGATTCTAAGCTAAAATTTAATTCCTTCACTGTTATAGTCCAAGTTTAAGTTTAGACAAAACCTCTGTAGCCGACCAACCTTCAAAAAATGCCTTGAGTTTTCTGGGTTCTAGGACTGCTCGGGTATACACACACACACATATATCAGTGTGTTTTTGTGTGCGTTCTTTATTTTCTAAACGGTCAACAGTGAGCGTGCATTACTTTTCTAATCAAGAAAAAGCGAGCCTTGGTTCTAAGTGGATGCTCCCGTAATACGAAAAACCAGTGCTGTTTCCAGAAATTCCTGTCTCACTTGGCCACATTACTAAGCTTCCAGCACATCTCATTACTAAGACTCTTGAGCCTGACTTCTGAAAGTAACACCAGACCCCGTTACTATGTTCAAGTTACCAGGATTCATGTTCTCATCCCTTAGAGTGCTTCCTCTCTCTTATTTCTGGATTCTTCAGAAATGAAGAAGTCCTGCATGTTGCGAGAGTGGCATCGTGACTCCCAGAGGAACATGGGCGCTGCTGTGTGCCCAAGGCCCAGTGAAAAGCAAAGGAAATGTATCTTTGCTGTTTTTTCTCTTCACATTTCCATTTCTTCTCCCTCCACCTCAGGCCACCTCTGCATAATGCTCATCCTTTTCTTAAGTCTGCTTTCCCTGCCCTTCTGCAAATGCATGCTGCTGCTGCTGCTGCTGTGTGTGTGTGCGCACATACACACACTTGCTCACACAAGTGTGCATGCACACTCACATACCGACCCCAAACCAGGTTCTTTCAGATCACATATGCATTCAGATTAGCTCAGATGCTAGTGTTTCATTACAGCAAGGACACACAGGGAGCAATCTCTTCAGTCCCACAAGTGGCCCTCCAAAGACCAGAGACGGTTTTTAGATAGCCCAGCTTCCTCAGCTCTCCACAGACATTCTTCCTGGGCACCTGGTCGCAAGCAGCCCCTCTCTGTGCCTGACAGAAGATCCAACTCGATTCATTTGCCACTTGGATAACAGGACACCTCACAGGGCAGCCCAGGAGATTGCCTTTGAGTCAGGCGATCACTGGTGGCCATGACCAAAAGCAAGAGCTTTGTGTACGAGGACTTCTTATCTCTGACTCCCTTGCTTACAGGGGGTCTAGGAATGTGCCAACGATCCAGTCTCCTCCTCAATGTGCTCCTCTCCTTCCTGTCCTCAGATTCTCCCACTGTCTCGTGACTATGTTGGATCCCTCCCTCCTGCTTTATCCTGCACTATTTTGTTGCTTATATGCCCAAGAGGATGCCCTTATACTTTGGGCAAACTCATAACTGCACTCATCCACACAGCCAACATATCGTTGTGTGCTACTGAGTGCTGGCAACAGAAGATCCGCCCTTATGTCAGGAGACCTAAAATAAGCCAGTATCGTCCAAAAGGCTACATCTTAGATGAAGTTTACATTTTAAAAGAGGAATCTGTTATTAACACAATTTAGTCTTTAGTTTATTATTGTGATCATGTGGTATGTGTGTTTTTAAAAGTTTCTTCATTGTGAGGCCAGTATCACCTCTGATCTGCTGCAGTAGTCTGTGTATAGAAGGTATACAATTAGATTTATAATGAACTTGAATTATTTTATAGCTTAAAGAAATATTTACTTTTTTTAAGTTTATTTTTTTAGTAACCTCTACACCCAACTTGGGGCTCGAACCCCATGACCTTAGGATCAAGAGACACATGTTCTACCTTCTGAGCCAACCTCGTGCCCCAAAATATTTTCATTTTTGAATACCAGAAGTTGAATATGCTTTCTTGCAAACCTTACCAATATATAAAGACATACTATTTTATTTCAGCTATTTGTTCTCACTAGCTCCTAACATCTTTTTTGAGGTCTTTACACATCTTTGTTTTTTTTTTCTCTCTCTCCCTTTTTATTTTAAGATTTTACTTATTTGAGAGAGAGAGAACACAAGCAGGAGGAGGGAAAGAGGGAGAGGCAGACTCCCTGCCAAGCAGGGAGCCCAACGCAGGGCTCCATCCCAAAACCCTGAGATCATGACCTGAGCCAAAGGCAGACGCTTAACAGACTGAGCCACCCAGGTGCCCCTCTCTCTCTCTGTCTTTGAATAAACTTGCTCACTCTTTCTGTGCTGCTCCCATCCTATTCTACTTTTACTTCACTAAGCCTCATGTTACTCTTTGTATTCCATAACGTGCATGGGCTTTTGAAAAGGATGAAATGTTGGGATTAGTACTGTAAATTTATGATGATATAACCATCAAATACAGCCAGTGTCCTCTAGATAAAATGACTCAAGAAAAATAGTCATTAATAGGAGTAGGAAAAACACCAGGCAACATGATCAAGTAGGCAAAGCCAATTTTCAGGCTTCCTTCATCTCCCTTTGGGCTCTTCTCCCTTCCTTTGGTGTGTGATTCCCCAGGAAGAACACAGTACCCTCAAGCCACCTGTCTCGTAGACTTACAAAGAAGTGCCTTGGGCTCTGGGCCTCTCTCTCTTAGTTGCTTCCTTCAAGGCCTTCTTCATTCTTTCTGGACTCAGTAGTGAACAACTGAAGTGTTCGTAATTAGTAATGTCTTATTGTAATATCCTTCTGTATCAGAGTCCTTCAGAGAAACAGAACCAATAGAGATTTTACAAGGAATTGGCTGATGTGATTATGGAGGCTGACAGTCACAGGATCTACAGTCAGCAAGCTGGAGACCCAGAGGAGCTGATGGTGTAGCTCCAGTCTGAAGGCCAGCAGGCGCGAGGCCTAAGAACAGCTGATATTACAGTTTAAATCTGAAGGAAGAAGAACAGTGTCCCAACTCAAATGCAGCCAGGCAAGAAGAGTCCCTATTTTTTTTTTAAAGATTTTATTTATTTATTTGACAGAGAGAGAGACACAGTGAGAGAAGGAACACAAGCAAGTGGAGTGGGAGAGGGAGAAAGCAGGCTTCCTGTGGAGCAGGGAACCCAATGTGGGGCTTGATCCCAGGATGCTGGGATCATGACCTGAGCCAAAGGCAGACACTAAACGACCGGGCCACCCAGGCGCCCCTAGAGGAGTTCCTATTAACTGAAGGAAGGTTTTGCCTTTTTGTTCTATTTAGACCTTCAACTGATTTGACGAGGCCCACCCACTTTGGGAAGACAATCTGCTCTACTCAGTCTACCAATCCAATTGTTAATCTTATGCAGGAACACACTCCTGGGTACACGCAACACGATGTTTGACCAAATGGCTGGGCATTCTATGGCCCAGTCAAATTGACACATAAAAATAACCATTGCACTCTCTCAAGTAGTATCTGGATTTTAATCTTAGTTCTTAGGAGTCTTCGCCAAAGGCATGATTAGCCAGGAGAGGAGGCTGGCCTTGAAGCAGTGGATGCAAGAGACCAAATGCTCTTACGCCTAAGCATTATACTGATGATTTAATAGTTTATGAAAGTATTTCTTTGTCTGGATATAAGTTAGATATTTTATGTAACCTAGCAGATAAAATTGGAGAGTAAATTTTCAATCTTCTAACATAAATTTCATTTTGAAGATAATTCATTAGCTAGTTCAGATTAATTTATAATTTTTTGCATTTTTTAGTGAGGTATAAAATTAACTATTTTAATATAAAATTAACTGTTTTAAAGTGAACAGTTCAGCAGCATTTAGTATACTTACAATGTTGTGTAACTACCACCTCTAGTTCCAAACTATTTTTAGCACACCAAGAAGAAACCCCATAATCGTTATGCAGTTGCTTCCCATTTCCCCTTCTGCATTCTGTATCTTTGGATTTACTATTCTGTATATTTCATATAATAGATGACCTTTCATGTCTGGCTTCTTTCACTTAGCCTAATGTTTTTGAGGTTCATCCACTTTGTAACATGTCTCAATACTCCCTTCCTTTTTATGGCTGAATACTCCATTTTTGTGTATACTGCAATTGTTGATCTGTTCATTCTTTGATGGGTATTTCAGCTGTTTTCACATCTGGCTATTGTGAATGGTGCTATTATGAGCATGTGTATACATGTATTTGTTTATATTCTTTGGGGAATATACCTGGGAGTGGAATTGTTGGGTCATATGGTAATTTTAGGTTTAACTTTTTAAGACACTACCAGACTCTTTTACAAAAAAGAGGCTGAGCCATTTTCCATTCCTACCTGGCCATGTACATGGGTTCCAATTTTGCTACATCCTCCGACACTTGTTATGTGCATGTTAATTCATATTTAAATAATCAAGTTTAAATATCTAATCTTAGGCATAAATATTGGTCATACAAGGAGATCTTCTAGGGAGTCAAGAAACCAAAGAACCAGACTATTAGTTTATAATAAAGAAATGATTAATTTAAAATTAAAGGGGAAAGAGTATATTAAATATTTCAATTAAAGACTTCTGCACTCTACCTCATCCCAAAAAGAATTTGATGTGGCTTACAGAGGTACTTATGATATCCGGTTTCCATACCACCTGCATCAGAGTAACTGGGAGCACTTGTTAAATAATGTATGTAGCCTGGCCCTACCAAATTGAAGATATCAGAATCTCAGGGCATTAAAAGGGGCATACATCTGGAATCTGCATTTTAAATATGCCCAATGAGTGACTTTTATGTAAACTGAAATTGAAAACCACTGGTGTAACTAGACCAAAAAATCTCTTTAGTCAAATGAGGGGCACAGCGCTCACCATGAGCATGGTGAGCGCTGTGAATTGTGCAAGACTGTTGAATCACAGGTCTGTACTTCTGAAACAAATAATGCAACATATGTTAAGAAAAAAGAAAAAGAAGAAGATAGCAGGAGGGGAAGAATGAAGGGGAGTAAGTCGGAGGGGGAGACAAACCACGAGAGACGATGGACTCTGAAAAACAAACTGAGGGTTCTAGAGGGGAGGAGGGTGGGGGGATGGGTTAGCCTGGTGATGGGTATTAAAGAGGGCACATTCTGCCTGGAGCACTGGGTGTTATGCACAAACAATGAATCATGGAACACTACATCAAAAACTAATGATGTAATGTATGGTGATTAACATAACAATAAAAAAATTTACAAAAAATAAAATACTTGTGATTAAAGGCTTTGCTGTGGGGCAGAACTCTCTGTTCTGTGTAAAGAGATGTGGTTCTCATTTTCATTCTTGCAAGCTAATATAATTTAAGATTATGTGTTTTTTCAATTTCTGGATTTGCTTGTAGATTTTTTTGGCATATATTTAGATCACTGATAAATATACCGAAAGCTTCAAGAAATGTGTCTCAGCATTTCATTGAAATGATGAGAATTTCATTAAAAAACCTGAGAATAGACCCAACTGAGTAACCAAGTTCACGTTTCCATCATTAAAAGTCTATTCCTTACAAATGCTTTTTAATGTGTGCTTCCATGTTTAAAATGTTAAGGCATGGGACTTCATTGTTCTTTCTTTAGGTTGGTGTTTGGTAAATTGCACTTCAGTGTTTCTCTTCACTTTTGGGGGATCAAGGATTTCATTAGAAAACTATGAATCCCTTACCTCCCTCAAATAACTAATGAATCTCCTACTGCCCCCCCAATTTTAAGTAAATTTCTAGGGTCCCACAGATATGAGGTTGAGAATATCAAGATGTTTAAACCTCTTTCCTCTTCTCTACATCTATAAGTTCTTTCTGCCAGGTAAAAATTGTCCCATTATTTTTATTACACAGTGAAAACCACATTTATAGCCAATGCATAAAAAAACCCCAAGACTCCCAATAATTTCAGTCACTCAAAACATATTATGTATGCAAAAGAAAGCAGAAAAGGTCTTTTTACAGAATAAAAGGCTGCTACAGAAAGAGAGCTAGAGATACAACCTTGAGAATTAGTAGGCCACAGATTAAACACAGGAAGACACATTGACAAAGGTGAAAGAGTGGAATGTGACGTGATAGCAAAAGAATAGAGGGTTTAATTTTACAGTAACTGTGTGTTCTCATTTAATGAGGAGACTAAAAGCATGACTGCCTTTAGCGGTCCCCAAGTAGACTCCTTTTGCAGCAATGAGTGTATGTCTGCATACTGAAGGCCTGCTCATCAAGAAAAGACAATGCTGACTATAACATGTTTATGGAATGTGTAATTCATTTTAGAAAGATTTCTGTGAGCATTAGAAAACTGTCCCATAAACATAAGAAATGGATAATGATAGATTACTAGGACATTTGCTGATATTAAAAACTCCAAGAGATTGTTCTTTTCTACCGTGGTCTTTAAGATGCTTCCGACTTGGAATTATGCCTATTTTGCTTAAGTGATTATTTATGTCCATGAAGCTTCACAACACTATTCCGATCTGTCCACCATTGGGGTAAAATCTTCCTTGCACTAGTAAAAAGGCAAAGGTACTTGTCTTTCTTGAGAGGCTTTTCTAGCAGCTGTATCTCTGGTAATCCAAGGAACACATTTGCATGATGACTGATGGTGTTAGTGTAAATGTGGTTTGTGGTCAGAAGTAGAGCAATACTCTGAATGTAAATGAGACACAGCTGCCACATTTGTAAAAATAAGAAATCTAGTAAAAATGTCAGGCTTTTTATGACCCCTATGCATGTGGGATGCTACGGGAGTACTAACAGTTCTCTTCTGGCTTCACAAAGGAAGTCACAGTCATTTGTACTGTTCAGAAAATAACGATGTAAATTTAAGCAATCTTACCAGGGCAATACATTATAAAATATGACAACAGAATAAAATACAGTAATTGAAATCAAAGACTTCATGGAGTTTCAAATTGATTTTCATAGGTTATAGCAACACTCTCTAAAATCTGGGCTTTTTACAGAACTGCTTTGTTAGAAATTACATTTGCAAGAGCAATTTTTGGCATGTGACTTATTTTATAACTAAGTTTGTACCTTTTGACCTTCTTCACCCATTTCATCCACCCCTCCCCCCCGCACCCCTCCCCTCTGGCAATCACCAATCTTTTCTCTGTATCTATGAGCTTGTTTTCATTTGCTTTGGTTTTTCTCGATTCCACATATAAATGAGATCATATGGTATTTGTCTTTCTCTGTCTGATAACATTTCACTTAGCATAATACCCTCAAGTTCCGTCCATGTCACAAATGGCAACATTTCCTTCTTTTTTATGGCTGAATAATATTCCTGTGTGTGTGTGTGTGTGTGTGTGTGTGTGTGTGTGTGTGTGTGTGTGTGTTTGACATTTTCTTTCTCCATTCATCCATCAGTGGACACTTAGCCAGTTTCTATATCTTGGCTATTGTAAATAATGCTGCAATGAACATGGGGGTGTATGTATCTTTTTGAGTTGATGTTTTCATTTTCTTTGAATGATTACCCAGAAGGAAAACTGCTGGGTGGTATGGTGGTCGTTCTGTTTTTTTGAGGGATCTCCATACTGTTTTACATAGTGAGCAAGAGCAATTTTATGAGATTTGCTTTTCTGCTAACACCTGGGAAAGAGGAAATATGTCCATATATAACCTTGTACATGAGTGTTCATAGCAGCTTTATTTGCATTGGCCAAACCCAAATGTCCTTCACCAGGTGAATAGGTAACACACCGTCCATACAATGAAATACTAGTCTTCAATGAAAAGGGAAGAACCCCTGATAATGCAGCAACATGGATAAATCTCAAAGATCTCAAATAATTAGACTGAGTGAACAAAGCCACACAAAAATGAGCTGTGGAGTGAAAGAAAGATCAGCAGCTACCTGGAGGAGGGGAGAGAAGAGAGAGGGGAGGGCTTACAAAGAGGACCTAGAAAACTTGTGGAGGTGATGGATGTGTTCGCTGTTTTGATTGCAGTGATGACTTCACAAGAGTAACACACATGTCAAAACTTACAGACGATACACTTTAAATGTGGGCAGTTTATTGTACATCAATTACTTGTCAATACACAGTGAAAAAGAAAAGGCAGCACAAATCATGTTCTTGCATACATGCTCTCCTCCCTTGTTCCTCCCTTCCTGATGCATTAGCTTGGCAAAAACCAGTGTCTGCTCAGCCTGTGCCTGCAGCAATGCAGCGATGTGTGATGGGCAAAAAATAAATACACAGCACCGACCAGTGACACTTGAAGTTGCCTGTAGGAGAAAGGCATACAGTACAAAGCCAATTTTTTTGTTCAAAAATTATATCTATGAACAGTATTAAAAAAAAAAACATTTGGGGGGAGCACCTGGGTGACTCAGTTAGTTAAGCATCCGACTCTTGATCCCGGCTCAGGTCTCGATCTCAGGGTTGTGAGTTCAAGCCCTGAGTTTTTGTTTTTGTTTTTGTTTTTTTAAACCTTTGGAAGATTAGAAGCCAAAAAATTGAGTGGTAGCTATTTCCTGGTGGGTTATAGGTAATCATTCTTGTTTATATTTTGCTGTTTGAGTGAATTTTTTATAAGGAGCAGTGATTACTTTTATAATCATTAAAACTAAAATAATCTGAGGGCACCTGGGTGGCTCAGTCGGTTAAGCGTCTGCCTTCGGCTCAGGTCATGATCTCGAGGTCCTGGGATTGAGCCCCGTGTCGGGTTCGCCGCTCAGCGGAGAGCCTGTTTCTCTCTCTCCCTCTGCTGCTCCCCCTTCTTGTGCTCTCTCTCTCTATCTGTCTCTCTCTGTGTCAAATAAATAAATACATAATCTTTAAAAAAAAAACAAAAAACTAAAATAATCTGTTTCTGTTTTAAAATACCAGACCGTCATGTCGGTGGGCTGCGTTTGCTATAGTTAAGCGAGGGCCTGGTAATAGGACAGTGTGCAGAGAGTTGCTTTGGAGCACCGAGTGCTTTGCAGGTGTGTGTTTCAGCTGCCCTCACATCTTTCCACACCGCTTTCCCTCCCGTCTGTAGCTAGAAGACGAAATCACAACGTTACGGCAAGTCTTATCAGCGAAAGAAAGGCATCTGGTTGAGATAAAACAGAAACTTGGCATGAACCTGATGAATGAATTAAAACAGAATTTCAGCAGAAGCTGGTACGACGTGCAGACCACGACTGCGTAAGTATCCCAACGGAACGTTTAAAAAATCACCGCTGTCTCTCACCTCTTCTGGGTTTGTATTTATCCATTTATTTATTTATTTATTTATTTATTTATTTATTTATCCTTTGAGGCTGATTTGGTACTTGTGGCTAGGAAAAATATTTTCTCTAGAAATAAAATAAATGTGACTAATCATTAAATACATTGCATGATGCAGACTCTAAAAAGTAGCTTCATGAAATTAAACTGTTGACCAGACGACTTTTATGGGTTTGTATTTTTTCTCTGTATTCTATATTTTTAAGCATTTGTTAAATAGATTTTTTTTTCTTTATGTTTTCTCATACAATTCTAAATGGACTGATGCTTTTTCCTCAGAATACTTGGGATTCACTATGGGTTTTCAGTGGTTGGCAGGTTTAGTACAGACTTGTTGCCCATTAATTTAAAAAGAAGTGCTTATACTTTGGGGATGTGCTTTTCATCCCTTCTACTCTAGAGAATATTTAGAGCTGGGATAAGGCCATGTGAGATAATAGAAAAATATGTGTGTGTGTGTGTGTGTGTGTGTATTGCTCTCTATCCCTGGTTCCTGACACAGAGTCCCTAAATCTCTTGGAATTTCCAGAATAGCAGCAGTATCCTTTGTTCTAATGAGGTGACTCTCAGTGGCTCTGGGATGGGGGAGCTGGTCACCAGAAAGACCAAGCCATGATTAGAAGCTTGGACTTGCAGCACTGTGCCTCCAGAGAGGGGAGAGGGGGCTGGAAATGGAGTTAATGACTGGTCATACCCTTATGATGATACCTCCATAAAAATCCCCAAAACATGGCATCCAGAGAGCTTCTGAATTGATAAACACAGAGAGGTGCTGGGAGAGGGGTGCACCAGAAGAGAGCATGGAAGCCCCACAGCCCTCCCCACATACCTCGCCCTGTCTGTATCCTTTGTCATATCCTTTTATAATAAGCCAGTCATCTAGTAAGGAAACATTTTCCTGAGTTCTGTAAACCACTCTAGCAAATTAATCAAACTCGAGAAGGAGGTCCTGGGAACCTCCGATTTATTGCCCATTGGTCAGAAGCACACAGGTGATAACCTGGACTTGCCATTGGCATCTGAAGTGGGATGAGGGGGGTGCTCTTGTAGGATTGAGCCCTTCACCTGTGGGAGCTGACACTCTCTCCAGGTATGCGGTGCCTTAAAATTTAGGACACCCAGCTGGTGTCACAGAATTGCTTGGTGAGGGAAAAAGCATGTTTCTGATGTCGGATGTGTTGTGAGTGTGGTAGTCGGCCCAAGAACAAAGGAAACAACAGGAAAAGTGAGTTTTTCCTGCTCACACCACCAGAAATGGTTTTGGCTTCCCCATTATCTTTTTGTCTTGTATTAGGCAAGATACAGAATAACTTTGGGTATTCTGCAATCATACTTTTATTGGATTACTTTTTAAATACATGAAATATTCAACTATTGTGGTGCTTCTCTAATGATTTAAAATATTTTGCTTGCCAGGTGTTCTCGTATCAAAGGGAAGAAGGTACCCACATCATGATGTAATTTTTCTTTTTTCGTGAGTTGGGGGCTAGAGGCTGATGGAGAAAGTTCCTATCCCTAGCCCTAACATTAGCCCCTAGTTTTTGTCTTCGTGTTATGCATTTTCTTCCCTGGCATTATCCATTGGATGGCAAAGTTATTACATTCCTAATATTTTAGTGGAAATCAGTTTTTCTCCCGGACATAGATAGGCCTGGCAATAGGAGTAAGTACCAGTGATGAACAGCAGTTACTTCCGTTTTGCTGGCGGGCAGCTTTGCATGCTGGTTACTGAAAACTAAGTCCTAAGACCTCAGTGAAGGTGCCCTTCGTATGAAGAGTTCCATCTAAAAGGAACTTGACGTCTCCCCACTCTGCTTCCCCTCGGCTCCATGTAAAGGAGAATGTTCCTTTCCCCTATCACAGCCTGGTAGTCCTGTCTGCTCCTATGCTGTGTCCCCCAAGAGCTCATCCAGACTGTGTCAGGGCACAGCCCAGAGTAGGGCAGGATGGAGCCAGGGAGCCCATCGAGTTATCTCCAGAGGCAGATTAACCTTCCCCAACCCGATGGTGACAATTATGGAAGACGATAAGAGACTGCATGGTGGTGTTTATCAATTTAAAATAGATATTGCCACACTATATGAACAATCTCCTATACAGGAGAGCTGGATTTTAGGCGCTTAATTAAATGAGCTTCTCCGTCAGTAGTTTTGGCTTCTGTCTTTGCACTTTGGTGGCTTAGACCACTTAGTGGCCCTGACAGAGTGAGGCGGAGTGAGCTCCAGTATCCTGGTGCTGGGCACCTCCTGCCACACTGATCTGCACTTCCTTCTGGGGTGTAAGACCCAGGCAGGATCTTTCTGCTTGGCCTCCCTAACCACACTGCAGGAGTGGGCTAAGCAAACAGAGGGCAGGACGACTCCGGCTCCCCCGTGGCTGATGGGAGGGACGGAGCAGCCCGTATCTGGGCAGAGGGTACATCAAGTTTGCCCTAGGTCTGAGGGGGCAGGGTGGGGAGAGATTCACAGTCGTCGGAGACGTGGAATTAGAGTGAGCAAGTTCAAGGAGGGTGGGCAGCCTCCTCCCACACGGGAGAATATATAGTCTCTGGGTTTTCTCATGTTTGAAAAACAAGTTGGTTTTATAGTCAGGCAGTCTAGTTAGTATCAAGCTTTTTGTCGAATGAGTAGATTTATTCCCTAGGGTTACGGAGTTGAAAGATTAGTCAGGAAGACAGAGTTTGGTTTTCGTTTGTGTGTATTTTACGAGTTATTCCAAATAAGCAGTTAAATGGTAGGTAGAGGAGTGATGTGAAGGAAAATAGAGTGTTATGTACGAAGCAGGAGATTGAACCCTGCCTGGGGTCTCAGGGAAGGTTTTTCAAGGCAAGAGATGGATGCTTCAGCAGGCCAGGGGGTGCAGGGGGAGCCTGCTGGGGGAGGCCCAGCCTGGTGATGGCCACAAGGAGAGAAGCCTCCCTCTCCCCCAGGAAAGCAGTCCAGTTCATTAGTGTTGTGGCGACCGCAGGGAGAAGTGGCTGGGGCTTGCGCAGGGCCTCATGGTATCTGTTAATAGAGTTATTCTTACTTCAGAGGCACTAGAAAGCCATTCAAAAGGTCGTGACAGTTCATTTACCCAACAAGTCCTTACGTGTGTCTACTATTAGTCATTATTACCCTGGAGCTAATCTGAGCCCTCGGGATGTGGGACTCAACAAGATGGACAAAGTTCTTCCTAGCTTCTTAAGAGTGTTGAAGGAGAAAGGAGCATGAAACCCGTGACAGAGCCGCCGTAGGAAGAGCTGTCAGGAGTACCGTGATGAGAACAGCGCAGGGTGACAGGCTAGAGGGGAGGGCAGGGGCCACTGTGACAGAGTCCTCGTCAGGGAAGTTCTGTCCTAATGCTGTCCCGGAACGTCACTCGGAGCTGACACCCGAGTGACCAGAAGGATCCCGTCTTGTGATGATGCAGGGGAGAGCTTTGGGGCTGAGGCAAGAGTTGCTGCAAAGACCCCGAGGCCAGAAGTGGGTTGGTTTGCAGGGTAGTGAGAGGGGTGGAGGTCTGGGCCTGGGGGGCCTCCCAGACCGTGGGGAGGACTGGGGATCTTATTCTAAGGGCTCTGGGTGCCACTGGAGGATTTGAAGCAGGAAGTCATCTGTTCCGATTCACCTTTTAAAAAAAAAAAAATCACTCTGGTTTCTTTGTGTTATACAGAATGGGGAGAGGTGGGAGTGGAGACCAGAAGATCCTTTCTGAGACTGTTGTAGTAGTCCACGTCGGTGACGGTCGTGAGGGACAGAGAGGGGACAGGATCTGGAGGCCAGGCCAGGGGGATTTCCCAAAGGTTTGGGGGTGAGAGAGGAGGCAAACAGAGGGATCAAATGTGACTGTTGGTCTTTGACGGGGGCAGCCAATGGAGCATTGGGACTGTGTACAGCAGTGGGCATTACATGCATCACGGCTAAGCCCATGGGCTCTGGACTCCAGTTGCTTGGATTGAAATCTAGGTCCCCAGCATGGGTGAGATGAGATCCTATTAGTACCTATCTCATAGGTAGTGAGGATTCAATGAGTTAATATTTGTAAAGCAGGCAGAAGGGCATCTGATCCCTTGTAGGCCTGTTTGCTGTTCTAGAAAACAAGTCTGGCGGGGAGACTCAGAATTCTGTTTTGGTGACAAACAGGTTTCTATGTCGAGAGGGCCGCTCGGAGGAAGAGTCAGGGATGGAAATAAACATGGGGAGTCATCTGCGTATTGATGTCATTGAAAGCTACAGGACTACACGAGAGTTCTAAAGACACTTTAATAAATGTGGATGATCATGGACTCCTCACTCTTTTAGGGATGATGTGAGCCTGCCTTTGTAAGGAAGAATCAATCCTTTCTTAAGAGGGAGGCATAAGTGTATCAGTAACATAATTTCAGGAGTGCACCTTTCTCCCACCCTCTTTTCTTGGCTGCCGAGGTGGGGGTGGGGAAAGGTCTTAATCACATGGTGGGCGGGGGGCTTGGTTACAGAATCTGTTTTCCCCGTGAATTAATTAAATCCCTGCAGTTAGTGCCATGGTACCCATTCTAGGACAAGATCTACACCTCATAGGATGAAAATTTTGATGTGAGGAAATGAGGAGCTGGGTAGGGTTAGGTTGGGTAGAATTAAATTTCAAAGCACTAAAAAGAATTTTAGCTGTCAGAGGATTGAAGGTAATTCCCAGAGGCAATACTTTGCATACTGATTAAGCAATCATGACCTATTTAGTTTGATTTATACTGAAAAGAAAATCTATGATATGTTAATGAAGGATCTTGGCATATTTTAGTCTGTGGTAGGATTCAAGTAGGAATAGGACTGGATGAGTAGAAAGAATTGCACAGCATACTGAAATTATCCCCTTTATGGAAAGATAACCATACAGTAGCAGGTCAAAAGATATCTGTATTCGGGGTTTGTTGTTGCTGTTGTTTTTGTCATAGTTTTGTCTTGCTTTGATTTGAGAGACTTGAAGAACACACACCAAAAATTCCTACCACCTCCTTTTTTTGTTGTTGTCTTAAGGGGTTTTGTTGTTGTTTGTTCTCTGCTGCTTTTTTGTGTTGTCTTTGGGCTTTAAAGAGGCATGGGGGAGGTGGGAGGCTTTGGTGTGTTAGAGGTAGGGAGGACACAGGAGGAGAAACTGAATCTCTTCTGTAGGTAGAAGGAGTAGGAATTCAGAAATGCAGCGTTCTCATGGGCTATTCAAATGGATAGGCTTCATTTTAGTAAGTGTTGAGCCTTCGGTAACCCATGACATTTCTCCACTAATAATCCCCCCTCTAAGCTGTGCTACAGACCAAATGGTAGGTCTGCCAAGGGGAGAAGGTTTTGGGAAGGAATTTAAACCATTCCATCCCTTTGCAATAATTAATAACTTCATCCTTATAAAGAGTAAAATGCAGCATTAAAAAATGCGCGGTGGTTGAAAATTGAAGTTTCGTTTGTGATTTATTTACTCTTTGATTTTGTGCTTCTTAGACTTCCAAAGCATTACAGTCAGTAATGACTATTACCTCTTCTTTTATGAGGAGCCCCTTGTAGCACCGGTTGAGTTGGGAAGTGCCAGTGAAGATGAAAGACCTAATTTCAAAAGACACACATAGTCGATCTCTCAGACAGCTGTTTATTCTGCTTACCTTTTGCCTTTCATCTTATCACACAAAGCAGGAAGTAGGCTCTTCTTTTCCAGGTTCAACTGGTAAATCTCTTTTGGTAACATGTTTAAGGAACCTTCAGAAGAAAATAAGCCTAAATACTTCTGTGTCTTTGGTGAGATGCTGCATGGGCAACTGTTAAAACAATAATCTTCTTAAAATCCCGTAACAGAAAATGTATTTGTGCTATCCAATATCTTCTTATCAAAAGACTTATAATTTTTAATTCTTCTATTTGTGTGTAAAAAAAATGCTTTAAGTCAAAACGTTTTAGAAGATATACTTTCTCCTTTTGATTACTGACACTACTTTCAAATCAGTAAGACATGACAAGATGAACTGCATGAAAAGTCAATAGAATGCCTTTTATTTGGTTTGCAGAGAACCTTACCTCTCCCTACTGAAGATCCCCTTGTCAGTGTGCCAGCCAAACAGTTCAGCTGTTCTGGCCAGTAAATGTTATCCATTCCTTGAAGAAGATGTAGCTTAGGGGCGCCTGGTGGCTCAGTGGTTAAGCGTCCAACTCTTGGTCTTGGCTCTGGCCCTGATCTCAGGGTCATGAGATCAAGCCCCACATTGGGCTCCCTGCTCAGCAGGGAGTCTGCTTGAGAGTCTCTCTCCTTTTCCCTCTGCCCCCCTGCTCGTGCTCTCTATCAAAATAAATAAATCAATCTTAAAAAAAAAGAAAAAGATGTGGTATACACACACACACACACACACACACACACACACAAAATGGAATATCATTCAGCCATGACAAAGAAGGAAATCTTGCCTTTGAACAACATGGACAAATCTCAAGGGCATTATGCTAAGTGAAATAAGTCAGAGAAGGACAGATACTGCATGGTATCATTCATATATGGAATCTAAAAAAATTTTTTTAGAAAGAAGTCAAATTCTTAGAAGCAGAGAGCAGAAGGGTAGTTGCTAGGGGCAGTGGAGTAGGGGGAAAAGGGGACGGTTGGTAAATGCAAACTTCCAGTTACCAGATGAATAAAAGTCTGAGGATCAAATGTACAACAGTGACTCTAGTTGATACCTGTATTGTATAATTGAAGTTTGCAAAGGGAGTAGGACTTAGATGTTCTCACCAAAATATATATGAAAACATGCGAGGTGAGGGCTCTGTTAATTAAGTGGGAGGAATTCTTTCACAGTGTATATGTATATCAAATCATTACGATGTACACTTTAAATAGCTTGCAATTTTGTCATTCATACCTCAGTAAAGCTGAAAAGAAAAAGGCTATCCATTCCAGCCAAACGATCTCTGAAAAGTAAAGCCTGTGCTCCCATTGACTTTCTTTTTTTTTTTTTTTAAAGGATTTTAGTTATTCATTTGAGACACAGAGATACAGAGAGAGAGAAGAGAAAGCATGAGCAGGGAGAGAGGCAGAGGCAGAGGGAGAAGCAGGCTCCCCGCCGAGCCAGGAGCCCGATGTAGGGCTCTATCCCAGGACCCCGGGACCATGACCCGAACCAAAGGCAGATGCCTAACCATCTGAGCCACCCAGGCGCCCCTCCCATTGACTTTCAATGAAAAGTAGAAAGTTTACTTATGCCCTAAATTTAAAAAAAAAATCTCCCAGTAACAAATTTTGAATGAATTAATGCATATGAATATGTGGTAAGTGTGAGCTACTATTTGCTAGCACGGTTACACTTTTACCAAAAAAAAAAAAAAAGGTTCAGCCCTGGACCAGATTCCAGCCTTGTTGGGACCCGCAGGCTCCTACACAAAGCTACTGTTTGCTGGAATCACTTTGGAGCCCACGAAGACAAATTGCCCTTGCCTCGAGGGCAGGCTTCCGTGGCCCTCCTCCAGAGTCGGGAGCCGCACACTGCAAAGTCCTGACTCTCTTCTATCGCTGAAGTCTGGCAGTCAGCCTGGACTCTTTCCTTCCTCTGGCCTCCTGTGGCTCTTACTCTGGGGTATCCAGGCCCTGGGGACACAGGGATGTTGAATGAGATGCAGCCCCTGCCCTCAGGAAGTATAGGCAGGTCACAGGCAGACTGGAAACCCGTAATTACAACAGAGTGAAAAATGTGTTTGGAAAGAGCTGTGCAAAGTGCCTCACAGGAACACAGACGAAAGGCACATAACGCAGACTTCTGGGAGCATCTGCTCCCATCTTTCTGCCTCCCGGTGCACAAATGACAGCAAGCTGAGAGTCCCGTAACATTTTGACGTTTATTTCAGGAGAATGTAGTTGTCTCCTGTTTCATCAAGGATGTAACTCAGCAATGGTGTAACTTTATATTTAGCTTGAGAGACATCATCTAAAATGCTAAATTACCATTTCCATTTAAATTACAGGGTTGTCAAGTCAATCAGAAGGTTGGTGTTTACATTGTTTTTCTTTATTTCAATATTATTGAATGTAATTTTAGGAGTTTTAGGAGTACAGACTGTGTACCGAATTCCATGGCACAATAAAGAGAATAAGATGTAAATACAACGACATCCTTCAGCGTTTTCAGTGGCCTGACAGGAGGGTCTTTTTTCAAGATGTGGGCGCCTTGCCTCTAGATAGGGATATGTATGACTTCATTCAGTTTTAAGCTCAAGCCCAATTAGAATGCAGTGTAAGCTTACAGGGTCTGTGCGGTACACAGCTCCAGGGGGACCCTTGGCTTACACTGGATGTGAGTAGTGCTTCTTAGAGCTTTTAAGTGCCCTGAGCCCCATGGCCTATTTCTCTCGGGATCCCCGGTTACTTTGTTCTGGGAAACCATTTCTTCCCATATCACACTCTCTCCTTGCCCCCTTCCCCCTAAATCTCTTTCCCTCAATTACTGGTCTCTATGTAATGTATGTAGGATGGCTGGTAATTGTTTTTAAGAAATGTGGTCGTTAGTCTAGGGAGGAGAGGTGTAAAAATGTGGGGAAAGAGGTACATCTTAGAAGTCTTAAGATGCAGTATTATTACTTTTCTCCACAAATACTTGCACTATAGACAGCTGACCTCACTCACCTCCAAATGTCTGTCATCTCCAAGGCAAGGAGACGTTCTGCAGGAAGGCAGGCACACTCATCCTAGCCCTGTCTCTGTCTTTAAAAGGTCACACAGTTCTCTGGGCCTCAGTCCCATCATCTGTAGTCTGAAGAAATTGGACTCTAGTGCCTTCCAGATTTAACATTATGTAATTCTCAGAAATAAAGAGTAAACAGTCCTAAAAATCCCTCTTCAACACTCCTTTGAGCTCTCCAGATGGTTGATTTTAAACTTTAACATTTCACATGGGTATAGAGTTGCATTTTTCACGGTGAGGACTTAATGTCACTAATACTTCACTAAAGTAGTCAGATGCCCGTGTATACCCACCACACATTGTTCTATAGAAGAGGAGTGTGTTTACAACATAACGTAGCTCGCTAGCACTTATTGCTTACTAGATGTACTTCTCCCTGGCTAGCTGTTTTGAAATTAAGCCATCGAATGCAGAATGTGATATACACACACCTGTTCAAAAGTCACCTCATCTCAAAATTCGAAGCATTCTCAAATATATAAAGTTAAACTACAGGGAACAGTTTACAAGAAACAGTTACAAGCAAAAATTAAATATTTGCTGTAATTGCAAGAAATTCCTGTAGAAATGCAGGAGCAACGCAAGAAGGAATTCTCTAACTAGTCACCGATCCCAGCCTGACACAAAGGTCATGGATGTTGCAGGGTCTTTCTTTACTTTTCCCTTGAGCCCCCTTTCAGGCCGTACAGAATCAGTGCCGGGTAGATGCTCAGTGTACTTGCTTCCTTCGCTTTTCCTTGGTTCCCTTTCCTACCCATGTGTCTGCCCCGCCTCCAGAGCCCAGCTCTATTCTGCCGACACCCACTTGGCCAAGGCCCCAGGGATCTCTGGCCCCGACTGACAGCAAAAGGTGGCTTTCACAGTATTACTAAGGGTGTAGGCTTTGCTCTTTTTAATTTTTCAAAGTGGGGCATTTACAAAACAATAAAACCCTTTTTTTCCCCCAAATATGGTGGGATCGTGTGGCAGAGCAGCTGGAACAGAGGTTTTAAGGCAGGACGGGGCCTAGTATGTCCATGGACTGGCAAGGAGGTCCTGGGGGGCTGGAGCCAGGGGAGCGAGTGGGAAGAGGAGGGTGAGAGGGCCAGCTCATGTAAGATCATCCTGAGGCCCGTTGTGTGGACTTTGACTTTTACTCCAAGTCCTCAGTCAGTCTGGTGGGAACATAGGCCGATGAACAGACAATTGCCGAATTATCTTCCTAAAACTGTTTTGGAAAAAGGTCACTATATTATCTTAAGATCATGTGCCTTTCTTATTCCCAACCGTAAATATTAGAAAAATAAGCGAAATACTAGTTATAGTTTGCCCTTTTCTTGATAATTTTACCCCTGAACGTAAAAGCTGAATCTTCATATTGAATATGCATTTTCTACTTCCTGTGTTACCTTTGATGGCTAACTGTTTCCTTGCAAGGGTCTCTTTGTAGAGTTAAAACACACACTTCTTTAAGAATGACTTTACTCTGAGAGCACGTCTGCTGCTTGTGATTACACATCTGACCTGCACGTTACGCTTGCATATGAGTATTTTTCCTGAATTCAGATGTAACGTTCTGACTTTCTCACCGATGAGTGGCAGTCAACCCATCATCCCCAGACAATGAATAGAATCATGAACTTCTGTGGACCATCTTCCTAAAGCTGTTTAGAAAAGGAATTTTCGAAGTAAGGAGGGAGAAGGATGGAGAATGTTCTGTGGGCAGTCGTGATGTATAAACTGTGTTTCTGTTGTTCTGTTTTACTTCTAGCTACAAGAAAACACACGAAACCCTGAGTCACGCAGGGCAGAAGGCAACTGCAGCTTTCAGCAACGTTGGGACGGCCATCAGCAAGAAGTTTGGAGACATGAGGTACTGTGGGAGAGATCCATGGGGATGCTGCTAAGCCTTTGGCCTTCTGAGGGAAGGGGTGCTTTCTCTATTGGCTGGTCTTCCTAATGTATTCTTTTTTAATTGTATTAACATGTTACTCGGCTGATAATGATTGGTGACTGAGATTGACTTTAATAATGAAGAGTTTTCTGCCTGCTGATTTGCTTAGTAAGCCTGGTCCCAAGCATGCCCTTTCCACTAGGACATGACCTAATAAAAATGGGAGATCTGGGTTTCCTTTAATTACTGATAACAAGGGGGGGGATTTCAAAAGAATGCAGCATATCCTGAATTTTATTCACTAAAATTTAAACAGTAAGTTAAATACGCATTCAGTGGAATATGCTCTGATAAACTATTCTAAGTTACATTTTTGTATACATCCATCTAGGATCTTTTTCTATGCTAAATACATACATACTTATTCTTTTATTCCAAAAAAGTACTGTGGTATACAGTCCTTGCACATTTGGGTTATTTTCAGTATTTCATTATTATATAAAGTTAGGGTGAACGTCAAGATTTTGAACTGAGAACCAACTGTCCTCACTATAGGCGCCAGAAAAAACAGTGCAGTTTTGACCATTTTTATTTTTTACATTATGTTTTAGTAAGTTATCTGCTATAGAGTTGTTACTTTCATTTTTTTTTTTTGCTTGTTTAAATACCTTTCATAGTTTATTTTGAATTTGGTGATATATTTGGGAGACTTTTCTTTATAAATCAATTTTATTTTTCTCTCTAGAAATCAAATTCATTTTTTAAAAACTTTTGAAGTATATATTTTAAATGTCTTCCTTTTAAAAAAACTGCATATAATTTCACTGGATTCTTAAACTTTACTACCCTACAACTTTGATACCTAGAGGCAAATATTTATATTGTTGTGTTTAAGTTATTTTTGGCTTCATACATTACTGGATTGTGCCCCTGTACTATCTTCACAAGTTGGCCTTCATGAGGCTAGAGTTAACTACGTGTGCATGAATCTGAATTACATTGTTTTATCTTCATATTTATTGATAATGTGATAATGAAAAGCAACTGAAATTTTTCAGAGGCTGCATGTGATGAATAGGTAAACCTTCTGGATTATTAATTAACCCTCATTTTATTACAAATAAAATTTGCTGTCATGTCAGTGGCATTAAAAACGTTTAAACTAATTAAATAATTTCCCCAAACCTAAAAATACACTCTTACCTGCTATATCCAAGAAAATATATTTTGCCATATTTATAAAATTTGTTCTCCACATTCTTAGTTGAAACCTTTCACTGGAACACTAGAACCACCCCATGATACTAAAGTGTTATTTCTCCAAATTTAGGAGACTTTACAAATACCGCTGAAGCCTATTTAAAGTACATATTCCAGATTCCACCTCTCCGAGATCATGCCTCAGTGGGTCTTGGGTGGAGTCTAGGAATCTGCATTTGTAACACGCTGTTAAGTGGCTCAACGTCAGGTGGTTAGGTTATGAGGAGGCCACATGTAACTTAGCTCACCTGTACCCAGGTGTTCTCAGTTACGAAATGGGGATGAGAGAAGAGAGCCTGCCATTTATTAAGCACTCAATAAATGCTAGTTTTTATCCTAAGAGACCATCTCAGTTACAAGGTGACCCCACATAATGGAAATGAGGGAGTATACATTAACAGGAGGGCACTGTGGTATTTCATAAAGGTTTTGTTCGTTTTTCTAAGTGGAAAAAAATGAAGACCCTTTCACTTATGCAAGTATGTTAACATATTCATGTTCATACACTAATTGGCTATTACATCAAGGTTGTGTTGACTTCTTTTTTTCTGTTTCAGTGTAGCTTTGTTTTAGGGTAATGAATGATCTATTTTCCAGAAGTTTCAAACTTTTCATTAATTGTGTCTCTATATAGAGGATACAATACTTTCATTATACACTGTGGCTAAAAGTACTGGGAAGTATGTCACTGGAGACTCAAATATGGTCCTGTAAAATGTTGTAGAGTTTGCAAAATTCAGACCTATATTTTTCTCAAACTAAAACATCTAGCATATATAACTGAGGATCAGTCCCTGTGAAAGCAATGAGTTTTAACAAAAAATTTTCAGTTTTAAATTACGCTAGAACAAGTAACATATGTGAAAGTCACATTTGAAAATTACTTACATTCTGTATAATAAAGATTTCTAAATGACAAAAAGGAAGTTTTTATTTTTCATTTAAATTGACTTGCCAATTTATAAAATGATAAATTTAAAAATTATATCACATTTTACTTTGAACCCTTTTTTAATATAAAATATCATTTTTTCCTATATTCCTGTTATTTATACTATATAATTCTGTGCGTTCTGGGAAAAAATTTCTGAACTTGTTCAAAAAGATTGCCAGCAAAGTTCAGATACCTCTCAGTTTTTTTTTTTTTTAATTATTACAAGTTAATACTTACAGATTTTAAAAACTTAGAACTTGGGCCTTTTAATAAGTTAATGAAAAGCACTCTGTGAGGATTTAAATTGATGTGTTTTATAAAAACAAGTCATATTTTTCAGGCTAAGGTTCTCATTTTATCCTGATTGCCGTTGACTGAGTCCCCATAGCTCCATTAGGGAACTGCCCTCTCTCTTTCTCTACCTGTAAAATACCATTGTTCACAGCTACCTAACTAAAATGCTTCCTGCAAAGGTAAAACAAGGACACATTTATGAACGTGCTCTGAAGCAATGCAAGTTCTTGGAATCGTTTTTATAATAATCCCGGCATCTTCTTGGAATTTCTCAGTCATTTGTTCAAACCACGTGTGAACAGGTGGAGATGAGGCTCTTTGGAGGAAGCATAGAACTTTTATTCGAGTCCAGCCATCTCTGTATAGTCATAAGAGATGATATGAGGACAATAGTTAGAAGTACAACTTATAAGAGATTGATATAGTAATTGTTAAGACACATTAAAAAGTATACTCCCAAAGAGTAATGAATGGAGTCACGTCATCTTTGCTTTGGGGCTCTTGAGAGGGGGGACAAGGGCACTGAGGTGCTGATATGCTAACTCTGGTCCTGCTCTCTCTTTTGCTTCCCTGGGCTGCAGGTCTCACTCCATCGGGTAAGCGCTGCCTCTAGGGCCCTACTGGCCCCCTTGCTGCTCCCTTCCTTCCCAGAGTCCACTGCTGCCTTCACACCGTGGGTGTGCCTCAGCCAAAACACTGGCTCTCCTTTCCTGAGAGTGTTCGTGACCAGAGGGTGTAGGGCTTCTGATGTGATTGAATTTATTTAAGCATCTAGTTATCTCATTTTGGAATCATTTATGCCAGTTTCACTGGCTGAGCAATCTCTTAGGAATCCCTTCCTACATTCTCAATCCTTCCCGCATTGGCAGAGGTCCTCCGTATTGAAAGAAGAAAAAAAGAAAAGCAGAAATTGAGAGTTGTATGTTTTTATGAGACGTGTAAAAAGTAAAATCGAGAAACAGAAAATTGTTGTGTTTTTCTGAACGTCTTGTGACTGTTTCTTATGTGGATGGTTCACCTTCAGCTTTCTGTGCCTTCTGAGGTTGAAGAGGGGAAAGGTTACCAGAAGATCACACGTTTGGAAGTGTGCAGTTGTCCAGTTAAACCCTCCTTCAGCGGGAATCTTATGATATATTTTTTGGGGGGTGGATTTTTTTCCCTAAGAAAACTGCCTATATTTAAAGAGATGAAGAGATTGATAATGCTGATGAATTTCTTTTACTAATTCCTTTTTAAGTGTAATTTCTGGGGAAATATTTGCCTATATTTTCTAAGTGGAGTGTCTAAGTGAGACCATAAGAACTCCCTGAATTTTTCTGTCCTTTTCTTTCTGAGTTCTAGTAAAGTGCTGCCCATACTGATGACCTCAGTGGATATTGTCGGGGAAGGGTGAGGAGTTTGATCCCTTACTGTTAGCTTCTTGGGAGAAGATGCAGGGATGGTGTTGGAAAGTGTAATGGGGGAGCACTATCCCAGGAACAGGGACCCCATACATAGGGCTTCCTCCTTTATCCCAGCCTGATTTCTGAGTGGAACTCACAAAGTAGTAACAGGTGATCCGTCAGCGGAAAGATGAGCCAGCTACCATAGGATCAAGAGAGTGAGACGGCTGAAACTCAGAATTCTCAGAAATGTTGATGTATTTGTACCAGATATCCTGGAATGGATGCAGAGGTCCCTGCTCCCATGTTGCACTGTGTGGATTGTATTTGCCTGGTATCTGTTTCCTTGAATGTCTTCTGTGAACTACATATATTCCTCTGGAGTGTTCCTCTACAACGGAACCATTAGCTTTCACCTGCCTTTGTACCTTCCTAGGTACAGCCCTTCCTCTCTTAATGAAAGAAGAAAGAAGGGAAGGGAGTGGGAGTTGAACCTGGGGAGGATGTCCACAGGCTCCTGGGCACACCTGGAGAAACCAGACATTCTCCTCAGATTTCCTGGCCTCCCGGGAACCCACAGGATGTAAAATAACACCCAAAGAGTACACCCAGTGTACTCTTCCCTTGTGCCCTTGAAAGCTGACCGTGGCCCATCCTACCCAGCGAGAACAAGTGTCATCTTGGTGGGCTGGGCAAGGAATACTTAAGACAGTTGAAATTGCTGTTTTAGAACCGTGAATAGGAAGTTTCTCATGTACTTACGTTGTGCTATCTTCTTTTCTCTTTTTTTTTTTCTTCTTTTAATCTGCTTTTGCCCTGAAGCTACTCCATTCGCCATTCTATAAGTATGCCTGCTATGAGGTAATGTGTGTAAATTACTTTATATAATATCAATGCAGAATGTGTATGTATGAAGTATTACTTTGATAGTTACTTTGCGGGGTTTTACCCCCCCCTCTTAATATGAAAAGAAATGCAGTGACCTTCCTTACTCTCTTTCCTGACAGCCTTCAGGAGAAAGGGCGGACAGTTCTGTTGAAGTAGGGTATAATGGGCTTCGGCTTCTGACCAAACACACTGGCTTAAGTCCAGTGTCTCCTGATGTGTGTGACCTGAGACAGGTTCCTTACCTAGCTCAATGTCCATTCTCTTAACCTGTTGTGTAACATAAAGTAACCTGTGTGAAGCACTTTCTTAGCGCAGGGCTTGGAGCCACCATGCCTGCAAAGGCAGAAACACGTGCCTTACTTCAGCAGAATTAAACGCAAGCCTGGGAGGAAGGCTAAATGAAGGGAGTCACAGGCTGAGACGACTGCAGTTGTAGAAAGGGTATCACCAGGATTTCTTAATGTAGGCGTTAAGGTGAGGTGTCTGTTAAGCAATGAAAATTACTAGCTGGGTGAAAACTTCTGGGAAAGACATCCCCCACTCCAGGTTTGTGTAGCTTGGTGAGGCAGTCAGATAAAAGCACACTAATAGTAACAGGGTATCGAAGAATGAATGTCAGATTGGGGGGGGGGGGGCGGTGCATCAGGAGACACAGATTGTAGCCCAGCTCTGCCAAGAATGAACTTTGCAGCCTTGGGAAAGTCACCTCAGTGATATCAGTTTCATCATATTTAAAATAAGAGGCTAAGACCAGATTTACTGCTCTTCCCACTGCTCTTGCCCTGGGCTTCCTTGGTGGGGGACGCGTAGGGGGGCCATCAAGCCTCCAAGACCCTTCCCTGCTTCAGTCTGAACTGTGCCTTTTCTGCCTGCTTTATAGTACGTGTTGTGGTGTGATATGTTAGAGAGGGGATTCGGTTGCTCTAAATAGTTTGAGACCACTGCAGCCAAATTCTTTCCAGGGTCATTGGTAGTTGTATGTGATCTGATTAAATCTGAGTAAACAGTTTCTCCCTGTTCTCCAGCACACATTCTAGTGTAATTAAATTAGAGGAATGTCTGTTTTATTATCCTGATGATGTTTCTTCCACACTGAGGTTATTTGGAAATTTAGCCACAGTATTTGATTTCCCTAATTTGGTGGTAAATAGGGAGCTTAGATTCAAGATTGCTTAGTCCATCTTTGAATGACTTGCACCCCCTAGCATAAAAACACTCAAATTGAGTAGTGCAACCTGCAGCCCTGAGCTTCTTTATTTGTAAGCTTTTTTTTTATTAACTATTTTTTTAAAGATTCTATTATTTGCCAGAGAGAGAGAGAGAGAGAGAGAGCACAAGCAGGGGGAGCGGCAGGCAGAGGAAGCAGGCTCCCCGCTGAGCAAGGAGGCCCATGCGGGGCTCCATCCCAGGACCTGGGATCACAACCCAAACCGAAGGCAGACACTTAACCAACTGAGGCACCCAGGCATCCCTGTTTGTCAGCTTTTAAGTGTCCAAAGAAGGGCTTGCAAAAAATTAACACGGTTTTGCTTTGTGAATCCATCTAGTGGCTTATGGGTCAAATGTAGCCCTCATGATCTTGACTGAAACTAACTTTAAAAAAATTTTTTTACTCATCTAACATATACCCATGAACCATTAGGCTGAACTGTCCGGCCACTGTGGGCTTGTGTAACTGATCGATGATAGGCAGGCATGTGAGCAGGCTTGCCCACATAAAACCTGCGGTGGCATAAGGTATCAATAAATATATACCGTTGAGTCATTCAGGTGCAAATTCACTAATACTTCGTCATGAAACAGCAATATTATGGAGGATTACTCATAGGAATTTGACTCATGCTTGTGTTGTTTACAAGATGTGAAGTCACAAGTGGACTCTCTGAACTCACCATTGTCAATCCCTACAGCATAGATGCAGATACATTTCCGACCATCTGGAGGGTCAGAGTCTCTGGAGGTGATCTCTAACAAAGCCAAACTCAGTCCAAAACATATTATGTACGTTAGTTTCCTCTTGATCATATTAGAGCCATGCTTCATTCCACACCAGACAAAGAAGCCCATCTATTATAGCCATTCTGCCTTATAAAATTCCTCTAGGCCATTCCTCCTATTTCATTTTGCTTGCACTCAAGAGAGAATAACAGGTGGCTTATCAAATATAGTAACATTCAGTTGAATTATCTGACCTGAAAATGATGGCAGTCATTGTTGCTGAATGCTGACATGGATACAAGATTTAAGGTACATTTTTAGTACCTTCTTGGTTCCTGTTTCTTTAGTTGGACCTGGGGATATCCTTTTTAATGGTAATGATGTCATGAAATCATGTCATGTGGCCAAATCCAGTCTAGGAAACCAAAAAGCACCAAATGAAGCACCTAATGCTTACAGTAACAAGATGTTGTATAGAGAGTATTTAACACAATGAATGAGTCACAAATAAATTGTTAATAGACTGCAAAGATTTTTGTTTGGTAAGAGAACAAAAGTATATCCTCTGTAGAAGGAAAAATAACATGTGCTCATAACACCATTTTGATCAAGCATTAGTCAAGTAACAGGTATATTTCAACATAAAATAATGAAAGCATTGACTCTCAGAAACACTACTTCATGGAAATTGACAAAATGATTACTTTTTAAGGCATGGAAGAGAAAAATTTATGAACATTTTTTTCCCCCTTGAGTTATTTCTGTCTTGTCTCACATTTACTGAAATAAAGAACTTTACAATTCCAAGTGGGAAAACTCTAACATGACATTCTTCAGATAGACTTTCCATTGCTTACCAAAAACAAAAAACCAAAAACCCAAGCAAAACAAAAAAAACGAGTCCGGAAAAGGGGTACTGTGATAGTTAATTAGCAAATGACGAATTAAGCTATCATTCCTTCGAATCCTTGAAAATGATTTCCAGTGCATCTTGGAATTATTACAGTGGTGTTATTAACAAATGCTGTCCTGTTTGTGATATGACTATTTTACTTAGAAAATTGCCATGTCAGATTATGGTTTGTAGATCTAACCTAGCAGAAATGAAAACAAACTTTAAAGCATGCTTGTCGTAGGTGGCGAACCGACAGCTGGCTCTGGTGCAGAGATGATGTTTACAATTAAGAGCAGAAAGCCAGGCAGCTCGGTTGCTAAGGGTCTTTGGAGCTGACCTCTCTTTTTTTGTTATTTTAGGAATTCTCCTACTTTCAAATCATTTGAGGAGAGGGTTGAGACAACTGTCACAAGCCTTAAGGTACAGATGAAGTGAATTTTGTGTCATGGGGTCCCGTGAATCAGGACAGCTTAGTCATTGTGGTTAATTCTGAAGGCAGGACCTCCAGCATTCGGTGCAGCCAGGAAGAAAGCCTTGCACAGAGTCTGTCTTTTTCTTCACATATAAATCTGTCAGTAAAACCAGTATTGGAGAGTGTTGCTGGATCCTCACAGAGTTGTTCCCGCAAACCATTCGGGGGTGATGACTTGTGAACATGAACGGGGATTTGTGTTCACATCTTTGCAGGTTAGAACTCTCTAGTGCTGTCCCCTCCAAAACTGGTATGTGAGAGAGAGAGCATTGCGGGTAGGATCGAGGGTATGTGAATTCTGAATTTAGAGGTTAATGAAGGGTCTCCAACAGCTCATAGCCTCTCTGGTTTGCACATGGACTAGCAAAAACGAACTTGGCCCCCTGTGTTACACTGCCTTCCCCCTCCTGTCGGCTACCCAGACTTGTTTACTCCATTCCCAGACCGAGCACAGCACAGCATGATGATCACAGAGGGAAAATCAAACTGAGTCACAACGAGCATTCCTTTGTAATAACGCATTTGATCCCCAGCTTTAAACTGAAAATATGCCTGTGTCATGGGAGGTGTTAAAAAAAATTTCATTGACTTTATCATTTGAGTGTAGATGAGTTCATCTACAGAGGAAGAAAGCACAAATAAAATCAGTCTTGTCTCAAAATGAGACTTTCAAAACAGGAAAAATCATTGAAACGACTATGTTTTTAAAGATACCAGCTAAACAGTGATTTAAATAGTCTTGATATTCTTATCGCTATTTAGTAGACAGTCCATTTCTGTATTTCCCTATCTGGGAAAATGAAGAATGCAGGGGATCTTTAAGCAGATCAAAGCAGGCATGTGCACATGCTGATCATCCAGCTGCTTCTGAATCCTCTGCCACCATGTGCTGCCTGATCCGTCTGTGAGGTTGTAAGGTATTCCTCACTAGAGCTCCTGCATGCTCTGATTGTGGCTTGGAGAGTCTTTCCTCTTAGGGGAGGCTCTTTCACACAGTCTCCTACTTCTGCTTTATCGGGTCTGGGATTAGATGTTTAAGGCCCAAGAATGAGATTATTACTCAGCATTTCCCAGGCCTTGCTTTCACTTACCAGCACTTTGTAGTCGTGCGATTCCATGACCCTGCTTGTCAACATCATTGCTTATTGAGTATCTGGGGACCTGTAGGAGCCATTGAATTGCCCCGGTGTGTAGGGAAAGCTTTGATAAGGAGGGACGTGCAGTGCCTGGAACATTTCTATTGCTAGAATATCAGGTTTCAAAACTAAGGGTTCAGAAAATCCTAGGAGTTAATTCCTCAGCATTTGGTTCCCAGCCTTAGACAGTGGAGGGAGGATGGATTCTGTTGCTTGTTAGACCAGTTCTGACATAGGAGAAGTTGTACTTTTTAGGTTTTCTTTAGAAGAAGGAGATACGAAGAAGCAAAAGAAGAATAAAGAGCAACCTTTGCTTTTAGGAAGCTCTGGTAAGCTCACAGCTCACGTATGATTTAAGTGTTTGATCCACACTCTGAGCTTCTCACTTCTCTCACTTCACTGGGATGGAAGGTGTAGAGCCTGCTTCCTCCCTTAGGCGTGCACAAAACTAACTCAGCTGCCCAGATCCTAGCCTGTGTCAAGACTTCCTGAAAGTGGGTTCCATGTCTTAATGATTGTCCCTGGGGTTTAACAAGACTCACATCCCACCCACCTCCTATGTCACAGCTGATGCCTACTTCCTCTTTTTCTGCCCACCCAGGCAGTGGAGAATAAATAGCTAATAATTGTGCTTTGTGTAAAACTTCCCACTCACTCAGTCATTGCAAATTCCTCATTCTTTTTTTTTTTCTCCAGACTAAATAATAGATGTTTAACCCTTCTTTATGTAGTTTATTTGTCACATAGTTCTGTGTTCTAAATTTTCTCCAAAATTTCTATAATGGTCTTCAATTATGGATCCCAGGGCTGTTTCCGGCTGACTCACAAATCAGTAAGGATGAATCAGTAAGGAAATGCCTCGCAGGTCTCTGTGCTACGGTTCTCCTCACACATACTGCTTTAAGCTTGATTTTTAAAAACATCACTCAAATGGAATCCTGTTCATATTTATGTAATATGAGAAATAATGTTCTGCTGGGAAAGGAGGTCCGTTCTGACCATCTGTCACACACACCATGTGGCATTTATACTGATTGTTCTTCCTTTATACCCAGTTCTGTAACAGCTTGGTTTTCCATGTCATCACCATTATATAAAATTTAGTCCTGTTTGCCTAGATCCTTGGAATACATCACTCTCTCACCTGATGACATCTCAGCTGGTTTCACCTATACACTCAATGAGCGCACTTTCTATTTCCTCTAAAACAAGCAAGCACAGCTCTGATGAAACCATATTGTTATGTTCCACCATGTTCCACCATGTTCCACCAGGGAATCATGAACAACTGCATCCCTTCCAACCATTCTGATCATTTAACCTTCCAGTCATTCTTCAAACCATGTCAAGCAGACCATATTTTTAGTGCACCTCTTTTTGATGAATACTTTGCATGGCTTTATTTAAAACCTTAAGAAGAAGACAAGATATACTTATTACTTCTTTGTGTCTTCTCAACTGGCCATATTATTATGAGAGATTAGGCGGCCCAACTCAATAATTCAAATAGAATTTTATGCAAACAACAATCATAGTTTTGGGGATAAAGTGACAAATGCTTGGATGAAGAGCCATTATGAAGGAAGGGGTCCAGGAGAGTTTTATTGTTCACATCTTTGCTGAAGCAACTTCTCACCTAAATAATTGCTGTGTACAGTCATTCAACCCACATGGTTAGGAAATCCCTTTATTCCACTCAACCGTCTTGGTTAGAAAACCGCTTCATTGCACTCCCTTTTTTTTGCCAAATTGCTTTATTTTAAAACGATTCCCACCTTTATTTTTCTATTTTGATTTGAGAAAAATAAAGAACTAGGAGAAGAGAAAGCAACAAAGCCCAAAAGAAAACATCAGTAATTGGTAGTCACTTGATTCAAAACTGTGTGTGACTTCTGTTGCAAAACAGAATGCAGATACAATAAAGAGGAGAATGGAACTCTTAATAGAGTAGATTACGTTGAATTAATCTTGTTTCTCTCCAGAAAGAAAAAAACATAGTGAAAAATCACGTAGTTGAAAGCAACCCCTTCTTCTTCCCACTGCTGAGATGACACAGAGTCGGGGAGGAATCAGTGCTCAGTGCCAGAGGTCTGCAAATTAAGGCCTGTGGGCTAAATCCAGCTGGTTGCCTATTTTTGAATGGCCTGTAAGCTAAGAATGGTTTTTATATTTTTTAATGGTTGAAAAAAATCAAAGGAAGAATGCTATTTTGTGACGTGTTAAAATTAAATTACATGAAATCCACATTTCAGTGTCCATACACAGTCTTCTGTAAACACAGCCATGCTCATTCACTTATGTGTTGCTTTTGGCTGCTTTGTACAATGGTTGATTTGAGTATTTGTGACAGTGACTACGTGATTCCTAAGCTTAAAATATGTGTTATCAGTCACTTTCCAGAATGAGTTTCCTGACCCCAAGCAGAGTGGAAAATTTCACTTAGGAATTGAATTTAAAGAGGCAGAGAAGGATTTTAGTGACAACTGGAGAAAAGTGTATGCTTGTTTTGGAATGTTAGACTGGTTTTAAAACCTGGTTACCTTTTGTAAAGGGCAGACCAGGCAGTGAGTGGATACATCCCCCAGCGTGGCTTATGTTCCTCTGAGTGATCACTTTGGTGTCATTGAGGAGTAGACAGCATTTTGGGAATAGCAACATTTTCTATTCTGTACCTTTCTTTTCCTCAACATGTTTTTCCATATTGTTAGTGGTTAAAGGAAAACCAGTGCGACAATTAATAAGACTTGCATTAAACATTAAATATTCTTTTGAAGGACTTTTTAATATGGAATTTTTCAAAACATTTTACCCATATTTCTTAATATATTTCTTATTAATTGATTTCTTCCTGATTTTGTTCTTATTACCAGTAACAAGTACACAAAAAGGGAGCCTCCTAAAGCATCAGAACTTTGCATTTCAAGAGATAGCCCCTCTTGAGGGGCAGCTGCCTAGAAAGATGTGAAGTGGCCAGTGCTTAAGATCTGAGTCCTGTCTGCCTCTCAGAACAGAGACCAGAAAGCATGTTCAATGGAGCTGCTCAGCCTTTTCAAAAGCCATTTGTCAGGGATCCAGGTAGCCTTTCTAAGTCCCAGTAGGAAGCCTAAATTGGAGTCACTTAAAGGTGTTTATACACTTTTTAAGTTGAGGGAATTTATCTAAAATCCAGTTCTGTTTTGATTACATCTGTTCTCAGGGCGATGTGTAGACAAATCCACAGATCTGGATATGCTCCTGAAGGGGTTGAGATTTTTAGATGTCAGAAGGGATAAAGAGCACTGCTAAAATTGTACGGAATTGAAGTTTTGGATCCTCTCCCAGATCCCAAGTATGAATGGCATTCTAGCACTCTACTAAAGGAAACTAACTTCTCTACACCCTTTACGTTCCCTTTCAAGAAAAAAACTATTTCTGAATTCGAGAGTAGCCCGTCTTTACACCAACATTGCAGACCTGATGAACTAACTGTACGTTTGCATCTCTGCCCTTTCAGACGAAAGTAGGCGGGGCGAACCACGGCGGAGGCAGTTTCGAAGAGGTGCTCAGCTCCACGGCGCACGCCAGCGCGCAGAGCTCGGGGGGCGGGCCCCGGCGGGCCGAGGAGGAGGAGCTGCATTGCTAGGGCCGCCCCCTGCAGCCGCCCCGAGCCCCGGCCCCGCCCAGCCGACCAAAATCCCGCTGGGAAAAACCCAGGCCTTGACCTTGTTCTTCAAATGGCCTCTCCGCGGAGTTTAATAAAATGATTTCCATTTTGTATTTGTGTTAATGATGGACCACGTGACCATCACATTCAGTATTCGTAGATTCTCATAATTTAAAATGTCCCCACTTGAGCAGGTACAAAATTGATCATAACCCTTATCTTTGTGTAATTCAGCGTATATTTTCCAAACTCGTAGCTATTAATGATCGGCTTTGGTTCTCGCTTGGACTCCTTTATGATGTGCATGTCTTTGAAGGCTGAGATTGAAGACCCCCTTCCAGGTCGGTCAGGTGGGCGGGATAGAGTTTTTTCTGACCCTCTCCAGCAACAGGATGGGTTCACTGCAAATTTCATCAAACTGCTTGTGATCCCCCTCACTTGCATCAATTATGTATGTTTGTTTAAGCAATTAAAATAATTGGTTTTAATGAAGACTTTGAATTCTTAATTTCTTGACGTCTTCAGGGGCAGGTAATGACTTTAAAAGATGGTAGCTATGAATCTGCAGATGCTATTTTTTTTTATAAGATTTTATTAGCATGAGCAGGGGGGAGAGGCAGAAGGAGGGGGAGAAACAGACTCCCCTCTGAACAGGGAGCCCGAAGCGAAGCGGGGGCTCCCGCCATTCTCCGATGCTATTTTAAATCAACGTCTACTGCTAATTTGGTGAACATAAGAGGATGTGTAAGTAATTATAACCTCAGCGACCCTGCTAATTCTAAAATTCTCTCTAATCCACCTAGAGTAGCAAACTGAGGTAAGGGAGACCTGAAAGGGGGTGGCCAGAAAATGGAAACAGTTCTGCTTCCCCTTCCATTTTGCAAATTGCTCACATGAATGAAAAAAGCATCATATTAATACAATCAGGTTTCTGCAGGAGTTTTTACCTTACATATCATATGCTTCTTTTCTTCTAAATGGGGCCTATACATATGTTACTAGGTAGCAGACACACATCCTATAGATGCAATTTTTAAGTGAACACAGAATTGACCTATTAAAAAAGCAGTTTAATATATATATATTATTCATACAATATATATTATATAATTTGTTATTCATTGTTTACTTAGAAATATATATATATTTTTTTAATTATTTTTTGATGTAGTGTTCCATGATTGTTTGCGTGTAACACCCAGTGCTCCATGCAGTATATGCCCTCCTTAATACCCATCATCAGGCTAACCCAACCCCCCACCCCCCTCCCCTCTAGAACCCTGTTTGTTTCTCAAAGTCCATAGCCTCTCATGGTTCGTCTCCCCCTACGATTTCCCCCCTTCATTTTGGGAAATATGTATATTTCTACATAAAAAATATATATTACATATATACATATGTATACATACATATATACATATATGGCATAGTGAAATAAAGCCAGTCTGAAAAATTCTATTCAAATTAATGGAGGACAATCCACACATCTAACTGAAAATCAAGCTAGTTCAAAGCCATATAATCTCAGGCTTGCAATCTTAGCAGAGATAGGTATGGGGCTATAATCTTGAACCAGGGTGGACAATGAAGCCCTGCCAGTAGGATCACTGGCATTCTCCTTAACTTAACCTTCCAGCATGTTGGTTGAAGCCAAACCCTGTCCAGCTGGCTTGTAATTTGCTCACCCACCACTGCCTGTGGCTGTCAATCTCTGTGCTCAATTTGCAGTTGCCTGGTGTGTTTGAAATGGTCACCTTTTATAAACTCACTTCTCGACTGCATTCTTTTTGACTGCACTCAGCAAACTGCACCGTATTAGAAAAAGCAGAGTTACGGTGCTATACACAAATATCCTCATTCACCTACCGATTTCTGCACAGGTAAGTCTCAGCCTTACATATGACCTGAAAGCATAGTATTAACAGTGACTAGAAAAACAAGATAATTAGTGTTCATGTCTCAAAGTTTCAAGTACATTTTAGCCTCTTATTTTAAACCATTCTCAAAACTTTGGATTTCATCAGTTTTATAAAAACTATTCATGTCAGCTCTGTTAAAGTTTTTTATGATTATTATTCACTCTGATCTAGGAGTGAGATAAGAGACCATGACACGAGTAGTCTTTCCTTTCGTCAAACGATATGTGAAGAAGTCACATTACTGGAGCGCCAGGGTGACTCAGTCGTTAAGCGTCTGCCTTTGGCTCAGGTCATGATCCCAGGGTCCTGGGATCGAGCCCCGCATCGGTCTCCCTGCTCCGCAGGAAGCCTGCTTCTCCCTCTCCCACTCCCCCTGCTTGTGTTCCCTCTCTCGCTGTGTGTCTCTCTCTGTCAAATACATCTTTCTTAAAAAAAAGTCACATTACTCCAGTCGTTGGTAGGTGGGTAGCCAGCATAGACGTTTCATTTTCTCACTGCCTAATCACTCAAGAGCTGCCGGTTTCTCCCTTACTTTTTGCCTGCGCAAGCTCCTCCTGACTTGACTTAGTTTTATCCTGAATTTCCCTATTATGTCCAGCGGGGCTCAGTTCACACACGGTAGTAGTTTCTCCACAAGTGCTAAAAGGTATTTTCAAGCCATGGGCTTAACCATTTACTAAAAAAATCAAAATGACTTCAGGTCAACACCATGTATACAAAATTATGTCACAATCCCCCAAAATTAATATCACAACCCTGATAACTTCGAATTCCAATGTGAATTGTGATTACAAAATAAACTGGCTTTTTTTTTAAGTAAGCAGTTCTGTGATGTAACCATTTGCCACTTTTTAAATACCATTGCTTGATGGAAAATACTCATAAATTTACGCTACAACTTTATCTTACAACTCACATCTCATGAAGACTATGACTGTTGGTAAGTCATGTCAGCAAAGCAACCTGCCTTACTCTGAATTACATACACATTTTCTTACAAAGCTGTTCTTGAACCGTAGAAAACAAAACAAACTGCATGCTTTATTACAGAACGTCTTGACAAACCACGCCATTCACAGTGGTCAACGTGAAGAAAACACTGGAAGTCTAACCTGCGGCTCTGTCACTGTTCATTGTTCCAGTTACCTGTTGGGGCTTGAAAGCTGTTGCACTTGACTGCAAAACAGTGCATAAGGTGCTTGTGAACTTGAACCGCAACACCCCCTCTCACTTAGTATCAAATTGGAGTGTGGGCGGGTGTGGGGGAAGGGCAGTGGCCCTAGGGTGAAAAAGTGATTTCAACATGAAATGTAAAAAAATGACTTCAAACCTGGTGTTCAGATATAATTTCAAACTATAATATTTGGCAACATCTTATGGTTGCTTGATAATCTCTAAGAATGGTAGAATTCTTTATTCTACATGTCTACCTGACTTTTAGTTCATACCATAAAGAGTACATATCAAGGCAATCCAAAAATAAGATACTCAAGTCTCCCACAGGAATCATCCCAACCCCACTTTGAATATGAAGACTGGCAAACTACTTAAATAAAACTGCTGGGTACAGAGGATGCTTTTCCACCCGGCACTTCATCAGTCATTTATCACAGAGCACGTATCACCACCAGACTGAGATGAACAGGTTGGACATTCTGTTAGAATTGACGTTTTTCGAATAGAAGGGCATTGAGACTTACGTAGCAGCTGGTGAAATGCCAGTCCACAAGGGAGAAACAAGGAACTGTTTTTGAAAAAAAAAAAAAAAAAAACCCACCCCCATCCCCACCCCAGTCAGCTCCCCCGCCTGAGCTGTGTCCCCTCCATCTTCCTCTGCAGCCCTGCCTTTCCACCCCGGCCCTTTTGAGTGGGGTAGTCTCTCTTCATTGCAAGGTGGTAACGCATTCTTTTTTGTTGAGTTCAACCCAATCATCGTGTTTTGTACCACATCATAATTATAGGGTTTGTTATTCAGAAGATCAATTCCAGGCAAGTAGCAGGTATCTTCCAGGAGAAAACAAAAATTTTTTAAGTGATAATGCTCAAATATTTGTAGACTTGGCTGGTGAATTCGATAGCTTTTTCTATTGATTCTTTTTCTATTGATCTTCACTGCGTTATTAAATAGTATTTATAGCACCATTACATTTTCTTTCTCTTCTTAAACCTATTACCCCAGTTAAGGAAGATTTAGAACTAAGTGTGAACTTGGTAGGTAGGTGGAAAATGGAGATGATGACCAGTAGGTGACCAGTAGTATTAAGTCTGACCCAGTAGAGGCTCCCTAGTCTATGAATTTATGAAATTACACCAGGCAAAACATCCCACGTAAAGCTTCAGGGCCACAGAAAATCTTCTGGTTATAAATATTTGAATTCTTATCTGTAATTATTTTATGGGTATATGTTCATGCCAGGAGAAAAAAAAAATCCAAAATTCTGATATGATGCAACAGTATGTTGAAGCCAAGCAGCATTGCTCTTTTCAGTGCAGAGTAGCTATATGTACACGTGTGTTGCTTCTGAAGAGATCATGCACTTTGCTTCTGGCAGATTGGGTATCCATGGATACTGCAGAGTTTCCAAAGAAACGCTGCCTAGAATATTCTCACCACACCAGACTAGCAGGCCCTCACATGGAAACTGACACTTGAATTAAAGGGACAGGCATCATTGCTTCACACCGAAATACTGGGCAGGTTTGCATGGATAGTCTTCTTTGCCTCACCATTCAGTGGTTGTGCATCATTTAAAGGCAAGCAGGGTAGGTTACTTATCCAATGAAAGGAAATGGGAAGAAACCAGGTCTGTGTCTCCTACATAAGGTGCAGCGACCCCAGTAAATACTCTTCTGATTACAGATTTCTTACCTGGTGATCAATGTTCTTATAAATTAAGGTCTGAATATTTATACATCAGACAGGGAAAAATTACACAGAGGCAGACAAGTGGCATTTGACATTGTGTGCCTGAATTTATCCCCAAATGACCAAATGGATTACGGGGAGAGGCAGAACCTGTTAACAGGTTTACAAGTCTGTGACCAAGGGCCTAAAACAGGTCACAGTGAAATGAACAATGACTTCACAGAGTGATCGTCTGAACAAGGCAGCATTTCATAAATGCATTGTGATACATTCTTTTCCTTGGATCCTTATCACTAAGTCAAGCTGAAGAATCTGTTCTTAAAAGTCATCATAACTTAATTTTCCATCATTCCATGAATCGGGCCTTCAGGGTTGTGGGTTATTAGTTTAGAATAAAATGATTTAAAATCTCCAATAAATATGCCAAAGCTTAAGGTTTCAAAAATTTATTTATTTAGTTCATACAAAGCTCCCCCCGCTGCTCCCAGCCTTCATCCAGGGCATTTTCAGGACCACATCCTGTTCTTAGCTTCTTTTATTATCCAGATTCTATCACACGTTTCTTACCAGAGTCCAGGCAATGGAAAATAAACAGACTCACATCCGGGGAATCAACACAGCAACAGTGGCAAAACACAACACCACGAAAGGGCAAAACACAATGTCTGTTACAGGAGTGAAGCAACAGAGGACTCGTCAGGAGCTCGGCTCACTGGTGGGAGCTGCTATGTTGGCGTTTCTTTCTGCCTCAAGTTCAGAAACAAGCTGGACTATCTCAGGGTGACTGAACTTTCCTGCAAGGCAAGAAGACCGGGAAAAAGATACTGACAAGAGAATCCATCAATGTCTCCAGCTTGATCCCAGGCTTGTCGGGGCTCGACTCTGAGATTCACTCCAACGCAGAAGAACACAACTCCAGGTCCTGGGGAGGGGACCACTTGGAGATCATGCTCCGTCACCCCAGATGCCACCGAGCACTAGGGAGGAGGCTCGGACAAAGAACTGTCCCATTAGGCAGAGCTAGGGGAGACTGCACCAGGCAGCCTCTGAATGTTTCTACCGGGAACCACAAAGAAACTCAGGACAGCAGCCAGAGAACTGAAAGCAATCCCTGCCCGTTCGGAAACTGCAAAGGACGGGGGAACCAAGCACCTACATACAGAAAGACTAGTAGGAAGGCAGAAGGCCTAGGCTGTCCCAGGATGCAAGTGTGCCTCTTGCAAACACTTCTACACCAAACCCCACTGATCGGTGCTGTCTTCCCTGCTCATCAGCCCTTCCAGATTGCTGCCCTGGGCAGCAACCAACCTACAAGCTATCTTAGGTTCAAAGTGGCCGGCACATGGGAATATTACACCCACCATCCTTCCTTGTGTTTTCATTTTTTGGTTTTTGTTTTTGTTTTGCCAGTGCCTTTTGTTTTTTACTGTTCATTCCACATTTAACTCTGTTCCATTTATTCCCTGTTCTCAACCTCTTCTTTGAACGTTCCCTTCACTTTCTTGCCCTGATGTCTGGCTCATCCTGAGGATATGGCTTTCCCTGCAGCCTTGTCACACAGTGGCCGCTTCCTCTCTCACATGGCTTTTGTCACTGGGCCTGGGTCTGCCCTCTATGTTCCCCTTGCCTCCAGGCCACTCTCTGCCCCACCATGTAAAGCTCATGCTGTCAGACTATTACCGCCATTCCACCAAAATGGCTCTTATTGAGGACACACCAATTAGCTCCACATTGCTGAATCTGATGGCTCCTCCTTCCCTCTTTTTTTTTTTTTAAAGATTTTATTTATTTATTTGAGAGAGAGAGAGAGAGAATGAGAGATAGCACAAGAGGGAAGAGGGTCAGAGAGAGAAGCAGACTCCCCGCTGAGCAGGGAGCCCGACGCGGGACTCGATCCCGGGACTCCAGGGTCATGACCTGAGCCGAAGGCAGTCGCCCAACCAACTGAGCCACCCAGGCACCCTCCTCCTTCCCTCTTGAAACGCTTTCTTCCCTTCGCTTTTGGGGCCCCTGATTTTCTCCTCTGAAACCTATTTTTCCCCCATCTTCCCCATCTAGTGGCAACTCCATTCTTCTATAGCTGCTCAGACCAAAATCCTTGGACTTCTCTCATAAACACCACCACACAAATCTTGTCGACCTTTATATTCAGAATACATCCAGAATCTGACCACTCCTTCCTTTTTCGACCACTACCACCTGGCTCAAACCACGAGAAGACCCAGTCAGTCTCCTTGCTTCCAGCCCAAGGGACCCTTTCAAAACCTAAGTCAGATCAGGCTCGTCCCATAGGCTACCTTCTCCAAGGGTCCCCATCTCGCTCAGAGCCCACGCCAACCACCTCTGCTGGCCGGTGGGCGGGCCTCAGCCCACTTCTCTGGCCTCACCTGCAACCCTCCCCTCTCCTCTCCTCTCATCCACCCCCGCAAGCCGCACTGGCCTCCACGCTGTTCCTCGACACACAGAGTTTCAAAAAGAAAAGAGAAAAAGCCTTAAGTGGTGACTGAGTTAGAGAAATAAAAATGTGTTATCAAACTAAAGCCTTTATGTCCCCTTCAAAATCCTCATAAGGGGGGCACCCGGCTCTCAGTCAGCAGAGCATGCAACTCTTGATCTCAGGGTCAGGAGTTCGAGCCCCATGCTGGGGGTACAGAGTACTAAAAAGAAAAATCCTCATAAGGGTCACAATGTACATCTTCACCTCTCCCTAACTAAACTTGTTTTTTCAAGCATTATTGGGATAAGTAAGAAACCACTCTTTACATCAGTTACATTACTTACAATTATTAATTTTTTAATAGAGTAGTGCATCAGAGTGGAAAGTAAAGTGAATTTTAATCTCAAAACTCAGCTGAGGACGCACCATCCTCTTTCTCAGCTCCAGTGTCTTCCTCAATAAAATGTGGAGTTTAAACCAGATGACCCTCCTACCTCCCATTTTTTCATTCTACTAGGAGTCTCATGTTTCATTTTCTATTTTTCACTGTGAATGTATCAAAATAAGAAATGATAGTGTTAAAATGCAAAGCACCACACAAACATGACTTTTAGTTACATTATTGGCAAAATATGCTATCTTGGAACCCAGTCATTGCTTAGAATAGGCTTGCAAACCTTTTCCATAAAGAGTAACACAGTAAATACTTTAGGCTTTGTGAACTATGTGGTCTCTGTTGCCAACTACTCAATTCTACTCAATTCTGCTGCTGTGGTGTAAAAGCAGTAGAGACAATACATAGAGAATGAGTGTGGCTAAGCAGGGTCGGGCCTGGTTATACTTGGATGGGAGTGTGGCTGTTTCCATAAAACTTTATTTATATGAACAAGCAACAGTGCAAACTTGGCCCATGAGCCATAGTTTGCTGATCCCTAGTTTAGACTGCTATTCTATTTAACTGAAGTCAAACATTTCTGAGCACCACCTCTAACAAAAACAGATGAGACAAACCTCGTCTTGGCCCTCAAACAGTTTACTATGGGGTAGAGTGAGCAACTGGGGGTTTGGGAAGAGACCCAACAAAAAACATCACTAAAGAGAACGCAAGTCAGACTGTCACAACACTGTGGAAAGCTCTAGACCAAATGCAGATTGAGCAAAAGGAAGGGAACACCTAAATCTGACAGGGATCAGAAAAGGAGACCAGGGAGAGGAGTGGCCTCAGACCGCACAGCTGTTGAGCACAGACGTTTTAAAAATGAAGATGTAATAATACCTATGTGTACAAAGAAGGGAAACACTGAGTCCTGCAGGATGAGCTCGTGACCTGGCTGGCAAAGGTAGGAGGTAATGACAAGAATCCAATACAGAAATAACGAGGGCCTTGTCTGACGCAGAGGAAGTGGGGCTGGAAAAGAGGGAAGGAGAGTCGAATCCACCTCCTGATGATGCACATCATATCCTGGAGCACAGCCTGTGAGCTGGGAGCCACGTGACATCCCAAAAAGTCCCGGACGGGCAATCTCTAGCAGTGCTCTCAGGGGAGATGGGGGCCAAGCTGAGCCTGAGGAACTCCGGGGGACGAGAGACAGAGCTGTGCTCCAGGGAAGCGCCACGAACCCCAGCCAGTTCTACAGGCTCTGAGCTTCACCAGAAATTGTATCACAATGAAGACAGTGAAGGCTTATTGCCCGGTATTATCCTAAGCACTTCAAGCGAACTAATCTACTAGATCTTGAAATACCTCTATAAAGTAGATTCTATAATTATCCTTAAAGTTTTTTTTAAAGTAATCTCTATACCCAACATGGGGCTCAAACTTACAACCCTGAGATCAAGAGTTGCTTGCTCCACCGACTGAGACAGACAGGTGTCCCTATAATTATCCTTATTTTAATAACACGGAAACTAAGGTCCAGAGCTAGGTTAAGTAATCTGCTGGAGGTTACATTGGGTTATATGGGGCAGAACTGGAACCAGCTGAACTCCAGGTCCATGCCATGAAGCACTATAATGACAATGGCAACTTCAACGGTTTGGGGTTTTCTACTTTCAACATCTCTTTTTCTACCTCCATCTTCTATGACTTTACTTCTATAGAGCACTTCCAGATTATAATGCACTTTCCAGACATTCTCTCTTTTGAATCTCAAAACCCACCTCTGACTCAAGGAGGGTAAACTTTATGCTTTCGGTTTCTCAGGGAGGGCAGAGAGAGGCCAGGACAGGCACTGCCCGGGGCACAGAGCCAGATGTGACTGTGAACCTGGCTTGCCGCTCAGAGCAAAGGGCAGCAGTGCTCTCACGCGCCAGGCCGCCCCCCACCAGGAAGCCCACCACTTCCCTGTGGAAGGAAGTGTCATTAGAAGGTAACCGACAGCGGATCCCACTAACGCGACGCCACTCACTACGCTAGGAGTAAGCCCAACTAAAACGGTGTTCACTGAGGACAGCACAGAGTACCTGCTGTGGAATCATAGAAGTCCTGCAGTCTCCCAGGTTTGCTCTCGAGGTTCTCATACTCGGAGGCCTGAAGAATCATCTCACATTGGTCCAGCTGCTTCACAAACCTGGCTTCTGCACTTGACTGGGTCTCATACTCCTAAGGATGAAAGCAGCACCATGAGAAGCAGACTTGCAGCTAAAAGCATATTTTGTACTGGCCACCCCTCCCGACCACGCACAAACCCCTCACAGAGCCGCGGCCTCCGAAACTTCACCCCTTACTCTCAGCACTCCGGGCAAGAAGGGAGTGCTGGCCATTCTGCGTATTCCGCCAGAGGCCTCCAAAGTCTCTTCTGTTCGCATCGATGCTCCAGGGCGCCTTCTCCCCGACTGGTACCATGTCTTCAGGATCATTATTCTTCATCCACCGCACTGGTGGAGCTCTTTTTAACTTCAAGTTAATATTTCATCGCATGCTTCTCAAATTATTTCCCTCCCCACTTAAAAACGATCAAGCTTCCTTTTCAAGGGCATTTCTAGCTTTCTTATTGATTTTGGCTGTCCCTTTACAATGGAAATCTCTGTCCTTGCTTTCCAAACAGGTCCCCCCGGGGTGTGACTCCGGAGGACACGGGCAGGATCTGCGGGTTCTTCGTGCAATGGCACGTGCGTGCACACGTACTGGTGACAAGGTGGTGCTGAAGGCAGTGGATGGGCAGCGGCTTTTGTCTTTCCTCTGCCTTCTGGTCTTGCCCTCCTCAGTGCAAACCTGAAACAAGCAGCTCCGGGAGGGCTGCTTCGTAGAGCATGACACATGTCACACAACCCCAAGTCCCAATTAATACTATATAGAATCGTTTTTCTATTAGGACCAAAGTGTTCCCAGCTGGTTTCCCTGCAAAGTGCTCATTTGTAATTCCACCCCAGATGTGCCTGGATAATGAACCTGTCATGCTTTCTTGGCAGGGTGATGTGATGTGACTCACTTAAGGTTTCTCGGTTTTTATTAGATGCCTTATTCTTATAAAGGCAGCTATTTGGATTTTGATAGAGCTGAAAATTGTACAGGGAAATCATTTTAATATGAAACCAAATACATTTTGTTTTATTTCAAAGGCATTTAAAAATAATTATCTTTATTTAAATGCTTATTCACATTTATAATTATATATTTATATTTAATAATTCAAGTTCATTATTCAACAAAAAAGAAGTCGAATATACTCAAGGCATGGCAGTTCAGGGTTTTTCTCTATTGAAAGTAAGAAAAAAAGATTTCAAGACGATTAGGAAATGAGCACCCACTGTATAACAAATTCTGGTGAAATTACATGTTTCTTTTAAAAATATAAATTGTTGGGTTTTTCCTCAAAAAGTAATGGTACAGGCATTTCCCAATTTCATTTTCCAGCAATGAGGCAGGGCAAGGAGAACAGTGAGGCCAAGAAAGCTCTAGAAGTAGGAAGACACCATGGCATCTTTGGGGAACTTACTGCAGGCAGTTTTTCATGACAGGATGCAGAATTAATTGCAGGAGGAAGAGAAGAGATTGAAGGGGGGAGGAAGGGTCAGCTCCTGAAAGGCCTTGTGGTTTGCGATAGAGGGGTTTCAGCTTATCCTGTCGCTACTGGACGTCACTGAAAGGGTTCAGGCCAGAAGGGTCACGATCAGACATTTTAGAAAGAGCATCTTACCCTCAGTGTGGAAAACGGCTAGACTGGAGGCAGAGAAATCAGGCTCTGAGACTGGGTAGCACCAGCAGAACAGCTAGAATCTGGTCTGGCCTAATCTCGTGGCAACAAAGATGGGACAAGTGGGCAGATTTGAGAAATACTAAGGCCGAAGAAGTGGACGAAAGGAAAAGCTGAAAATGACTTCTTAGTTTCTGGCATGGGTAACTCAAGAGGGAGCAAAGGGGAGAAACAGACCCAAAAAACTGACAGAGCAAAGAAACAGCAAAACCAAAACCTAATGAATATTTATAACAAAACTACGGAACATAACATTACCACGAATCACAAAATATACGTTAAGTGGGGACAAATCACTTCCAGCCGTGAGCGCTGCTCTCCATCAGCAAGAGCAAGAGGGCATCTGATGGACCTGAGACTAGGAGAACCTCAGCTCCAGGAGCAGCTCACGCAAGCCCAGCCCTGGTGAATTCACCAGTCTGACCTGCTGGGGCTCCCTCCAGACCGGGGCCCCATAGAAAGAGAAACTGCTGGGGGTGGAATCAAAAGTGAGTGGCGTAAGGATAACAAGAAGAACAAGTCCAGATAAAAGTGGGGAAAGAGAACAAAGCCAGGGGATCTCTGAACGCAGGCCACCATATATTAAAACAAAACAAAACAGAGCAGATGAGGAAGCTCTGTGAAGTTCAAAAAAGTTATCTGGGGGCACTTGGGAGAGCTGAAACCCGACTCTCGGTTTCAGCCCAGGTCACTTCTCAGGGTCGTGTGATCGAGCCCCGCATCCCGTCCGGGTTCTGCACTCAGTGGGGAGTCGGCCTGAGATCCCCTCTCTCCCTCTCCCTCTGCCCCTTTCTCCCCTCTCAAATTAATAAATACACCTTTTTTTTTTTTAAGTTATCTGAACCAAATTTCCTTCCAAAAGTTTGGGAAAACTAATTGTGTATCAAAATAAGCAGCAGAAAAAGCACAGAGATGAGATCCCAAACCAGCCTACCAGAACATAAAGAGAACAAGGAGCAAAACGACATCTCTACAGACAATTCACATCAGAGAGACATCCTTAATTCTTTTCTTAAAGGATCAAATCTGTAAGAAACTACTTCAAAAAGAACTAAAAGATGCTAAGAAAATGTTAAGACATGAAAGAACCATATAAAAAACATCAGAGATAAAGGAAAAAGTCATTTTTGCAGTGAAGGCTAAGCAAACAGAAACACAGGGATATTTAAACATGATAAATAAAACCTTAAGAGAAATAGAAATTGAAAAGGAAGTTAGGTTTAAAAGTCAAAAAGAAATAAAGAGGATGTAAAGGATCTGAGGGAAGGTGACAAATATTAAAGACAGGCAAAGAAGAACCAACATTACAGGTATGTAGGTGTTTTGGAGGAAAAAAGGAAACCAAAGTAAAAGAAAAACTATATTCAAAAAATTTTTCTTGAAATTAATCTTAAAAATTTGAAAGTACATATTAAAAACACACTAAGTAGCTAAGGATATTAACCCAGAAGGACCAACACCAAGACACATTCAAATAAAATTACCATATATATTTTTAAAAAAATCCTTTGGACACCTATGCAGAAACAGCATTGGACATATAAGGAAAATAAAATTATTATTGGACTTTGCTTTATGACCAAAGAGAATGGGAGTAATGTAATGTAATGGTAATGCAACCATCTAGGTAGAGTCCAAGCATAAAAATACAGGAAGAATGGAGACACCACAGGCAAGACAACATTTTAAACTGCTTTCCGTAATCAAAATTGATGATGGTGGTACATCCAACTGTTACTCTGAGACGGGTACATGTGCAGAGAAGGAGAAAGCCTATCTAATCAGGATTCCTTGTGTGGAAGAAAGGGTCATACAGAAGAGGTTAGGACATACCATACGAGAGGTTAAGTGAAAACCGTGCAGTACTGTATTTGAATTGGAAATATCACCATGAACCCACGAGGCATACACACATATATATCCTAACTCTGTCCGTTAAAAAGCATAAAAACAATAACCAACTCAGTAGCAGCAAGCACGCCACTGCACATATTGTGGTCTTGAAATAACATTACCTATTGAAACAAAAAACACAAAACAGGAGGTCTGGCTGAAGCATGTTTGAGATGAATGAGGCTGGATTACCCTGCCATTCCTGCTATCAAGGAAGTGACCAAAGTCAAGTTTCTACCCCACCTTTCCTATATGAACTGCAACCAAAGAGATGTGGAAGAAGCCTCTGCTAATACAATTATTTCAGCTACTAAATGAAAACAAGACAAAAACATTAGTGTATTACAATTCTCAATGCATCAAAAAAACCCAGACATTATGTGCCTCAGGATAAAGAATCCAACACCATCTATGGTTGTGCCAAAAAGATCCAACGTGAGTCTGATCCAGTCTCTGGATTCAGAGGCCAATCTGCAGAAAATAAAACAGAGGAACAGAACTGCATCATGAGTGTGCAAAACCCAGAGTATGGAAAACTCTGTAAGCCAAATGGTCTGGATTCGTCAACAGACAATTTGCAAGAAAGAGAAAGAGATGGGGTGGGGTCAGAGGGGAGGGGCAACTGTAGATTAAAGGAGATTTAAGAGATATATTAAAGCTTTAAAAAAATGGACAGGATTAAACTACAATTTGGAGGATGACCGCTTGGGTGATAAATCTGTGAAGAAATTCAGGTGATCCCTGTGAAAATCAGGGCAGTGGTTACTGTTGGAGGGAGTGGTCGGGCTTGGTCTGGGCACAAGAAAGGGCTTCTAGAGGGGAGTGGCACAGTTCCAAATCTTTTTTTTTTTTTTAAGATTTTATTCATTTATTTGACAGCGAGAGAGAGAGCACAGCAGGGGGAGCAGCAGAGGGAGAAGCAGGCTTCCCGCGGAGCTAGGGAGCCTGACACAGGGCTCAATCCCAGGACGGACCCCGAGATCATGACCCGAGCCGAAAGCAGACGCTTAACGACGGACCCACCCAGGCGGCCCGGCACAGTTCCAAGTCTTGATGTAGGTGGTTGTTACAAGGATGTTACCCTTCCAGTAACTCATTATGCTACACACAGGTGTTTGTGTCCTTTTCTGTGTTTGGCTTTTCAATAAAATGGTTTTAAAAATAATGAAAATGACTGTAGAAAATGAGGATGCCATGAACCGGCTGGGCAGGATACTTAGGTGGAGCTGCCCATTAGGCTGCTGGATTTGTAAGTCTGGAGCTTAGGAGGAAGATTTTCAGGAGAACACTCGGAGTAATCAAGATGTGGCCACTGAAGCCTGGGAGGACTGTGTAGAAGGGAGAAGGCCAAGGAGACAGCCCTAGGAAAGGACCACCGGCTCTGACCCAGTCGGCCAAGGAAGAGGAACACCTGAACAAACTCAGAAAGAAGAGCCCAGAAGGTACAAAAGAAAATCAGGAGGGAGCAACGTCACAGACCCGAGGGAGGAGAGAACTTCACCAAGGCAAGGCAACATCTTCCGTGTGGCCCGGGTGTCAGGGGGCCCCCGGGCAGAGAAGGGCTTGCCGGACGGGGCCGCACCGAGGCAGTCCGTGACCCCCGCACGAGCCGTGCACGCGGGGCTGAGTCACACGGCGGCCTGGGGGCAGTGGCGACAATGCCCTACCTATCCGGTGGCGAAGGGAAGTGGGGAAATGTGTGTCCAGGGAAGTTTATTTCAAAATAGGGTACAGAGACATTATTTACAAGCCTTACAAACAAGCTGAAAAAAGCTCCCATCTGGAAGCTTTTCTTTTCTCATTGAAGGAGACAAGATTACTTGCTGTCAAGGTGGGTGAGGAGAGGCAAAGCAGGTGGGCGAAGAGAGCAATGGACAGGTGACATGGGGCCCAAGACAGGCTGCGTGGTGCCCCAGAGGTGGCGCTGCAGCCCTGAGGCTCAGGAGAGCCTGGGGTCCTGGACGGGGAGTGAGTGACCCCAGTCCCTAAGGTGGCAACAGAAGGGTCCCTGCATCAGCACTCTGCAGCCTCCAGGTGGGACCAGGGAAGCCAAATTATCGAAATGACTCAGACTGGGGTTCTGTGGAGCAACAGAAGAACAAGGAGTTCAAGTGGGAAAGAGATACAGTCTGGGTCCTAAAAGGTAAGAGAAAGGAAGGAAGGGACGTGAGGCCACAAGTCTCCTCCCTCTTCCTTGGGGACCGGCTGGCCCGACTGAAGCGTTACCGGAAGTTTCTCTCTGGCATCTTCCACTTTCCCACCTCCTAATGACTCTCCCTCTGGGACCTAGGATCCGCATGTTGTTCTGCATCGGACTCCCCAATAAAATACTGCACCTGAACTACAAAGTGTCCTTTGTAGGGAGACTTTTTTTAAGGGGTACCTGTTCACCCACTGTATCTCCAACTGACTGAACTTCGGGCAACGTGGAGAAAATTCGGGGCGGGACACAATCCCAGGGCAGGTGGGTATGCCAGGCATCTTGGATGAGGAGCAACTCCTGCTTTGTCTGGGGACTCACGGCGATATTTCTTTAAAGTGAAAGGCAGGTGGTGGAGTGAACATCTTTCTGTGATACTTTGAGAAGAACGAAAATGTTTTCTCTTGACTTGCTGATATTTGATTTCACACTTTTATGACAAAGATAAATTATAATCAAGGATGTTTAATTGTATTAAATAGACACGACCATCTGGGCTGACAGCTATTTACAGTGATGAACAGCTATGACTAACATTTAGAAATCAATCAACAGGCATTTCCTATGTAACTGGTACTAAGTTCTAAGTTCCCCAGACACAGAACGACCATATTTTCTTAAACCAAAATCAGAACATAGAGACTGGAGAAGGGGAAAGATAGAGCTTACCATGCGTCAAGCAATACTCCAAGTCCTTTCATATATTAATTAATTTGAATGCCATACAACCTATAAGATAGGTATACTATTACTGTTGCCATTTTATAAATGAGGATATTGAGCACACAGACGTTCAGTAAGTTGCCCAAGATCACACTGGTAGTAAACAGAGTATGTGAACCCTGGAAATTGGACACTGAAGTCCAAGTACTAATGCTGGACATGCATTATAAAAATGCTTAAGTTAATATGAGTCTATATACTGGGTTGAATAGTGTTCTCCACAAATTCATGTCTACCTGGAATCTATGAATGTGATCTTGTAAGATCTCTGCAGATGTAATCAAATTAAGATAAAGTCATACTGGATTAGGATGCACCCTAATCCAATGACTAGGGTCCTTATAAGAAGAGGGAAATTTGGGCTCAGATACAGACGCAGGGAGAGCACCACTGACTACGGAGGCCCAGACTGGGGCAGTGTGTCTTTAAGGAAAGGAATACCGAAGCCAGAAGAGGCGTCTATCAGAGGAGTTCCCCGGGTGGCTAAATGGGTTAAGCGTCCAACTCTTGATTTCAGCTGCGGTCATATCTCATGGGTCGTGAGATCAAGTCCCGAGTCGGGCTCCTCATTGAGCGTGGAGCCTATTTAAGATTCTCTCTCCCTCTGCCCCTCCCCATCCCACTCACAAACGCTCTCTCTCTTTTAAAAATAAATACATAAATAAATAAATAGAAATAAAAATAGAAGAGGCATCTATGAGAAGCCAGGCAGAGGCAAGAAAGGATCCTTCCCTGGAGCCTTCAGAGGATGGCCCTGCCAACACCTTGATTTTGGACTTCTAGTCTCCAGAACTGTGAGACAATAAACTTCTGTTGTTTAAAGCCATCCAAATTTCTGGTAATTGTTACAGCAGTCCTAGGTCACTAAGAGAGTCTCTTACTACAAATAAGTAACTAGTATGGTGTCCTAAATATGATAAAACTGTAAGTGCTTGTTCAATTAACCACCACACTGCATCATGATATAAAGAAAATGTTGAATGAGGAGGCAGGCTTTGTCACCTGCTACCTAAGAGACCCTTGGACATCGGTTTTCTTCCAGTTTTAAGTTTACAGAATTCTAACAGACACAGTAAAGAATCAAAGAAAGAATACAGAGATAATTAAAAAATAGGTAAGCATATTAAAAGTAGCCACTACAGAGTACCAAAGATATTAGAGAGAGAGGAAAAAGAGAGAGATAGAGAGAATGAATTAGTTTTCTAGGGCTGCTATAAAAAGAACCACATACTGGGGCTTAAGCCACAGAAATTTATTGTCTCATTAACTCTGGAGGCTAAAGTTGGAAATCAAGGTGTTGGCAGGACTGGTTCCTTCCAAGGGCTGTGAGGAAGAATCTGCTCCAGGCCCTTCTCCTTGGCTTATAGAAGGACTCCCTCATGTTCACATGATGCTCCCCCAATATATGTCTCTGTGTCCAAGTTCCCCTTTTTACAAGGACACCAGTCATGCTGGATTAGGACCCACACTAATGACCCCGTTTTAACTGGATTGCCTCTGTAAAAATTTTATCTCCAAAAAATTTTTTAGATCCTATCTCAAAAAAAAAAAAAAAATCTCCAGTTATCATTTCCTCTTTGGAGAACACTTGAAATGATATAGTTATATTTCAGGATGAACAATAAAAATTTGAAATATAATTATTAAAAAAAAAAACCTCCTTCACAGTATCAGTAAAAAGCCCTGTCAATTCATTCAACAAGTATTTATTGCCCACATTGTATATTTTACTAGGTATTGAGAATAAACTATTGAATGGAGAAGAAAAAAATTCCTATCTTCTAATAAGGTCTTATTCGGAGGTACACGTGAATTTTAGGGGTACACAATTCATCCATATGATGGAGAGAAGAGAGGAGAGGAGTATCTTCTTCTGAGGTACCACGCCCAGAGCTAGGCTTTTTCGTCAGATGATTCTGTGGGCTGTGAGAAACATGTACTGTGGAAAGTGATACTCCAGGTTCCTGAAATTTAGGCTTTAACAGGCACAGGATGGGGAGAAATGGTCAAAGAAATTAGGGATAATTCTAATGTTTAACACTCTCTTTACAAAATAATATTAGATATTAGAGATGTCCATTTTCCTGCTCTGTTTCCATGATTTCTAAATAAACTTAAATATACATGTGCCCACCTGCACCGGCACCCACACACACATGCACACTCTCCGTGGAGAGTAAACACTGGGGCTTCTATGTATGCTCAGCCTGTACCTCCGGGCCCTGGTGGGACCTCACCCTCTTGACCTGAGGCAGCTACTTCATTCATAGGGGTGTACAAATTGGTTAAGGAGAGTTTAAGAGCCATGAATACTATTCTCTGTTGAATAAATTTCCATAATTCTGTCTGAAAAATGTGTTGCTGCTTATTTATATGGTCCTCATTTTGTCCCCTCTGGCTCTTAATAGAAAAACGAGCTCCCAACCCTCCTAGAGCATGCAAAGATGACGTTCATGTCAGAAAGCAAAAAAGCTCTCAATTTCTCTCCTCCACATCAATCAACATCCCACAGTCTCACCAACAAAGTAATTTAATTCCTTGCTATCTTCTTTTAAGCTCTTGGCTGGCCCGGCAGCAACAATTCTCAAGGAGGACTGTCACATTCCAAGCGGCCAACTGTGTACCTGGCCTGAGATCTTCTTTAACAAGCTTAATTCAACCAATGACTTTAACCAGATCATAAAACCGTCACTCGTTTTGGGGGTTATCAAGTCACTTAATGCTCTGTATTTTATATTTTTTTCCAAATCCAAAGTCTTTTTGGAAGCTACTTAATTAAATTAAAGGAGATTTTGCAGTAAATTTAAAGTAAATTAATTTTTGTCATTAAAGTAAATTTTGGTAAGATTTTACTGTGTGAGGTCAAGTTACATCAGCTTTTTTTAGCCAGTTGCTGATGGCTAACTGAGAAAATAATTTAACAGATACTGCCACTGTGTTTACAATAATTAGGAAACACAAGGGTACCAATTCTTATAAAAGGTTTTCAAATTCTGGGAGTCTTCACTTCTTAGAGACATGGGATTAGTTTCATAAGCTCGGGGCCATTTTTTTTTTCTTTCTGTGTATGAAATGCAACCCAGCTCCATTCCGTTATTCCTCAATTCATAGTGTTCCAGAAGTTCACTTGCAAGTACATACTTTGGCACAAGGGACTCTTTTCCCTGAAGCAATCCTGTTATACCCAGTAACAGACGCCACCTGAGCCAGCCTCCAGCTAGACACCATGCATATTTTGCCAGATTTAATTTTCACAATTATTTGGCAAGGCAGGCATTAACAGGCCACAGTCTTTTACCTTAAAACCTGTTTCAGTTTTCAGTGTATTTTTAATTTAGAAAATAATATGGTATGGATAGTACCAATTACAGAAAACCCCCTACTGGGGTCTAGGGCAGGCTCAGTTGCCAAACAGATGAATATTTCTACATCAAAGCGTACTGATTTTCACACCAAGATCGGGGCATGGGGACTCTATAAACAGCCTCATGTTAATTCAGGTAAGATTTTACTGTGTGAGGTCAAGTTAGATCAGGTTTGTTTGTTTTTTTTAACTGGTTGCCTGAATTCTGTAGATTTCCTCATTGGGGCTAAGGGCATGTGGAGCTGTATTCTCACGTTCTAGGAGAAATAGGCCAATGAGAGCCAAGTCACTCAGCTGAGGGAGGTGGGATCCAAATCCAGGTCTCTCCAGCGGCAAGCCCTGCCCTCTGTGTCACAGCCTACAGCCTCACAAGGGAAGGATGCTTATGTCATCCCCTAAACCAGCTAAACCACAGCAATGACAGCATGCCACAGACTCTAACCATGGAGTAAATTGGCATTCTTAGGAGAAACATCTATCAAGCGTTCACACCGACACTTCCCAACTTGCCCCCCATCTTCCCAAGTCAAGGAAAGAGCTGATCCAGCACGCGAGGCAGTAGCAAGGGAACTCTGCCGGCTCTGAGGCTCAGGGGTGCGCCAGGCAGGGCAGAGGCCTGAAGATGTGAAGGGAAAGGTGGAAGATCAGCGTCTGCAGGCAGGAGTGGGGAGCAGGGCTTTAAAGGACCTGGGAGAAGTGAGAGTATGAGGTAGTGATGTCCAAGGGTAAGGAGAGGGGCTAAGGACTCAAGCAAGGAAGGGCCAGTGTAGACTGGAGGGAAGTGAGAAACTGCAGTCGACAAGGGTCTGTTTGCTCTTGTCTTCCCTTCACAAATGAAAACCAGCATTAGGAAGAGGGGAGCAATGGGCTTTCTTCGCTCTTTCCACTCTTCCTGCCCTTTCTGTCCAGCCAACCGGCCTCCCCCAGTGCCGTCAAGCACTGGAGGGAGTGAGCACCCACAGGGTCCCGCTCTGCCCTGGGCATCATGGCAGCACTTCACTTGGATCTGACTCAGCCCTAAACCGCCCTTCAAGGTTTCACAGATACGCAACAGACTCAGAGAGGAGACTGCCCAAGGTCAGAGCTACGCAGTGGTGAGGGCCAACGTTCTTTCCAAGGACCAGAAACGGGTGGGCAGGTGTGGGGTTGGCAGGCGGGGGGGTGGGGGTGATGAGAGCAATGCAACAGGAAATCCAGGGGGCTCTGAGTCAAGATCTGTACCAGGCATTATGGCGTCAAGGGAAATGGGGAAATTGGAGGGAAGAAAAGTTTCTATTAGCCACGAGAAATTCCTGCAGCAGCCAGGTGGCAAAAAACAGACACAAACCAGAAAGTAGTACGTTAGAGACAGCGTGTCATGATCGTCTAAGTCAACTAAAACACTGAGGAGCCATATAAATTCCATCACAATACATTAAAAAGCAACGTATCATATATACTTACTTCCCAAAGTTCATAAAGTTCCTTTCTGAGATCCTCTGGGAGGAGCTGGGTTAGCTGCTTCATAGCTTCCTGAAATATCAAACAATTATTTTAATCATGATCACATTTATCTAGTTAACAACTCAACTACAAAAGCCGAATAATGGGCTCAAACTCTCACAAATAGCTCCCCAAAGGGCAGCGGAATATTGGACAATATTTATGGCTTACAAGGAGGGCAGCTGTGCACATTAGAGAAACGTGTGTATTTATTCATATGGGCTTCGCTGAGCATATGTTTTGTGGTCTGCAGCACACCAGACACCAAAAGGACAAGGAGGGGGGTGTGAAATGGTTACAGAAATATCAGAAGTGAGGCCAAGGATTTTACATCTTAAGGATGAACCGCAGGATGCCCACGTAAATTTCAAACATAAACATACTAAAGTTCAAAACAAACCTGAGAACAAGAACAGGAAAGTAACACTGAATTACAAAGCTCAAAGAAATTGTATACTATTATATTCATTTTCTATTGTTAATATTTTTTTTTAAAGATTTTATTTATTTATTTGAGAGAGAGAATGAGAGATAGAAAGCACTAGAGGGAAGAGGGTCAGAGGGACAAGCAGACTCCCCGCTGAGCAGGAAGCCCGATGTGGGACTCGATCCCGGGACTCCAGGATCATGACCTGAGCCGAAGGCAGTCGCTCAACCAACTGAGCCACCCAGGCGTCTATTGTTAATATTTTTATTGCATAACACAAAGCACTACACAAACGGGCAGTTATTGTCATTAACATAAAGGAAATGACACAGGAGTATTTTGTAGGCTCACACATAGGCTGAAAGGGGATATTAAGAGATAATTAGCAGGACGCCTGGGTGGCTCAATCAGTTAAGCATCTGCCTTCAGCTCAGGTTATGATCCCAGGGTCCTGGGATCGAGTCCTGCATTGGGCTCCCTGCTTGGCGGGGAGCATGCTTCTCCCTCTCCCTCTGCCTGCCGCTCCCCCTGCTTGTGCTCTTTCTCGCTCCTTCTCTTTCTGACAAATTAAAAAAAAAAAAAATTATTAGCCACACCATGCAGGTAGTATCTGAACCATTCAACAGCATCCCTGATCACTTCTTGCCCTGCCTCTGTGAACATGTCCAGGGGTGGGAATCTAGCACCTCAGGAATCTCCTAAACGGGCTTTAGGCAGCTCTGACAGAAAATACTTTCTTATATCAAGCTGAAAACTGTCTGTGCAGGTCTCCCACTATGCCTAACTCCAGCCCTCCAGCGTGCCTCCCTCACTCACAAACATAGTGTCAAGTAGGTAGGCAGTGACCCAGCTGGGCCAGAATCTCTGGGGCCATGGGGACTGGTCCACGGGGAGGCCACGTAACTCAAACCAGCCACTTGAGGGACATCTGCATGATTTGTCCAACAGAGGCAAGGAAAAAAAAATGTTACAGAATACAACCACTTCCAGAGCAAACCGTATTTGCCAGGGTCTACGATTGGCTCTCAAAAGTAACATCACCACCTCCAATGGTTTGTAGCAACACACTACCCTTAGTGGGATCAAATTTACGGTATTTTGTGTCTGCATTCTCCCTTGTTCCTTTTTCATAAATTGCCGTAAAATGCTTGAGAAAACCTTTGCATTTTCAAAAATTAAAGGTGTCTTTATAAATAGATCGCCTTTCTCTACATTATTCCCAAAACACAAGTCTGTCCATTGCTTTTGTTTGAAAAGAATGAACCAAATAATATGTATTTACAGGTATATAAAAACCTAAACTTTTAGATCATCTTATTCCCTTTCGGATGATGCTCCCAGTATGGAACACAGTGACTGACATGTGGTCTGACCATGACGGGGAAGGATGGAAACACCGCCTCCATCATGCAAAGGTAGCCTAACACTGAAACCAGCTTTCTGGAGATGACATCCAATTACTGATGTGTATTGATAAACTGCCTGTTGATTAAAACCATCATGTCCTTAAAAAAAACCAAAACCACGGCACCCGGGTGGCTCAGTCATAAGCGTCTGCCTTCGGCTCAGGTCGTGATCCCAGGGTCCTGGGAACGAGCCCCACGCGGGAAGCCTGCTTCTCCCTCTCCCACTCCCCCTGCTTGTGTTCCCTCTCTCGCTGTGCCTCTGTCAAATAAATAAATAAAATCTTAAAAAAAAAACCACAGTAACAAATATGTTGCTGCTCTCTTCTTGAAAATTTAACAATGATTTTCTGGATCTATACTCCTTGATATCATTTGTTATTATACAATCAGATTGCACTTTGAGACCTCCGAGGTAGTCGATATTCCTTGTTTGGCAACATGCGCCACAGAATTATGCCTACCTTTTTAAATGAACCCTCCGAAAACGACTTCGCTAAACTCCGGGGTAGCTGGCTGTGTATGCCAGACTTGACCTCCCCATGGTGAGCTCTGCCACTCCCACTTCTACGGAGTTTCGCCTTGTCCACATACAGATTTAGGGTGTTAATTTTCCTAGCTTCTTCCCGTTAGCAAAGCATGCCAAGAATTTGCCGAAAGTCCTGAGCTGAATAAGCTTTCAGCAAACGTCTTGGGTCAGTTTTGCATCAAGCACCCAGAAAGCATCCCGCATCCTTCAGACATCATTGGTGGGGCTAAGCAGCGAAGGAGTTAACTGCAAACTATAGATTCAAGTGGGGTCTGGGACCTGACTCGCCTATGACTGGCTGCGGAACCCTGAGCAAGGTATTTCACCTCTTTGTCCTTGAGGTTTCGCATCTGTAAAATGGGGTGAATAATGGCATGCATCTACCTAAAGGGCGGTCTCGAGGGTGAAACAAGTAGTACAGACAACGCTTGTGGTATCTGGCACATAATCAACACTCTATAAAATGTTCACTCTATTTTTCAGTTTCTCTATTTTGCCATGTTCACTCCCATCATAAAGCTTGGTTCTTCTCCTTTTAACCTCTCGGCTCCTCAGCAACTCTTAGCAACTTTAACCCTGGCAGATACATACCTCCCATGATTCTGCCTTCTGACCGTGTTTCTCTCTTCCACAAGCAATGTAACCTGCTATTGCTGTATTCCAGCCTCAAGTTCCATCCTGTGGGCTCCTGATGATCCCCGTGAGGCATCATTCACCAACTCGGGTTATAGTATAAAGTCTGTTTTATCTTGTTTAGGAAGGGGATCAGACAACAAGTATTGCTTTTGGCCCTAAATTTTTTCTTCCATGTCCTCATTTCCCCTTTCATCTTAATACCTGCTCCCCTCCCAAACAATCAGCCTTCCAAGTTCACCAAGTATTTTCCCTCCCTCCTACTTCAGTTTAAGTCTTCCTGATGCAGTTGGCTAGCCTCTGGGCAAATCATGCTGCCTGATTCTCATTATGTGCATTCCACCTTGAGCCAAGAAACCCTCCTTTAATTATCTTAATGCATGGTTCAGACATCCAAATCTTGTTCATAAACACCATCTGCATAAAGAATTGTTCACCTTCCAGATCTTTCTCTCTGTTCCCAAATCCTAACCAGCAGCAGCAAGAGGCAATGGACTACCAGCCCTCTTCCAAGCCTTTGGTTTCTTGTCTAAGAACCTCCGGTTCTTCAAGATGCTTTCCCCGTCCCTCCTGATCCTGGCCCTGAGGCCCCTGGGAAACACAGGGGTGGGTAGTGGCCAGGAGGTATAACACGGCCGGAAAAATCCCCATCATTGCCACGACAGGGCGTCCAGGAGGACAGAGACACTTTCTGTTCGTGCCCCACCAGGCCCCTCCGCGAGGTGTCACCGGCCAGGCCTCACTCCTGTCAAAATAGCAGCCGGTCTTCTCTCATCTCCAGGGGCTGGAGAACCTGCCCATGACTCTTTTTTTCTCCAAAAGACTCTGACTTGCTCCTCTGTGGAGGAAGCCTCAAATTCATTATGTACCTCCACGGGGACGGTTTGTCTTTTCTCCCTGCTCTGTGTCACTTTGCGGTCTCCAAGGACCCTCTGGTACTTCAATATACCATTTCTCCTTCACAATGTCCAGACTGACCCTTGAATAAAACTACCCTGCATCCTGAAACGAGCTGTATAATCAGGGCGTCTTTTTCCCCATCCCTTTCCTCTATGTCCTGTCATGGCTCAACATCCTCGGGTTCAGGGCTAATCCTTTCTGCCACTTGGTATCTTGAACTGATTGGTTTCTTTTCATATTAATTCTGCCAATCAATCCAGGAACTCTTTATTCACAACAGTCTAGACTCCTATAGAGAAACAATGTCTCAGCCTTCTCCCTTTTTAGAGGCTGTCATGATGCTAAGCCTATATTCTGGATCTGTATTTTGGCAGGAAGAACGCATTCCTTACACAATTTTCCTTGTTCCCATAATGTCGGAATTCCTAAATTGGTATTCCACGTGGAGCTTCTTGCCTCTGGGGGGATAAAAATACTGCTGACTACTGAACTCCAGTCTCCCCCAGCTCTGAGAACAGCTATTCAAGCCCACCTGCCCTGTCAAAGCATTTTGATGAAGGATCCATCCACTTAGCAATTTAGGACCAATCTCCTATAATAAAAGTAGCTTGCAATAATCCCCGAATTGAGAACCAGCTATTCAACATTAAAAAACAAAACAAAACAAAACAAAAACCAAAACACAAAACCTTCCTGGATTTTCCAACCTCTGCCTCAAATATGTCTTTCTCCTTGGCCCTGGGCTCTGGATTTAGAGCCCAAATTGATACTGATTTAATATTTTTTTGATGTTCATTTCTTACTATTACAAATATTTTTTGTTACTTCTAACCAATAAATTAAAGGACTAATTGAAAATTCACAAGTAATTATAATAATGATTAGACTTGTGATTTACAGACCTTTCTTCCAAAGAGCTTAACCAGGATGAGAATTCCTTCCAGTTCTAGCTACTTCCCTCGTTCTAATGAAAGCCATACTATCTATGTCCACCTACTAATGAGAACAGAAACCCAAGTTTCCTGTCCCTGTGTTAGACAAGGCTGGGAGCAGGCATACACTCCTGATCTCGCGTTAAACAAGGTTGAGAAAAACCACCAGTGTGCTGCTTACTCCAGGAAGACATCCTTACTTCTGGAAGTTAAGACCATCAACCACCCAAGTACAGTAAGCACTAACAGCTTACTCCTCAAGACTCTCGTTAAGACTGCCTCACCAGTCCTGCCAATCCAAGGCTTTTCTGTCCTACACTCTGTGCAATCTAATCAGCGGTCCGTCTCATAAGATCCATCTAACCATCCTCCAGCCCAGGCCCTCAAACTCTATAAATATCCTCTCCAGATTTCCCCTGCCTGAGACACTGCTCAAACTCTGCCAAGGTGCTCTCCCTTACCACCACAGGTCCAATAAACTTAGCTTTGCTTCAGCAACAGGTGTCTCTAGTGGAGTCAAGAGTTAACACTGACCTCTTCTCGCCTATGTTTTTCTTCTTTGGGGATGTTATCTGCTGGTGCTATGTCCCCAACGATGCATTCTGCCATATCGTGAACCAGGGATAGGCGTACACATCTGACCAGGTGAGAAATGGTGAATAACAACACAAAATTAGATTCACTGTAAGTTCCTTCTCTAGACTATTTTGAAGATGCACTTTTTTTTTCTCTACCCTCACAGGGTATGTTAATGCAGTATTTTCTAAAGTAATTATATTCTACTAGCCCACAACAGTTCTGATTCAAAACTTCTAGTGAATACTCAACACAAGAATACATGCATGCAGGGGAAACTGTTAGCATGGATTTTTTTTTTTTTTTTTTTAAATGGCTAGTTGTTTAAGTATCACTTGAAAAGGTTGATAACTTCAGATGACAAAGCCAGGAGGAGATGATCCGGTTATAGCATTTACTTACTGATAAAAAATTCAGAAACAATCATTTCCCCAATACACTGGTTAGATGTCAAAAATGAGCCCCTTATGGAGAAATGGGTGGAGGAGGACAGATCTGGGTCCAAATCCAGCAACCATTTATTAGCTGTGGGACCTTTGCCAAGTTACTTAATTTCTTTAAATGCTTGATTCTGTCAGCCTTCATTTTATCATCTGTAAAAAAGGGACAGTAATACATCATAAGGTTGGTATGAAAACTAAATTTGATCATGTGTTCCTGGCACATGTTGATCATTAAGCAAATGGCCACGATTATTAGCAATAATGATTAGTGATGAGGATAATCACTGTCAAAATAATGGAGGCAGGTCATGATATATACACCCGAGGGCCAGCCTGTTTCACGTGCCTACTATTTCCAAGGCAGCACAAGGCCTAACAACCTCCTCACAGGTGTCCCACCTGCAGTCTGTCTCTGTCACCCAGCTCAAATCTCCCAACGACTCTTAGGTTTGTTATCTCTATTCCACACCACATTTGTCTTGTACTTTTTGCCAAAAATCCCACTTCCACACCATCTACAAAGGGCTCCTCAACTCTAATGAACCTTTGCTACAAATTGATTTACTTATCATTTCCATAAAGACTTTCACTTCCTACCATCGGGGCTCTGGTCATACCCTCCCCTCTGCACACTGGGCCTTCTTCCACTTCTCTACCCGGTCAGCTCCTCAGATTCATTCCACCCTCCTCCATTAAGATCACCCAAGAACACGTGATCTCTTCTATTAGAATACCTTGCTAGTTTTTCCTTAAACTTTTTATGTATTTATCTTTAAAGTAATCCCTAAACCCAGCGTGGGGCTCAAACTCATGACCCCAAGATCAAGAGTCATGTGCTCTACCGGCTGAGCCAGCCAGGTGTCCCAACCTTGCTAATTTTTGAATATAACTAATTTAGGGCTTTTTATAGAAGCCAGTTGGGACCTGTGTCATCCATGGGAGACTTACTAACTGTCTTAATATTGTTCGGAAACTTTGTCCTGTGCTCAAAAAGCATTTTAAACACTTACTGACTGAAGGAGAGGATATCTCTTTCTCAGCTACATCTTGCAAATACCCCTCCAAAAAGTCACCCCACAAACGGGTGCTAGTATTCATGAAAGGGGCTAGATTAAAGCACACGGCATCCTAATACAATGAGAATTTTACACATACCACACCTCACTGTCAAGACCCTGGAAATCCTAATATCACACTTATGTCTTCTTGAGACCATGGCAAGCTCTATCACTTTCCAAGAGAAAACCCAGAATGCAGTTTACAATTGAAGAAATCACACACGAAATTCCCCTTCCTACAGCCTGAACCTGTATGGTCTGCCGCAAATAATTTCTCTTGACAGATCAACTAACCTGCAAGAATTAGCTACAGGCATCAGTCATGAGAAGCGGTGCATACCCACAGGCCAGAGATGCTAACGAGCGTCAGAGTTCACATCGGCTTACCGGTCTTTGTTAAGATGTTTGTCTTTGGTGACCAGAGCCATAACTGCCATCCTGTACATGTGATCTGATACACTCTCTGGCCTCTCAACGTTTCTGTATACCCAGCCAGTCCGGGGGACTCTCTGATGAAAATGAAGAAGAGAAAGAAGCTTATAAAAATAAATATTTAAACTATCTGCAATGCTCGTCAAGGGAAGTCCAAGAAAAGGGTATAGAAGCAGGGTCATGGTTTCAGAAAGTGTTAAAAAAAAAAAAATGCTTAACTAACCAAGTGATCAACATCTGGAATCAAATAAACCGGTGGGGTCAGAGAATAAGAAAGAGGCAGAAATAATTCACAAGTATACAATGCAAGAGTCCAACAGTCAAGTTAGTCTGCATTACTAAGGTGTAAATATTACGGAACATATACGAGTCCTTTAGACATAAAGATAAAACTGTAAAGTATTGTGTTTTTCCTAACTACAAGAGTTGGGACTTTTTGCCTTCAAACAACCCCATTCAACACGTGCAGAAAACACTGGTGAAAGCTCTGAGCTTGAACAAGTGATAGACTTCCCAATTTGGAAGCGGAAAGGAGGAAGGCATTTCTAGTTGCTCCTGCTACCACCAGTCATGATTCTGCCTTCTGTTCAGATCAGGATGTGATCTTGAGAGACTGCATCTTTTCCCCAGGAGTCTGCATTTCTAAAGAATTGTATAAACAGTTGCAATGCAGCAGGACACAGATAATCTGCTTTTAACTTGTAGAAATTCTGCAAAATCACCAATTACGGGTAGAGGAGGCTAGAATGGAAAGGGAGGCCGCACAGGATACAACTTCAGGGTGCACTATATAAAATCTTCTGTTAAAAAAAAAAAGTCTTGTTATTTCTAGAAGTACCTAAGAGGCAGATTTAAAGCACCCCACTTAAAATCTGCCGGACTGACGGATTCTGCTCTTCCCGCCCGCTGCTCAGAGGCCCAGCAGAGGGGCTGTGAGCCCCATGCGTACTCAGGGCAGAAGCAGGCCAGCACGGAGGGTCCCACACATCACCGCGCCGGCTGCTCTCCAGAAACCGCGCGAACGGCTGCCCAGGCCAGCCCCCGGCCTCGCACCAGGCTCGCCTCCCCACACAGGATTCTCGGCGGTTCAGCCTCTACCGAGGCTGGGGTGGGCCCGACAGCCCCACCGCGCTTCCTCCGCCCACCGTGCATTCGCACCCCCGCGTCCTGGGGAGCTTCTGGGCCCACCCCTGCGAGGCGGGGAGGTCGGAGGGAGGGAGGGCGAAGGCCCCAGACGCCGCGAGCTGGAGCTCCAGGGCGCCGCAGCCACCCCCGCCTCTCCCCGCGCGCCGCCCGCCCGGCCCCAAACGGCCCGGCCCGGCGCCCGCTCACCTTGAGCTGCCCCACCAGCCGCAGGAACTGCAGGAGGTTCCGGGCCGCAGAAGACGCCGAAGCCATGCGGCCACGGGTCCCGCAGGTCGGAGCAGGCCGCGCGGCCGCCTCCTAAAGCTCCTCCCCCTCCTCCGCCTCCTTTCTCCCCCCCACCCCGCACCCTCTCCTCCGTTTCCTCCCTCCCACTCCTCCCTCCACTCCTCCCTCCTCCTCTTCCTCCTCCTCCCTCCCGATCCTTCTCTTTCCCTTCAGACTCCTTCCCTTCCCTCCCTCCTCCTCCGCTTCCTCACCGGGTTTTCCCAGACCCCTGTGGAAAAGAAGTGTTCCACCTTCCTGGCCTTGGTGGCTGCCCCCCAGGCATTGCACCGTCCCCGGCCGACGGAGCCTTTGGTTTGTTTCCTAATCTCCGCTTGTTTGCTAATCTCCACTCAACTGAACGCCGTCAAACTTTTAACGGGATTGCAGTTGGGTAGGGGAGAGGCGGAGGGTGGTGTGCCTTTGCAGGAGGGGGAGGGTTCTGCAGGATTGGCCGAAAATCTTGCCTTTGAGCGACTCGGCGTCTGATTGGGGGAAGAAATAAAGAACTCTACTTCAAGGTGGGCAGTCTATGTACATTTTAGCCGAGGCACAGGAAAGGAATTTAGGAGAGACAAAAGCACTGGGAGAATTTGGGACTAGCCATAGAGGGCTCCGGAGTGAAAGCAATCCCATGGTGAAATCACAGCCTCCCTAACATCTCAAGCGCTGAAGAATCCCCTTACTCCAAAAAGCTGGTCAGGGTCTGTCTCTACCATCTGTCTTCATTAAATCATCATCATCTTCTTCTTTTTTTTTTTTTAACATATAATGTATTATTTGTTTCAGAAGTATAGGTCTGTGATTCAACAGTCTTACACAGTATACACAAATAATGAATCATGGAACACTACATCAAAAACTAATGATGTAATGTATGGTGATTAACATAACAATAAAATAAATAAAAATAAAAAAATAACCAACGTCACCAGTTTTTTAAAAGCATTTAGCGGACATGCATACAGAAGGACTCGGGGAGAGAGGGTAATGTTGAGAATAGACTCTGCGGGGCAGAGAGGAAGGAGGGAGCTCATTTAGGAGACTATTGAAATGATTCTCTGGGGAGATGATTGGGGTTCGGTGCAGAGTGGTAGTAGTGGAGGTGGTGAGCGGTTGTTAATTTTGTATTCACCTTGAGGGTAGGACTAATAAGAGTGGTGACAGATGGAACATGGAGTATGAAAGAAAGAAAAGGATGGCTCCCCCAACTTGGGCCTAACTGGAAGGATGGAGTTGCTATTGAGTGAGCTGGAGAAATTGCAAGAAGAGTAAGTTGTGGGGAACCAGAAGTTTGGTGATTGGGGTCACCCAACACTCAAGAGTTCGGAAGTCGGAGGTAGGAAGACGACTAAGGGACATTTGTGTTCGAGGAGCCAAATGAAGAAAATACTTCAAGAAGGAAGGAATGCGGTTGTTGTGTTTAGTTTGTTACGATTTTCAAATCAACTTGTTTATAACAAAAAGGAAATTGTTTTTAAGAGTAAAGTTGTTTTGATCAAGAATGAAATAAGCTGTGACAGGATACTGTCATCTCATCTACTGTTGTTTTTAAGCACACGGGAGCTTAGCTGCTGAGGGGCTGCACTGGGGGCTTATCAGTAAAAACACACCAAGAAGCAACTATGGCAAGTGCACATTTAGACTATAAATACCGGGAGTTTGTAAGGACTATCGGAAAGTGATCCGAGCATGCTGATTCTCTTTGCTAATCTCAATAGCTCTGACCTTGGGGCAATTAACTCCTGCTGCTCTAAAGACAATTCTGACCTTCAGTGACAAAAGCCATTCAGTAGCAAAACCGAAGCAGGAGCAGGCCAAGGAGATCTTCTTGCCCATCAACAGGGCCACCATCGTTCCCTAGCAACGTGCTTTAGCAACAGGAGACATCAGCGGTTGGTTGGCTAACCCAGCTCTCCTGAGTAGCAACTGGTATAAAGGTACACTTCAACTAAATTTGGGCTTTATTTCCTTCATCTTCCCTGGCCTGGAACAATAGTGTGATTAATTTATCATTGTTTTGAAGGATGTTATTTCTTTATTGGGTATTAAGAGATATTACCCTATATGCTATGGGTTTATGAAATTCCTGCAGTGAACCTGTGATAAATAAATAGCTGGCACAGACAAACTCAACTCTGAGGATTAATTTACCTCCCCCAAAAAACAGTGGTCAACCAAGTCAATGTTATGTTGGATAGGATTGAGATTTGATTACTGGATTTAGCAAATTCGGTGTCATTCGTGGTGATGACAAGAGCAGTTTCAATGTAGAGGGGCAAGCAGAATCCTAACTGGAGATCGTTCCAGAGAAAACAGGAGTGAGTATTGCGACCCATTTCAAATAGAGTTGAGCTACTAGAGAAGAGGTGTCTTTACTGTTGTTGTTTTTTGTTTTGTTTTGTTTTTAAGAAAGAAGATGTTATAGTATGTTTATTTACTGATAGAGGTAATCTAGTAGTGAGTGAAAAATTGATGATGTAAGAGATAAAAGAGATAAATGCAGGAATGGTGGCCTTGAGCAGATAAAAGAGGATGCAATCCAGTGTACAAGTTGAAAGATTAATTTTAGGAATATGGAGAATCCATCCATAGTACAGGAGGGAAGAAAATATATAGTGACTAATTAATGGCAGATGTGGTCGCAGGAGATTGTAGGGTTCTCTTCTGATTGCTTCTGTTTTTCTCACTGAAATAGGAAGCAAAGTCTAGACTAGGTTATGTTGTAGTAACAAGCAGCTTCTGTATTGTAGCAGTTTATCACATTAAAGGCTTGTTTCTCCCTTGCTAGATATCTACTGCTGATGAGCCCAGGGATGCTGCTGTAACTCACTAGGAAGCTAGGGGGCACTCTGTGCTCCTCGGCGGGGCGGGGGGGGGGGGGAGGCGGGGGGGGAGGCGGGGGGGGCGGGGGGGGCGGGGGGGAGGCGAGGGGGGGAGGCGGGGGGGGCGGGGGGGAGGCGAGGGGGGGAGGCGGGGGGGGGAGGCGGGGGGGGAGGCGGGGGGGGGAGGCGGGGGGGAGGCGGGGGGGGGAGGCGGGGGGGGGCGGGGGAGGCATCTGCCTCCTAAAGCCTGTCCTTGGAAGTGATATACCACCCTTCTACCTATCATTGGCCAAAAGAAGCACTATCACCATATCTAACTTGAGAGTGGGGCTATGGAGTGCAATCTTACCACGTTTCCAGAAGGAAAGGAAACCACCACGGTATTTGTGAATGGAGAAGGAGGCATTGGATGGTTATGGAGAGTGAAGGTATAAAATAATTGTTTTGGAGAGTGGGACAGCAGGAGAAAATATGACTAAGCACCAAATGAATGCCAAGGACAGTGGGGCATGTATTAAAAATGGTTAGGATGATGGACTAGAAGCCATTTTTATGGTGTTAGGCAGTGCTAAATGAAGGAAGGATCAGAGACCAAGTAGTCAGGTCCCCTGGAGGAAAACAAAAACCAAGGACGTTTGGTTTGATTTGAGGACGTTTGATTTGCAGAAGGATATAACAGGGAACATTCTAGAGATGGGACTGCAAGCCAGATGGTGAATGTGTGGTGCAACCTGTAGTGTTTCTTTCTGAGTGGCCTTGTCCCCTTCTTTCGCCAACGGTGCCTTGATTTCCTCATTTATGCAAGTTTATTTAGTCTTCATGGGTAGCTCTACTTGTATTTGCAACTTGCTTTACAAAATACATGTGAGTTCTCTTTCCTTTGTGTAGTGAGCTGTAAAGAATTTCTCCAGTTGCTTAAGTTATCAGGAGTTAAAAGACATTAAGTCAATGAGAAATTATGAATTGTGTAGATGTAGTTTCTGAGAGTCCCAATTGAGATGATAATGATTTTTGAAGGGATTTTATTATCCAATAATAAGTTGTTATGACAATTCAAAAAATACTGTCAACTGTTGCTTTTCTAAACTCCAAAGATGGATCAGGACTTGTAACAGGGCTTATTCCTTGCTTGTCATCAAAAATACCAAGAAAGTGACTATACAGTACATAGAATAATGGCCTCCCAAGGATGTCTGTTTGCTAATCTCCAGAGCCTGTGAATATGTTGTATTACGTGGCAAAGGGGACTGCAACAGACGGAATTCAGTTTGCTAATCAGCTAGATTTAAAATAGGGAGATTATATTGGATTATCTAGATGGGCCAAATGTAATCACCAGGGTCCTTGAACGTGGAAGGGAGAGACAAAGAGGGATGCCATATTGGAAAGATTCAACTGGCCACTGCTGGCTTTGAAGATGGAGAGAGGTCATGAGAGAGAGGCCAAGGAACACGGGCAATCTCCACAAGGTAGAAGAGGCAAGAAAATTGGGTTTTCCTCTCAAACCTCCAGAAAAGAATGCAGCCTGGCCAACACCTTTATGTTAGCCCTGTGAGACCTGCTTTAGACTTCTGACCTCTAGAGCTGCTAGATAATACATTTGTGTTGGATCAAGAGTGTTCTAAGTTTGTGGTAATGTGTTATAGCAGCAATAGGAAACTAATAGAGTAACTAATCATACTGGATGACCTTGACCCCTTTTTACCAATTACCCTTTTGCACTTTTTTAGCGGGGGGGGGGGAAGAGGAATCAATTGGTCTCTGCAGAAGGGTTGCCCATTTTAAGCAATGGGCAAGGAAAACTCTTCAGCACCATTTACTCCAGTCCATTAGAAGAAAAGATGAAATTAGTAGGCTCTTGCCAGAGGGACTCTTCCGTTGGGGCTCACTATGCACTTCAGGTGAATCTGTGACTATCCTGAAATTGTCTACAAATTGGGTTACTCCTGAGGATTTTTCTATGGATCAGATCCTTAAAGAGACCTGAGACCAGAATGAGAAAGTTGCTTTGGTGCGCAGCAGTACGTGATGCTTTGGTCTTGGTGTTATAGTAAAAAAAAAGCTGCAGTGGGTCATGCCTCTGCTAGTGACCTGTATTGTCACAGAGCTCTCCTCATCTTAATCCTCCCAACCTCCCTCCGAGATATTAACATTCCCGCATTTCAGGTAAGAAAACCATTTTGCCCAGAAGCTGAAGAACTGGCCTAATTGTTTTGTAGCCAGGAAACCGTGGTGACAGAATTGTAGCTCTGGACTGTCTGCTTCCAGATCTTTCTTCCCGGGACATCCTGCTGCTCCCCAGCCAGCTGGCTATTAGTACCTGCTTCCTATCGTTGTGAACAGTAAATGAGATTCTATGCATGGAATAGAGTTTGTGGGGGCGCCCGGGGTGGCTCAGTCAGTTAAGCATCTGCCTTCGGCTCAGGTCATGATCCCGGGGTCCTGGGATCGAGTCCTGCGTTGGAGTCCCTGCTCAGCCGAGAGCTTGCTTCTCCTTCTCCCCCCTCCCTCTGCCTCTCCCCCTGCTTGTGCTCGCTCACGCGTTCACTTTCTCTCTCTCTGTCAAATAAATTAAAAAAAAAAAAAAAGAAAGAAATCGTGTTTGTAAACTGTTATTTAGGTAAAGAATTGGGGAAGAGAATAGATAGCAATGGATCAATTGAGAAAATTTGCCCTGAAAATAATCATAAGTATGCTTTAGGAACTGACTGAAAAGAGTAGAGACACCAAAATCCAAGTTCTTCCCCCCCCCCCCTTAAGATATTCAAGGAAGACATACTGCTTCTGCCTGCTGTATCTTTACAGATTAAAAAAAGTTAATAGTTGATGTATATCAGTGGTTCTCAACCTCAGGGTGAATTTGCCCCAAGGGAACACTTGGCAATGTTTGGAGACATTTTTGGTTGTCAGAAAGTGGGGGTCGCGTCTAGCGGGCAGAGGCCGGGACTGCTGCTAAAACTCCTCCAAGCACGCAACAGCCTCCCGCAACAAAGAACTGTCTGACACAAAATGTCACCAGTGCTGAAGTGAAGAAGCCACAGTGGCCTAAAAGAAAATGCTGACAATCACATCCCTTATATCGTTGATGAATTATCAGTGGCAGAAAACTGGTGTTATGTTTATATTAAAATGAGTAAGCAAATAAACAAGTTTCCCAGGTAACCCCTCTTGTTTTAAGTGGCGTAGCAGAGCTCCTGAGCTTGGCCCCGATGGAGACCCTGGACAGATACGGGGAGTTGGAGGAAGGTTTTGATCATTTAGGTAACCAGGCTAAAGCAGAGAACTCAGCTCACAGATTATTAATGCGGAAGAGTAAGTCTGGGAGGGAAGGAACGTTACAAAAGGATGTTTATTCAAGACAAAGAGATTGGGGTTTTGTGGTATTTTGCCCCTTGTCTTGCCTGTGGCATCTGGATTACAGAGCGGGAGATTTCTACATGTATAAAGACAACGTTCCCGTTTTGTTTTGTTTTACATTATCTGAGTAAATAATTCCTTACATCAGTTTTCTGGTAAGCCCTCAAATCTTTCGAGAACACAGATGTCCATCTTCAGTGACTAAATATTTTCATAATTGTACAGGAATCTTTAGCGGCTCTATCATCCCGTCCTTATCCTATGGAACAGGCTCCAACTTAACAATTCTTTAACTTAAGAGGAACATATCTGGGCTCATGGAGTATTTCTCAGTTAGCTTTATCATGGTGGGGATACTAGACAGAGAGATTCTTAAGGGTAGACACTGTCTGATCCATCTCTTACCCTCAGAACCTAAAACCTAGCATGACATCCCGCTAGACATGGTGATGAGGAAACGGTGGTGGGAGGGGGTGTAGAAGGGCGACCCATTCGGGGCTAGAATCACCTTGCCCAAAGGTGTTGGTAGAGTGACACGAATCAGGAGCTTAAAATGTTAATTCGATGAACAAAACCAATCCCCTTGGGAGATGGGTCCCAACGTCTACCAGAAAGAGATGCCGTTGGTCCAAGGTCTCCAGCTTTTGCGTAAAGTGAGAGTATTCAGGATTGGAAGACACCTGTGCCCCTCTTCTGGGGTGCCCAGGTGAGGCAGGGTGGCAGGGAGCTGGGGGGCAAGCTGTCCAGCTGCCGGGAGGTCCTTCCTGTCTCCGAGACCACGGCCCAGTTGACCACCAGAGCCTCGGCAGCAGCCACATCTGTTCTGCTCTTTCTGTTGCTTCCTCTTCTCTCTTCAGAGGAGCGTGGGAACCGCCTATGGAACAGGAGCGGCAGTGGGCCCGGACGTGCCTTCAGCTGTTTCCAGTTCCCTCCCAGGCCCCCTCTCCCCCAATAAATGGCACGCTGTAGAAGGTGTTTTACAGATCCACTTGTTAACAGAGCCAGAGGGCTGCGTAGCAAAGCCTAACACAGCAATCAAGGTTAAAACACAAAATCACGTAATAGGCGTTAGAGAAACAGAAGGTCATCTCTAAAAGGAGTTGGACCGTCGAATTTTTAAAGTGCCTTCTAATTCTAAAATTCTAAGCTATGAAACAACATTTCCTCGAGGTTGAAGGATATGCTGCTTTGTACACGGGCTATTTCATTAGCGGAATTAGCTTGTCTTCATAGATTGTACTATAAACAAGTGAATGAATGAAAAAGGGATAATTGAATCTGCTCTTTGCCTCTGTCCCAGGGATTCAGGACTGAATGTCTGCGGAGCACTGTAGGACTCCTCAATATCATTATATTTGAAAGATAATGATCGTGGATAAGTGGTTGCTGGCGGCACTATCAGATAAAATATTTTTCTTTAGACTTTCATTAATGATGAACATTTTCTTCTTTTGAGGTGAGAAAAACAATTCTGAATGGAGAACAAGGTCTCAGTTTAACTTGCAAATATCAAAAAATTCACCCATCATCTTTTGTTACTTTGTGATTAATGTCGGTTAATTGCTGACAAGTTGCTATTGAGCTGATTTATGAGCACGGAGAGGATCAATTAATGTAGAAGAAACAAGCAAAATAGTCAAGTGCAGTTGAATAGATCTGTGGCTACTGTTCACCGCCTTATTCAGGGTGGGTGAGAGGAGAGAAAGGTGTGGGCGCAAGCAGTGCGTTCCCACCTTCTCAGTAAAGACAAGAAGGAATGAAGACTTCTTGGAGGCTCCTCCTGCAATTATTTCCCCCGGTTACATCATCGCCGCCTGTAGTATTAGAAAATGACCACTAGGTGGCACCATCTCACCAGTGTTCTTTTTCATCAGCAGGAGGAAGCCTGCCGGGCCTTTCGGGATCATGAAATACAATTACAGTTCTGTGTTTGCTGATTTTGACTTAGAGAAAGCTTTCTGCTCTCTCCACACTTCCCTGGATTTGTCTATCTTTCTTCTTTCCTGTGTTTTTCTTTGGTTCTTGGGAATCTGAGTCAGTACCTAGGGATAGGTACAGAGTTGATGGCCACCATGGTGCTAATAATCGTAACAGAAAACTTAAAAGTAGAGAAACACTGATAGTGACCTTTTATTGAAGGCTTTTTATGTGTTAAGGGCTTTCCGGTATTATTTACAAGATTCACAGCAACTCTGTAGGCTTGTCTTCATCTTATGAACAAAGAAATAAGGTTCAGAGAACTGAAGCAACTTTCCCTAGGATACCCAACAAGGAGGTAAAAAGGCCCAGCATGAATCCAAGTTTATGTAATGTCAGGGCATTACTGGTCTTTGGATCATTCACAGAACTTGAATATTGGGTATAGTGAGAAAAAGAAAAAACAGGAGTCCAGCCTTTGCGAAGTTCATAATCTAGAAGAGGATATAGAGTAAAAATAAAGGGGGGAAAAGAGTAAAATTAAAGGAAATAGAGCAAATTATTTGTAACACAAATGAAATATATATATATATGACATTTATAAGACCATAAATTTATAAAGGGTATGAGATTATCAGGAACACTTACCAGGTGTCAGAGTCAAGAAGACAACCTGAAATAGATTCTTCTCTTGGAGTAGAATATTCCTGTCGGGGACAGTTCTGAAGACAGAGTGATAAGGGCAGGATAAAGAGCAGTTATTCTTGGGTTTAACTCTCAGACTCATGAATCGTTATTGTTAATGGTGTTTTTGTTTTTGTTTTTTTGTTTTTTTGTGACACTCGAATTTGCTCTACGTCCTCAGAGGTGATGTCTCTGCTAGAGCTCTATATATAGGTGAAGGAGCCCTAAGTAACATGTTTTGAGGGTTAAAAAACCCAGATATTCCAGGTTATTTATCCCATAGAACCATGAGAACAGCAAGAGCCAGGAATCTCATAATACAAAACTCAGTTTTTTTATTTGCTGGGGTCTGGAACGTCCTACCTGGTATCTTGCATGTATCATTGAATTTAATCTTAACACAACCTCATAAGATGTGCATTAAATTAGTATTCCCTCAGGATGTCAAGCTTAGGCAGGTTGTGTAATTCACCAGAAAGCACACAGCTAGCAAGTGGTGAAGCTGGGATTCCATCCAAATTGGCAGATCAAAGAACCCAGATTTTAACCTTTAAATACAGTGCTTCCATTTAACGTGCTACATGCCAGTGAGCAAATGCTCTGGCTGTGGTAATCCTAACTTAAATTTGATTTACAAGTTTCAGGGAACTTTCAAGTATGTTATTAGATTTGAGGCTAGCAACAATCCAATGAAAAAGACTGTTCAGATTTTCTTACCACGTCTTCCCCCCCCCTTCCCTTCCTGCCCCTGCTGATGGACACACAGGCCTCCACCAGAGAGTTTAGTAACCTGGGTTAAGTCACAGGGCTACTGAGTGGCAGTCGCTGGACTCAAACCCAAAGTTCTCATCTTTAGACCATTGCCTTTCTCCTGCAATAGCAGCACCCCTTTATAGTAAATAATACATTATTAGGTAAAAGTTCTGCCATTGGCATTCAGAATACACTATCTCCAAGAACTTCTGCTAAAAGTCAAACATGCTATTTAGGAAAAACTGTATGAACATCAAATAATACATAAAGGTATATTTTTAAACCATTTAAAACTCCCTACAAAGGACAAAGAATCTAAAATGCGTTTTCAAATATTTTACATGAATGATTTCAGAGACATATGCAGTGATTCATATAACTATTTAGAATCAACATCTGTGATTTTTGTGTGTTGTAGAGAGATTTGTACTTTATTAACACAAACAGAACACAATAGAGGCATAAAGATAAGAATTCTGTTCAGATATAACCTAAGAGATCACTGTGAGTCTTTATACAGTCTCAATCTCTCCACTACCCTCTAAGACGCAAGTTCTGTGAACCCCAGTGGGGAGAGAATGGCCCAAATGAAAGGGCCCGAGGGTAGTCGTCAATGGGTGTAGAGTGAACAGGGGAAGGATATGATTTAGTCACTGCACCACTCTGGATGCCGGCTCCTCGCCTCTAACAGGGGGACCTCTAAGGACCAGAGGACCTCTAAGATCCCTATAACGTTAAAGAATATTTCTTAACCCAAGTAAAATTTGGCGATTTGTTTTATTCAGCAGAAGATCCAGAATTTTTAAGAATGTTCCAGACTGAGAAGTAGATTACGAATTTTCCATTACTCTGTTATTTTTCATTTATTTTTTTATGGAGATTTTTCATTTACTGAGAAACTGAAGACCTGGGTACATCAGATAAAACCAATTTCTGGGGGTGGAGGGGAATCAAAACCCACAATAGAAAAAAGAAGTTAACACTGTCTGGACCATAGCAGAACCAAGAGAATATATTCTTTTAATCGAAGAATTCCAGGCACTTCATAAAAATATGGAGCGCTTCACGAATCTGCGTGTCATCCTTGAGCGGGGGCGATGCTAATCTTCTCTGTATCGCTCCAATTTTGGTATATGTGCTGCCCAAGCGAGCACCCATTACCCTTCTTTAAAGGTGAATTCATAGATGGTAAAAAAAAAAAAAAAAATATCGACACAGAAAACTCAGGTTTTATTTTCAGAGCACCCACCTCCCGTATGCTTCCACTAACAGAGGCAGGATGGATGTACAGTGTCAGGTACTTTGCCATTGTTGGTAGAAAAAATAATCGACTGCTGTGCAAGAAGGAAATGCCAGTGAACCCACAGGGTCACTGTGCTGGCTGGCTCCCGGGACTCGGGCTCACCGAGCGGCCACGCTGGTTACTGGTGAGAGGTGGCGCTCTTCACCAGAAGATCGCCGCAATAAGCTGCGGCTGGGGCCGGAGACTTGCCACTTTATTACATCCCTCTAATGGGCTGCAGATGTTCCGTATAAATGAATGTGGAATGCATGGATATCCAAAAAGTGATTATCAAGGCACCACATTCCCCTGGATGGCAAACTTCATTCAGCATTAGAAGAAGGAAAAGGGTAAAAAGAAGAAGAAGGGCGAGAGTGGGGGAAGGGGGAGAAATCTATAAAAACTTCCAACGTTTCCAGAAATGTTTGTGTTCTCTTGTGGGCCAGCCTTAAGCTTTTTTGAAAAAGTTGGGTTCTGAATTAGTGCGACAAAGAGGTGAGGTTGGCTTAGCTTTTGATTCTGCAGGTAGAAGCGATTGGGTTTTTAGGACCTATAAGCCACAGCTTTGGGCTTCTAGGTATCAGCATTCATACGGTGCTCTAGAGAAGAAAACCAAAGTCTTGGAGACTTTCAAAGGTACAAATGGTATTCTTAGTTAAAAAAAAAATCTGGAGTACTGTAAATAGAAATTAAAAACTTAGGATTTAATAAACAGTGGTTCAAATTTAACACAGAACTCCCAGAAAACAAGGCACACAGATTTGGTCCCCTGGTTTGAACTGATGATATGACAGGATGCATCTTTTTATACCATTCAAGTAATTAATCTCTTGGTGGTCATGAAATAAGGGTTGGAATTTTTCCTTGGCCTTGGAGCCAAGTTGGCTGACACTCTGTTAGCCTCCCAGGCCTGGTCAAGTATCTAGCCTATCTACCAGTATCCCTGGTTTATGCTTGAATTCCTCCAAAGACAGAGAACTCACTGTCTTCTCATGATGACCTACCATGGACAGTGCTTCTTATTAGATTATTCTACTTATATTAATATGAAATTTGCTTACCTGAAGTTATTTCTTTAATTCATAAAACAAAACAATACTTTAAAGAGCATTTTGGAGCATCTTCCACGTGTCAGACCCCTGGTAGGCCTTAGGAATAAAACGATGAGAACATTATATGTAGTTTATTTGATCCTGTGGGATTTATAGTCCAATTTGATGGATCTCAATATTTTCCATCCTAATGTTCCTAAGAAATTGGTCGTACTCCTGTGGACAAGAGTTGCACTCTACAGAATCAACACCTGCTGAATTTAGATGCTTTTCTAGCAAGCGAGTCTCCCTCTAGGTTAGTAATCCTCAGCATCTCAGCAGAGACAGGGATTGTAACCTGAAGAGGTCCCTAAGTGACTCTACGTACCACCACACCTCCATTTAAGAATCACTGCTCTGATGGTTCTATATTCCTCTAAAAGTCCAGTCCTCCTTCAACGGGTTGTTAGATCAAATATCTGAAGAAAACTATCATGTATCTTTCTTCCCACCATAATCATTTCTTCAAACTATGATTATTGTATTCTTGAAGAAAAGATCGGCTCAAAGAAAGCTGTCGAAATCAGCTGTAAAGGCATCCACTTCTGTGCAAAATGGAACTGAATCCATCAGGCCAAACCAAAAGCTGAGGAGGACTAGAGGTGATGAGCAGGGAGAAGCCCTAGCTTTGTGCAGTGCCTTGTAGATGTGGTCTTTCCAAGAGAATATAGTCTACGGTGACCAACCAGAAGTGTGGGGAACATGGAGGAGAGCAAGAGAGGTTAATTCCCTCACTCTCTTGTCTTCCTTCTTTCTAAGATTATTTCTTGACAGGGGTTAGAAACCAGGTAGAAGAAAACATATTCTGTACCATGGTGAAGTTAAGACTGAGAGACAGAAGAGATACAGAGAAGCAGGGAAAGACAGAGAGGGGGCAAGGACAAGACGAGGAAGGAAAGACAAGCTAAGATAAAAATCGTTCCAGCTTATATAGCTGGAATGTTTATAATGTAAAGAGACAGCTGCATTAAAGGATTAGACCCCACTGCCTGATTAACATCATTTGATCTTTTGCTATTGAAAAGACCCTGTGTATTTTCAAAGGCTGTGGGCTTCTTAAATAAAACCAGGAGTCTGGGTTAGCAGAAAGCTGTTAAAAAACAGCTCACTTCTCGTTTAGTAATCTTTTTGTCCTACCTGCTTCACAATCTTCAGTTTTCTTCTTTGTATTATTGGGGGATTGCTCCTAAATTTGAAAACTGGGGCTCTGGGAAGTTTGATATGACAAAAATAAACCTGAAAAAATCATGATGACCTAAAGTGGTCAGATCAGATTTTTTTCCCCATGAATATCATCCTGGGGAGCTTCTTTTTCGGTTTTGTTCTGGGTTTTTTTTTTTTTTTCCCTTTACTCTCCATGGCCAGCAATCACCACACAATTTCAGTGAGAGAGATTAACACATCATTATACCATACCATTTTCATGTTTTATTTGTTATCTTGTTGATCTGCTTTTCTTTTTGTAAGTTTCAAGTGAGACTGGAACTCTTACTGGTTTAGAGATTGTCAGGAAGTCAGAATTTTCCATTAGCCAACTTGCTACACAGTATCAGTGGGAGGAATCGGAGCATCTCCACATCCATGCTGTCATCCCAGGGTGGCCAGGCAAAGAGGTGGGAGGGCCTCTGGTCATTTGAGAGGACCAAGCAGTCGTCATAACTAGTTCAGTCTCTGTGGCCCATTCAGCTCTTGGCATTGCTGCCAAGCCAGCCAACAAAGGAGCATTGTAATCCTGACAGTTTCCCAGCATTGACCGGACAGGCGCAGACCACCAACCAGCTCCCTTCACTTCTACTGTTCACAAGTGAGACCATGAATGGAAAAAAGTCAGTGGCAAAAATCCCACATCCTGCTGAAGTTGGTGTGTAGAGGCTTTTCTAGCAAGTGAGACTCCCTCCAGGCTGGTAATCTTCATACCTGTTTCCTTTTTCTTTTTTGTTTGTTTGTTTTTAAACAGAGTTAGCTTGAATGGAAATGCATAATCCTCATTGATGCCTACCAAAAAAAATTAGGTTTGAGTTTTGAAAAATAAGCATATGGCATGCAGTAATATGGAGAATGGGAAGTGTGACAAAAATAAAATGTCATAAGTGTAAAAAAGATAAATTGAGATAAGCTTCTAAGTTAAGAAGCTAGCAGTAAGAGCCACTATGATTCTTAAGAAATTGAATTTGGGGGTATAAGAATATGGTTTTCAGGCAGACAATGGAATCATTTTAACTCAATTTCACGTTTTGAATATGCACCCCAAAGGCCGCTCGCTCTTTCTGTACACCAAGCCAAGGACATCGCCAACTCTGATTTTAAAAATAGCAATAAGTAAAGTAAGATGTCTAAGAGCAGTGTAAATTCAGAGTTCTTTATCATGTATTTCTTAGTGATTGAAAGGAAGCATTTTTAACCTGATTTTTTAATACATTTCAATGGTAAATGTGGCATAATTTTATTTATTTAAATTGACTTTTTAAAAATAAGTACAGATTACAGTAATGGGATTCCATGTTTACTTACCTGGTATGAAATATTCAAATGACAGTGCTCCATGATGGTGGTAGAGGTGAAATGAAAATATGGTGTTTAAACTGGATCCACAGTTTTAGAAAGCAATTTAGGAGAAACTTAGTAGTACTCTGTCCCTTTGATTCAGTTATCCTACTTCTTAAAATATATTTATGTGTTTATATATTATAATCATGTATGCATAATATTATACTGAAGGCAAATAAGAAAATAAATACGGTATTATTGATCAAAGCAAAAACAAAGAACAGGAAGAAATGAAGTCCCCAAACAAAATGAGAACAATAGAGTTACTTCGTAAGTAAATTGTTAACCCTAAGTAAAGCTACATGATGACATACTATGTAGCTATTAAAATTGATGTTTCCAAAGATTCTTTTTTTTTAAGATTTTATTTATTTATTTATTTATTTATTTATTTCACAGAGAGAGAGAGACAGCAAGAGAGGGAACACAAGCAGGGGGAGTGGGAGAGGGAGAAGCAGGCTTCCCACTGAGCAGGCAGCCCGATGCGGGGCTCGATCCCAGGGTCCTGGGATCATGAAGTGAGCCAAAAGCAAATGCTTAATGATTGAGCCACCCAGGCGCCCCAAAGATTCTTAATAATGTGGGAGAGTGCTTATCTGAATGTTAGGTGAAAAGAGAAGCTGTAATTGAGTAACTGGTAATGTTCTTAGCATACGAAAGTGCAATAAAACACTAATGGTCATTGTCTCAGTTGGCAGGATTATGGTTGATTTTTCACTCTACATTTCCATATTTTCAAAATTATTACCAAAGAACACATGCCATATTTTGTAATCATTAAAAATTTTGTTAAAAAAAAACCTTTCTTCTGTAAAAAGACTACAAAAACTTCTAAATGTCCATCTCCTTTATGCTTGAGGGTTGTTTTACTTAAACACAATAGGAACGAATGGATACCTTGACATGTTACCAGGAAGTCCTGCTGAGACAAATTTTGATGCTGATTAGATTGACTTTCACTTCCTTTATTTACTTCTTGAGCCACCCCTAAAAATATACAATAGGTTAAGCAACATAACCTGGGGTTATTCTCCTGTGACCCCAGTATTGCCTCTGAGCTTGTTTGAGATGGCTCATCATGGAGGGAATGCTGAGTCCCGCACAGTGATAGAACAATCCAGCACATCCAGCATGCTGGAACCTGTGCCCCAGGGAATAACCACCTTTACTGACAGCCGAGCTGCAAGGTGCCCCTCATGAAAAGTCTCACCAAATGTCACGGGCTTGAAAACGTGATGATCACACTACTTTTGCTTTTAAAGCCCAGCATTTGTTCAATTTTGTTTCATAGACAATCTACAAGTCTTTTTCTACTCAATTCCAAGAAGACAGGTATTGGGTCTCTCAGGCAAGCATTCATTCAACTAGCAATTTTCAAACCCCTGTCGTGTTCTCTGAAGCTATTTAGGCCAGTGGTTAAGAGCCTCAGCTTTGGAGTTGGGCCCGGTTTGATAGCGCTAGCCTTAGGCCAAGGCAGGAGGTGGAATGGTACGTGGGGATCTCTGTACCAGGCTCCCTGTCCCGCTTCTGGCTGCCAACGCCAGCACTGAGGACTAAGCAAGGTCAAGGGGCACATTCCTGTGGAGCCTGTGCTCCTTGCATCCATCCTGCCTTTTAGGCCATCATCCAGGTCCCAGGGACCCTAGAATTTTCTGCCCAACAGCCCAAGCCTAATTCCAGTCTGCTCGGGTTTCTTGCCAGGTCTTTCCTCTGAAAGTGCATTATGCCACTGAGGGGATCATTTGTAGGCTCAGAGGGGGTCAAAGGACAGACATCAGGAGGGGGGCGGTGGAAGGAGCTTGGCCATCAGACTAGCACAGAGTCCTTGTGAAAATGGAAAATGCTTAACACAGTGCCTACCACGCAGTAGATGCTTAGCAAATGTTATTTCTGACATATTCCCTTAGTATCTTATTAGGTAATATTGTCTGCTTTGAGAGACAGAGAGAGAGAGAGGGAAAATGACCATGAGAATACAAGCTTCTATAAGAGGACTATTTTAATTTTTGGAATCCAAAATAGAATCTTTTTTTTTTTTTTAATCAGTAACTTGGCTCTTGTCCTGGCCCAATTCCAAAACTCTGTATTCAAGCTAATTACATTCCTCCCCCACTGGATAAATTATTCTTCACTTCCCCCATAAAAACCATCATGTTATACTTGTGAAACAAAATAGCTTCTGTGTTCTACCACACAGGCAAAAAATGGTTGTATTTCAATACATACTGTATTTCTCTGTGTGACTAAGCTGAGGGCTGCATTAGGATCTGTTACAGTGAGATGTGAGTTCCAATAATGATGGATTCCCTTAAATGGGGCAGTGTCACAAGAGGCCTTCTCCCGGTGACTTAATATGCGGGGAGTTTTTAAAGCATTACTTGGTTTGAGACTAAGCAGATGTGAGCTTTTGAGTCCCCTTCTAAGTCCCTGCATTCGTAAGCAAGTCATTTACTCGTCAGTTTGACTTTTTTAATGCCAGAGAGCTGAGCGTTTGTGAAGCGGCTTACCAAGTGTCCCGACTTTCATCTTGAATAATTAAGAGATGTGATTTTTAAGATAAAGCTGTTAAAACTGGGAGACAAAAACACTGAGGATCATTAGGAAGTCACTATCCTCTTTCCTTTGCTCTGAGTTTAGCACCACTTAGGTCTAAAATCCTTTTTTAGTGTCTGATTTAGGAATGTGAGATCACAGAGCATGGGGTAGGTGGGAGTAGATAAATCACTGTGGCAAATTTTCATGAAGGACCAGCAGCTTACGACTCAAGTCGCCGCTGAGAGCACAACGGGCTCCTCTTTGAGAAATGTCCCAAGAGACATCATCCCTAACTCTAAACCCTTCTAAATACAGGTATCGCCCCACGAATCCAAAGTCTGCAGTATGCCACTTTGCTTTCACAAAAGACCTACTTTAGTACCTATTTTCGATAACTGAAAGAAATCGGAAGAGGATTTTCACATTTAGGCAAAAAGAATGAAAAGCAAAAATAGCATTCAGTGTTTGTTTTGCAGTGAGTTGTCACAGGAGCTGCACAGTCTGAGCAGCGCATCCCCCCCCCCCCCCGCCACCGAGCTCCCTCCCCAGCATCTCAGCATCGAGCAGCCAAAGCTCTGAATTGTGTCTGGGAGCATCTGTGCTTTATCTTGATTTATTTTGTGCATCCATTCACAAGAATCATCCAAAGGTGTCAGAAGAGCCTAAAACAGGTTATTTATTGGATCTGAGAACACTTTAAAATTTTTTCCATATAACTTAGTGGCAATGACTTTTTCTCTTTATGCCATTTCAACTTACAAAGGTTTTTATAGGGACGCTCCACTCACAGATAGTGGGGGTAACCTGTGCTTGGTTTTTAGACTTCACGCAAGAGACAACTCTCACTAAGAGAGCTACCCTTTCCTGCATTGTACCTGTTGGGAAGGGACCTTGTTATTATGGATCAGGAGTTCATGCCTCAAGACTCGTTTGTGTAGCCCCAGTGTACCAGGCACTGCCCCGTGGCCACGCAGGGCTCGGTGTGCAGGGAGGAGGGTCATCAGTCGATCCTGTGCTTGAGGACTTGCTGAGTTACTGTCCCTGCTTCAGGCTGAGGTGACTCAGGTCCGTGACGTTTCCCTTCTGGCTTTCCTCTCTAAACGTTCAGTCTGTAATGTTTTCCTCAATCTAAGTCTCCACTGCTAAAGCAAAACAGATCACTGAAGCAATGAACAACTTGCTCAGCCCCAGATAACATTTTGGAACAGGAAGCATCTGAATGATTCAATGAAAAATAGCTGTTTTATTGGACTGATTCTGAAAAATGATCTCAATTATTTGTCTTTTGGTTTGTATCTATTGAGGTATAGTTGGGTTTTTTTAAAGATTTTATTTATTTATTTGACGGAGAGTGACACAGCGAGAGAAGGAACACAAGCAGGGGGAGTGGGAGAGGGAGAAGCAGACTTCCTGCTGAGCAGGGAACCTGATACGGGACTCAAACCCAGGACCCTGGGATCATGACCTGAGCCAAAGGCAGATGCTTAACGACTGAGCCACCGAGGCGCCCCAGTTTTTTTTTTTTTATTTAAGTTTTTAAAGTTACTGACTTAGTCTCTTTAGAAAAATTGGCAGTGGAAAATAATTTACATTAGATTATCATCCCAGTTATTGCTATTATTTTGCATATTAGGTAGAGCCTTTTCTCCAAGCTGGACTCAAATAGGTGACTCCAGAATAGAATTCTTTACTCTAGTCCCAGACTAACTGGTATTCTGTGTAATGACGTCCTGCATGGTTCTGGAATGCTGTACATTATTTCTCAAGGCATATCTCTCCACAAATGATGAACTATGGACATGGAAGGAAAGTTTCTGTGTTCGGTTTGTCCGGTAGATTGATGTGCTCTGCACATGGTAGGTGTTCAATCAACTTCATGCTTTAACAAATAAAGAAGGGATTTGGGGTGCTGAGTAAACCAATTAGCAATTCAGTGAAATAACCAGTGAATTAGGATCTAGTTAAAAGAAATGTTAATTTTGTAGTGTCCACACGAGCAAAACTTGTGGCAGGAAAATGCTAGATGCTACAAAAATGAAATCAGAGCCAGTATGAACACCATTTGTAACCATGGATAAGACATGTCGAAGTTAGACCCCAGTCTATGAAGCTTGGATTGACCATTTACTAGCCATGTACTTTGGAATAAGTTTCTTAACTTTTTAAATTCCTTAGTGCCTAAATTTCCTAATCAGCAAAATAACGATAATAATACCCTTCATAGTGCTATTGTGAAGCTTTATTACAGTAGTGTATAAAATGCTTAGCATAATACCTGGGACAAATAAGTACTCAAGAAATAGAAACTTATTTTTATTTTTTTAAAGATTTTATATATTCATTTGAGAGAGAGAAAGAGAGAGAGCACACATGAGGAGAGAGGGAGATGGGCAAGCAGACTCCCCACTGTGCAGGGAGCCCAATGAAGGGCTCGATTCCAGGACCCTGAGATCATGACCTGAGCTGAAGTCAGACGCTCAACTGACTGTGCCACCCAGGTGCCCCGAAACTTATTTTTATTAACAAACCCATATCATTTTCTGTTATACCTCATAAAAAGGAATATGAGTAGATTGTACTGTACATGCCCTTAAAAAAAGTCTCTCTCTAAATACAGAAAACCATGAACCTGAAGGAGAACTTACATATAGAGTTTTTAGCCTTCACTGAAGCCTTCAAGGCAGAGCAGAAGGAATATAAAATTTCATTTAAATTTCCTGAGTTTCGCTATTCTGTGATGCTTCAGAAAGCGAAGGAGAATGATTGTCTATTCTGAGCAAGCGTCTCTTTCTGGTTCCCATGGTTCTCTCAGTACCACCATTGTCGCTGTTTTGGCTCAAAACTCTCATGTTTAATTGTTCCATCCCTTTATCTCATGACCTGTCAGTTGTTGTGAATTCATGGCAAATCCTTTTTTTCTGTTCCCATATCCACCACCACAGCTGGGGTTTAGATCACTTAGGCTTGCCGGTTGCAGGAGTGTTTGCTGCCTGCAGGTATGGCCGGAAGCCTGTCTCTACCCGAGCCCTGTGATGTGTGAGGAGCAGTAGGAGGGGTGGACTTGTAGCATGCGGGCGTGTGTTACACCAGCTCAAGAGATGCCCTGGGCTTTCTTGCTCTCACCTCTCCGTGCTCCCCCTCTCAGACGACTCTTGCCTCACGATAAGGGTGGTGGGCTGTTGAGGGCCAAGAATTATGGGACTTCATGGCACTTTTTGGTCTAAGCTCTTGTCCTGCCTGTAGTCAAGAAGACAGAGTTCTCCACACAATCCATTCACCAGGCTTCAAGCAGGAGACATCATTTGTCAGGAATCAAGACTCCAAAATATTAAAGGACACGCTTTTGCTGGGCTTGGTCTCCTGCACACAATTTCCCTTGGGAATGGCTCAGCACTGTGGTCAAAAATAGTACTTGAGGATTCTGGTTCCTGGCTCAAAGTCACCCCCTTTAAATTCATCCCATCTCCAAATAGATCTTCTGTCTTCATTCGGTTCTTTCCTCAACTTTCCAGTCTAGCTTATTATTTCTTAAACATGACTTATAGCTTCTTCTTTGCTTGCTTAAAAATGTTTAATACCTGCCACTGATTAAGGTAAAGACCAGATATCAGATAATAACGATTTGCATGGCATTCAAGGTATTTCTGGATCTGACCCCAATTTAGCCTTCTGACTAATCTCAAAAAGTTGCCTGCCCTTCCCCCTCTTGTCCTTGTGAATAGCTGGCCTGACTACCAACTATTCTATACCACCATGGCCACCCCTGCCGAAGCAGACCCACAGAGAGTGGAGCCTTGTAAATTAAGGTTATGGACCCTGAAGCCAGGCCATCTGGGTTCAAATACCAGCTCTGCCACTGACTCACTGTGTAAACTTTAAACAAGTTACTGAACCTTGTGCCTTAGGTTCCTCATCTGCCAAAGAGGGAAATAATAGTGTCTACCTCTAAGGGTGGTTCACAGGATCAAATTAATTAATGAATGTAAAGTATTTTAAATCATGCCTGGTGTATGTAAGAGCTCCACAGTTGTTAGATATCGTTAGACTCAACTTAAAAGCTCACACCCTCATTGCAGGGTAATTTTCCTCACTTTGTCTATGTTCTTCATGAGGCACTTATTAGATCCTGCCATATGGTACTAGTCAATTTAGTTGCTTTTACTAAATATCGAACATACGATAGAATATTTCTAACACGTTTGAGAGGTGTAAAGATGAACAGAAGCACAAACATCTGTAGTTCTATGACCAAGCTTTGGAGACAGAATATTACTCACCTTCAGGGAGGCCCTTACCTGTTCCTTCTGAATCTCATCCATCTCCATCCCCATCCATAATCTCCACTCAGATATTTTTTCTTTAAGTAATAGTAATTATCAATGCTGATGATTCAGTATAAAGATTCAAGTTTCTTTTTCTCAGGAAGCCCATCTTGAATTACAGATTTTAGCATTTGTCCTATCCCATTACTTGATTTTTTCCCCCTTTGGGGGCTTCTACCTGCCTGTCTTCCATATCTATTATATTTTCATGAGTCTCTTTTATCCTATCATTTATTTTTGAATTTTAAAATAACTTTTTATATCCAGTTCTCTTAAAAATACATTTTATAATGGTTTTATTGATATATAATTCTTATACCATACAATTCACCTGTTTAAAGTGTAAATTCAATGGTTTTTAAAATGTATCTGTGGAGTTGTGCCATCATCATCACCATCAATTTTGGGACATTTCATCACCCAAAAAGAAACCCCATACACATTAGCAGTCACCCCCAATTTCCTTAAGCCCCCCCAACCCACCCAGCCCCTAGGCAACCACTAATCTATTCTCTGTTTCTATAGATTTGCTTATTATGGCCATATCATGTAAATGGAATCATAAAACATATGGTGTTTTGACACTGGCTTCTTTCACTTAGCATAATATTTTCAAGGTTCTTCCATGTTGTAATGTGTATCAGTTATTCGTTTGTTTTTATTGCTGAATAATATTCCATTGGATATACCACATTTTACTGATCCATTCATTCATCAATAGATGAACATTTGGGTTGACTCCATTTTTGTCTATTATGTATAATGTTGCTACAAACATTTGTGTAGTAGTTTTTGTGTAGACATGTAGTTTCATTATTCTGGGGTATAAACCTAGGAGTAGAATTGCTGGTCATATGGTAAATCTGTAAAACCTTTGGAGAAGTTGTCCAACTGTATTCCAAAGTAACTGCACCATTTTACATTCCCATCATTAGTGAATGAGGATTCCAGTTTCCCTACATCCTCATTTACACTTTCATTATCTTTGCGATTATAGCAATCCTTGTAGGTTATAAAGTGGTATTGTCATTGTGGTTTTGATTTTCATTTCCTTGCTTGCTAATGATTTTGAGCATCTTTTCATGTGTGGTTTTTTTTTTTTTTGCTATTGTATGTCTTCTTTAGAAAAATGCATATTCAGATCCTTTGCCCATTTTTTTAACTGTTTGTCTTTTTGTGTTGAGTTGGCAAAATTCTTTATATATTCTAGATACAAGTCCCTTATCAGATATATGATTTGAAAATTATCTTTTATTCTGTGGGTTGTCTTTTCACTTTCTTGATCATGTCCTTTGAAGCACAAAAGATTTTAATTTTGATGAAGTTGAATTTATCTGTTTTTCTTTTGATATTTGTGTTTTTGACATCATAGCTAAGAAACCATTATCTAATACAGGGTCTTCAAGATTTATGCCTATATTTTCTTCTAAGAATTTTATAACACTAGCTCTTACATATAAATCTCTGATCAATTTTGAGTTAATTTTTGTATATTAGGTGAGGGAGGGGTCCAACTTTATTCTTTTGCAGTATAGATAACTCTCTGTCCCAATATCACTTGTTGAAAAACCTATTCTTTCCACCCTTAAATTGTCTTGGTATCTGATTGAAAATCAATTGACTGTGAATGGCAGGGTTTATTTCTTTTCCTTTTTTAATTTTTTTAAATTTAAATTCAGTTAATCAACATATAATGTATTATTAGTTTCAGAGTAGAGGTCAGTGATTCATCAGTCTTATATAATACCTAGTGCTCATTACATCACGTGTCCTCCTTAATGTCCATCACCCAGTTACCCCATGCCCCCAACTCATTCCCCTCCAGCAACCCTCAGTTTGTTTCCTATGATTAAGAGTCTCATGGTTTGGGCACCTGGGTGGCTCAGTTGGTTAAGCGACTGCCTTCGGCTCAGGTCATGATCCTGGAGTCCCGGGATCGAGTCCCACATCGGGCTCCCTGCTCACTGGGGAGGCTGCTTCTCCCTCGGACCCTCTCCCCTCTCATGCTCTCTCTCACTTTCTCTCTCTCTCTCAAATAAATAAATAAAATCTTAAAAAAAAAAAAAAGAGTCTCATGGTTTGTCTCCCTCTCTGATTTCATCTTGTTTTATTTTTTCCTCTCTTTCCCTATGATCCTCTGTTTTGTTTCTTAAATTCCACATATGAGTGAGATCATATAATAATTGTATTTCTCTGATTGACTTATTTCACTTGGGAGGGTTTATTTCTGGACTATTCTATTCTATTGCTCTGTATTATGATTATATATTCTTATGCCATTTTCATGCTGCTATGATTATTGTAGCTTTCTGGAAAGTTTTGAATAAAAAAATATGAGTTCTTCTTTTTCAGGGTCTTTTTCATTTTTATTTTTTTATTGTTTCCATTCTGGGCTCCTTGAATTTCCATATGGATTTTAGAATTAGCTTGTAAATTTGTGCAAAGAAGCCAGATTTTGATTTTGATTTCTGTATTCCTTGATTTCTTACATTAATGTTTTGTAGTTTTCAGAGTATATAATTTGGACTTCTTTTGTTAAATGTATTCCTATGTGTTTAATTCTTTTCATGCTATTGTAATTGCAATTGTTTTCTTAATTTCACTTTCAGATTGTCCCTTGCAAATGTACAGAAATGCTATTGATTTCTGTGTATTGATTTATATCATGTGACCTTGGTGAATTGTTTTTTCAGTTCTAATGGTTGTAAAATTGATTCTTTGGGATTTTCTGTATATAAGATCTGTATATCTGTATATAAGATCATGCCATCTGCAAATAGAGGTAGTGTTACTGCCTTTCTCATCTGGATGCTTTTTAGTTTATGTTCTTGCCTACTTGCCATGGCTAGACCCCGCAGCACAATCTTGAATAGAAATGGTGAGAGCAGAAATCCTTCTCTTGTTTCTCATTTTAGAGGAAAACCACTCAGTATTTCACTATTAAGTATGATCTCAGCTGTGAGTTTTCAGATGCCCTTCATCAGGTTGAGGAAGTTTTCTTCTATTTCTAGTTTGTTGAGTTATCTGATTCATCAAAGATATTATCTGTTGTGTTTACTTGTTCCTGAATTCCTGCTAGCTTAGTCTTAAATTATAGCATTTTTATTTTACGTCTTATTCTTTAACAATTTCTGTCACCTTTCTTTTCAAACTTCCCTTTTCTCCAATCACTTCATTTTTCCTAATTCTAATTTGTTATTCTTTTCTCTTCTATCATTTTGTCCATTTCATTTCCATCACTTCTAAATATGAGGTTAAGCTTTTTACCTTTTTGTGGGCATGTCTCTTTGACGATTTTTATTATTTGTAGGGATCTTGTTCTGCTCTCTTCTCTTCCTCTCTCTTCCTCTCTCTCTCTCATTGCATAACTTCGTATGGGATTCAACTCTGATATTTTTCTGATGCTATAATTTTTAAGGAAAAGTGTTTTCCAGTATTTTTAGAGCGATGGTGGTAGTTTGCGGTATCTTTTCTAGTTTCATGATTCTTGGGCTCCCTCTTCTGTTCTTTTCACAATACTTATCTGGACATTCTCTTTCTTTCCTTTCTATTGGCCCTGCCTGTTCAAAGGAGATTTTATCCCAGCAATTTCTTCTCACTGGAAGTCCTGAAAGAGTGCTTTGGTGAAACCCTCCAGGCTAAGCCGCTGTGGGGCCTTCAGTGAGAACTTGTTGGGGTTCTTTCATTCTCACGGGGCGGGGGGGCAGATGACTTGCTGCCTTTCCTTTGCTTCCTCCTGCACCAAGGATGGTCCTGCGTGGGTCTTGTAGCTACAGGAGCTCTGGCTCCTCCTAGTTGGAGCCCATGGGGACTCTCTTGTTACCTAGTTTGCTGCGCACGTTGCCCATCAGTTTTCGGAGTTTGTTATCATAGTTGCTCTTCCTGTTCTTCTGAGGGGATTCAAGAATATTTAGGTACCATGCCTCTACAACTGCCATCTTCCCAGAATCATTGGGAGCCACTTACAATCCTTTCTGATGTGAGGCAGGTTATAAAAGAAGCAAATAAATAACACTTAAAGTTCTTCATAATACTTTATTAGCTTCTATGTCACATGTAAATAATTCATATATACAGATATGCTCCAGTCAAAAAGGAAATAGAGTTCTGCTTTTGCAATTCCTGAGAGGATGCTTACTTATTAATTAGCTCTTTAAAGACAGTATTTTAGTTTTTGTTCCTCCCTATTTCTAGGAAGGACAGCACTGCCAATATTTCCATAAGATGAGGCTATGATCTCAGACCAGAGAGGCAGCTTTTGTTTCTTGGCTATTCCTTCACTTATCTGCTTTTCCTCATCATGTGTCCTCGAGTCTATCCTCATTGGAAGTGGAGAATGGTGGTTTGGGGTCATGCTGGGAATAGACTTGGGGGCCACTTGTCTGTCTTTTCTAGGAGACTTAATAATATCACAAATACAGACATATCTGTGAATTTTGCTCTCAGCTTCAGTGTTTCTTTCAATGGGTGTATCCCAACTGAGTAGTGTACTTTGGCAATACTGTATGAGAGTCAAGCAAGAATTAACCTTCTAGAGCCTATTATGCATACTTTGAGAAGTGACTATGCCACATTGCTAGAACAGTCATTTTGCATTCACTCTGAGTCCAAGACTGGGTGATATTTTTCCATCTTCTTTCACATAAAAAGTCATTCTCAATAATTTTATTTGTATAACATATTTTTTCTACCTCTAAGTTAGCATGCAATTTTTCTCTGTGATTTTAATCAGTGTCCATCTGACCACATTCCCAATTTACCATGATCACTTGGAATTCAGAGCATATCCTCAAAGGCAGTAAAAACAGTTTTGGCCCTGAGGTGTTGCTACCCAGGCTTATATTCAATATTCAGTCATCCTACTGATGAAGTTATTAAACAATGCTGAATCAGAAGTATTCATTTTTCTAAACCTAACATGTATATTTGCAGTTTAATACTACAGGGTTTTATGAACCCCTTTAATGGAATAGTTGCGACATAATTGTAAAGTTGCTCTTGGCATCTGTGTAGATAGTGCCACAATAAGCATGTAATTGTTATTGGTCAATATTGTTGAAGGAAGAGAGAGACCAAGGAAGGAAGGAAAGAGAGAAGGAACTGTTATTTATTGGTATGTAGATGAGTGCTAAGTGATGATATACTGGAAGATTTGCAAAATGCCCTTAAGGAAAAAAAAATAATAGCTATTTTTTATTCCTTTGTAGGAAAACACTAAATGAAGGTAGCAATATTTCATTTAAGCAAACCACTTAAGAACCCTTATGTTAGGGGCACCTGGGTGGCTCAGTTGGTTCAGCGACCGCCTTCGGCTCAGGTCATGATCCTGGAGTCCCGGGATCGAGTCCCACATCGGGCTCCCTGCTCAGCGGGGAGTCTGCTTCTCCCTCTGACCCTCTTCCCTCTCGTGCTCTCTATCTCTCATTCTCTCTCTCTCTCAAATAAATAAATAAAATCTTTAAAAAAAAAAAGAACCCTTATGTTATACAAACAAATGCAAAATCAGCAAATACCACTCTGCTGTGGGGGAAAACTGAGAAAACCAAATTTTTTTAAAAAGAAAAGCTCAAGGTTTAAAATTGTGCTTTTATAGATTATCATGGTTTTAGATTAAAAGTAATCATTGATGGAAATATTTTATGAAGTTTACTATTTCCTTTTAAGTGGAGTATGCAGATGTTCTTAAAGCTAACACATCTTCAATTTAAAAAAACTTTCCTGGGATTCTTTTATTTTATAGATACCCTGGGATTCTTTTGTTTTATAGCTCATCTTTGAAGCTGAATTAAGCTGTAATTGCTGTGTCTCATGGAACTCTGTTCCCTGTCAACAAACATTAAATCAAAAGATAAGATTTTTATTTTCAGTGACTTTTGTTTATTAGGATTGTATAAATATAGTTAAACCTCATTGTGTGATGGCTTATTCTTACATGGATTTGGATAGCATGGTGACCAATGAAGAGTTTTATTTGATAAATTGATTGCCTAAGTTAGAAAGTTTGTTTCTTCCTATTCCCAATGAGCATTATCTTAAGGTTCCACTATAAATATATGTGAGTCTGTCTTTGGGTTTTTCAAAATGAAGAGCTTAAGTATAAACCCCTTTGATTTTCCATTATTATGTAATTTATTGCCCAATTCTCTTTCCACTTGACTTAATAATTATTGAGCTTTCGATGCTATTTAGCAAACTTAATATTCAGCTGTATCTGCTTCTTTGTGGTATGTGGTGATTCTACAAGTATTTTAGACAATCTTAAGTAGGATAGGTGGCCAATATCTGGGTTTCCAGTGCAAGCTATATTCATCTCCATCATGGCTCCTCTCACACCGTGTAAATGTGGTTACTGGTTTGTCTCTTGCCACCTTGGGGTGGTGACCAGTGTGCCCATTTCTAAATCTCTTACGGCAGAGTGGAGGCACTCGATAAATATTTGCCAAGTGAAATAAAGTTTAAACTTTATGGTGCACACTAGAACTTTTCTTCAGTCATGACCTTGATTCTCATTATTTTACACATTATGAAGAACATTCCCTCTTTCCTGAACATCAAAACATCATGAACATCGAAGACACTAATTATAATAAAAATATACAGATAAAAGGAAACATCTCATGACTGTTGGTGGACACATTATGTGATGGTCTTTGTACAAGGTTCTCTTTGTAACCTGGCATGCAGCATTTTTCATCAGTGTGCATCTTATGTACTGACAAGTCACTGTGATGACATTAGGAAGGTGACAGGGCTAGAAGAATGACTCAGCAGGGAAACACAGACATTGCTATGTAGGTGTCTATCGCATGACTCCAGAGAAAGTCACAAATGGTGAAATTGTTGCTCTTTTTCAGGCAGAGTTTACAATGGTTTAATAATATGTTAGTCTTGGATTATCGTATTCCCTATGGTGATAAAATGGGATGATGAAATTCACATCTGATTTCCTGGATTTTTTTTTTGTTAGGTTATATCTAATAGTGTAACTATTGTATTTTTTTTTATGCCTGAATCACTGTCATCTTCATTTTGAAACTTGGTGTTAAATACTTGAAGAATTTCCTTCTTTTTCTTTTTAATTGAAATATATCTTGGGCATCCCTTCAGGTTAATACATACAGCTGTTTATTATTCTTTAGCATGGATGTGCCATATTTTATTAGCTCATGAAGATGAGATTAAAGGGAGAGAAGAGAATGGGGATTACTATTTTCCTTTATATCTCTGATTTGTTATAATGAGCATGTATCACTTTTGTTGTTAAGATTATAAAGTTTAAAATGTGATAATAAATCTTCTTTCAAGGAGGCTGGTTTAAAGACAAAGATTTTTAGAACTAACTTCTGCATATAATGAGTATTCAAAATGATTAAATAGTTTGATGACAATTTTAGGATGTGACCTTTGATTTTGGAGTCAGATCCCCCAAGACTGATGTCATAGAGCTTACTACCTATGTCTTATTCTGTGAGTTTTATGGTTTCAGGTTTCACATTCAAGTCATTAATCCATTTTGAGTTAATTTTTGTATATGGTATAAGGTGGTGGTCTAGTTTCATTCTTTTTCCAGTGGCCCTCCAGTTTTCCCAACACCATTTATTGAAGAGATTGTCCTTCCCCCATTGTATATTCTTGGCCTCCTTTGTCACAAATTAATTGGCCATACATGGGTGTGTTTATTTCTGGGTTCTCTATTCTCTTCCATTGGCTTATATATCTGTTTTTAAGCCGATACCATACTGTTTCAATTACTATAGCTTTGTAATACAGTTTGAAATCAGGGAGCATGATGCCTCCAGTTTTGTTCTTTCTTAATATTGCTTTGGCTTTTCAAGGTCTTTTGTGGTTCCATACAAATTTTAGGATTATTTGTTCTATTTCTGTGAAAAATGCCATTGGAATTTTCTTAGGGATTGCATTGAATCTGCAGAATGCTTTGGATAATATGGACATTTTAACAATAGTAATTCTTCCAATCCATGAGCAAGGAATATCTTGCCATTTACTTGTGTCTTTGGTTTCTTTCATCAACATCTTATGGTTTTCAGTGTACAGGTCTTTCACTTTCTTGGTTAAATTTATTTCTACGTGTTTTATTCTTTTTTTATGCAGTTATAAATGAGGTTGTTTTCCTAATTTCTCTGTCTGATAGTTTGTTATTGATATACAGAAATGCAACAAGTTTTTGCATGTTGCTTTTATACTCTACAACTTTACTGAATTTGTTTATTAGTTCAAATAGCTTTTTGGTGGAGTCTTTTAGGATTTTCTATATATAAAATCATGTTGTCTGCAAACAGTGATACTTTTTCTTCTGCCTTTCCAATTTGGATGTTTTATTTCTTTTTCTTGCCTAATTGCACTAGCTAGTATTTTCAATACTATGTTGAATAAAAGTGGTGAGAGTGAGTATTCTTAATTTTGGAGAACAGTATGGAGGTTTTTAAAAAAATTAAAAATAGAACTCCAATATGATCTAGTAATTCTACTTCATGGTACCTATTCAATGAAAACAAAAACACTGATTTGAAAAGATAGAAACACCTCTGTGTTCATTGAATCATTATTACAATAGCCAAGATATGAAAATGTTCTAAGTGTTCATTGATAGATGAATGGATAAAGGAGATGTAATATATATAATGGAATTCTACTCGTCCATAAAAAAGAATGAAATCTTGCCATTTGCAGCAACATGGATGGACTCTGAAGGTATTATGACAAGTGAAATAAGTTAGACTGAGAAAGATGATATGATCTCACTTACATGTGGAATCTAAAAAACAAACAAACAAAACCAAAGAACACTCATGGATATGATAACAGAGTAGTGGTCACCAGGAGGGAGGAGGTTGGACGGTGGGTGAAATAGATAAAAAGGTACAGACTTCCAGTTGTAAAATGAATAAGTAACAGGGATGTGGTGTATAGCACGGTGACTACACTCAGTGGTATAGTAGTGCATATTTGAAGGTTGCAAAAGAGTGGATCTTGAAAAGTTTTACCACAAGAAGAAAAACATTTCTTGTAACTTTTTAAGATGATGGTTGGTGACTAGATTTATTGTGGTGATCATTTCATAGTGCATGTGAGAGTTGAATCATTACATTGTACACCTGAAACTAATATAATGTATGTCAATTATACATCAATAAAAAAATTAAAATGTAACTACAAAGTTATGAATACATTTTTTGTTTAGTTTTCACAAACTAAATTCAAAGGTGTTTCTAAAAAAACCAGTTCCATAAGGCTTTTAGGTAAATACAGTAGTATTAGAACTCACACATGCTTCCAGGACTAAGGAAAATAACAATTTAGATATTTAAGTTCTGGCATTTTTTAAAAAAGTCAGTCCCAAAACTCTATGGTCACATTTATTATGTATTTGTATATATGGATGTAGGTAGAGAGTGGTCTTTCTATATGTGAATTGAACAGCAGAAAAAGGAGAATGAATCCAAGCGTGGCACATTGACCAAAACACCCACCATGGAACAGCTAAAATTCATTTTAACTTACATTCTTCTCTTTGATTCTTTGTTTGTTATATTAATTTTATTCATTATATTAATATATCTTTTTCACTGTCATTTATTACTTTGGGTAGACTGTCTTGTGATTTTTCACAAATCAGATGTCACTTAAAAATCATATTGGCATACTTTCCCTTATCATGCTGCCCTTGTGAGACAAGCATTTTAAGTGTTACGAGGAGGTGCTGTTATTATTACAAAGGTTATTATAGGAAGGATAAAAGTACTTCATTGGGAACAGTAGCCCCATACATGAGAAAAAAATGTAACACAGTTCCAGAAGCATTGAAACAAGAGTGGAGGGTACATAAATGATCTCAGATTACCAGATTAGTGCAGATAATAGAAGGAAGCATGTGAACCCAAGTTCCTTCTATGGATATAAACTGGGAAATACAGAGGAATCTGCAGCATGGTGTACTAGGAGTACAACAGGGTGCAAATGTATCCTGTGACCTGGTTATCTGCACAACACTGGGATTGGGTCCAGCTACTTTGATCCTCTAGAGAAGCAAGACGGCTTCCTCATGTAAAGCTAATTTGGTGGAGTACAGAGTTGGGTCCTATAGCAGGCTGCCCAGGTGACCTTACTGCAGGGCACACAAAGGCTTGGGTGCCTGCCATTCTCCTAATCAGAAATCCTTGATATTGCTTGTATAGTGTTGTTTCTTCCTGAGATGCCATTTTGTCACTCATCCCCAGAACAATTCTTTGGCTAACAATACTAATAATAGTAAAATGTACTGTGTTCTGATAATTTAGGGGGTTCTGTTGCCGATTCCGATTCTACTGTCTATAAGCAGTAGTCCTTGTTCAAACAGCAGTCCTCTGTCCCTCCCAGCAGATGGTACTGTGGTTGGAAATCTTTACAGCATTCCAGTGGAACCATTATGCCTTTGATGCGTCACTATGCCAAGGCCCAGGAGCTATGGAACATATTACCTTACCAAGAAAGGCCTGCCTTATACTGCTTTGGCACTTGCCAAAATGGTCTTCACATTGAGAGTCCCAGAGTGTGCCTTGCAGAGTAATAAATTACATTACCAACAGCCGTTATGACCTCAGTGAGAGACGCATGAAGCCAAGAGCAGCTACATGTTACTGTCAGTTAATTAGTGTTGGTATTCATTAAAAGTGGGAGTGAGAGCCTGGAAACAATCCATTACTCATTGTGAATGGAGTCATGGGACAGCATAAAAGCTATCCAAGGAACCAATGAAAGCAAGGACCAGGAAGCAGAATAGAGATCAACGAATTGGTTACTTGGTTATAGTTCTTTACTACGTGCATGCACACTCACACACACTCATACACTGAGCCCTCACTTGCACATTTGTACACCATTTTCCCTAGCTCCCATAGTCCACGTTATGGTTTGAATTGTGTGCTCCCCAAAAGACACAGTGAAGTCAACTCCCAATACCTATGAATGTGAACTTATTTGGAAATAGGCTCTTTGTGGATGTAATAAGTTAAGATGAGGTCATCCTCAATTTGAGTGGACCCCAATCCATGGGACTGGGGTCCTTATAGGAAGAGAAAAAAAAAGAGACTCAGGGATGAAAATGTCACGTGAAGACACGGAGACACACAGACACAGAGGGAAGATGGTCGGGTGCTGATAAAGGCAGAGATTACAGATATCCTGCCACAAGCCCTGGGGGCTGTGAGTAAAGAAGAATCCTTGGATGGGGGTGGGGTGGTGGTTGGAGGGAGTGTGGCCTTGCCAACACCTTGATTTCAGGCTTCTGGCCTCCGTAAGTGTGAGACAATAAATTTCTGTTGTTTTAAGCCACCAGTTTGTGCTGTTTTGTTATGAAAACCACAGGAAACTAACATCAATCACTTCTATAAAATGGACACCCTCCTATTTACAGCACTTTGTGTGTGTATCTTCTGACACACTTCCACACTCATGTTTATGTCTCATTTAAAACAATTTAAACTCAAATGCAATAAGTTTATGCACCTCTAATCCAATCAACTCTTGTCAGGCTGTCCAGTTTTGAATAAAATGAAAGGTGGGTCAGAATTGCAAGGTGGGCAACTACTAAACTTTGTGAACTACTTTGGGAGTAAGGAAAATGTACCCTTTTTGTTATGATTCCTCAATCCGGGAGACAGTTGTGATAGAATTATAGTAAAAATATTTGTTTAGAATATATTTGTCTCATTACTCACCTAGTTTTGGAACCCTGTACAGTTTAAGATAACCTGTACAGTTTGCCTTCAGACACATTAACTAATGGCAATGGCTGTAGGAGCTTATATGTGTGTGTTAGACTCTGTGGCAAGTACAAATAATGCAAAGTGGCCCTTGTCAGTCATCAGAGTGTTCATTGGCTATAGCCAGCGCTCCCCAATGTATCCTCCTGACCATCACACTTTTTCTTTGAGCTCCCGGCTCCTGAGTCCAGCTGCCTACCTCCACATCTCCACGTGGCTATCTTCAAGGAATTCAGACTCAACACACAGGAAACTAAGCTTTTGGTATTTCTTGTCACTCTAATTTTCTTTCATGTTCCCTTTGGTGCCACCACCCATCCAAGTATGCATGCAAGTCTAAAAACCTACACTTCAGGCTCTCCCCACCCACCATCATTCTGGCTTTATCTAATTAAACACCACTCTTTATTTTACCTCCTAAATATCTCTGGAGTCTGTCCCAATCTCGTCATGTCCTCCACCACGAGTTTAGTCCAGGTACCAGGAGCTTCCCTCTAGCTCCCTGCAGGAGCCTCCTACTGGCAGGAAGCTTAGTAGGCAGGTCACCTACACCCAGCCTCCTCTTTACACTGCAGCCCAAAGCATTTTTTCAGAAAGCAAAGCGTAAGATGCCATCTGCCTGCTTAAGTGTACAGTGGTTTCCCAGAGCCCTCAAGTGAAGGCTAGAATCCCTAACTTTGTCTAGAAGTCTTCAAGCCTCAGTTTACACTCCTCTCCTCATTCCTTGTACTACAAACCATGCTCCTTTCTTATGGTGTAACAACTGTGCAGTGCCCCTCCCATGTCGGGTTTCTCCACCTACTGTTTCTTTTGTCTGGAATGTTTTTCTCTCTCCTCTTCCCTTCCTCGAATTCTTCTAGTTAACTACCACTTGTCATTCAGGATTCTGCTCAAACAACACTTCTTCAGGAAAAGCTTTCCTGATGTCCCAGCACAGGTCAGGGCCCCTGAGAGTATATTTATTGATTCTCTCATTCAGTAACAGTTATCAATATCACTGCATGCCAGGCACTCTTCTAGGCACTTAGGCTCATCCTCATCACTAGGCATGAAGATAAGGCCTCTACTCACATAAGCTTATGATTTAGTTGGAGGAAAAGACAATAGACAAGTAAATGAACAAGAAACCACCAGATAATGATAAACTCAATAACAGAAATATAACAGATAAAAATAAGACAGGGTGGAGCATTAAGCTTCTCCGAGCAGGTGGCAGCTAAGCTTAGGCTTGACTGTCAATTTAGTTGGAAGAAAAGACAATAGACAAGTAAATGAACAAGAAACCACCAGATAATGATAAACTCAATAACAGAAATATAACAGATAAAAATAAGACAGGGTGGGGCATTAAGCTTCTCAGAGCAGGTGGCAGCTAAGCTTAGGCTTGACTGTCAATAAGAAGGCTTGACTGTCAATAAGAATTCCATGGGAAGAACATTCCCAGCAGAGGTTCTAGTTGGGGAGGGAAGGCTCTGGAGAAGAGAAAGATGACTAGGGTGTGGGAATGAAGAGGATTAGTTTATACAGAAGAGATAATCTGGGGCAGGATTATGAAGGTCAACTTATGGTGTTTGGATTGAATTTCTAATGTAATGAGAAGGTAGTCATGGGCTTTAAACAAGGAAATTATTTCCTGCCCTTTACATTTCCAAAAAAGCACTGTGGCCGCTGTGTGCAGAAGGATTTTGGGTGTGCAAACATCTAAGGAGAGCCATCAGATGGGGGCCCACTGCAAGAGTGCAGGTGAAAGATGGCAGCGGCTCAGACCGGGAGAGTAGCTCTAGGGCTGGAGAAAGATAAACAGAGGATGGTCCCTGCAAGTCGAGGGCAGAGGAATTGCTGGTGGATTGGATATGGGAGATAATGGGAAAAGAAAACTCAGGGACGATTTCCTGATGGAGCAGCTAGGTGAATGGCGGTGACAAACATTGAGCTAGGACATGTTGACAAGGAACGGGTTTGGAGATGGAGAAAACAAGAGTTCTGTTTTAGGCATGTCAAATTTGAGATATATATTAGATGGCCAAGGGATCTGTCAGGTCAGCTGTGGTTTCTAAGTCTGGAGTTTAGGTAACAGGTGATACCTGGAGTCACAAATTGGAAACCATTAGCAATAGGTATTATTAAAGCCACAGGTCTAGATAAAACATGAAGGACTCACAATGAGCTTTGGGACTTAATATTATTTGGAGGTGGAACCAAGGACGAAGAACTAGTAAAGGATGCTAAAAGGAGTTGCCAGTGAAATAGGACAACTGAAAAGTGTGGGGTCAAGACAGTCCAGGGTGAAAATCATCCCGCTGACTTAATTCTGCTTTGGGTGTTCTACTACTGTTGCAAGTTCAGCAAAGAGAGCTAACCAACCCCTTCTTAACGTATTTGGCAAAAATACGAATCCTACTTCGACTATCAAACTTAAGTTTACTTCTGCTATCAGTAGGAGATTATCACACCAGTTGAGTAACAAAGCTCATTCTCATTAGTTAATGGACATAGTAGTAGGTTTTCCTCTGGCTCCCAATCCATAGTCTCCGTTGGTTCCTTCCTCCTTCCTTTTAGATTTCAAACATTGATTAGGTAAAAGATTAATTTCAAACATCTAAAAATAGCAAATGCATGTCTGAGGATCGTAGTCAAATATATTCCCAAGAACACGTGGACACATCCAATGTTGAAAGTAGGAAGCAGCATACCCAGGATGCAGTTGGTAGTTTTACAGCTGTTCATTGAATATGTGTGTAGCTAGATATAGTTTAAAAGACTCAGGAATATTCAAAAGAAATGAATTTTGGGAGAGCAGGGAACAAGGGGAGATAGTTAAAAGAGAACATAAATAATTTGCATTATCAGGCATCTTCCACCTTGGGGTGTGTGTGTGTGTGTGTGTGTGTGTGTGTAAGGGTCAAGCTCCAGCTTGCTCATCTGGGATAGTAGGAGCTTGCATCAAAACATTCATCAAAACACAGGCTGCATTCCATTTCCACAGCCCAATATCAAGATTGCCCAGAATTACATCTTTATGCCATTAGACATCTAATGCAAAGCCATCTAGGCTTTCAGCTTTCCCCGGGGACCCCTTGGGAGGAATTTCTGCCGAGAGCCGGCAACTCAGACCTGATGCTTGTTAGGAATGAACCCTGGTGCAAGCTTCAGGGAGGGCTTCCGTTGTCAAAACAATAATAGCTGTAATTTTCTCTCCCTCTATTTACAGGAAACAAACTCTTCCTTCCTGTCCTCTGCCTGTAGCAGAAAATAGACCAGCCAAGCAGATGTCCAGGGATGGTGGAGGAGTACTTCGGGCTGTAGCTTCCTTGGACAGAAAACAAGCACTCAAGAGAGCCTTGGGGGTAGGGGGATAGGGTGGGGAGGAGGAAGGGGGTGCAGTATCGTGTCCCGATTCCGAATGTGGGCAATGCTTCTCGCCTTCTTTCTCTCCCTCCAGGCCCCTTTGTCTCTTTCCAGCTCTTTCCTGCCACTGTGAGACCTGTGACCTAAATATGGCCAGGGAAGTCTCCAGCAATCGCAGTATTTTTAAACTCTTGTGCCTCCTGTTTGCGGACTCATGTGACGTAGGCGAACCAGATCCAGAGAGTTTCTCATGGGAATCCAGGATGCTTCGCCATAACCGCTGGCTTGGGTTGTGCATGCTTTTGGCCTTGGTTAATGTAGCCCTTGGGGTTTCATTTCACATCTTTGAGACTTGGGAAGCAGCAGACCCTGTGAGTGCAGCAGGAATGTGCCAGGGAGGCTATCTTCAGGGTTCCCCCAAGGATGGCCACCTTGAGGCTGTGAGAACTTGCTGGCTGTGTAACTGGAGCCCAGCTTGGGGGCGGGAGGCAGTAAACCAGACAACTTAATGCAGACATGGGCACTAGCGAGAGAGACCAGTTCTTGCCCCATTTTAATAGCCCTTCATGTCCAAATCCTCGTCATTGTTGTTGTTTGGTTTTGTTTGGCTGTCCTTGCAGATTATCCAGCTTTAGTTGTGATAGTCTATACATGCCCCCAGCCCTTCCCTTCAGCATTACTGTTTCCAGTGACTGTTTATTTCTCTTTCTGCTGCTTCTGTTCAGATCTTTCTCTCCACTGAAAACGTGTTTCAAAATGTCCTGGAATAGAAAATATTTTGTTTTATTTAAGAAATATCTTTATTTTCAAGCAATTTCTTCATCAGCATTAAAGTATATCTGAAGATAAAATGATAGGGAACCACTCACAAACTTCCTGAGTGAGAAAAATGACCTTTAAAACAATGATGGAATAATGAAATTGTCACTAGGGGTGTGGTTTTTTTGCCAGAATACTAAATGCAGTTAGTTCTCTAAGCTACACATTGCGAAACTCTAGATGTCACTATTCACACTATAGTTTACATTTAATGTGAGGATTTCCTGACAAGTGTCAGTCAAGTGTCTTGAAGGAAGGGTGCCTTTTTCCGTTTTGTGCAAAAGGACTGTATGGACTAGCAGTATCTACTTTTTTCCCCCTAGTGCACTTTATCTGCTATAATCACTGCTGTTTACTTAGTGCTGACTTTGTATCAGATGCTAATATAGTCAGTGTCACGCTTGTAACCCAGCTCTAAAAAAAAAGAAGCCTGGATTGCAGTGTTTGCCAATTTCCATGGTGTAAATATTCCCCCATGGCCAAGTTCAAGCTACCAAAGTTCTTGAAAGTAAAGCCAACTACAGTTGGCTTTCCTGAGCCAGTAGGAGTCAGGCCCAGCGTACTGCTGCTGGCTCTAAGTATTAACGGCCTTAAGTATTAATCAGTGTTAGTTACTCTATAAATTGATCCTATTCTTATTCACTCTCATACAGATAAGGAAACTGAGGCTTTGGAAAGTTATGTCGCATTGCCAAAGGTGACAGAACCAGTAAGCTGTGGAGCCAGGTTTTGAGCCTAGGCAGCCGAACACCAGCGCCCACACACGCAAGCCCTCCACCGTACTCCAGGTGGTAGTGCAGGTGCTCAACAAATTATTTCCGAATGAGGAAGTATTGATTTCAAGAAATATCTACTCCTTTAAGTATTGTACAACTCAGCTTCCACCAGAGAAAGAACCAGTAAAATACTATATATTACATATTACATATTATGTATATACATATGTTAAGAGATGTATTGCAAGGAATTGGCTTATGTGATTGTGGGGGCTAGCCAGGCAAGTCAGAGCTGTGTAGGGCAAGGTATTAGGAAGGGCAGGCCAGAAATTCTGGAGCAGGTGCTGACACTGCAGTCTACAGGTAGAATATCTTCCACAGGGAAGCATCAATTCTCTTTTTCAGGCCCTTCAACTGATTGGATCGGGCTCACTCAGATGATCTAGGAGAATCCTCATTTCATAAAGAAAACTGATTATAGATTTCAATCACACGTACAAAAATACCCTCATAGTAACAGCTATATTAGTGTTTGATTGAAGAACTGGGGACACTAGCCTAGTTAAATTGTCACATAAAGTTTTATGAATTAAATTGTGTTCCCCAAAAAGTAATGTTGAAGTCTTAACCTATGGTGCATGTGACCTTATTTGGAAGCAGGGCTTTTGCAGATGTAATCAAGTTAAGAGGAGGTCATATTGGAGTAGGGTGGGCCTTTGATTGAATATGACCAGTGTCCTTGTAAGAAGAGGATAAAAATTTGGACACAGAAATATGGCGAGAAGGCCATGTGACAATGGAAGCAAACACTGGAATGATGTACCTACAAGACAAGGAATGCCAAGAATTTGTGGAAAACACCAGAAGATAGGAAGAGGCAAGGAAGGGTGCCTCCTTAGGGTCTTCAGAGGGAGTAGGAACCGCCAACACCTTGATGATAGACTTCTGACCCCAGAACTGTGAAACAATAAATTTCTGTTGTTTGGAGCCACCTACTTTGTGGTACCTTTTTTAGGACAGCCCTAGGAAACTGACCTAACAGGATTTTAAAAATAACACTAAATGATAATAAATTCAAATAATGTCTACTTCACCAAAATCTAAAACTTCACTTTTATTTAAAAAAGAGTATGCTTAGCACAATGTGACGTTCTCAGCAGTAGCATCTTTGTGGATCATTTCAAGTTTTCTGTGTATCTATAAACTAATTTGAATAGCATTTTTTAAACAATATTACATTAGTTTTAGAGGTACAGCATAAGGATTCAACATTTATATACGTTACACGTGATCACCATGATAAATCTATTGAACAGCTTTTATTTAAGTACGTGATGGAATGTATACACATTTCTATCAAAACAATCACTTGAGGAAATAATTCACTTAAGCCAATGGGATTGACATTGTAAAAGCATCTTTAGTGGTGCATTGAAATAAATATTTGTAGATGAATGAGGATTGAGTCCATTCATTGCTTTCAGGGCCTGTTATTCATTCTTTGGACTTCTATTAGTGCTAACAATTCCTTTTAAGGCTAAATATGATTTGGGGGAATAGTCCAAATCAGTGTCAGATGTGATGGGGAACCAAAATGGATTCAATTCATTTTTGCCAGTAGCCTATAAACTGTTTTTGAGAGCCTTTTCCAAACAGAAGAAACGAGAACATTTCAGCAACCATACTAATGTTAGAATAAATGTATAGAAACATCTCACAAGGGATAGCGTTAAAGACCAACAGTCCTTGGCATAGCAAAGTTTGGATTTTTTGTTTGTATTTGGTTTTTGGTTTTTGGTTCATCCTGCAATTTGATTATCACATCTGTAATGTCATGGCAGCAGGTCAAATGAATTATCAGGCTATTTGATACAAGTTGAGTCCTGCTATGTGCTGTCCCTAGCTATGCTAACACTTTGGATCAAGATCAAAGCAGCAACAAATGGCTAAGCCAGGTTCTGAGGAGGTGCTGCCTCCTACTGAGTTTCATGGATGGGATGATTTCAGGAGCTCTGTAGATTCCAGTGGAGGGCCCCACAGGCTTAGAGTGTATGGATGGAGACCTGGGTTCCCTTTTTCCAGCTAAGCCTCGTTGGCCTCATGGCTCATTCTTTGTGAGATGGGTTGACGTAACCAACATGACTGATAACCATTTTTCTTTGTATGTTTCTTTGCTTCAGGAGACCAGGTTATTAAACATTTTATTTCAGAAATGAAGGGAGAAAAGAAAGCCATGACAAGCTCTATAGGTGGCCATTTTTAGGACATTAGACATTCAGCTGACTTTCTCCATATTTGATTCCTTACTATCTTGTTTGCTTCAGAAACATGCCACAGCACAGGGGTGATACCAGAAACACTTGGACATATTTCAAATTGAATTATCTTCATTCCTTTTCATCTGAATACAGCATGAGAAAATTGAGCTCCAAAAAGTTCCTCCTGGGTATGCCTTGACAAAGAGCATTCTTGTTTCCCTGCAGCCAAGAGGACTGTGAGAAAGGGCAAGAAGCGCCTGCTCTATTTTCAGGAGGAGTGCTTCACTGCAAGAGTGGGTTTTCTCATGGCTGTCAGTTGACAAGGGAATTCCATGGGTCAAGCCTATAGTTAAATCAATTCCATGCCTATATGGGAAAAGCTCTGCTTATCAAACTTTCCAGTGTAAATAACATGAGTCTGGACTCTTTCACATATATTCAGGTATTCCAATTATTTCAAAATATGTCTTAAGATTATGGCCACCAAATAATTTGAACGCTGCTAAGGATAAAATCAATTGCACACTTTTCTAAGACACTAAAAAATTAGTTACACCCGGACGGCATCTCTACCTGTGATGGTTCATGCCTTTTAGACTCGTGATGCTTCTTTCAAACATTCCTTTTAGCTGTTATACTTAGAACTAATACACTCCCTGGACCCTAGTTGCATGCTCCTCTGGTGTTGGAATGTTCCATTCTGTAACTGAATTTTCACTTGGTCTTAGGATTATCAACTTGGAAAAGAGACAATTTAAAATTTATTTAAAAGATGATAACTGCTTGGACTGAATTAACTGGTTTATTCAATCCAATCACTCTTTTGAATAATCTAGTAGTAGATTTAACCAAGTCATTTACCCCCCTCAAAAATAGGCTACTGAATAAAAATCATTTGTCTTAGTCTGCTAAGCTCCCACTTTTCCCTTGTTTCTGTTGCTCCAGACAAACCCATTAAGCCATGGGCATCAAACATGTTGGTGATCATCTGGACTCTATGCTTTATGCAAAGGTAGACTGCCATACCTCGTATCCCTTGTGGAAAAAGTGAATAGAAAAACAAGGCTCAGGTGTGCCACAAGTGTAAAGCATTTTAATTTTAGAATGTATGTTAAGTTAGGATCAAGCGCAGCTGCTAATAACAGAGCCTCTGAGAGTGGACAAGTTTAAGAATCTGTTGCCTTGCATTTTTAAAAGTCCAGAGGTATTTGGTACAAGGTGGTGTGGATCCTATAAAGGACATGAGGGACACAGGCCCCTGCTCTCCTGCTGCCCTGCCATCTGTTCTCAAGGTCACGAGAGGGCTGATGGAGCTGTAGCCGTTCACCTCACATTAGAGGAAACAATAAGGCGAGAAGGGGTGCCCCTCACTTCTAAAGAGCCTTCATCTCATTACCCTGGACGTTGTCACATGGCCACACCAGGCGGGCTAGGAAACGCAGTTTCCCAACCGAGCACATTCAAGTTTCTGTTGTAAGTAAAAAGGGAAGATGGGTATTAGAGGTGATGAACAAGGTCCTGCCACAGTTAGTATTAAAACAGAAGTTATGGGCGAACGTTTTGGCATTCATTCAAGATTCAGTAAACCAATATTCACTGATTAAGACCCTGACCTATGTACTGAGGATTCAAAGACAAAAATGATACAGTTCCTGTTCTCGAGGAAACTATATGGTCTAATGAAGATATTCATGTTCATTTCCATGGATGATCACAAGATAGAGGTGTGCAGAGATTTCTATGAAAGCAACTGGGATAAGCTTCCTACTCAGGCAAGGGTGAGGGAATGGAAGAAGTCCTTTTTTTTTTTTTAAGATTTTATTTATCTATTTGAGAGAGAGAAAGAAGGAGAAAGAGCACAAGTAGGGGAGAGGGGCAGAGGGAGAGGGAGGAGTAGGCTCCCTGATGAGCAGAGAGCTGGGTACAGAGCTGGATCCCAGGACCCCGGGATCATGACCTGAGCCAAAGGCAGACGCTTAACTGACTGAGCCACCCAGGTGCCCCAAGGAAATCTTTGTGAAAGCCATGAAGGAAAACTTCTGGAAAGGGAGAAGTTAATCTTCGGTAACAATACACTGCACAGAGGTCAAAGAAGACAAAGAAAAGATGTCAATCAGGCTTAACAGAGGCGGTCTTTAGTGAGCTTGAAGAACACTGTTTCAGAGGAGTGGAGGGAAGGACATCTAGTAGGGTAGGGTGTGAAAGGTTAATCATGAAATAGAGAAAATGTAGAAAACTCTTTAAGAAACCTAGCTAAAAAGGGGGAAAGAGAGGGAAAATGGTAGCTAAAGCGGTCTAGGGTAGGGAGAGGCTTTTTAAGGATAGGAAAAATATGGGAGTATTTCAATACTACCAAGAAAGTGCAAATGGGTGCAGCAAGGGGGGCAGAAAGGAACCGCATTTTCTGAAATGGTAGAAATAAAACAAAAATCTAATGCCAAGTCCTGGCCATAAAACTGAGGAACATCGCTGGAGATGATTTCATATTTTCTGTGAAATAGAATTTACAGTTCTGAGATACTGGATGAGAGTCATGGAGAAGGGTGATACCTTTTAAAACAGCTATTACTGGCAATGAGAGAATCAGGAATGGATGGAGGAAAAGAAAGAGGAAGAGTGAGAAGTACAGAAGGACATACTGTGAAAGTCCTTTCTCCTACCCTGTCCCCAGCCCTCCGGAGCCCTACCACGAGAGGCAATTACTCTCATTAGTTTCTTGTGTATGTTTTCAGAGTATCTATACCAATATAAGCTAATACTATATTTATCCCTCCTCTTTTTTTTTGTTTCATAGTTGGTCTTTTTATTTTTATTTATTTATTTTCTAGAAACTTCCTTGTTTTTTTTTTATTTAAATTCAATTAGCCAACATCATTAGTCTCCCTCCTCCTTTTTTACACAATGGTACATACTATACACAATATTTACCCTGCCTTGGATGACTTAAATATACATAGGAGTCCTATTACTCCGCAAATCTCTGAGGTACAATCATTAACTTCTCTTCGTTCGCTTCCAACCAAGATGACCACATTGAAGAGATGTTCTCATGCTCAAGACCCACAGCTGATAAGTGCCAAAAGAGGAAAAATGGATTCCAGAATCCAATACTGATCTTGTATTAAATTTGCAACTGTTGGGGCACCTGGGTGCCTCAGTTGGTTAAGCGTCTGCCTTTAGCTCAGTTCATGATCTTGGAGTCCCAGGATCCTGCACCTTGTTGGGCTCCCTGCTCAGCAGGGAGTCTGCTTCTCCCTCTCCCTATGCCCCTTCCCCTTCTTTTTCTCTCCCTCTCTCACTCTCTCCCTCTCAAATAAATAAAGTCCCTTAAAAACATTTGCAACTCTTCTCCCAACTGGAAATTAAGTCCAAGAGAGAAACGCATTTGGAAGTTAGGAGTGATATAAATGCTCCAACTATGCTAGAAGCATCAATGAATGTCCTAGTGCTGTGTCCTATCTCTATTTTGAAATTGTGTCGAAGACCAACTGATAAGTAGTACAATTAGAAATTTCCAGTTATGTATGGCTTTCAAAAGCCACTAAGCTCTGTTCTTTAACAAGATAGCTTTCTTACGCTTCTTTCGGAATGTCTCTCTCCAATTTAGTCTGAGGCAGAATGGCCCTGCTTGCTCATTTTAGGTTACTCTCCCCCTTCAATTTACATCTCAAACTTACTTAATTCCCTATCTAAATAGGCCAGTGACCTTCTTCAATCAGGTATAAGCTCTACCTCCTGAGTCTTTACACTTGGAACTGCTCCTAACACTGTCTCACTTAAATAACTTCTTTATCTTTCAAAACTCAGATCTAAAACTCAAATCAGTTCATTAGTTTATTCAACCAGTGCATATCAAGTGCCTATTATAACCCAGAATGTGTCAGTTCAGAAGATAAAATGGAACACAAAGTGGGCAAGGGATCTGCCCTCAGGAACTTACAGTTTAGTGTGGAAAACAGATAATGAACAAGTGAGTATAGTCACTAGAGATTGTTCTGGTTGATTTGGTAGTGGAATGAGAATGAAGAGAAGCCATCAAGAGTTCCACTTGTGGGGGCATCTGGCTGGCTCAGTTGGTATAGTATTCGACTCGATCTTAGGGTCATGAATTTGAGCCCCATGTTGGGTGGAGAGATTACTTAAAACAAAAAGAGTTCCATTTTGGCCATGTGAAGTTCCAGTTGCCCAAAGGGTAACAAATAGGTGATATCAGATAAGACCAATTGAGATTGGAGGAGGGCAGAGGACTATGGCGGGTACATGGTGGGGTTCTTAATAAGCAGATGACATTACAAGTCATAAAGATGAAAGAAACCACCTAAAGAGGGAAAGAAAACACCGAAGGTAGTGATCTGAGGAGCTCTTAAATGTAGAGTTCAGGTGCAAGAGAAACATCAAGAGTGGAGACCGAGAAGGAAGAGCCAGCTGGGTAGAAAGAAAACCAGTGCCGAATGGCCCCAAATCCTACAGAGGAGTGTTTCAAGAAAAGGGCGGTGGTCACCTGTGTCAAATGCTGTTGAAAAGTTGTGTTAGATGAGTCCAAAATAACATGCAATGGTTTGGTACCCCGGAGGTCACCAGTGCATTTTGCCAGAGTGGGTTGCTTAGGACCAAGGCAGATAGAAGGAAGGAGAAAAGTAAATAGAGGAGGAAAGGAGCCTCCATGGAGACTGAAAACTCTAGAAATTTTGCTCTGCAGAATATGACAGAAAGGGGCAGTTGCTGAAAGAGTTTGTAGAGCAAATAAGAGTGCATCTTCTAAAGACTGGAGTTACCTGAGTATATCTCAACCTGATGGGACTTACCCCCATTCCTTCCTCCAGAAAGGCTGATGTGACCCTCCGTGGCTGGGTGAGGCCCACATTCCGGGTCCTCCCAATGCAACTGAAGCAAATCTCCCCCCAGGATGAGCCCCACGAGGCTGTGATAGTTTTGAGTGTGGCAGCATCATCAGGCTTCTGACTGTCACTCATCAGCAGTCTTCCCCTGGGGAGGGGCAGCAGGGTGACTTTCCACTTACTACTGAGCTCACCACACTCACAGAGTGTCGGGGTGCATATTTTTAGAGAAATCTCTGTATTTGGTTCAAAAAATAAGAAGGCAATCAACCATTTACTTAGAAATAGACTGACACCCTCTCCACTCACCACCTCACCCCCAACACACTCAGTCTGATATTTCACGTGCTGTAAAAACGAAAAACATTCTCTTAGAAACTGTCCTTCAAAATAGAAAGCACTGCTTTGGCTGAAAGTTGACTTTTCTGGCACATACACCATGCATTACATTCTCCTCGAGGTTTTCTCTCTTTTGAGAGAGGGCACGGAGGAGGGGGCAGAGGGAGAGGGAGAAGCAGACTCCCCGCTGAGCTGGGAGCCCGATGCGGGGCTCGATCCCAGGACCCTGGAATCATGACCTGAGCTGAAGGCAGATGTTTAACCTACTGAGCCACCCAGGTGCCCCTCTCCTGGAGGTTTTCAATGGGCACAGGGTATGGTTCCATAGAGCAAGCTCTTTCCTGTATAGACCTGGATGAATGTGTGTGTTTTTAACTCCAAGGACACAGAGTTTTCACATGCTACTTTTTTACTGGTTTTGTGTGCTGCAAGAAGGAGTCCGGATCCTGACCTTTCATATGCTTGGTGCATTCTTTTTTCTCTTTCTCCCAACAAAACAGGAGTGGGATCTTGGCAGGGCTCTGGGAGATTCGCTCTGCCAGGAAGGGAAGCACCCACACAACGCTTGGTTTGTTTCTCAGACAACACGTTGTCAGTACGTGGGTCAAGTCTGGCCTCCTCCCAGCTGTGTACACTTGATGTCAGAGTATGCTGGAGGCCTGAGAGCGATTTCAGAAGGGAAGGCTGCCTGTCAGGTCTGAGGAAACGGAGTCAAACAAATAAACCGCTCCCAGGCCCCTGGGTCAGCCCACTGTATCCAGTCACCACTCCAATGACTAATTCTTCTCTCCTCTCTTGCCATTGATTGGCCAGATTAACGCCAGAAGGGTTGGGGGTGGGGGTTGGGGGTGCGCTGCGTGCTGACAAGGAGAGTGTGGGAGAGCTACATGGACCTCCCCATCATCATGGCTTGAATTAAATGACTTCCTTCTCGGGCACTAAAGACAGGTCATGAGGGATAAAATTATCAACCCAGGAAAGAGACAATGTTTATAGCTTCTGCTACTTTTACAAAAATAGATGAAAGGAGAGATTGTTTTTTCCACCGTTTGTAGCCTGTGAACTTCCTTAGCACTGTGCGTAAGTTGCTCCTTCTTCCAGAATTAGGAGAGTCTCATGGGGCATTGTGTGTTGCAGTGGTTGGGTGTGTTGTGCATGGTGCCTTTGAGGCAAAGCTCTCCAGCCTAGAGAACTGCTTCCCTGTGGCAACTTCCCCCTTCCTCCCTCCCTTTCTTCCATCCTTTCTTCTTTCCTTCCCTCCTTTTTTCTTTCTTTCTTTCTTTCTTTCTTTCTTTCTTTCTTTCTTTCTTTCTTTCTTTCTTTCTTTCTTTCTTTCTTTCTTTCTTTCTTTCTTTCTTTCTTTCTTTCCTTCTTCCTTCCTTCCTTCTTCCTTCCTTCCTTCTTTCCTTCCTTCCTTCTTTCCTTTCTTCCCACCTTTTCTTTTTCGTTCTTTCAGCTATATGATTTATAATTTGTGTACCATAAATTCACTTGCTTTAGGTAGAACTTAACAGAGTTGTGCAACCATCACCCCACACCACAATCCACTTTTAGAACATTTGCCTCACTCCCCAGACAACTCCTCCTGTCCATTAGCAACCACTCCTCATTCCCAACTCCGGGCAACCACTAGCCTACTTTCTGTCTGTCTGGCTTTACCTTTCCTGAACATTTCATATAAATGGAACCAAACACACATTTTTGTGGGTGTATGTCTGGCTCCTTTCACTTAACAGAATGTTTTAAGTTTTATCCATGTTGCAGCATGTGTGAATACTCTTTCTTTGTATTGCCAGATAGTACTCCATTGTATAGACATACCACATTTTGTTTATTCATTCATCACTTAATTGACATTTGAACTGATTCCACTTCTTGACAAGTCTGAATAGTGCTGCTATGAACATGTGTGTACAAGCATTTATGTGGACACGTGTTTTCATTTTTCTTGAGTCAGCGTCTAGGAGTGGAATGGCTGGGTCATATGGTGTTTAACATTTGGGAAACTGCCAAACTCTTTTCCAAAGCATCTGCAAAATTTTTGTGTCCATCAGCAATGGATGAGAATTACAGTTTCTCCACGTGCTCACCAGCACTTTTGAATATTACAGCCATCCCTGTGGGCGTGACGAGGTACTACAACCATTCCTAAGAGAGTTGGGTGGTGAGAGCCAGGTTTTTCTGGTTGTCAAGGTATTATCTAGTTTTGCGAGGCTGCTGGGGCACATTCTGAGATAGAGACCAAACAAAATGAGGAGAAAGGACGAAAAATGATGTCATGGCTATCGCCTTAAAAGAGAAATGTTGCAAAAGGAATTATTCCTTTTACCAGTCAATAGTAATGAACAAATCATTATATACTCAAATTCTCCTAGAGATGCAGAATAATCAGTTCATCATGTCTACCTTCTTGCTCTTATACAATAGACATTCCCTATCCCCTACTCAAGCAATACGTATTGTATATGTATGTTCTTCAGGACATCTGGCTCTAGACCTGAGGTAGAGACTATGCCCACCATCTGGCTGATTCCTCCACAACACTAGTAAGTGAAATGTATGTCAAGTTTTCTCTGTACCAGTTTTCAGGGCACATGGTAACCACACTGAGATGTTCTCGTTTGAGGAGCCACTTAAGAGCCCCTCCTGCTCTCCTCCCAAACAGGTGGGAGATGAGCTCTGAAAAATGCATCAAAAGCAAACTGGTTTTCTTTAAAAAAGCTAGATTAAAAAAACCTGATACTAGTCAAATTTAATGATTCCCATTTCAATTTTTCCACATACTTATAATTCCGCAATGAACATTATGTGCATCCTCGGCTATTAATAAAAACTTTAGGGTGTTTTGATCATTTTTGTGACCCCTAGGGAAGTTTTTAATCTTCTGTTCTTTTCTTAGAATTTTTTTGGGGGGGATCTTCATAGTAGCTTTATTTATAGGAGCCAAAAACTGGGAAAAACCCAAATGCCCTTTCATGGGTAAATGGAGGCATACCATGGAATACTACTAAGCAATAAAAAGGAACAAACTATTGACATACTCAAAAACTTGGATGATTTCAAGGGAATCATGCTGAGTGAAAAAAATCCAGTATTGTATACTATGACTATGTAGTTGCCAGGGGCTAGGGAAGAAGGCAGGGAAGGACTACCTGGGATTTTTTTACAGGCATTATTAGCAAAGCACAATTAATTTTCGGCCAGCTACACCTGCTTTCTTTATGCATTTAGGTTTGCATGACATTCTTTAAAATTTTGTCTGTGGCTCCAAGTAAATTGTTTAAAAACTCACTGGTTAAAAATGAGTATTTCTCAACATTGGTTCATATATTTTTGAATGTTTGTCCTGGAGTGATTTGACCACTCTGAAATCAACTTTCCCCAAGCTAATTAGCTTTAGAAAATTATAGATTTATTTATGGCTACTGATGTTTACTTTACTTGTTTAGCTATACTCTCAACTGTTTTTTGAATGCATGTATTTTTTATTCATGAAAAGAAAAGCAAAATCTTTAATAGGAATGAAGACCTGGCCATTTTTATTGTGGTTCTTGGTGGATATTACCGAAAAGAGCATACATATTGTAATTGCTTTCCTAATGTTGGAAAGAAAGCAAAACTTGGAAAAGTACTACCTTAATGTGCAATTAAATGAATTATGGCACATTCATTCAAAATAATGCCATTCCATCATTTTTTATGAGAGCAAAATTGTCATGTATAAGCATAGAAAGTTGTCTTCAGTATTTTTTTTAAAGATTTTATTTTTTAAAATAATCTCTACACCCAATGTGAGGCTCGAACCCACAACCCAGAGATCGAGTCTCATGCTCCACCAACTGAGCCAGCTGGGTACCCCTGTCTCCAGTATTTTAAAAGTGTAAAAGCAGGTTGCCGAGCGCTATATGTAGTGTGATTCTATTTGCATGCAAATAGTGTACACACCTATGTATTTGCTCATGCAGAAGAATTGTCTGGAAATAAACCCACCTGTTAACAGCTGCAACTCTTGGGCATAGAATGAGGTATTTCATATAATAGTCTCCTGTTTGATTTTACTAAAATGGGAATGCTATTTTATAATCAAAGCTTCAAATGAAGCTCCATATTTCAAAAGAACAGGGATATCTGCTTAAATTTTGGTATAGCTGTTTGGCTCATGTATCTCTTCATATACGTTGGTGAATGACCATCAGTGAAAGGGGACTGTGCTGGGTTAAATGTAATCATGTCTTTTCGGAGGTGTATTATTGCTTGTTGCTCAATGAAATTAAGTAATCAAGTGTCCATTCTAATGCTTTCCTTTGACTTGGCTACCTAATTTCTCTCATCTTTTACTACATCCTAGGCCATGCCCGCTTCTCCAGCAATGCAAGGCTATCTGAGGTGCCCTCAGAATGTATTTCTCCATTTTTTTAGGTCAAAACTAGTCCCTCCCATCTTTCACTGCTCACCCCCCCTCCCTGGAACATTCACACAGCACGTGGCACTGGGACCATGGCCTTTCCTGTGGCCCACCGGGCTGCCTTCCTTCTTTCTCCTTCACTTATCACTTTGACCATTCAGCCCACATGGCCTAAAGACACCCTGATTGCCTAAACTCAGAAAGAGTACAATTTAGGGACACATGGATTTGCAACATCTTCTGGTAACAATATATTCTGATGAAGGAAATAGAGATTTCTGTCTTATATCAGACTTTTGGTAAGCAAATTAAATCAAAAGAGCATTTCTAGAAGAACTTCATACTTGGGAAGTGATGCTTGACTAATTCATATTGAAGCATGTGTGTTTTTACTTTGCTTGTATTAAGCAAAGTCTGGGAGCTGAAGAGAGTTTTATATGTCCCTAAATTACTCTACTTTGGGATTTAAGTAGGTGTTTTTATTTATAGACCATATTAGAAACTCTTGTTACTTAGGCTTGGTTAGTTCATTTGGCTTCTACATAGCACCACTAAGCCCAATATTCCAACATTAGCTGATCTCCTCATCCTTCCATCGCTACAGACTACACAAATGCGTGCCCTTGGTCAGAAGTAGGTGTGGTAGGATGCATGCCAGGGTCAGCACTGGAAGGAGCTTGGGAAACAGATGTAGCTGTTCCTTTGACACTTTAAAATGTCCTTTATTTTACTTTAAGTAGGTCATTCATAAATGAATAGTGTCCAAATACTATTGGACACTTCAGGGGCACTTAATGGGTATTTTCAAGGCTGCATCAATTAGGCGAGCAACTAATCATTTTGCCTGTCTTTCCCAGGGTGTGTCAGAGGAGATAAAAGAGACAAGATACTTGGACAATTTGCTAGCAATGTGTTAAATCACCTAAGACTGATGAAAAGAAGTGGTAGGTGTCTTAAGGAGGGAAACATAAATTTTTCTTGGAGAAGTTAGGAAAGTATTCATGGTAAGAGGGATACTTGGCCTGGACCTTGAAGGATGGGCAGAGTTTCAATAGGGAGGTAAAAGCTGTTTGGATAGAAGGCAATTTTTGATGGATTATTTTGACTGAAACAAGGAGGTTGAATAGAGAAGAGGCAAATAGTGTTGGTAAATAACAGTCTTGCAAAGCCTTGAATGTACCACCATGGAGCTGCACATTTTGCTATAAAGAATAGGGAGTAGTCACCTAAAGTCCTTGAGATGATCAGCATATGACAATATGGCAGCAACGTGTCCCCTGGACTGGGAGGCAGAAGATCTGGAGGGTGAGAGACAGCAGACCATGACTACGGTCCAGGAGGGGAAGAGAGATCTTGCCCAACTAGAACTATGCTCGGGAAAAGACCGTGGTGAAAGATGGTGCAGAGAAAGAAGAAAGGATTTCATAGCTTGCAGGGTATGCAGAGCACGGTAGAGGGCAAAGTCAGGAGGACCACAGACGTGTAAATCTCGATGACTATGGCAGTACTTTTAACATAGTAAATAACTCGAGCAGAGAAACCAATGACACAGGAGAAAAAGCCACCAAGTTCAATTTTTGACATGTCTTATGTTAAGTGACTGGAAGAAGACATTTCAGCAGGCGTTTGGAAATGCATTTGCCTAATACAAATGAAGCATCCGTTTTTTTTTTAAATTAATTAAATTTCATTCACTCAGGTTCCTTCCTTTCCCACCCTGAGAAAGTTAAAATGAGTCCCACTCTGAAAAGCTCCTGCCTGGATGAAACTGCAGATCCCACCTTGGTGGGGCCAGTTGATTCCCTGCAGTGTGACAAAGAAGGTAATTTGAAACGTCCAAAGACCATTCAGTTGTCTTTGTCTTTCCCCGCCAGGTAGGAGGAGGAGGGCAGGTCCCGCAGGCCTGAGAAGTGTTGCAGGAGCCCCGGCTTGATCCCGGCCCGCCGGCAGCCCTGGCTCCTCACTCCCGCCCACATTCCTGCTGCTTTCCGGTCCCACGGGATGGCTCCAGGACTTCCCCCGCATGGCAATAAATATAAAGCCTTTCTGCACCGACAGCCAGCTTCATTCATGCCACCAACAGACACTGTTCTAGCAGGTGCTGTTCAAAGTTCAGGGAGCGCCAACGACCAAGCCGGGGCCTCCCGGCTGTGCGGGGTGGCGGGCTGGGATGCGCGGGCCCGCGGGGCTGCAGGAAAGGGGGCGGCGGGGGGGGGGGGGGAGGGGGCGGCGGGGGGGGAGGGGGCGGCGGGGGGGGGAGGGGGCGTCCAGCTGCCGGCCTCCCGGGAGAACAATGCATCTGTCACCCAGTGAGTAATAGAGCAGCCAGGGCTGAAAGGGAGGCGCATGTCTGTCCCGTCTTCCCACCAGGCTGGCTGGTGCGCCTCCCACTGCTCTTGGGCAGAGGGCCAGCAGCTGGAGCCTTGGAAGGTTCTGGACAGAGATGTACCCAGTGAAGGAGAACTAACATTAAGAGGGACAGCCAAGGCTGACTTCTGCCCTGAGGAAGCCCAGGAGATGGAATGCTCAGGCAGAAGTGCAGCCACTGCCCTCGCCCCTCCAGGCCTGGGGTCTCCAGCCTTCCCCCAGCTGCCCACGGCACCTCTTTCAGGAGAGCATGGAGGGCAAGACGACTGATAAGCCCACCAGCCACTATGGGGAAGTTTGCGGGGTTGGGGCGGGGGTGGGGGTGGGACACGCTGCCTAATTATCGCTGCAGAATCCTGCTGTGGGCTATTTCTGGCTCTGGCCCTAACCTGGTCTCACTAAACTCAGGCAGTCCCTTTTGATGGCCCTGTCGCTCAATTTCCCCTTTTCATCAATACTCAGATGCCCTCCAGGACATAAACCAGAGTGCGGTAGCAAAACAGCCTGTGACTCCCAGCACGTGGGAGAAAGCTAGTGCTCCACATGATCAACTTTAAAGAACAAAATCCTACCCATTACTTTTAAATGTAGAAATAAGCATACACACAATACACACATTCATATATATTCTGATATGCTTATTTCACAGATACATATATTTACTAATAAACTAGAGACAGTCCTTTAGGATCTGATTAAAATGAATAAGCAAGACACTTATAATTAAATTAACCAGGAGTGATTCATTTAGTGAAACTTATGGTTATTTATGCTTTTAAATATAGACCCACTAATCTTATTTCCACTTTTATTTTGTTAAATAATCCCCAGGTGCACTTCAGTTCCCTTGAACCCAGGTCAGACTCACAAATCCTCTGTTATTGGGGTGGTGAGTAGGTTACACAGAGGCAGCAAACCTTCATCAAGTCCTCAAAATTAAGTTAAAGACAGCACTGGAACGGTCCCCAGGGGTCTGGATTTCCAATTCAGTATTCTACTTAGCATATCACATGACTTATTCCACAACTAGATTACAGTTTTCCAGAAGGCAAGACTATGCCTTACATCTTTATTTCTTGTCAACACTGAGAACTGTGTCTTGCATACAATAGGTGCTGAATCAGTATTGCTGTTGGATAAGTTGATTTCATAAAATCCCAGAAAGAAATGAGATGAGCAAAGAGAAATAAGGATTCATGTAGTGTTACAAAGGGGGAAAGAAATCCCATTACTCTAAAATACAAGTGAGGCTGAAAAGAGAGACAGGCAACATCCATAAATGGTAAGAATGTAGGAACTTTGCTTGTATCAGAACTTGGTGTGATTCTGAAAGACATTTCCAGGGCTGGCTAAAGGTCACGAGGGAGCACTGATGAGGTAAGCTTTGAGAGAAAGGTAATAGATGATGATTTTGGAAAAAATTTCTGGAAAAGAAAGAACTTTGGCCTGATTTTGCAGTACTATAATAAGTAGGTCACAGATAAAAATGTCCTGTGTCCAGAGTATTAAGAAATAAAATGATTGCCAGAAGGGACTAAGGAAATGCTGTGAAGTCATAAATCAGATGAGTGAGACTCTTGACAGTTTTAGTCAGGAAAAGGTAATTGTGAAGGAGACAGAAGTGTATTAGAAGAAGTCAAAAAGAACACTTTGCTAGAAAGAGTTTTGGAGTGGAGAAAGCAAGCCTATCAAATTTCCGTGGACACTAAAGGAGCACATAACTTGATATGAGATGAACAGTCACAGTCCCAATATGGTAAGGAATGGCAGAATGAGTATGGAGAACCAGAGAATAAAGAAGCAGATAAAAAGACAACTACGTTCAAGTTCTCCAGGAATGACCACTGTAGATTCAAGGGGAAAGACCCAAGGTAAAAACAGTGAAGAGGGAGAGGGGGTAGAAACTGAATGACAGAAACTCAAAGAAGCACCGAGCAACCGCTGCATTACACTTAGGTGTTTCTTCTGAAGGCTCTCTTGACTAGGACTCTTCTTGTACAACCTCATACTCAGAAGAAAAGACAGAACTTAGAGATGTCTGACTAACCCCCCTTTCTTCTTTTCTTTTCACTAGAGAAAGAATTAGATGGGAACCCTGGGCAGGCCAAAGAAGGGATTTCTCTTCTATTATGAGCATGGATTTGGATGCTGCTGCTGTACCTGCCCACACTGGGGAAAGGTGATGCTTTTAGCCTTTCTGGATTTCTAGTCTGGATTTCTGAATTCAGGCAGCTGACTTTTCAGGCAGCAATATCTGTGGCCATGGGCTGCTGAGGAGGCTCTGTGCAAAACCACAGACTATGCAGGGCTTGTCTTTGTGTCCTTTCCACATCTTTTTCCAAATATGTGTTCCATCTCTTGTTCCTTCTCTCGTTTCCCAGATACTCAGCATCCCATGCTGCTCTTGGAAACTAATAGCTTTGGCTCACCTCACAAAGCCTCCTGGAACTTGAACATGAACTAAAAGGCCAGCTTCTTCCAGTGGCCCCAGAGCTGTGGCTTTGTAGCGGACCACATGTGAGCTCTAGCTCTGTCACCTCCTTTGTGACACCGGACAAGTCACATCGTGTTTGAGCTTCTCGTATTATCCAAAACATTAGGACAATAATAACAACCTCCCCTCCATCACAAAGTTGTGAAAACCTGTAAGATAGTATGTCAAAGGATTATCTCAAATAATACATAAGCAAAGGTAAATGATTTTCAGTGTCTTTTAGTATTTGGGCAAAAAAGGGCTCATTTATATAGTGTAACTTTCCTTTACTGTCATATATCATCTGTGTCAAAACAAGGAGGCATTTTTAAACATGTACGCTATTAAGTACGAGTGATAAAGAAAAGACATATGGTCTACATACATTCATGCTTAAAAAAAAACCTCATGGAAGAAATATTCTGCCTGCCAACCACATGGCAAGTCTTGTTTAGATGGAATTTTAAGTTTTCTTTCTTTTTCTACTTAAATTATTTCACATTTATCTATATGCATATCATTATTATCTTTAGTTTCAAGTAACTAGGTGTGTAGCATCTTAAGTTTTATTGCCTTCTGAAATGGTAGGGTAAGTAAATTTTAAAGATTCCTCGTGATTTTTCACCTCAGGGAAGCAAAATGTGGATTATGAGTTCATAACTTTCCTTTACAGTGACTTCTCCTATTGTTGTTGCTTTCATTTGAACAAGGAGAGGGAAGGGGCATGATGCGAAGAGGCGCTTCAAATCCCCCCCTCAAAATTATGAGGGAGAGTTGACTCTTTTCCAAGAAAGAGAAGTGGGAAAGGGGCAAGATAGCAAAATAACGCTCGCAGGTGATAAATAGATGGCAACTGCATCTTAAAAGTAGAAAATAACTCAGGCGGCTACATTCAAGGAAACTTACGCAAATATGCTTGAATTCAAAAAAGAGAACAATGCAAATACATGTTAAGAAATCCTGAGAAGATAGAAATATAGAGAGGAATGCACATACAGTTGGAAATGACCGGACAAGAGCTAAGAAAGAAAAAAAAAAGTGTTGGGTGTGGATTTGCTCTATCGTTTGAAGGGAAGGAATACCTAACGATTCTAAATAAGAAGATCAAGAACAGAACCCCCAAGCAGAGCAGGGCAGTGGTAAGCACTGGGAGGAGCGAACTAGAAGGAAAACCCAAATGTGTACGTGGAATGCACAGGACATAGGTTATGTGGAAATACGCTGAAAAGCTGCTGGTCCTAGAGAGCTAAGGAAAGGTGATTTATCCACAGAAGACAACTGACACTATAAACATTCTTAGGACAAAATAATAATGGAATCAGAGCAATATTATTAAGAGAAAAGAGAAGACACCTGATAAGTAAGGGAAGTCGTATAAATGAGAGAATGGGAAAAGATAGAAAAAAATATTTAAAGACCACCACACATCATGGATTGTTTGGTTTGGTTTGGTGGTGTGTTTGCAGGTTTGACATTTCATATATTTAAAAAAAAAAGAAGAAAAGTAAGTAGCTAATTACAATGGACAGGAGAGAAAAAGGCAATAGTACAAAGAAATATAATTTAAAGATTTAAAATAATTTTAAAAAACGGATTTAAATAATATCCAAGAAGTTTCTACATGACCTAAGAGAAGACTCTGCGTGTAACTTCACACACTTCTGTGAGAAAAGGGGAGAATCACTTTGTGTGACGTGTAGGCATTTCCCAAGTTTGAACCTATAAGGAAATTCAGATGAATCTTTAAGTTTTAAAAATGGCCAAGATATAAAAGGAAGGGCACCAGAGCAACTTGTGAGTGATGGTTTTAATATCTAATACTTACCACATGTTAAGTGCATCTCTGCTCCAAGAAGTTTCAAAAATATTCAGATATTTCATACCATATAAAACTGTTGTTTTATGATCCGTGTTTCTATTTAAATAATTGTGTTTCTGTCAATACTGATTTTTAAGCTATCAGATATTGACTTTTTAGATCCTGGGGAAGATGTCACAGGAAACTCAGAAAGTAGTTCTATGCAACTTTCTCAATGTTTGTTAAACTATCAAGGGAAATAATGACAAATTTAAAAAAAATGTTTTGTGCCTGGTTTTCATTTGTCCCTAAAATCCCAGACCAAAGTGTCAGTTGATGCATTCATGTTATATTATTTATTTCACAGATCAATGATTAAATTTGTTTGAGTCCCGTTTTCTTGGAGGAACACAGATTTCTTAAAAATCTGTGAAGTACTAAGCTTACAGGTGTCTCTCTCCTGGTGCTCTGAAGACGTGACCAATGTCTCTGTGACAGGATCACACCACAGCTCGTAGCCGCTCTGTGCAATAATCTACAAACCATAATGACTCTGCAGGGCAGATCCACATATAGGTACTTGCGGAAAGGTCTCTGTCAGACACAGCGGGTGCCTGGGACATCTGAGAGGAGATCTGCAGAACTGACACGTTGGGCAGCTCAGGAAGCCAGTTTACACACCCACAGGCAGGGCCCTCTGCGTTTGACTCTGATGGGCAGGTGGTCCTTGAGGTTTTGCCAGAGCAGATGGCACTGGATAAAAGAGAACATGTTTTACCCGGGAAACCACTAAATGGCTTTAAGAAGAAGGATGCCAAGAGCGGCCTGTAGCCCCACCATGACAGCGATTCTTGGGTAAAAGCAAGCCGTTTCAAAAATACCAGGGAAAAAACTTTGAGACCATTGGGAAACACTTCGATTTGGAATCAATGAAAGAGTAAATTTGGCAAGTCAGCGTGGGGTCTGGAGTGTTAATTTCTGTTCCTGAGCTGGGGTTCTTCAAGCCTCATGCATAGGTGATACCCTCACTGAACAAATGGGGAAGAACTCTCTTAGCTGGCATCAATAGCACTCATCTTTACAAAAAGAAGTTTTAAAACCTAGGACCTATTTGGACAAAAACATTAAAGAAATTCTATATAAACCTGGCCCTGGGCCATTTATGTGGATAAACATCTTCTCACTTGACCCCCTTTTGCCTTTTAAAGTTGGATATAGAGACCTTTAGGAACAAACTTGAGAAAGGCTAAATAACATAATCAAGAGACAGAACTTGAATCCAAGTGCTGCAATTTCCAGGAAACTTGATATTTCATAGATGTATTTTCTTACTATTGTTATATAAAAAAGAGGTAATAAACATTATGTTAGATTAAAATGTAATAAATACAATGGATTTGTCTTTGTCTTGTATATATGTTCCATATATATATACATATATATTCAACTCTGAATCTAGAGGTTTTTATTTTTTAAATACAAAGTATGAGCTATTAAAAAAATAGCTCCTTTAATTGGGAGATTTATTTTATGTTAATCAAGCACAAAACTGAGGGGCGGGGAAGGGTTGTGGGGTTTGTTATTGTTTTCTGTTATAACTATTGTCATTTTTTTTCTTAAATATTTTATTTATTTATTTGACAGAGAGAGACACAGTGAGAGAGGGAACACAAGCAGGGGGAGTGGGAGAGGGAGAAGCAGGCGTCCCGCGGAGCAGGGAGGCTGATGCGGGGCTCGATCCCAGGACTCTGGGATCATGACCAGAGCTGAAGACAGACGCTTAACAACTGAGCCACCGAGGCGCCCCAATATTTGGTCATTTTTATAATGCTGGATTAATTCCAGTCTTTTATTCATCAGTTTTGTTCTTGAATGACTTGGGGCCTATGTAAAAATCACAATAACATTTAAAATTTGATGATCTCTCACCATGAAAAATATTTAAATAGAAGCTTTATGAAATGACAAGTGTGAAGGAAAAAAAAGAACAGGTATGCAACAAAAGTATCAACATTGATAGAAACTTGACCTAAGAATTACTTTATAGTTAAACCTTGTGATTCTTCCCATAACCAATAGTTAAACCTTGTGATTCTTCCCATAACCGTAAGCGAGGGGATGCACATATGTCCGCAAAAGAGCTTAGACTCAAGAGGAATGAAATCAGTCCCCATTCTCTGTGGTCTACATCTCAATCTTCTGTCTTTCTACCCCTTTGCCAGTGAGTCAGGTTGCTTTCAGGCCAGCTGAAATCCATCCCAAAAATAAGCTGTTACTCAAATTGAGCATACTATCAGTAATATCGGTAGCTAATATTTACTGGGCACAATACATTCTGAGCTGTGCTACCCATTTACATGCATTTGCTCATTAAATCCTCACAATTCTATCTTTACTGCATTTCTGGGATTCAAATATGCACTCTCCCCACATCTACCAACAGTCTAACATTTCTGAAATTAGGATGTGTCTTACAATGACAAGTCGTTGAACTGTGTTTTCTTAGTTGTGTATAAATTAATGGTGCATCTCACAATTGATGATGTCTTAGAATTGAAGACACATAACACTTTCCTCATTTTACAGAGTTTCAAATTAAGGTTACAGAGCTTGTGAAACTTGCCCAGGGTCACATGACCAGAGGGATCCAGGCAGACTGGCACAGGGCACACCCTGGAGGCCATGCTTGCCTCCTTGGTCTCCATCTGTCTCCATGGCCCCTTTTCGGGGTTTTTTCACAGAATCATAGCTCTCCCTCAGGAATAAAAAATAACGAAGTTCATATAGTCTGAGTTATATGAAAATCATCAATTCTAAAGATCCAGGATTAAAAAAGACCAATTAAAACTATTTTGTTAAAAAAAAAAAAAAAGAAGAAGAAGAAGAAGAAGAAGAAGAAGAAGAAGAAGCAGGGCACCTGGCAGCCTCAGTCGGTGGAGCATGCAACTCTTGATCTCGGGGTCCTGAGTTTGAGCCTCACGTTGGGAGTCTAAATTACTTTAAAAAAAAGAATAAGAGAAAGAAAGAAAAAGCTGGGGGTGGGGAACCCAGAGTCAAACAATCACTCCTGACTTTATTTTATCTTAATTCAAACATTCAGTTTGAAGAGCTCAAATTTTAGACTAGCAAAGATTCACTAATCAGAAAAAAGACATTCATTTATTTAATCCAGCTCCAAATGCTAATTTGTGTTTGAGATTGTACCTAATAACCAAAAGCAGCAATTGTCTTTTGTTTTGTTTTACATTTCTTCCCCCTTTTAACTATAAATTAAGTTGATCAGAAAGACTTTCTGTGGTTTTGATTTAAATTTAAAATAAAAAGCGCTAAGAACATGGTCACTGTATCGTGGAAAGAGTGTGACTTCTGACATCATCTCTGATAGCTCTCCTTATGGTTTTATTATTGTTAAATCACTTCATTAAGTGTCCCAAATATCTTGTAAACATATTTACATTGAAACCTAAAGCAAAGACCTCACCAAGCTTATATTCTTCTTCTTTTTTTTGGTTCATGTTAAAACCATTTACAGGGCAAATATTTGTATTTTATAATAAACCTGCTACAAGTGCATAAATAAACTTTGCTACAGTTTCAGACAATATGTTTACTTCTAAGAAGTGTTTGCATGCCTTGGTAAAAGGAAGTTAGAGGGGAAATACCGTAGACACTTATTTACTCTGGCATTTTTATGTTAGAAAGTGTTAGACCCCTTGATGATAATAAACTTTTGAGGCTAACAATTATTCAGGCAATGATCATTTTTTAATCTCCTGCTGTGCGTCAGGATGTTCACGAGTGACTAAAGCAGAGATCGTTCTCTCCTTGGGCTTACAGTGCAGGAAAACTGTAAATAGACAAAACTATCACAGTGCTGCATGACATCACACATTAAAAAAAAAAAGTTCTCTGGGAGAAGCTGATTGCATTTACACTCAATTGCACATAGATGAAGATATTGTGCCTTATTTTCAGACTGCCTGCCCTTCAATAGCTTCACGTTATTACCTCTTATGAGAATCTGTAAACCATTAATTTGCCTTCTACTTCCTTGAAGCATTGCCCTTTCTTTAGTTTATTAATATCTTTGCTGATTGATTGCCTTTCTTACTTACCACCCAGCCAGGGCTCCAAGGGAAGGACATTTCAAACTTCATCTTTTGAGGGGCGCCTGGGTGGCTGAGTCGTTAAGCGTCTGCCTTCAGCTCTGGTCATGATCCCAGGGTCCTGGGATGGGCCCTGCATCGGGCTCCCTGCTCCGCGGGAAGCCTGCTTCTCCCTTTCCCACCCCGCCCCCTGCTTGTGTTCCCTCTCTCACTTCACTGTGTTCTCTCTGTCAAATAAGTAAAAATCTTTAAAAAAAAGTTTAAAAAAACAACATGTTCGCATCTCAATAAAAATGATAGTGTCATCAATATGATGAAAGAAAAATAGCCATTGCTACATTCATGCTTTACAATGCATTAAACTAAATGTCACTGGTCATTCCCACTGCCTCCAGAGGGAACAGGGAAGTATGGCAACTTTCTTTCACTTATGTTAGAACACGCAAGATACTCACTTGGTTTAAAAAATTCAAAATGTATAAAACATTGCAAAATACTAAAAAGGTACAAAGTACATAGCCCAGCTCCCAGTTGCTATCTTAAGAGAGGAGGCTTGCAGAGATATTTTAAGCATATGCAAGTAAATAGCCTTTCTCTTTTTGCTCTCTCCTTCCTCCCCTTTTCTTCTTCCCTCCACTTCTTTCCTACACTGTCCTTTTTCCTTCCCTCTCCCTCTCCCTCTCTTCCCTTCCTTCCTTTCTTATGTTGAACACATTGAGCAAAATAAAACTATACTCATTGTTCTTTTCCTTGAATTTTTTTCAATTAACAATATATTTTGGAGATCTTTCCACAACAATATGTGACTGACTTTGCCATTTCTTTTTACAGCTGTATGCTATTTCCTTGACTAGATATATGAGAACATATCGAATAGTTCTCATGTATGAGAACATGTATGGACATATGTCATTTCACTAACGTACAAGTGTACTTGTGGGGCAAATTCTTAAAGGTGGAAAGGCTGAGCTGAATGACATATGCAGTCAGAACTATAATAGATATTGCCAAACAACCAAAGGTCACATACTTGGTTTGATCATTAAGGAGTGCCTTGGGACTCTAGTTAAAATATCCAACAATGACAGTATCGGAATGATTTCTACAGTAACAGGAGTATCCGGTTTTCAGTTTATTTGTCATTTTCAAGTTATTCATGTTTTGGTCTCTTTCCTTTGCAGACATGATCAAAGGTTATCTTCTGAGTATAAAAGCAGAATGAAATCCAGGGAGTATGGAGTTTAAAGACACATAATTTGTAAATAGAAATGCCTATTGTACTCCACCTATGTCTTCTTTCATCTTCTTGATCATTTTGGCCACTGATGTTCAAAGCAAATCTGTCTTCAATATAGTTACTAAATTCTGTAGGACTTGAATAATCTTTTTGCATGCTTTTATAAGCTGGAATTAGAGACAGCAACACAATTCAGCCTCTTGCTGTGGAAACCACAAACTTCTAAAGGGCATCCTGCCTGGACATCACTTCATAGAGAACAAGTTCTGTCCCCTGGGCGCCTTGAAGACTACCCATGTGACTTGTTGCATCATGTGACCTTTGGCAGTAAACTTAAATTTAAACCAGAGACAAAACAGGGTTTTTCGCCTTTTACCAATTGAAATCCCTCTAATTTCTGTGACAGCACTCTTTCCATTATTACCACCACTCCCCTCACAGGTTTATCATCTAAACATTCCTGGTTTCAAACCCATGTGAAATGGGTCAACTTGCCCCAGAAGGCCATTCGACACGAGCCAAGTGGACCAAAGGGTAATAGTTTTTACCTTAAGGAAGTAGATGGAAAGAAAGGATGCTGGTTGGCTCTTTGTCTTCTAAAAAGTCTACCTAAAAAAAAAAAAAAAAGTCTACCTAATATGCAAAGGATCATGAGAATCTGCCTGTTTACCTTGCGGTGACCATCAGGCAGAGAATCCGCAGATGAAGATAGTTTTGTGGTATTATGCAGTGTGGTGAAATGTGTTGTGTGGTGCAAATGTTGCCCAGGGATGCTCATGAGTTGCCTTGAGGGAGTGGGCGGGAACAAAGTAAGTTTATGACGGACACGTATCGTTGTTCATACCTCTAACATGGTGGTGCACTCAATGACTGAGCAGGGAAATTAGCAATTTTCACCTACTACTACAGCTCCCTGCTTCCTTTCTTGCCCAGGAAGACAGCTAATCTGGAAGTAATAAGAGAGCAAAGTAGCTAGAAATGTCAAGTTGTTTTATATAAAAGGATGATGCTGCATGTTTTAAATAAAAGCGTGATCTTGCATGATGGCATGGTGGCGATGCTTACCCAGCATTTTGTTAGCCAGATCTTTGCAGCGACTTTGGCCTGGGGCTCATGAGAGTGAGGGTCAGCCTAGGCCTCAAATCTCATGTGTGATGCAGGAGCCCCGGCTCCTTTGAGAGGCCAAAGACTGGCAGGATCCCTAAGAAATGCTGAAGACCGTCTTTTGTAATAATCTTTGTCCTATGCGGAGAAAGAGGTAAGGTGAATAATGAACATAATCATAGGAACCATTGTAAATGACAGAGAAGCAAAAAGGTCACTCCAAAAAACAAAGAAAGGAAGATGAATCTAAAGCACTTTAACAGGAGAAAGAATAGAAGGAGGCGGCTACGATTTTGACCAGGTGGGGAGACCACGGACTGCAGGCCCCTTGTGAATAGTTAAGGGCATAAAGGGGCCTGGGGCGCCAGGGTGGCTCAGTCGGTTAAGCAGCCCCCTTCGGCTCAGGTCATGATCCCAGGGTCCTGGGATCTAGCCCCGCATCCAGCTCCCCGCTCGGTGGGAAGTCTGCTTCTCCCTCTTCCTCTGCCTCTCCCCCTGCTTGTGAACTCTCTCTTTCTCTGTTAAATAAATAAATAAAATCTTAAAAAAAAAAAAAAAAAAAGAGCATAAGGGGGCCTGTTATGATGAGCCTGAGACAGGAGGTTATTGTTTTTTAAGTTTTGTAAAGCCCAAAAGTGAGTGAAATGCTTTGGCATGAAGTTTGTAAAGAGTAAGGGAATGCCCGGGAGCATATTGGGCTTCATCATAACCGGGACCTCAGTGTCTCACGGGCAGGTGTGTTTGCTGTATAGTCCACACGCCACAGCCTTTCTGGAAGCCTCTGCTGTCCACAGAGCTTTAGAGCTGAGCAGGTCCAATGACAGCGACAACAGCAAACAATTGAGGTTGCTGGCCCAGAGAAGAGGGATACACAATCACTACCCTGGAGGAGGAATGTCTTGCCCCCCCACACACACACACAATGTGGCTCACCTCTGTCCCTTCTTCTTGGGCATGGCAGAGGGGTGACCGAGTTATCTCTTGTTCTCTTTCTCAGGGGGGGGATTCATGGGCCCAAACTGTTCAAGCTAACTTCTCTTGTAAGAGGGGCTCTGAGTCATGAGAAAATCACATATGGTTTCATTTCCAATGACATCTGGAAAGCAAAGGGTCGAATATCATCTCGTAGAGATGTCCTGGTGAACACAGGGAATGAGCTGACTCTGTTCTCTTTGAGAGATTAGTAGGGAGTGAAATAGGCAGGGCTTGCTGGGGATGGAATTTTAGTGAGGAATTAGAATAATGTTTCTTTTCCTTTACTCCCTTTCTCAAATTACCTCTAAAAGGATGTGTAAGGACACAGAAAAAAATAGGAAAGGAGGGCCGAAGGAGCTACCAGAGTGAGCACAAGAATTTCAATAAAATTACAAACTGAACATTTTTTTTTTACCTCATTTAACTACTTGTCTCATGTCTCAACACTGAGTGGATTCTAAATTAATAGTATACATTTAGAGAATTTAGAAATAACATCTATACCTTTATAGCATGTTGTCTCTCAAGGCGTAATAATTTTCATCTAATTTTACATGATCTAATAACATAAGCCTTGTCACATTCACACAAATGAACATCAAACTGGGAATAAAGAAAGTATGTTCTTGTTAAAATAGAAGCAATTTATATCCAGTTCCTACCCTCCCCAGAACTGGCACTGAGAACTGTGATAGCAGGACAGAAAGATGAAGCCAAATGCATACGCTCTCCCTCCCACACATAGAACGAGTTCCCTCAAGTTTAATCCCCCCAGCAAGGGATCCCACAGTTTTCATTAATATAATACAAAAACATATGTGTAAGAAAAGAAAAAGAACATAAAGAAATGAGCAAAAGAGCTACAGAATTCAAAGAAAACACATTCCCTAGTTCATACCCACATCTAACTGCCGAAAAAATTTCAATGAAAATCAGATGTGATTTTCAGCATGTACTCTGCTTAAATAAAATATGAGAGAAATACAAGGGCTTCTCTATGTGGTGGTAACAGAATTTTCTTTTCTTTTATTGGGTTATAATTGTATAGAGTCATGTGAGGATTAAAATTAGATAACATTTGTAAACTGCTAAAGAACTATATAAGCTCCTATCCCCAAGTTATAAAAATTAATTCTTACTGTTCAGGAGATGCAGATATGGTTACAGAAGAGAAAAAAAGGAGAGATTTTTTTCACCCAATGGGTACCAACCTCAAGACATAAATTGGAAGTTGTATTTAAGAGAAAAGAAATTCCCATCAGCTTTTTTTCTTTCTTGAATTTGTTGTTGTTGTTTTCCTAAAAGTAAATTCCAGAGAAAAGTAACCCAGTATGCGTCTCATGGAATACAAGTGGACAGAAGTACAATGAAAAGAAAAGCCCTGCCCATCAGGTTCGAAATTTCTTAGAAAGCCCTGAGATCGGGGTAAAAGAATGAAATGAGGAAGGGAAGGAGTAAAGAAAGGAAAGAGATAGACGTGGGGAGAGAGGATGAACAAAGGAGAGAAATCCAACAAGCAACTGAATCTTGGCTTCTTACTAGTAACTTGCTCTTCCCCCGCGATACACACTGCAGCCCAGTGTCGCTATTTGGGAGTTAGCTCGCTTTTTAATCTGAGGCTTTGACTCCCTTTCATCTTTCTGAATTTGATCTAGTTCTAGTTCATCTTTACAAGGTGCTTAGGGACTGAGGACTGCAAAGACTCACTCTAAAAAGATTAAGATAAATAACAGGTCGGGGAAGTGTTTTTTCTTTTTTTGACTTCAGACTTCTGAGAATATTTTTGCATTTATTCCTATTTAAAGCAACATATAACTCCTTTACAGGAGTTGAAATCCAGTATCATAATACTAGAAGGAAAGGCTATCTATTTTGTATTCATCTGCATGTGACTGCCAGACACACGGGAGTAAGAATGCCAATGAAACCCCAACCCTGTTCTTCCAAATGCAGTCATTCCTTCAATCAGTGTTCACTAAGCACCTACTAGGTGTTGTGCGTTCACTCTCCCAGGCCTGGGGATACAGCAGGAAACAAAACAGATGAAAATCCCTGCTTTCAAGAAACTGACATTCTTGGGGGTACGAAGGCTGGCAGCAAATTGGAGATGCCCAAGAGATTATTTACTTTAAATATTGTCATATATACTTACATAGGATAAGTCAAAGAGTAAGATGTAAGATATTTTTAAATTCTAGAATCATGAAATAAATGTTTTAAAAACTGTTGAACATTTGAGAAAGTTGGCATATCTGTAAGACGTAAATTTTACTAGTTTTAAAACAATTCTAAAATTATTTTGAGGAACAAAAACATGTTACACACAATGGTTTTTTTTTCAGAAAATTTTAACTTTCATATTCAGCGATTGAAGTCTAAGTGAAACATGGATAAGGAAGAAAAAAATATTTTTCCAATCTATTTCATAAGCGAGTGGGAAATTGGAGAGAAAATTCTTAAAAATATTTTCCTTAACTTTTCTAGTTTTATTTTTGTTATGTTCCTATAAAGTGTCTTGACTTTCATAGTTTTTCAGTAAATATATGTTGCACAATTATTTTGTGAGCATAACACAAAGTCTTGATTAAGAGAGCACCTCAAATTCACTTTGGAAAAAAAACATTTTATTGGTTTGAAGATGAAAAGTAACCATATCATATGATTTACAATGACATTGTTTTATTTTATAATCCATTAAAGAAGATAGTTATTATAAAATTGCTTCATTATTCTATAATTCCAGAAATTCTACATTATTAAATTACTTAAAATATGAATTGGTCTTTTTTTTTCTTTTGATGGCTTATCCTGATTTAATTGGCAGTACTTTCTTCTTTCTTTGTAGGACATAAAAGTAGAGAGACATTTTACCTTGATGGCACCTTAAACTTGATGAAATACCCGCTGCAGTATAAGCTGAATTTCAGTAACAAAATGACCCAACAATTCAGTGGCCCAAACAAGGTGGATATTGTTCTCCTCTCACTTAACAATCCAGAAGTGAGTGTTCCAGTGTTCCAGGTTGCCCTGTGTGATCATTTAGGAGCCACCCAGGGCTCTCCCACCTTGTTGCTCTGCCACCTTCTTCGCACAGTTGAAGGTGGGTTGTCGGCATGTCTGAATTCTAGCTCATGAGAAGGGGGAAAGAGAAGTGGAGAGCAAGCAATTTCCTTCTGGGCAAGTGAGACAGAGGGGACATGTCTTGCATCCCATTGGTGAGAACACCGTCACGCGGCCAGAGCTGCCATACTGGTTGCTTATAGCCGGGTCCATGCAGTCAGGTGAATGACGTAGGCATTGTGACATAGCATGAGGTTGCTATTGACCTAATGAGATGACAGAAGGAGGATAATTTGCTTCTGGAGACAGTTGACTTTCTGTTTGGCAGAAAGCAAAAACGGGGATAAGGGGAGGAACTATTGTACACATTTTCCCAAAGAATTGCCAAGGGGTTCAATGTGATCAATGTCTATACTGGTATTAGCCACCTGTTGTTGGGAGACAAAGTAACCCAAACTTGCAGCTTACAACAACAAACATTTATTGTCTCATAGTTCCTGGGTGGGTCAGGAATCCAGAAGTAGCTTGGCTAAATGTCTCTGGCTCAGAGTCTTTTGCAAGGTTGCCGTCAAGTTGTCAGCTGGGGCTGCAGGCAACTCCATTTCCAAGATCCTGCTCCTGGCTGTTGGCAGGCCTCATGTCCTTGCTGGCTGTGGGCTGAATTTGTCAGCTCCTTGCCACATGGACTTTTCAGTGGGGTGGCTCACAACATGGCAGCCAGGCAACCCTCAGAGCAAGTGAGGTAGACAGTGAAAGAGAGCAAGAGAATGAGTAAGATGACAAGTCACAGTCTTTCCGACGGAATCTCAGAAGGGACATCTCATCCCTTTTGCTCTCTTCTGTGTCAGAAGTAAGTTATCTGCCCAGCCCACACTCAAACAGAGGGTATTATACAAGGGTGTGAATGTTAGGAGGGGAGGATCATTTGGAGCCCTCTTGGAGGCTGTCTACCATGGTACTCCACAGAGGAACCTGTATCATTAGATGTTTTTACAACAATTCGTCATGCAAGAAAGAGGCATTCACCTGCCTGAAGGTAGAAACTGATGCCATCTCACAGGTTCCTTTACCCCTATGATTACATTCTCTGAAATGAAATGGATTCTTTCTATTTTCCGGGTAAATTCTGTCAGACACGCTATGGCAGTTCAAACATTATTTCCTCTATTGTCACACAGGGTAAAAGTCTAACCAAGCTCTCTCTGAACAGTATAATATAGTTGTTTAGAGACAGACTGCTAGGTTTTGAATCCCATTCCTTAACTTACTAGCTTATTGATGTTTTGTCTCCGTTTTCTCATCCAAAGAACAGGGATAATATTTCTACTTACCTCATAGCATTGTTATAAGGACTAAATGAGTTAAGGACTTAGTACAAACTTAAGGTACATATTATAATATCAATACATATGAGCTAACTACAGAAATTTGATCTGTCCTTTAACTATTGAGAACTTTGTTGGGAAAAGGCAGCTAAGCTTTCTTCATATGATTTCCTCTATGTCAGCCACTTGACATTTTCTCTTCCCTGACTTCCTAAAATAAGTCTACATCTAATGGTATGACTCGAACACCTAAGCTTAGTGGCAAGATAATGTATGGGAGTATAGAGCCAGTCAAGGAGATGCGGACTTCAATCTTCTATTGTCATATTCTAAGGCTATGTCAGGCCTTTCATCCAGTTTTAATCTATTTATGTTTTGGAACTTATTTCTCGGATAGTAATCTTTTCAATCTCCATAAAACAGCTAGAATTCAAATTAGAAAAATTCCTTAGAAGTCTTCTTAGTTGATTCTTTGTAGCCTTTGATATTTTTGTTCAAAAAATCATTTTTATTGTAGAAAAATTAGTGAAAGACATAAAAACAGAGATAAAGAAAAAGTTAAAAAGATACGCTGAAAATGACAATATTAGTGATCTCTTCTTAGTTGATTTTTAAGAGCTTTATATTTTTAATTTAAAAAATCATGCTTATTCCAGAAAAAGCAAAGTAGGTAAAAAAGTAAGTAAGGGGTGTCTGCATGGCTCAGTTAAGCATCAGTTAAACGTCTGACTCAATTTCAGCTCAGGTCATGATCTCAGGGTCCTGAGATCAAGCCCCACATCTGGCTCCACACTGACCATGGAGCCTGCTCAAGATTTTCTCTCTCCCTCGCCCTCTGCGCCTCCCACTACTACTCTCTCTCCCTCTCTAAATAAATAAGTAAGTAAGTAAATAAATAAATAAATAATAAAGGTAAAAAAATAAGAAAAATTTAAAAAAAGGAAAAGGAAAGGCATTACACTGATAATCCTTTATCCATAGAGAAGCGTGACTAACATATTTGAGTCTATAATGGCATTTTTCTATGTGTACAAAATATAATAATATGTACATAATTTTGTAATCTGTGCTTTTTTTTTTTTTTTTTACTCAAAGGCACACTGTGAGCAAGTTGATTTACTCCAAACAGAAGTAAATCAACAGATGGGAAAAACCTGTATACGACACACAAGTGAAGAAGGGGCATCAATTCAGAGAGAACAGGGAGGCGTGGAGAATAATAAGACTGGGAATCGGCTGCAGAGCAAAAAGAGGGAGCTCCTTTGGTTACCTGGGAAACGCTGGCCTGGCCCTTCTTTCCCCTGGAACACACAGATACCTGCAACAGCTCACGCTTTACCCCGGGTCCAAGAGACCCAGCCAGCGTGGAAACCAGTGGCAGACTTTCTTCATGCTTACGTGTTGTGCATCTGGTGACTACCCCATGTGTGGAAAGGGGGTCCTCAAGAGTACATTCTGAACACCTCATCTATGTACATGCAGAATTCGTCTTCATAAAGACCCCATCGATGTTTCATTTGGGGACTGATCTGAAAGAACCAATACGTATTAAAATATATCTTTTTCTTCTAAAAAGATCACTCAAGTTGAAATCCATATAATCAGCTAAAATGACATTTTTCCAACCTGAATGAAGACACTAGTCTATTAAACTTGAGCTTAATAGTATATTTTCAGTGAAAAGTAACTAACCCAACATTCACATTTGGCAATTTAATTTAATTTAGGTTGACCAAGGAGAAAAAATAGAAAAAAAATCCCCACAAATCAGTCATTTCAAGAATAAAACAGATATTATTATTATACAGACACAAAGCAATAAGAAACTATTATAAAGAATTCTGTGATGGTAAATTCAGCAACTAGAGAAGCTGAATGGGTTGGATTCTAATTAAAAATTAGATGCGCAGAAAGGAGGACATTTATGTGTTTTAGACCAGAAGAAACTGAAAGGGAAAGGAAGACTAAAAGGCCAGGAACAACTGAAGGATCTCATTCTGAATGACTTCTCAAGAAATTAAACAATAGATCATTGGCCTGGAATGAAGTAGGAGGAAGGCTGGGTATAAAAGGAAAATAGGAATTATTTTTCCAACAGCTAAGACTAGATTTCCTTCTTCAATGGAGAGGCAACTGATTACTGAGATTTAAAAAAAAAAAAAAATGCAGGGGAGCCTGCCTGGTTCAGTGGGTGGAGTGTTTGACTCTTGATCTCGAGGTTGTAGGTTTGAGCCCCACCTTGGGTGTTGAGATTATTTTTTAAAAAAATCTTTAAAAAAAAAAAGGCAGAAGAGGCACCTTTACATAATCCTTATAGGACTGATGATACAGAAAATCTCATAAAAACTGGATGAGGAAAACCTTCCTCACAGGCAGCTATTACCAGTGATATCACTAGCAAAATTTGCATGACTTCTGGCATCTAAGCAACACAGTATCATAATGCAGCCTGCTTTTTTTTTTTTTTTCCTGCTGAAACATTGTCATTAGAGGTTTGGATTTTATAATTCTATTCTGTCTGAAATGATTTCTGAAGGCTTTTTACAAACAAGGCAGCTTTTTAAAGAAGTCAGTGTCTGGGTGCTAAAATGAAAGCTCAAAGTTTGTATTTTCTACAGATCTAGCCAACAGGGACATTTCCATCACCTGGTTGCAGTATTCCTAAATGCCTAGTGGTAAGTGTATTTTAATTAACGGAATCTAAATCTGAAACCCACATTACCCATTTCATTAAAGCCCCTTACTTTACAGGTGAGAAAGTCACATAGCTTCTCTCAGCTCACAGATGTTAAGTGATTGGCACAAGGTCACATAACTAGTTAGTGACAGACCCATAATTTAGAAGTCACATCATGGGGACACCTGGGTGGCTCAGTCAGTGAAGCGTCTGCCTTCGGCTCAGGTCATGAACCCAGGGTCCTGGGATCGAGTCCCGCTCGGGTCCTGGGATCGAGCCCCACTCGGCAGGGAGCCTGCTTCTCCCTCTGCCTTCCACTACCCCTGCTTCTTGTGCTCTCTCACTCTCTCTCTCTGACAAATAAATAAAATCTTAAAAACCAAAACCAAACCAAACCAAAACAAAACAAAACAAAAAAACCTGACCCGTAGATTTGTAGAAAAACAAATGGGCAAGACCATTAAAATAGCCCACACTGTTGTATATCAGCTTCTGACTCTGGGAAATCCAACACTGATTTAAAAAATGTAGGGTTTTCTCCTTGGTGGCCCTGCAACCCTATACTTCCTTTTTCTCAGGCAGCGCTGCCTTAAAAAATTACACATCTGGAGTACTCACTGGCTCAGTGCACCAGATCTAAATCTTTTCCCACTCATAAATGGGCTCCCATAAGACCAGTGTTTTTCCAACTGAGGATCGTGACCCATTAGTGCACCATGAAATCAATTCAGTGGGTCATAACTGACGTGTTTTTTTAATTATATAAAATAGAGTGCATTCTCTCCTTTACCGTTCGACCTCCACTAATATTTTAGGCTTGAAGGGGATTTTCTTTGATTTATATTGGGTAGCCTTGAGAAGAGGTAATTTCTTTTCATTTTGATTTTGCTTGAGTTAACATTCATTCTCGATTTAGTTTACTAGAATCACCATAAGTCCTGCCCAAGAAAAGTCCCTTGCAGAGGATTCCTAAAAGAAGAGACCCTGCTTCCCTATGAACTGTTTATGTAATAATTAACTCAGGGTGCTGTAGTTGTCTTTCCAACTTGCTGCTTGCTAGGGGGCCTAGAAGCTAGGGACTTCTCAGGTTAATTGCACTCAATTGATTTCCTGCCTCTTCTGTACAAGGTAGAGTCGAAGGGTCTCCTCAGTGCAGTAAGGGCTCTTTGAAGTTTTAGCTCCCAGAAAACATGGGCCTGAGAGGACAAGAATCAGCTGGAGTTCAAAAGTTAGTCCCACTCCCTCCCCAAATGGAAAACCACATTGAAATATTTGTCCTCTGTGCTTTGTTCCTAAAGCAAACACTATTTAGCTAAGTATGGTGTAAAGGGTTGCCATTTGCCACAACTGATAAATAAACTGGTAACCACAATGACGAGGGAGAAGTGGGGGTATTTTGTGGTCTTGGGGGGAATTCAAAGCTCTCTTTCATTGGAGACAGGCTACAAAAGACAAAAATCATCAAAACAAGGAAATAAATTGTTTTCTTAGAATAGAAGCTTTGTTGGCTGCTGTGGGGGAGTGCATTTTTATTTTTAGATGATTGCTCATTAGCAGGTAGGAGAATGTGTTGCATTATTTTTCCGATAAAGAGATTAAGGGTGGAGGTACACCTCAAATTTCCTTTTCTCTTTTTTAATTTAAAAATTTGTATTAAAAATTGTATGTTGGAGCCTAATAAGTATGGAAAAAATAGTCAGATGACTGGATGTTCCTGGTCAAAGCAAATTTAAAAGGGACAAAATTTAAGAACAAATTACTAAATAAATGATGCTGTGGGTTCAGATAAATGTAAAAGTTTAGCTGTGTATAATAGTTGCAGTTAATCCAGAAGAACCTATTTTTCTATTCTGATCTTGCAAGTCTTTTCTATTTATGTAAACTTTTGGTTTTATGAGGATTCGTTGAAATTTGCTTTATTTGTACCTACAGACATACAGATTAGTGTTAAAGAATTACACCAAATAATTTTCACAGTATCTACGAATCAGGGGCATACTTAAATTTACATTTAGTTGTCTAAAACACAAAAATATGATCTTGGCAATATTTCTATATGTTATCCATGTTTACCAGATGTATTCAAAAAGAAAAATAAACTAGAAAGAAAAAGTTTTTGAAGTTCCATTTATATTAAAAACTTTTTGAATCATCTATAATTGAAATATGATTGTAAACTACATGGGACTGTGGTAATGTAGGGTAGCATGATTATCTAAAATGACCAGAAGTCATTTATAATGACATCTACAATATCCATAATTTGAAGGAATCTTAAAGTTTTTTCCAATACAAGATGCTCGAGGTTTAAAAAAGAAAAATCATTGCTAACTTTGTCCATATATACCCTCAATAATTTTATAGACTTATGTAATTAGTAAGTCTTTCAGTTCCTTTTAATTGGGAGATTTAAGCATCTCATATTTTTGCTTATTTGTAAAAATGCATATATAGCACTTTGGTGTATATTCTTTCAGTCTTTTTGTACATATAATATTTACATATTTACATATTTACATATTTGCATAAGGAATACATATATATTTATGATCATACTTGATTTATAGTTTCTTGAAAATATATTGTAATTATTTGCCCATATCAGTGAAAATTGTCAAAAATGTAATTTTAAGGGCTCTATTTCATCATGTGGTTCTGCCCTAGTTTGTTTAATCATTCTGCTATGTTATAGGGCAGTTAGTTGTTTCCAACCTTGTTTTAAATCATGTGTGATGAATGCATTTGTTTAGGAATTCTTGGCTTTTTCTCCTATTAACATTTCAGAAAGAATTTCAGACAGTGAAAATACTGGGACAAAGCTATTTTCCCCCTTGATTTAAGATACTTTATTTATCATATACTAGATTCTTAGATATTAGGATCAGCACCAAGACCTATTTATCCATTGATTTTACCACTATATTAAATTTTATAAAGTTTTAACATCTAATAAAGCAAGTTCCTCCTTAGCTACTCTTCCCCCCTTTTTTGTGCTCCCATAAAATTCATGGCTAAGTTCATCTCTTCAGTGTTCTAAAAAAAGTTTAGAATAATTTTTAATGTTCTAAAACCATACAATTTTTTAAGGAGGTGGGATTTTTATTGGAATTTGGATAAACATGTAAATTAATTTGGAGGAAAATTAATATTTCTATGATATGTCTCTTCAAATAGCAAAACTTTCTTTTGCATTTCAAAAAATATTTGTGGGGTTATTTTTAACATAGTTCTCACACACTTCTTGATAAAGTGTTAGTGGATTGTTTTACTATTAGATCGTTAGATTTTTGTTATGCTTTATATGTTTATTATTATAATTATTTTATAACCACTTATAACTGATATAACTTTGTTAATTATTAAATGGATTATCTTGGGATTTTCTCAAAAAATATTATCTACAAATTATGATTAATTTATTCAATGACAAATATTTATTAAGCATCTACTATAAGCCAGCCAAACCTTCTAAGCACTGGGCACACAATACTGAGAGGGAGGGGGAGTGTAGGTTATGAGGGTTATGTTTCTAGCAGGAAAGAACAATAATCCAAGTTTTATTAGAATGACATCTAAATTAGGATAGAGAGTGCTTACAGTAAGTGAACAAAGAAGAGACATATAAAATAACAAGGGCGGGTGCTGAAATTTTAGATAGAGCAAAAAGTCTGATCAAAAAAGTATCTGTTGAGTAAAGAAGTTGGAGTCAATCAGGAAGAGTAGTAGTCAATAAGATTTTAAAAATATATAATGAGAGGCCAGGTAATTGGGGTCTTTATGAGTCATAGTAATACTCCAGAGTTTTTCTATGGAGTGAGTTGGAAAGATATTGGAAGATTTTGAGCAAAAAAAAAAAAAAAGTAATCTGAAATGCTTTAAATAGTTATGGTTTTGGTGGCTGTGGTGAGAACAGATTTAAGAGGATGGAAGCAAGGAGATCCGCTGGACGGTAGAGCAGAAGCTGTAATTCTCCTGTCCATAGAGTCTTGGTTCACTTCCAAAGGCACCTGTACAGCCCTCATATATACTGACTACTTCCTGTTTCTCTGCCTGATAACAACAGCGGGGAAGTACCAGGGCACTATACTTAGAATTGACCCACCAAGAATTGCACGGGAGTTGGTGCATAAAGACTCTGGTTTCTCTCAGTGGGACAAGTCTGAGGTGTGTTCTTTACAGTCTCTCAGAGGGTCGCCAGCAGAACTGAGCCCCCATGTCCCAGAGCCGACTCTCACTCTTTAATGAAGCTCCATCCACTTTCCCTGTTCCATTCTCCGTCTACGCACAATGCCTCCTGGGAGCACGGAAAAAGAGGAATTACACCATTTTTGGTGTAATTTGGAGGAATCCAAACTAAGATAGGTACTATAATAATATTATGTTATATAATCCAGGCAAGACAGGATAACAACTTGGACCACAGTGTATCCTTAAAGTGGGGATAATTGATCTAATGCTGATTACACTTTATAGAAGAGCTGAAAGGATTTGCTGATGCATTTAATGTGAAATGTAAGAGAGAAAGAGGAATCAAGATGACTGAGCAATTGGAAGGATAAGGTATCCATTAACTAAAATGGTATAGTGTAATCCATCTGGAAGAAACCTAGTATACAGTGTGAGGTAGGGTTGTTTTTAAAAATATGAGTATCCAGTTGACCCAGCACCATTTACTGGAAAGATCTTGCTATATAGATGGTACTGCAGTATCCCTTTTGTCAAAAATCAAGTGACCATAAATGTGTGGGTATTTGTCTATGCTTGCTATTCTCTTCCATTAGCCTATTGGTCCATTCTTACACAAATATCCCACCTTCTTATTCTCTGTAAACTAAAAGACGTCATTATATTCATCAATGTAATTCCTCCAGGACTGTTATTCTTGAAGATGGCTTTTTATAACTTTATAATGTCTTCAAAGTTCATAATGAGTCCTAATATCCAGCATGTAATTCCCTTAACTCTGTTCTTCTTGAAGATTACTCTTACAACTTTATAATGATTTTATTAATGGTGTAATTCCTCTTTTTCTGTACCCCTTGAGGTTACTCTTAGACCTATTCAATTTTGTAAAAATTTAGAAACAGCTTATCACTTCACACACACACACACACACACACCTGATATTACTAGAGTTATGTTGACACTTTAAATTAGTTTGGGGAGAACTGACATTTTTACAGTATTGAGCTTTGTAACCAGAATTTTTTTTAAGAACACAGGTCATAAACTCATGACCCTGAGATCAAGACCTGAGCCAAATCAAGGGTCAGATGCCTAACCAACTGAGCCACCCAGGGGCCCAGCAAGTGATACTTCTTGTTAGGGTGGCCAGAACAAAGTGCTACTGATGTGATAGGCTCACATGCCCTCAAGAGGCAAATGAACTCTTGTGTCACCTGTTAGACAAAGATGCTCTGACTGGGATGGGAGCTACAGGTGTGGATGAGGGTGGAGGGATCAGGCGTGAGAGTTGATGCCAAGAAAACTGGGGATGGAAAGGGGTGATCAGTGTGAGCTCAGAAACTAATGGGAAAAGAATGGGAAGCTGTGATGAATCCGGGAACCAAAGAACAGATGAGGGAACTCTGAGAACTAAACTGATCTGTCTAATGAATAACAGAGCCAGTCAGATACAGAGCCCAAGAAAAATACAGGGGCCAAGTTTGTCAGAAGAACCAGAGATTGGGATTTTCCTCATGAATTGCGTCTAATGCTGGGTCCATAGGGCAGGGGCTCTTTGCAGCATATGCCTGACCTGAAATTCTCGCCAGCGTTCCCATGGTTTACAAGTCTATTGGAGTGAATCAGGGCTTTATTCATTCCACTGATCAATCATGAATGTAAGTATGGATGATTCCCTGCTTCTAACAGGTCACCTAAATATTGCTCAGTTTCAAGGACTCTGAGGTTTTTTCCATGAAACAAACAATTCCTTTTCTTTTTAAGATGGTCTTTTCTCTGGGACACCTGGGTGGTTCAGTTGGTTAAGTGTCTGCCTTTGACTCAGGTCGTGATCTCAGGGTCCTGGGATCGAGTCCCGCATTGGGTTCCCTGCACAAAGGGAAGTCTGCTTCTCTCTCTGCCCCTCCCACTGCTCATGCGCACACGTTCTCTCTCTCTGACAAATAAATAAAATCTTTAAAAAAAAAAAGATGGTCTTTTCTCCAATCATAAGCCCTCCAATTGAAGACATGTTATTAACTTCCATTTTTCCCCATATTATTCTCTGTAATATGAGGAAAAAATCTAGTGGGATAAAGCTCTGCTCTATACTCCATTCTCAGCATGTATTATTTTTATAAACAATGAAAGCAGATTTCCCACCCTAACTACAATTATTTCAATAAGGAAACTTTTTTCCCTTTCATTTTTCAAAGTCTTCATTGTAGAGGCTGTGGTGTGTCAGAGACCAGAGGTATTCCTGTGCCAGACACCAGTTTGGCACACACCGGCTTCAGCTGTCAACTTGTCCGCAAGGAGATCTTGGCACTCTGCTCCATGCTCCCATTTCAGGCTGGGTGTCACACCAGCCGCCTCCCCTTATTGGAGAGCAAGCGTGGAGGAAGCATCTGTCCTAAACCCAATCATGTGAGAGGTAGAATGAGTGGCAAGGTTTGACACTCATTATAGCTTTCTCTCCCTCAGCGCAAGACCTGCAGAATCCAGACAGTAAATCCCACCGCAGCATGTGCACGTGAGGAGAAGTCAACACACTCAGGAATTCTCAGGTGCATGTGATGTTTCACATTCTTCAACTTGATAAAATACTTGTAAAATAATTGTAAAACTTTGTTTTTAAAAACTTATACAAATAATCAGGCCTCTGTCTTCCTAAAGGTGCTGGAATTTCAGGGAAATAAATCACTCTTTTATCACTATTCCCCCAAATAATTGATATGTTAAAAAAAACCCTTACATTATAGTTTCACTATTTCAATTACACCAATGGGAAGGTCTCATGGAAAACAAATGTAATCCAGTGTTGATAGTAAAATTAATAGGCCATGTGTTTGCCAGAAAAATCTTCATGTATTTTTGAGACCATATAATATAAAATAAGAGTTTTGGATGATTCAGTCAATTATTTCATGGATTCAAATATAGTTCAGGTTATGTCATATTTCCAAAACAGAAAATCCTTATTTTTTTTTTTTAGGATCGTATGTATTTATTTGAGAAAGAGAGCAAGAGAGAGAGCATGAGCAGGGGGGAAGGGCAAAGGAAGGGGGACAGTCAGGCTCCCCGATGAGCAGGGAGCCCGACAATGCAAGGCTTGATCCCAAGACCCCGGTATTATGACATGAGCCGAAGGCAGACACATAACCGACTGAACCACCCAGGTGCCCCGGAAAATCCTATTCAATAGAACTTTGAAATAATGCAATTTCCATGGGAAGTGCCTATATATCCTGCCTCCATCCACAGTGTGCTAAAGACATTACACTGCATCAGAACCAGCCATGACAGAGCCTGAACAGATGGTTTTCCATGAAATTTGTTCCAGTAGTCTCTTCAAAGTCCTACCTGCTCTTGGTCACCACTTTACCACGCTACCAGGTATTGGAATTCTCATCATTAGTTACCTTGTTTGTACTAAGGCGTTGTCCCCAAACTCTTAAAAATCACAGAAATCATGAAATCATGATCTCAGAAGTTACTGTCAAGAATGATGAAGAGTCTTAGATTTTGTCCTATTTGCATGCTAACAAGTTAGCCAGTCACAGTTTCTTGGGCGCTGGCAGAAGACAGGAGACTCTTGGGTCAGAGACAAAGGACAATTTATTAACCACAAACGTAGCAGTGGTCAAAGTATCAGTATTTGCTCTGGTTCCCTGAGCTCCAGTTCTCATAAGGCAATGCAAGGAGGGCCAAGTGAGACCTGTACCTGCAATGGATACATTAGAGGAGATGAACCCCAAGCTTAGAGAATCATATTTTGTAATGGGCAATAACTTTGTCTTCCCTTTGCTAGGAAAGGAGACACTATCTTTATTATAATAGACAGTAAATAAACTTACATTGCTCTAGGAGGAGACACTATATCTAATTTCCAAGGCTGTTTTCTGTGTACACAAAAGTGAAAAGATAGTTTTGAACAAAAGAATCTGTATTAACTATGTTTTGTTGTTTCTGTAACTTGATGCTTTAATATCTTCAAGACAAATGTCAACTACTTTAGGTGAACAGGTAGGGACTTGAGTTAACCACTTGGACTCTCCATACTCTGAGCCCTACATGAGTTTGCAAAGGTGTCACTTTTAAATGTGCTTTACCAATCCCAGAGCATCCTTCCTTGTCTTGCTTCCTCCTTCCTGTGGAAATCATAATAGAAGTCTTTGCCTGCAGTTCTGCTCTCTCTCCTTCCCTGCCTCATGACTGACCCTGGCGTTTCTCCCTGGTGCCCTGTTCCCTGGGGAGCAGTATCATAAACTTTCATGACTCCGAGACAGCTCTCTCTTTGATCTGTGTATGGTCTCATTATACCTAAATTAAGACTAAGTTATGATGAAAACACGGTCAGTAACCATAGCTCACAAAACATGCAAACGCATTAGAAATCCATGGAGAGTTGTCTTCCAACAGATACTAACTTAAAGGCCATTGATTTAAATGCCCATTAATGCCCAGATCCTTTCTAAGAGAACTCCCTACTCCCATAAAACAACTCAGTATGTCTTTTAAACACTTTTCTTCAAATACTCTTATGTCATCTGTGATTTCTATTTACTTGGCCTTCTCTTATGTCTTGAATCTAATGAGAACATATATATTTGAAGGCAATTGCAATGTACATTGCACAAGCCTCTTCTCTGCTACTTTTCTCACTCCAAAAAGTATCTTTGCATCATCTGATTATCTCTAGTTTCCTCAACCATCCTGGTGACATCCTGCTAGATGCAGTCGCCTTTGTCCATTTTTTAAATACACTGCTCCAAAAATATTTTAGGTGTAGTATGAATATAAGGCCTGAGGAAGTAGAATAAAGTAGAGTAAACTTGTAACTCCTTTTTTCTTTTTGCATACTATATGGACATGTTAACTTATTTAAAAGGTACATCACACCTCTGATGATTAAGAATAAACTATTAATGGAAGTCATTAATCCTGTCACTCCATAACTGATTCAACCTTTCTGTTTTTGCTTTAAAATACAGGCTTTTTATTTATTTCTGTAAAATTCAATCTTAGATTCATTTTTTCTTTTGAGTCTCTGAAAAGTCTCTCAGGTTCTGAAAACAAAATAAGTTATCATTCTAGCCTCAAAGCATCAAAAAACTTATTAAGCAAATTTTATATAACTTAATCCAAGTCCTTGATTAAAATGTGGAGCAGGACAGAACTGAGTATAGGGTCCTGTGCACTCAGTTGGAAACTCCCATCAGGTTTACCTTGATGAATGCTCTTTAAACATAGTTGTTCAACACAAGAACCGATTTAACTAAACCTTCTTCTAGACCTTACTTTTCTGAAAAAATTCTAAATGGAGGTCTTTAGATACTGCATTTCTTATTTTGTCCTTCTGTCAATTTTGCTAACTACAGAAAAGAGGTATGTTATGACTTACTCTTATTGAATCCAGAATGTCAAACAGTGGTCACTACTTCATTTTCTCCATCAACTAGAAATTTTTTAATATATATATTTTAACATAATATAATATATTCTATGTAATTATTATATGCATACAATTATATGTATTTGAGTGTATATATGTATATGTACCCATGTATATTGTATATATACATATAATTATATCATATTATATTGTACATAAGTATATACTATATATTACTAAATTATATTATTATCTCATTAGTATTAATATAATATATAGTAGTACTCAGAACAGATGATTAGTCTACTAATTTATTAAGCTGCTATCTTGGGAAGTGAGTTTTTACTACCATTATCAACAAAAATTTAGTAAATACATGTCATACGTTGCTTTGTTCTGCAATTTGTCTTGAAGAAATGACATAAAGAAACAACAATCTCATTAGAAAAAGAAATTCCAGGAAGCTTTTAAAGAGGGGAGAGGATTCGACAAATTAGTGTCAGAAGAAGGAAGGGCATTGGTAAGGGGAACATGCCAAAGTGGAGAGAAAAAATAAGGTGAGGAAGAAAACATTGCATCTAAGCCTTTTAATTCAAATCTAACTTACCCTTTTGGAATTACATTATTATTTTTCTGGCCACATTACTCTCTCTGCAATTGCTCTCCTATCATTTGTGTTCTCAATCTCTATCTTTATTTCACGGTTTCCCATGTGTATATCTTGTCTGGTGTGTAATCCTGGTAGACAGCAACCATTTTGACCCCCTCCAGGTCCAAGACATAAAGGGCTCATTTTATGTGCTCAGTGATAATTTTGGAGTTGGAAATTTCAATTTTGGGAAATTATAAATAAGAGGTTGTTAAAGCCAGAAGGAATTTTGGACACAGAGAGCTAGAAAGATTGAATGACTTGCCTAGAATCACACAAGTTTCTATACATTCATTGACAAAACGCTTCCCTCTAGCCCTGTTGCTAGGATTGTCTTTCCTGGATGTCTGAGATTGGTCTAAAATCTCTGTATGGGCTGCTAACAAGGCATCAAAGCCGATTATGATTGTTTGGTTTGTTGGAACCGGTTTACATATTAAGAAAGGTACCCCACTTTGATCCCAGAGTCTGAATAATTCCTTCTAAGACCATGTGTTGGCTCTTACATATACACAGACATAAACAAATTCATCCCAGAGAGTCAATGAAAGTTTTCCTTAGATATTGAAGTATATTTAGGGGCCGATGGCATATATTTAGAAGGATATCTTTCCTAATTCTTTTTATTAGCAATTGGGATAGTGCCAAAATTCTCAAACTGAAAGTCAGCATTTCATTAAAATGACCTAAAGAGCAAAGAAAATTTTTTCAATATCTCTGGGAAGGACTAGCTGTGATATATTTATAAGCAGAGTTAACCAGAAGGCACAGCTTCTTTGATGACGGCACTGGTCTAAGCTCTCTAATATGACTCGTGGAAACAAGCAGCAGTTGTGTGCATGGCTTCCCCAGCTGGGCTTAAAAAATCCTAAAGAACTTATATGTCAACCAGACCGCACTACTTCCCTGTCTTTCCACTTAATGATCATCAAGATCCAGTGCATTCCAAATGCACATCTCAACCTGATTTATTTTTTAAATAATTCTTTATAAATTATTGGGATCTTTTATTAAATTTGTATATATTTAGAGATTTTTGGGGTGAGGGTGGGGGGAGGAACACCATAACATCCATCCTTTGCCCATTTCCTGTTAAAATTCTGAAGTACATGGTTAAGGACCCTATCACACCTTCTTTACTTATGTTGACTACCCCAATTTTTAATTTGGAGGAGGAATTCTGGGTGATTTGGATGTACAGTAGCACAAAGACTATATTTTGCAGGAATTTTGTTTTGTAGTGGTATAAAACATTCAAACATCTCAGTCTAGCTCTGTAACTTTTCTCTCACAAAAATCCCTGGAGAGTCTTTTTTCTGGAGCTTTTCCTCTTTGCAAATTTAATATTTGTCATCTATCCAGTAGCTATGCAAACAAGTAATATTTAAAAATATGTTTTGAGTTTTTGGAGAAAATGATGCTGGACAAGTATGTCATTTTGGAATTGGCTTTTTTTTTCCTCTCAGAAAGAAGGGAGAAGCCTGGCAGTTCTTCATACTTGAAAAAAAAAATGGGGCAAGGGGAGTGGCTGAAATAGAAAAAATAGACTATGCCATTATTTTATGGACAGAAGTCCCTCTTACCTGGGGCCACAGAGGCAATTTGGAAATGAGGGAAGGCGTCTCCTTAAGCTAGCGCTGCTTGCTGCCTTATGTTACGCCGAGGCCAGCATCCCCGCGCAGATGTCCCAAAGGCTGCTTTTGGCTGCAACATCTGGAAGTCCAGCTGCTGCAGTGACCAGACCATTTTCTAGGACAGCCCAGATGGAAAGGAAAAAATTAAACCCAATTTTATTTTTATTACCATAGAACTTCTGTTTTCTCCTTAAGTTTGGATAAAGAGCCAACTAGATCTTATTTAAAATATATGAAAACACCCAGTACCATGGGATGAGCTTTCATATTCCAAGATTGAGCCTGGAACCCATGTTTTAAACCATATTATAAAACTCAGAAACTCTAGTTCATAATGAGAAGGAGAGTGTAGGGGAGCTGGTAGGCATCTCAAAAATAATCCACAGTAAGTGCTCATGTGTTTCGTTTAACGGATTAAAATAGAAAAACATCAGGAAAACATATCAGTTGAACTTAGTTAATTTTTTTTAATTTTGGAAAATTCTCTTTCATCTACCCTTATGAGTTTTCTCAATTTTCATTTATGTCATTTACTGATCTTTGAAGTGTTGCATTGGAAGCAAAACCATGTAGCTTTTGATGATTATTTCCATAATTTGGAGTTTGATCACTTGGGTCATTTGTCCCATTTTGACATGAAATGTTGTACTCCAGTGGCCTGTCAGAGGACAAAGCATAAACGTTCCTCCACTCATCATCCTAAAGCCAGGCAGGCTTTTTGCACGATTTGCAGGGCCAGTAACAACAGCAAGAGATATTCTCCACTAGGTAATAAATCCTTTCAAACTCCTACAGCAAGCCTGTCCCTACCCTGTCAACAAGCCCTTGGCAAATTTTAATCCAATTATTAAACTCAAGAATACATAATTACTAACTATGGTTATCTATTAAATATTACTCATAGTTAGCTATCATATGACTTTTTGTTGTTGTTTATAATCTTCTTTCATTTGCAAATCGAATTTGAACCTCTCAAAATCCCTCTGAAATATATTATCTTGATTCACCTGTATTTAGCTCAGGCTGCCATAACGAAATACCACAGACTGGGTGGCTTGAGCAACAGAAATTTCTTTTGTCACAGTTCTGAGACTAGACGTCCAACGTCATGGTGCCAAAATGTTGGTTCTCAGTGAGAACTCTTCGGGCTTGCAGATGGCTTCCTTCTTGCTGTGCTCTCACATGGCCTTTGCTTAGTATGCATGTGGAGATAAGAGTGCTATTGTGTCTCTTTGTCTTCTTATACCAGTCCTGTCAGATCAGGGGTCCAACCTCATGACCTTAATGGCCTCCTAAAAGACCCTATCTCCAAATAGAGTCACCTTTGGGGATTAGGGTTTCAACATATGGATTGGGAGGAGGGGGCATGATTTGGTCTATGACACCACATTTTGCAGATAAGACAATAGACTGAAGACTAGAACTAGAAGTAAAGTGTCAGGGCCAGTATTGCTTCTACATTTTTGACTCCCTATTCCTTGTGTTGCTGTAATTCCTTTATGATGGGAAACAATAATTTTATGGGTTTTTGTAAAGTGCCCAGGGCCTTCCAGATACTGCAAATATTTACTGTAAACGTCTAAAACCATAAAAGCACTAGGTTTTTAAAAATAATTATGAAATGGAGAAAGATTTTCTGAAGAACCATAAAACCAAGAATCCAAAATGGAAAAAAAAAAGATAAATGTGATTGTGTAAAACATTAAAGGCCTGGAAGACATAAAATGAGTAAGAATTATGAATGTGAAGCACAGGAAAGACTGGAAAATATTTAAGATGTGTATGACAGGTAGGGGACTCATTTTCTTAATATACACAGACCTTTCATAAACCAACAGCAAATAGACAACACTCCAAAAAATGAGCAAAGGACATGAATAGGCAGTTCATAGAAAAAAATATAAATGAATAAGAAACATGTAAAAATAAGTTTAACTTCTCCTGTAATTAAAGAGATGCAAGTTAAAATGACAAAAAAAAACCCACTATTTTCTGCCTACCAACTGGCAGAGATGAAAATTCCATGGGGAAGGGATGCAAGAAAAATTATCCTTTTTGTTACACAATTGGGGAAAATATAAATTAGTGCAATCGTATAGAAGGTAACTTGGCGGTATTTGTCAAAATAAAATAAGCACATACCCTTTAATCCAGCATTTCCACATCTGAGAATAATTGAAACTTCATAAACCATCAACACACACATAAGGAAAGTTGTATATAAAAAGTATTCAATGTAATATTGTTTGTATATTAGTTGCTAGGGCTGCCATAACAAAATGCCACACACGGGGTGGCTTAAGCAACAGAAATTTATTTTCTCATAGTTCTGGAGCTACAAGTCCAAGATCAAGGTGATGCCAGGTTTGGTTTCTTCTGTGGTCTCTCTCCTTGGCTTGCAGATGGTTTCTTTCTTGCTGTGTCTTTCCTCTCTGCCCATCCCTGATATCTCTCTGTGTATCCTAATCTTTTCTTCTAAGGGCACCAGATTGGCTTAGGGCCCGCCATAATGGCCTCATTTTAACTTAATTACCTCTTAAAGGTCCTATCTCCAAATATAGTCACATTCTGAGGTACTGGGAGTTAGGACTTCAACATATGAATTTGGGAAGGGTAAAATTCAGTCCTTTATAGTTTATAAGAGGCGGGCGAAACAAGCAAAAAAAATAAATACCCATCCATAGAGAACTGGTTATTACAGAATATTCATATAATGGAATGGTATGCCACTATTAAAAAAGCATGAGTTAGAACTATATGTAATATTGGGAAAAGAGACCTAAAATGAACTGTTGAGTAAAAAGCAAATTCAGAGCAGTATGTATAAGAATATCTACATTGTGAGAGGGGGAAAAAGTATATGCTTTTGTATATATATATGACATTTCTGGAATGATATATAAGAAGGTGCAGTGTGAAACTAGGATATCAGAGGATGTCTTTCTGGATTGTTTGAGACTTTTATAATGGACATGTGTTATTTAAAATTTTCAAAAACTACACGTCAATTGGATGCAATTATTCTCATCCCTATATGCAAGCACCTTTGTCATGTGACTTTATAGCTCTTCTCACCAGGCGGTGTCTCTTTTTTCAGCCCTTGAATTTGGGCTGCCGTGTCATTTGACCCAACCAATAAAATATAGTGGAAGTAAAGCTATACTGCTTTGAGCCTGGGCGCTTTCACCCCCATGCCAGCATACCATAGACACATGAATGAGCCCACTCAGTGTTGGAGGAACCACTCAGCTGACTGCAGCCCAAATGACCAACCTTTGGAATTGTGAGCTAAAAGTGGTTGTTATTTGGGGTTCTTTGCTGTGCAGTAATAGATAACCGATGTCCTGATTAATAACATAGAGCTAAAAACAAAAGCACGAAGAAGTCGATGTATTTATTTAAAAACAGATGAATAAATGGGATGAAAATTGGTAGCTTTGTCCTCAAAACACACACTCCCTGACATGTAAATAAGACATCACAACCCTGTTACCCAGACTCTTCTTCCTTAGTTATAGTGATGACTATACATACGCATAACATTTTCATTATTCTCATAAGGAATTCCCTGAAATCACAAAATGTATATAGCTTAGTCTGTAACATTTATTCAAAACCACAAATTATAGAATAATCTAGGGGAGAAGGACAGAACCTACTTTAGATAGAAAGGGTGACCTCAGAATACTTAAGAACCAACTGGCCTATCTAAACCAACTCTGAAACATATATATGAATAGATGAATACATAAGATTATACATACTATGTATAACAAATTAAAGTTTATGGCAAGATGTACATGAGAGCCTACATGAGGGGATTAGGTCAGCAGTGTGATCAGAGTGACAATAATGACCATATTTCTGACCAAAGCGAGGTTCTGATTAGGCCTCATGGCATGCCCACATTTCTTGACATCTCTCCTATCTCCTCACCACCTTGTAATCATATTCACCCACACTTTCTGAGTCCCAGATTTCTCAGTTGCAACAATGAAAATATTTCCATATAGCAAACACATACAGAAGTCTCCCACAGGCAAAAAGATCCTGGGGGTGAAATTAATGTCTTTTCAGGCTATTGTTTGTATTTCACTGAGCCCTCTGCCTGATTGTCCTGTTTTACTTCCAAGAACTGAAGATTGGGCTTGAGTTTGTATTCTTGGCTGCCCAATAAATCATTCTACCTTGTGTCCTTTTTATGAACCATCACATTTTTCCGTGATGGTGGGCATTCTGGGCAAACACGGCATTCTGGAGAGATTATGGTTTTGTCCTACAGAAAAGAAATGGCAAGAGAAGTGTGATAATTAGGTCTAGGCTAGATCTTAAGGTTTTATACCGAAAGCCTTGATGGATGTCCTTTTGGAAGGTGGTTGCTTTCTGAAGAAATTTGTGTGAGAACTGTCGGATGATTTTATTTAGCCCTACTTCCAGTCAGGAGGCTGAGGTGGCCATTCGCGGCTTCTTAGAGCCCAGAGTTAAAGCAGTTGGGGAAGCACTGTGCCAGCTCAAAAAGCATCTTATGGCAGAGCATGAGACTTTCATGGGGAATGAGTACATGAGAGTAGTTGACATTGCAATGCTTCCAACTTATGTCTAGAGTTTGTGAGCTTCCCTCACCCCATTTCCTACGTATTTATAATGAGAGAGTAAAACAGACACCTCAAGAAGTCAGTCTTAACACCCTCCAATGTTGCAACTAAAGCAATCACTCAATTTTCTTTTTATTTTTTTTAAAGATTTTATTTATTTATTTATTTATTTATTTGACAGAGAGAGAGATAGCAAGAGAGGGAATACAAGCAAGGGGAATGGGAGAGGGAGAAGCAGGCTTCCTGCTGAGCAGGGAGCCCTATGCGGGGCTCGATCCCAGGACCCTGGGATCCTGACCTGAGCTGAAGGCAGACGCCCAATGACTGAGCCACCCAGGTGCCCCTAAATTTTCTTTTAAACACAAAAATATGATAATGATGTATTTTAGCATAGACTTTAGAAAATGCTCATCAAACTAGATTATCCCCCAGGATATTTTTTTTTTTTTATTCTTCGCTCATATCTCCCTTCATATTGAATTGTCTTCAACTTTTTGTTTGTTTTGTTTTTCCGATGTGCAGTTGTGAGTTGTTTGTCACTAAGAACTCCCCAAAGCCTCTTCAGCTATTCCCAAACAAGTCTCCTTCCACTCCTTTCCTGCTTCTCTCCTAGTTTGCTTATGAAAGAAATGTCCCTTCCGAACAACTTGTGATTGAAGTTGCATTACCGATACTTCAGACAATTTCAAATCTTTGGGCTAAGAAACTAATCCATAGACTAGATGTCTATGACCAACTGTATTGAATCAGCACTAACTAGGCATCTAATTTACTCTGTTAACTGGATCAGAAATGAAAAATAAACAAAAACGCTCTTTACCTGTAAAACACTATGAAAACCACGAATCAACCCGTGACTCTCTTGATAAAAAAGGCATAGGAGGTTTTTTAGAAGCACTTTTTGACATTAGATTTTTTAACATAAGGATGAATTTTAAGAGGTCCTCTAGTTCTTTTTCTTTCCATCAGTACCTGGTCTTGACATTGCTAAATAGTAGAGAAGTCTTACCTGTAATCATTTATTCATTCTTTTTTTGTTGACAGTTTTATTCAGCAAAAAAAAATTTTTTTGGAGCATCTATTAAGTGGCATGTATGTTACCAGGACTGGGCTTAACAAGATGAAAAGGAAGAAAACGTGAGGAGACAACTTAGTAAGGAAAGACTGGCTTGGGTGTCTGAATGCTCTAACTGAGACAGGAAAACAAGAGGAGGTACAGGTTTGAGAGAGTAGGAAACAAGTGGTTTAACAATACTGAGCTGCTGATGCCCATTAAAGGGCCAGTAGACAGCCGGGCATATGGGCCTGGAGAGGTTCTGACCTATTAATAGGATACTGGAGTCACTGTCATGGCACTACTGAAGCTGTGAGGATAGGATAATCACACAAGAAGACCATGTGGACTGAAAACCAGGTCTAGGAGAGATGCTAGTTAAAAACTCAGCTAACCATTATTATTATTCTGATGGTCCCAGTCTCCTACCCATGTCTACTCCTTTAGTTTAAGAATCCTCTTCTCTTTCAGGGGCGCTTGGCTGGCTCAGTTGGTAGAGCATACAACTCTTGATCTCAGGGTGGTAAGTTCAAGCCCCATGTTGGGTGCAGAGATTACTCAGAAATAAAATCTTTAAAAAAAGAAAGAAAGAATCCTCTTCTCCTTGAAACTTGAAGTAAAAATATGAACTTATGAGTTCATAGTTCTAAAAATCCAGGAGAGACTACCTTGAAGGTTGGCTGGCTCCAAGTGCCACAAAACCATAGTGATGGCTTGGCCTCTTAGTATCTTTCAGTTCTATTATCCTCCAAACTGGTTTCATTTTCAGTTTCATTTCAATTTCAATGTATGGATATCCCCAGAAATTCCAAGTTTATATCCTTTCAGTATCAAACTCCAAAGAAAGAAAGCTTCTCATTTCCAAAAATTCCAACTGAAGTTCCAGGACTCTTATTAGACCTACTTGGGTTACACAGTTTCTTAAACCAACAGGTGGCCAGATGGAGGGAATCCTCTGATTGGTCAGTGCTCTGAGGTCATCCCACCCTTGGGACCAGGAGTGGGGGAGGAGTGGCTCCCCAGAGGAAAATCAAAGACGAAAAGAACAGACAAAATAGAGATACCCTTTATCCCCAAATAGAGATACCCTCTATAAGTGAAAGGAATTTAAGATGAATAAAACACAGCTTCTGGAGGTAAGAGAGGAAAACGGGTAAGGAGACAAGGAGAAAGTGATGAGTATTCCAGGAAAAGTACATGTAAAGCATTAGGAAGTACAGTCAGGGAAAGACATAGTTACATGTATGCCCATTTCTTTTTCCCTTTTTTTTCAAAGATTTATTCCCATACTCAAGATAGGCAGAGAAAGAGAGAGCAAGCAGGGGGAGGGGTACAGGGAGAGGAAGAGAATCCTCAAGCAGATTCCCCACTGAACACAGAGCCCAACACGAGGCTCCCTCCCAGGACCCCAAGATCATGACCTGAGCTGAAATCAATGAGTGGGATGTTTAACCCACTAAGCCACCCAGACGTCCCATGTGTATGCCTATTTCTTTTGTGTTTTACAATCTTCTGTGGAAATAGAAAGTCACTCTCATTTGTCTAATTTATTATCATTGATACTCTTGGAAGCCATTATTTATTCAAAATTGTGGCATTTTATTCTATAGGCCAAACAATCCCAATTGCTTTAGTCTGGCTTCCAGTCTCATTTTTTTTTTTTTTATCATTTTAAGCATTTCTGGATTCTATTCTTTTTTGCCTCTAGATTCCTCAGGTCCTTAAATTTTGCATTCTAGTGCTAGAATTATTGCTTTGGTTAAGATCTGTCCAGTAATGATACATACATTATTCCAATTCCACACCCCAGCCTGGTAAATATGCTTTCCACAATAATTACCATGCTGAACGGCATGCTACTTTTAATCTGTTCTCCTCTTGATCTTCTTTTAGTTTATCTTCACATCTCTGTTAAAGAAATGAAAAAAGAGAAAACCTAACAGGTGACAATGTCTTCTAGTATCTGATAGATTAATTTTTGAACTGAACTTCCACTGCAGTGAAATTGCTTCTGATTTGTCAATTTGGGTTTTTAATTTTTCACCTTATACCATTACAAAGTTTCAAAATATTTAAATTATTCAGTGCATAATGACAAAGACTATTACTACTATGCAAATGGGCATAAGCCTGTGAGTTCCAAAGCTCTAGGAGAAATTTTTAAAAACGTGCTATGATTAATTGAAAATTTCAAATGAATGTGAAAATATAACTTGAAACTTTGGAAATTGTTCTCCAGTCCGTATTTGCTACCATTTTAGATATTTGAGCTAGATTTGTCAATGAGCACCCAAGAACTGATTTAGTAATTATAACACACAGGGTGGGCTTTGTAGTGATATCAAAAGAGAACTGGACCAGGAGTCAGGAAACCTGCCTTTGAGATGCAGCATTGCTGCTCATGTAACCCTGGAGAACTTACCCTCTCTGAAATTCAGTCTGTCCTGTTCAACGGAGTCATAACCATGGCCCAAAAACTGTAGCAGAAATTAAGACATAACAAAAGCTGGTGCAGAGCATTTGCTCATCCAGTGATGCTTATATTTTTCTTTTGCACTTCCTCAAGGCATTGGATCAAACGTAGAAGGCTCAGAAGATGTAATTCCCTCCTTCAAGCCATTTATAATCCAATTGGAAAGACTGTATGTGAACTTTAAGTGATATTTTACAGGAGTTTAGAAAGAGGATTATCAGGAACAAGAATAATTGGGCAAGAGTTCATGTAGAATATAGAACGTGAGGCCGGCCTTAAGGATGGAAGGGTTTGCATTGTTGGAATAGAGGAGGGAGCATCCTAGCCAAGCAGAGTAAGTTAAAGGAAAGCAGAGGTGCAAAGTTTAACAGCATGTCCTTCCAGCATGAAAGCAGAAAGCAGGATCATTTCCCCAGGATCTTCAGCAAACAAATAAAATACAATAAGAATAATCTTTTTATTTCCTTGCACACATCCTGCTCACCGAGGCATAATTTCAGGAGTAATAAACTCATTTTTTTTAAAGTTATTCTTTCCTTCCATTATTCAGCAGAAGTGGATTATCAGAAAAAGCACTGAGTTCATTTCTTCCTTAAGCATAATGAGGGGAAATTTAAGGGCTTGTACTGAGCTCATGATTGTAGACTGACGTTTTATGCAGGATCTTTGAAACATGGGAATCCAGAGATATTTGAAACAGGGGAATCATCTAGTTCAAGCTTGCTGGTTTACAGTTTGAAAAAATTGGTACCTAGACAGAAGTCAGGTGCAAACCTAAGCCCAAGGTGAAAACCCAGGTCCTCTTGTCTCCTGAATTTGCTGTTCAGGAAGATCTAACTCTAGTAATGAATTGATGTGTATTCATTCATTCATTCATTCATTCATTCAATTAATCTTTCCTGAGCGCCTGCTCTGTGCTAGAGTAGGAGGATGATAAGGTATAAAAATAAAGACAATCCAAATGAGAACAAACAAAGGCCATTTGTTTCGAGTTTGCTACAGCATTTAACACTTAACACAGAAGACTAAGGCATGCAGGGGAGTGGGAAACAATCACCGTGGAAAAAAAGGGGAAGGCTTCAGGTATGCTCTGATTAGAGGCTGCTGGTACGCGGAAGCCGGAGGTGCACATATAGGAGTGGGGCATCCCATGTGATAGGTTTGGGGAGCATATTTTACTTTATCTGGTTGGTTCTGAGTTGGAATTGGGGACACAAGGAGAGAACCTGGCTGTCATCAACCTAGCCCTGACCATTCTACTGACCATTTGGACCAAGAGCTACTATCATATGTGGTGTGGCCACTGTCCAGGCTTCTATTCAGGCCCCTCTGGAGGTAACCAGGGAAGCTGAGCCTCCCCTCATGGAGTTTATAGTCTAGTAGACAAGGCAGAGGATGAATAATGGTTTAATCAGGCCTTAGAAAATGCTAGAAGGAAAACGTCCCTGGGTGGATCTGATATGTCTGGAGTCAGGGAGTCTCCCTGAGCAGCTGACTTCAAGCTGGGTCCCAGATGTTAAGTAGAAGTTATTCACAAGAGTCAAAATGTTATTGCCCATACTACTTGCGAGGTTTATCAAATCTATCTGTCAATAGTAGACTATATGCTCACAAAAGGGGTATTAGTTCCCTTCTTCCATCTCTGATCGGAATCAAAGGGCTACTTTTGGTTTCTCACACCATAGCAACAAAATGAGGAGGGCTCTCATTGTGAGGGCCTATTGTGTCTCAAAACAAAACAAAACAGAACCAGAAAGAACAGCGTTTAACATGAAAATAGAATCCTGACCCTCCTTGGACTAAATGTTGTTAATCAAGTTTAAATTTAGCTCCCACACAGTCTCAAAAGAAAAGGAGACAGCCAGGCCCAGAGAGGAAAAACTTCCGAGCGCCTCGGAGGCAAGGAAAACAAGCGTCAAGTCTACAAGGGCGGCCTGTAAAAACAAACGTCGCTGACCAGAAGGCGCCTCCAGAAAGCTCATTAGCAATCGGACACAGTCGCTGGGCCGCCTCCTGCGGGCGGGGGCCAGCGCCACCACCGAGCCTGGGACTCCGTGGCCCACCTGCGCCGCTCCTGGAATGTGCCCCCGCACTCCGGCTACACGCGGGAGGGGCGAGGACAGGGGAGGGGAGGGCTGGGGAAGCCAGGAAACCCCACAGGCAGGTGAAGAAAAGCCACGTTATTGTGCTTGTTATCCACCAATAAGCATTACTGAGGGATGGCAAGAGGCGGCTACAGAAGGGCGTGGGTCAGCAGGATTGCAGGTGAGGCCCAGAGCATTGCCATTGCACTTTTGTTCCAGCCTGGTCAATCCCAAAGCTGTTCCCACTCTTCGGAACCCAAAGGACCTCTTACTATCAACCTACTTTGTGGTCATTTGCATCGTGGAGATGCATTTATTTTTTAAATAAAGTGTTTTTTTTTCTTTTTAAAAAAGGCTACCTTGAATTTCATAAAGACTTTGAATGAATTTGTATTTTCTTGGCTCAACAGCGGCTGCATGCGTGGGAAAACAGTGGGTACCGGTAGTTGACAATAGCTCTCCCCATCTTTCCTCATCCCTGCAGGCTCCCGGAAGGAAGACCTGTGCTACAGGACTGCAAAGAGTGAAAAGGGGAAGCTGGTATTTCTTGAGTACAAACTACCTACCACTGGTGGGTAAGAAAGGTTACTGTTTATCAGTTCTCTTCTATGGAATAGAAAAGAGCTAACATGGAGAAATTAAGTTATCTGCATCGGGTCCTATTACAGGCAAGTGAGAGAGCAAGGACTTTTTCAAATTACAGCACTCTCCACCTCTCTCTGCTCCTACTTGTTCAATTAATTAAACAAGGAGGCCTTTAGACTGAAGTGGGTCTAATGCTTTAGCAGCCTGTGTAAGCAAACCAAAACCTAAGCCTGTAAACACCTTAAGGTTAAGAAATGGAAACATAAGGACAACCACTCACAAATGGCCACGTAGGCTTTTTCAAATAAGGTGAACACTTAAGCTATAGCCAGGCAAATTATCTCCTTGCTTCGCTTTATCCTCTTCTCTATAAATGTCTCTCCCCCAGCTCCTGTCAGTGGAATGCTTCTAAATACTTCTGGTTTCGTACTACCTGATTCAAAATGATTTTTGCTTAAATAAATTCTTAAAATTTTTAATGTGTCTCAGTTTATCTTAAATGCACTGAAGTCAGTCGAACCTCAAATGTTCCAACTTTGGGGGTGTATTAGGAGCTGGTTGACTACCTCTCATGCATATTTGTGAAGGGGTCTTGCACCTTGCAGCTGGTGGGACTTTTGGTCCTTTATGTTCTAGATGCTATTAATGGAATGCAGCAGTGATGAATGATCAAATGGGGATGGGGCTTCTTGCAGACAGAAGGTTCTGGACAGCTATGTGAGTAGGAGATTGTAGGAACTTTGACTAAAAAGGCACATTAAGTATTAAAACTATAAAGGGTTTGAAATGTAATTTACAATCCCAAAAATATCTTTTATAGACAAAAGAAGGAGGAATTAACATTTAGGCCATTAGTCCTATGTGGGTTTTTTTTTTATTTTTTATTGGTATCTGAAGACTATTGAATCTTTTCACCCAGGGCGCTAATTTGCAAATATTTTCAAGGTTCTCCAAATACTTAAGGGATCCCCTTGAAAAATAATGGCCAATCTGAGAGGCCATTCTCAGGCCTAGTACCCATCATTGCTTTTGCCAAAGGGGCTTCATGTTGGTCCATGTTGGATTGCCTTGATGGATTTTGTTTGAAGAAAGTTGCCTCTGCCTTAAAAAAAAAAAAAAATCATTAAAGTTTAAAACCCCTGTTCTAAATAAATTTAATGCCTGGCTGGTGATGGGCCCCCCAAAAATATTTGTTGGCCAAAGGTAGACTACGTGAAACACAAGTGATTCTTCTGGACCAATTGTATTTAATTCTAATTTAAAATAACAACATGAGATAATATTAGAAACAGTAATGTGTTTTCATAGAAGATAAACCCATGACATTATTAATTTGGTTCAGGGAGGAAGATCAGGGAAACCATGCTGCTGTTGCCTGACCCGTATATGGGGTTAATTAGATCTCTTGAGGGCCAGCAGGAGCATATGAGCTGTCATCCTACCCAAAATACTTACTCAACTCACATTTTCCTCTTTGGAGTTGCTATTAGACCCTTAGATGTTTTTTGGGGTTTGGTTTTGTTCCCTATTGAAAACTAATGATCCTTGTGGTCCCTTACACTCTGATAGAACAGGGACATTGTCAGGCCTGTGGGAAGCCTTCTTTACCCTTCAGACATTCTCCAGGAGCTTCCCATCCACACATGGCTGCAGAAGTAGCCTTCTCAGGCTCTCCAGTTGACCCTAACATACAGAGCCCGTGAGATGCCCTGTGGGGGGATTATGGTACTGATGAGTAATGAATGATGAGGTGGGAGCATTTTTTCTTATCCAGGAAAGAAATGGCAACAGGTGCCGTTCACTGAACCCTTACTAAGAACCAAGCACTCTAAATTCACCCCTATGAAGTAGTTACCCCAACCACTTCACAACAGGAGTCTGTGTCTTGCTTAAACTGTTTGAATGGCTCTCCATCCTAATTAGAAAAAAATCGAAGCACTTTACCCTGTTCCAAGGCCCTGAATAATCGGGTTCATCCTTCTCTCTGACCTGATTTTTCTCTTTCCACCCTCCCCTCTGCCAGCCCTTCTCCTGTCTTTCTGTCCCTTGGCTGTCCAAGCTTATTTTGGAGTTTGCTGTCCTGCTGCCCTTCCCCCAAATCTTTCCATGGCTGACTTCTTCACATCACTTGGATCTCTACTCAACCCCACCGAAGAGGCCTCATTTGTCTGTCCAGTAAAGCAGCCCGCCCCTCCCTGCCCCCTCCCTGGGTCATTCTCCATCTTGTGATTCTGTTTTATTTTTCTTTTAAGCTTTGTTCAGGAATCTCTGAAATTTACTTATTAGTTTCTTTGTCTATATGTTTGTTTGGCGTCTCCATTTATGGCAAACTGTATAACGGTTTGTTTAAAATTTGATGCCCAAGACCTTCATTCGTATCTGTTGAGTGAATAAATGGACAGTTGAATGTTAAGTAGTTTATGCTAGATCACATAGCTAGTGCAGATTGAGCCAGGCCATAAACCCAGGTTTGTCTGTCTCTATTCTTAGGATACTAAATTCAGAGAAAGAGGGTGCCAAGAGTGTTGGAATTCAGGACAGGATAATGCCAAGTGGCACAGCATTTCCTAGTCCAGAATTCAGCTGGAACTAGAGCTGCCAGGTCTAAAGTAGTATTTCTCAGAGAGAGAGACCCAGCTCACTAGTATTGGAATCACCTGAGAAGCCATTAAAAGTGTGGTGTTTTAGGTCGCACCCTAGACGCAACTCAAGACTCCAGAGGTGCTAACGCAGGGGGGGTGGCATTTTTAACAAGGTTTTCAGAAGTTTCTCATGGACTATGCATTTTGAGAAGCACGGATTAAAAGAAACTTGCTCCTGACTGTACTACTTTATTTCTTTAGATAGCGGCCATGTAGGTAGATATACATCACTCATGTATGTTGGTTATTTGACCTGGGCAAGCACCTATTTCTCAGGACAACTCTCTCTGTTGGAGTGGGAAAGACTCTCTGCTGGGTTAGGAATCTGAGCCTTTCATCTGTGACGCAGTCTTCTCTTTCAGAACCTTTGCTCCTCACCTTCTACAATTAGAGATAAATGTGTTTACCTCTCTCTTCAGCTGAGCAGCATAGAACTGGGTCCTTTATGACTACGAGTCTGGTTAAGGAAAGAGTAATTTCAATTCAGAGACTTTCACGGCCTAGGTGAACTCTTGGAAAAATTGTTATCTGAGATTCCCTTATTACCCTTGAGAGGAGGTAAGCCAAATAAGAGATTTGGCCTTTTTTTTTTTTTTTTTAAGTAGGCTCTGTGTCCAATGTGGGACTTGAACTCAAGACTCTGAGCTCAAGAGTCGGATGCTCTACTGACTGAGCCACCTAGGCGCCTCGATTTTTACTTCTTAATAGACTAAATTAAGAAGTCTACAACTCCATAAATAACGACTGTATTTAAACCACCTAAAAAGAGTACCTTAAAATCTGCTTTGATAATTTGATCTTGAGACCCTTTTGCCCTAAACTTTCTAAGTTTTGGATGAGTTACCTGTTCTAGCTTATTACTTTAACATTTAACTTACAAACACAAATCAAGCAAAGCCCTTTTGTCTGTGGAGAATCATAGCTACCAACGATCTGAATAACAGAGCCTTTTTCTATGTAGCTTGGTGCTTATTAAGGAGCTGGAAAATCTTATATCTGAATTCCTGTCAGTTGAACTTAATAACTTTGACTTTTAATAGACTTAGAACACTGATTTTTGCCCAATTTGAAATCATGGGGAAAAAATAAGTTTCACCTGAAACTTGGCCCAGAGTTCCTTATGGTTTGTAAATCATGAACACACAGCCAGATTGGGTTCTTATTTAGATCAAACACCAAAGTAGAGAAGTTTTGCTTATTTCATGTTTCAGAAAAAAGTTTACAGTTCTGACCAACACCCTGTGTATTACAGATATCGGAATGCGCACCTGGACATTTGGGAGAATAAGAACATTTTAGAGCAGAAAATCAAAGAGAAATCTGAGCTATCTCATCTGAATATAGTGGATTTGTTTTAGGGGTTTTGCTAGCAACTTCTTAAAGAAGTTTTCAAAAATGCAGTTCTCTAAAGTGTGCTCTGCTATCAACTCTATGGTTTTAATATCTCTCTTGACTTGTCACTTTTTGGAAGAGATGATCTATGTCTGCCACATCCCAGCCCCGATACCTTCTTGTGATCTTCTCCTGGTGATGCAGGACCAGCCGTTTAAAGATTTTGTTTATTTATATGGGAGAGAGAGAGAAAGAGAGTGCATGCGCAAGAATGAGCCGGGGGAGGGGCAGGGGGAGAAACAGACTCCCCACTGACCAGGGAGACCAAGGGGGCTGGGTTTGATCCCAGGACCCTGACCATGAGACCATGACCTGAGCTGAAATCAACAATTGGACACTTAAGCGCCTGAGCCACTCAGGTGCCCCAGGACCGGCCTTTTAAATGATGCATCCATTAGGCTATTTGTTGTGGGGTTCTTTTTTTAAGATTTTATGTATTAGAGAGAGAGAACAAGCAGGGGGAGGAGCAGAGGGAGAGGGAGAAGCATACTCCCGCCAAGCAGGGAGCCCGACTCAGGGCTCAATCCCAGGACCCCAAGATTATGACATGAGCTAAAGGCAGATGCTTAACCGACTGAGCCACCCAGGCGCCCCCCCCTTTAGGCTATGTGGAGTTGCAAATACAGAAAACCCAAACCAAGTTGATTTAAAAAAATAAAATAGCTCCGTTTCTTTGACCTTATCTCAGTTCTGCCCTTGTATTATTAGCTTAGTTCTCACACCAGCTTTCTTCACGACAACAAAATGTCCTGCAGTGGTACCCGGGACTATGTGCTCCCTTATTTATGTTCAGGGTCAATGCTACATAGGTATACAAATTGGTTTTTTCCTTGCTTTTTTCACCTAATATCATGTCTTGGAGATCATTCCTAATTTTACATCTAAAGCTGCCTCACTCTTTTTTTTAATGACTGCATGGTACTCCAATGTATGGAGATGCCTTAATTTATGTAAGGAGTTCCTTAATGATGGACATTTAGATACTTTAATTCTTTGATCTAGTGATACTGCTGCAATGAATATTCACAAATACATGTTGTTTAGGACAAAGGCAAATATATCTCCAGGATAAACTCCTTGAAGTACAATTGCTAAATGAAAGAGTACATGCATTTTACATTTTCTTAGTATTTCACTATGGAAAATTCCAAGCACATACTAAATTGGAAGAATACAACATGTAGGGTGTGACATCCTTGAACCCACTATCAGCACATGTTCAACCTTGTTCCATATCTACTGTTTCACTTTTAAAAAGATAACCAAGTCCATAATTCTTTAATATCATCAAAGTTAGTCACACTTCTCTGATTATCTTATAATCTTTTGTATAGCTGCTTAGTTCAAACCAGAGATCAAACAAGGTCCACACACTCATTTGGTTGATATGTCTTCTAAGAAATTAGTCTTTAGTTCCTTAGTCTTAAAGTCCTTAACTTAAAAACTTAGTCTTTGAGTTCCCCCACCGTCCTTTTCTAGTTCTTGAAAGATTTTATTAAAGGAACCAGGTTGTAGAATTGTGCCCCTGTCGTGTCATTAGACATATTCCTTTGTCTCCAGCATACTAGCAAAATGTTAGTTAGATCTAGAGGCTGGATTAGGTTTTACTTTTTTGTTTTTGTTTTTGTTTTTGTTTTTGGCAAGGACATTCTATAGGTGGTGCTCTGTACTTCCTATTAAATCATATCCAGAGGTACATACTTTTGGTTGCCTCTTTTTTTATGTCATCATTATAATCAATCGACTGATCAATAATTAGTATTATTAGCTTAATCCATCTCTTATAAATTTTTCATCAACTTTCTACTTAATAATTTTAGCAGCCCTGAAGTATTATAATCGTCTAAGTCCATTATTTCATCAAGGGTTGCAAAATGGTAGCATTCTAGTTGTACCATTCTTTCTTGATTTATTAGTTGAAAATCTATAAAGAACATTCCTTTATTTGGTTACTCTGAGGTACAACTTGTTTATGGAAAGCAATATTACTGATTCTTTTCCATTCTTTCCCAGTTATTAGAATAATGGATTGGCTCTCCAATATTGTTAATATTATCCTAATATGTGCTCCCTTGGCACATAGACTGTAATCTACATACTATTTTCCTCTTAAAGAAACTAGGGTGTGAAAAAATGTCTGATTCCAGGTTTGGAACAGGAGGTCCCAGATAAAACTGGAACATGTCATAGCAAAAAGAATGTAAGCGTTCTAGGACTCCTGGAATTGTATCAAAGGGACTCCAGAGCCAACTTGAAGGAAATCCTATTGGCCAAAGATGGAAACATTTGAACACACACACAAAAAATAATAATTGCAATGAATAGATATACAAAAATGTATTAAAATCAATGAGTTTATAAAGATACACTTAAAAAAACTCATGTATTACTTTTGGAGGATGCATTTTTTTAAATTTCCATAAGTATTTTGCAGACTTCCTAAATAGGACAATTATCAATATCATCAGCCTAAAAATCTCAGCAAAAGTCAAGCAAATAAGTGGAATTTTATAGAGAAAGCAAAGCAATATGAAGATTAGCAGAATTTAAAGCTTTCTCAGCAGTCTCAGTGAAATCTTTGACATGTTTGTTTTATATTTGTATGTGTCATAATTATATCTCTTTTATAATTTATCATTTAATCAGAAAAGGGAACTTTATTCTTAAATGGCAGCTCCTAAAGTTACTGAAAAGAGGAGAACATTTTTAGATCCTCTTATTCTCCAATTCACTGGAGTCACTTTCACTGGTTGAGAAAACTCACCTGGCTTTTTTTTCTATAGCTTATGGGTCAATTATGAATTAAAAAGCAGCTGGATAAAAACATTGAGATGGAGAAGTCCTTAGGCCTAGACCCAGGTGGACTCCTACAAATTCTACAACTTGGGAAAGTCACTCAACCTCTTAGCTTCAAATCCTTTATCAATATGATGAAGGAATTGGGGTAAATGTTTTCTAATGTCCCTTCCAAATTTTAGAATGTGTTGGTTTCATGATTTGTGCCTATACAAGGTGAGATTGTAGAAACAAAACTTTGTCAGTTGTCTAGAAAGAAAAATATTTTGATCAAATATCCACCTTTCGGTGATGCCTGCCTTCTCCATGCTCTGCCAGGTAAGACTGGGTTTCAGAAGATTTTCTTTCGCTTCTCTACCCCCATTCCTTTACACAGCTGCTTCCTGCCCCCCTCAAGAAGTCACTAACTCCCTTTGTGTTCAAGTTTCTCCATCTGTGAAATGCAAGGCTGAGTGCCCATCAGCCTCCCAGGGGTATTCTGTGTCTGACTCCATTACAGAGCACTCACTATACTGAGCATTATCTACAAGCTAAGTTTGGCATTTCCTTCCTTTCCTTTCTTGATCATAATTTGATCCTAACTTCCTTGGGAGCCTCTTGTCTTTACAATTTGTCAGTAGTTCTAATCCTGTTTTAACATAATTTAGAGCTATGGTGATGCTAATGATGTCATTGATAATGAGCTGGGGATTGCCAAGAGCCTTTTAAAAAGTGTGTTCTAATAGTGAAGAAAAGAGTCCAAAAGCAAAAACAAAACAAAACAAAACAAAAAACCCCACAGCAGTAACATAGGAAAAAGGGCTCATCTACATAAAATAATTTACACAAGACAGGGTTGCCAGATAAAATACAGGACACTCAATTAAATTTGAATTTCAGACAAACACAGAATAAATTTTTAGTGTAAGTATGTTTCATGCAAGGGACACATCCCACATCCATCCTAAAAGGTTTTTTGTTGTTTATCTGAAATTCAAATTTAACTGGGTGTCCTGTATTTATATTTGTTAAATCTGGCAATCCTAACAAGCTTTCTGTTCAGCAACTTCTGTCAGAGATAAACTGAGGTTCCAGTGTGCAGCTGGGCTTTTTAAAGATCTTCCAATGTTAAACAGAGAAAAACTCCAAAGTTGATGAGGAGAAGAGGTTGAAACTTCCCCATAGTTTTACTGTTAAAACATATGCGGGAAAACAGTAGATACCATCCAAATGTATGGTATCTAATGTAAAATGTCCGTGGATATTTAGTCCTTCCAATGTTAAACAGAGAAAAACTCCAAAGTTGATGAGGAGAAGAGGTTGAAACTTCCCCCATAGTTTTATTGTTAAAACATATGCGGGAAAACAGTAGATACCATCAAAATGTATGGTATCTAATGTAAAATGTCCGTGGATATTTAGTCCTAGGATTAAAAAACAGAAAACAAAAAACAACAACCAAAAAAAAAAAAACAAACAAAAAACCAGTTGGCATTATGAAAGAAGTTGCAGTTCTTGTACCATAGTAGAAAGAGCACAAAAATTTTCTAAAGGTTATAAAAATTGTAGTCTTTGAGGGATTCTGGAAACAGTACTGATAATGAAAGGATGCAGTATTTTCAGAAAGACTGGGCTTTAAAGCACATAGCACCAAGATAAGGCTGTACAATAGTGGACACGGACTCTGTGATAACTCTACTGAGGACCGCGTAATAGTCACACAGCAAAAGGCCCCGGCAGGTCTCTGCTTGTCCACATGCTCACTGATGCTCCGCATGCCACCTCAGAGCGCCATCTGTGACATCTGTACCCTCAGGGCTGAACTATGAGAAATGCTCAATTCATTAACAAGTGTGACAATTAGAGAATCAGCTCTTTACTTGCTTTGCAAAAACAAAAAGGATTTTTCTCTAATGTTCTTCGGCAAATAAAACGACAAGGGAAAGATGCAAAAAAACTGTGAAGTATGACTGTCGTCCAGGCCAGTGTTATTCAAAGTATGTTCCGTTGTCTAGTGCTGGTCTGTGAGCTATTTGTCACCATTCGGCACCAGGAAAATTACAGAAATGTAGAGTAAACATAGTATCCCACAGAGTCATATCAAGTCTGTGGAATTTAGCAATGAAGAATCAGGGCTTGCATTCTGTATGTCTTTTTTTGTTATTGCTGGCTTCACTTTTCTAGTAATTTGTTTTTATTGTATTTCCCAAAGTATCCGTCACTAAAGGACTATCACATTGCAAAAAATGAAAGGCACACTCTTAGTTGTGCCCTTTAAGATAAATAAGAACTATAATAGCTTAAATTAAAATCATTATATTTATCAATTCAGACTTTCAATAATTAGTCAATACAAACCAGTGACTTTCCTGGACATTGCAGGTGAAGTGATGAATAAGACAGATAAGAACAGAGAGTTCTTTGGGTCCTGCCTCCCAGGACAGATAATGAAATCACAACAAACTGGGAGAAAAATACAATATGATATGGGAACACACTGTAAAGGACTCCAAGCCGGTCAAAGATTCTGAGAAATATTCCCAGAGGAAATTGCACAAGTTCTGTTAGGTATGACTAATCTGAAATTCAGAGAAGAGGTCTGAGCATTCATTCATCTGGAGATGTTATTTTAGGGCTTAGGAATGGATGAAATTGCCAAGGTGGAAGACACTAAGTGAAAAGAAGGGAGAATTGAATCTTAGAGGTCTAACAGCTGAAGATGAATTTGCAAAGGAGATGGAAATAAAGTATCCAAAGAGGTGAGGAAGTGAGGAGATCGTGGAGTATCTGGAGCAAACAAAGAAGATTTGGAGAAGCAAGGACTGATATGGAACATTAAATTCTGCCAAGAGAAGAAACAAAACTGGAAGTATGCATATGGTTCACCCATGTGAAAGCCATTGCTTTTGGCTGGAGAGGCTCCTGGAAGCTGGTGGTAGAGGTAAGCAAGTGTTTCAGAAGCCAAGAAGCAGGGGGAAGTAAGAAAAAGAATACAGTGATGATAAGCAACTTTTTCTAGAAGTTTTACTGTGGAATAGAGGACAATGTAGGACTGTATTTGGAGGGAAATATGGGATAAAGGAAATTTGATCTTACTTTTAAGATGAGATAGCAAATATAAAGGCTGACTGTAGGGATGTTGTAGGAAACAAAAGCTGGGAGATATAAGGAAGACTGTAAAGGGTTAATCAATGGCAGCTACCAAGAAGGCTGGACTAGAGGATTCCTGTGTGACTTACTACTCATCCTGTTTGCAATTACAAACACCTGCTCCCTGCTAGAGTTTCACCTCCTTGAGGATAGGAACAATTTTTGTGTGGTTCATCACTCTACTTAGTGCCTGAGTTAGTGCTGGAACATTCAGATGCTCAGGAAATAACTGAAGAGAATAAGACACCAGTAGAGGGTATGTGTCTTTGACACTTGGAGAGGCACCTCCTCCTCCCTGATTTGAAGGCATGAAGGAGGACTGTGAGGGCAAGGGAGAAATGCAAAGGATTTTCCAACTGATAACTTTTATGATGTCTCTGAAATCAAAGAGTTAAAAAAAAAAATAGGGAGTTGATAGGGTAGAAGGCTTGAAGAGAATGATGTCTTGAGACCGCTATTGTGAAACAAGACTTACAGATAGAGAACCAACGACGAGTAGCAAACGGCAGTCTGTGAGGAAAACACAACTAAGTAGTGTTAAGATGTTTATACATGGAACACACTTCTTCCAGTCAGAACTATCAAGGAAATCATGAAGGAGAGAAAGCTTTTGGTTGACCCTGAATATCATGTGTAGGAGAAGAGACAGGCTGTGGGATTGGGGAAGCAGCATGGGCATGTGACCATAGCATTTGGCCTTCTGGAATCTTCAGGAACAGTGGCTATACTGAGCTGAATTTCCCTTAAGTATTGAAATGAAGGAACTAGGGATAAGGAGCAGAGGTGGGGAAAGGCAGTGGAGGTTCATGAGCATCCTTGGCTATTTCATAAAGTGCCTATGTTGCCTTAATTAAAGCCTCCCAACTTCCTGCTAAATATTGTTTGTTTGACAGCCACTGGCTTAGGCGATGGTGATTTGATCTCTTGGCTATTAAGTAAGCCCCAGCAATATCTTTCACAATATCTCATTGCTCTTTATTTTGGACTTTACTATCAAATTTCACAACTTCCTTTACAGTCACCTATTTCACTCTCGTACTGCTGGTATACCAGATGCTCCCTTAATGTATTGGCCCTTCAGTTCCCATGACCATTTTTTTTTTTTCTCAATTGGTCCTCTACTGATCAATTTCTGATGAGGCTATACTTCATTGTAATCACTTCAACTAATCTCACCAGTACCCTCAATTTCTAGACTATTTAGTACTCTCCACCTCCATATTTTAAATCTTGCCTCAATCTGGCAATTTGCCTTTCTGTGACTGCTGAGAACTGACGAAGAAAATTGCTCCACTGTAGAGGATGAGAGTATTCACATTCACATTCATATCCAAATGCTGTTTGGAAATCTTCTCATCTTGACTCTTTCTAATTTCCCATGGTATTCCTATTCCTCGTTACTTTCATCTTAATTCTTGCCATACTATTGTTTTCTCTCAAAAAGCCAATCCCTAGGTTTGCTTTTTTGTTTGTTTGTTTTTAAGATTTTATTTATTTATTTGACACAGAGAGACACAGTGAGAGAGGGAACACAAGCAGGGGGAGCGGGAGAGGGAAAAGCAGGCTTCCCATGGAGCAGGGAGCCCGATTCGGGGCTGATCCCAGGACCCTGGGATCATGACCTGAGCCGAAGGCAGACACAATGACTGAGCCACCCAGGCGCCCCTATGTTTGCTTTTTGATTCAACTATTATTGCCTGTATTCATTTTCTATTGTTGCTGTAACAAATTACCACAAATCCAGGGTCCTAAAACAACACAAATTTAGTCTCTTAAATTTCTGGAGGAAAAGGTCTGAAATCAATTTCACTAGGCTAACGTCAGGTTTGGGCAGGGCTGGTTCCTTTGGAAGGCTCTGGGGGAGAATCCATTTCCTTGCCTATTTCAGTGTCTAGAGACTTCCTGCACCCCTTGGTTCATGGCTCCTTCCTTGCACCAGCTCAACCTCTTGTTTCCATGGTCATGTCTTCCACTATTCACTTTGAGCCTCCTGCCTCTGTCTTATAAGGACGCTTGTGATTGCATTGTGCTGATCCAGATAATCCAGGATAATCTCATTGCTCTCAAGATCTTTAATCACATCTGCAAAGCCCCTTTCTCCATGTAAGGTAACATGTTCAAAAGTTCCAGGGATTAGGACAAGACATCTTGGTATTATTCTGTCAACCCCGTTATCTCTTCAAGAATTTTGCTTCATGGAGTCCCGTCTGTTCTCCTGTATCCTATTTCCCTGTCTGCTGGATCTATCCTCTCAGCTAGTTAACCTGCTTAAATCTCTCCTATTTTATTTAAGTACTGTCATTGACCCCCTTCTTTTTACTATGATGATCTAGTTGTATGATCTTATTCACTCCCTAATTCTATCTATTTTTTATGAGAAAATGACCTCCAAATTTTTTACTTTCTGGTCTACCCAACTGCCCGGCATGTCCAAAACTGAATGCCAAAGCTGCTTTTCTCCTTCCTCTAATTCTTGGCTCAGTTATTGGTTTCTCAGTCAGCTAAATTGAGTGAATCATTTTTTAAACTATACTCATCCCCCCGCCCCCCCCCCCGCATTTAATTGTCCACTGTGGTGGATATAATTGTGGATATTTGCTTGCTCAATATCTATTCCAATCTCCTTTTACTGTTCTTCCTGTACTAAAAAGGCTTGAAAATTAAACAATGACATTTCCCAGAAGCCCTTGAAGCTAGATCTGACAGTGATTCAGAGGCAGTTGTGTGAGGCTTGATTAAAAATTGAGTTTAGAAGGAAGAGAAGCAGGACACTAGGCATACATTTTGCTGGTGCACATTAAAACAGATAACATGGTTGTTCTAGCAACTTCCAGAATCATCATATGATTTTTATATTCAGAGCAAGAGAAACAACTCTCTTGGCAGACTAGTTCTCTTGTGACAATGAGAATTATTCCTGGAAGTTCAGGCTAGAATCTGATCCTTTAGCCCTTTCAAACATTCTACAAACCATTTATACCCTGTTTAAAATATAGAACAAAAAAAAAATCTTTCTGCTTAAACTGGCCATAGTGGATTTGTTCTCTGCAATTGAACCCTGCCAGATATAGTTACAAAACTATATGGGTGTTTATTCTCAAGTATATGTTAAATTGGTTCATGCCTCTCCATTGCCTTAGTTCAGGCCTTTACAGTTTCTTGCCTGTTTAACACTGGATGAACTAATAATATCCTCCCACATGCTTTAACTGCTTCAAAGATACTTCATTCATTGGGATTGCACCCCAAGGTCTTTATCATGATAGGCAAATTCTTAATTTCCCAGCTCCTGCTCATCTATCTGTCCAGCCTCACTTCCTACCAAGCTTCCATGCTCATTTTATGTCCTAACCATCAGATTCCAAACACAACTCACTGGGTTGTGCCTGTGTGATCCCCCCTCTGTCTATCTTACAGATATCTAAGTTGCCTTCAAGGCCCAGTTCCAATATTTCCTTTTTTTGTAAAACCTTCCCTGGCTCATTTTGAAAAAGGTAGACCTCCTTGTCTGTGTGTTACACTATTATTTATCTGCTTCCATCTGTCTTCTGAAGGCCTCATTTAATTCTGGAGGCATGTATATTCATCTTTGTATTCCTGTGCCCATCCAGGACCTGAATCCACATGGTAGATACACCCTTAAGAAATGTTTGAATAATGAAAATATCAGTTACAGAAAATGGAATAAAACAGGAGAGTAGCAGTTCATTCCCCACTCTCAACAAATATTTATCAAGTGCCTCCTAAGTTAGAGTCTAGAAATATGATGGTAAACTCATTCTTTCTTAGAACTTACAGTCTAGGTGGGAAGATAGTTAAAAAATAAATAAAACATTTAAAAAATGACAATTGGTAATAAGTACCTTAGAAGAAACAAACAAGGAGATGAAGAAGAGCTGAAACTGAGATTATTAAAGGGAATTTCAGCATGGGGGGGACCAAATTAAATTTGTATGTATCCATGGTTCAAAGGGAAAGCTCACTAGAAATTAAATCCTTTGTGAGTTTCCTTGTATCCTCCCTGGAGCTCAATGCTCCAAATGGTTGCCTTATTCCCGTAGCCTTGGGCTCACCAAGTCCTCATAGAGTATACATTCTCCAGTATGTCATCCCTTTTTGGTAAACCCTTAACCTTGCTTTGGAAGCAAGTTTCCTCCCTGGTTCCCCAAGCTTGAATGTACTCAGTCTAGAATAATGTCTTCGGGCTTCTGTAGGACAGATCAGCAGGGAGGCAAGTCAAGTCCAGACCTCTTTCAGATCTCCATGTCCGTGTAGATTATATGTATGCCTCTCAACTTCCTAGTTGCTTAGTGGATGTTGGTTGGATGGCTTTCTCTCCTCTCTCTCCTTTCTCTCTCTCTCTCTCTCTCTCTCTCTCTCACACACACACACACACACACACACACACACACACACCTACCAAAGTTAAATATTAATTCTTAGGGTTTAAACCAGAATAAAAAAAGAAACTTTTTGCTCAAGGGCTTATAATTTTCAAGATTTTCTCTCTCACAGTAAAACTAGTACTTCCCATTGTTACTGAGCATCTTCTACATCCCAGGTATATGCTTCATGCTAGGGATCAGAAATGAGTAACAAATAGTCCCTACTTTCAAATACTGAGAGTCTCATCTACTTCAGAAAGATCTTTTGCATCTCTAATCTTTTCTCTCCATTTCTACTGGCACGTCTGTCTTCGTTGCTTACCTGGAACAGCTTCCTCTGGCTGCCTTAAGCTTGAGGCTCTGTCTCATTTTCTTCTCTAGCACTTGTAAAAATGACCTTATTTTATTTTTAAAGTCTGTTTCCCCATCTAGACTATGAGTTCTTTGAGGGAAAGGATCCAGGTTTGCTCATCTTTTCTAAACCTAACTCAATACACAGCAGATAAGAGATTCTCAATAGATTGTTTTTTAATTTTATTTATTTATTTGAGATAGAGAGAACATGAACAGGAAGGGGGAGTGGCAGAGGGAGAAGGAGAAGCAGGCTTTCCACTGAGCAGGGAGCCCGATGTGGGGCTCTATCCCAGGACCCCGGGATCATGACCTGAGCCAAAGACAGATGCAACCTACTGAGCCACCCAGGCGCCCCGCTCAATAGAAGTTTTCTGAATCAGCATCTCTTTAGCTCAGAAAAGACCATCCAAGTGACAGGGAGTGACTTTCCAAACTCCTGTGAAATATTTGAGGCAAATATGAACCATCTCTTCAGCTGGTGGGATAACTGAATTTTTAAGAAGAGAAGCTCAGCAATTGCGGCAATTGTAGTTTTCTTTCAGAGTTCTTTTGTGTGTAAAAGAACTCTGTAAACAGTAAAGAATGATCTCTATGTAAATGACTATCATTATTATGCTATCCCTGCGACACAGCTGTGGGATAACTCGTGTCTTAAGTATCCCCATTTCACCAATGCAGATCCTGAGAAATACATTAGTGAAAGAGCTTTAGCCAACCAGCCACTCAGACCAGGGCTCAATTCTTCTGATGCGAGCAAGCACCGTGAGAACTCAGTAATTTTACTACTATTATTTTCTTTTGAGTTGCCAATGGCTTTCCTCAGGCTCCCTACCAATGGCTAAAAGAACCCAAGAGGAGGGAGGAGTCCAGTGACTGAGGCTTGACTTCACTTCTGACTGGATCTGGATTAGCTCGAAGTCCCAAAGTCATGATACTTTCTATGTCAGTCGTTGGTCAAGTGAAATAATACATGCTAAACTCTGCAGTCTCTGAGAACTCTGTGTGGTGCCACTTCTGTTTTCTCCCCAGGCCTTGTAGATCACTTGCGATAGTCACTCTGACTTCTCCTGCCTTTATAACACCAAATTGCAAATGATCAATTTAGTGCAAGGCACTATAAATGCTAAATGCTAATGTTATATATATTTACAAATTTATATATGATATAAATATATAATACATATTTATAATATATATGATGAGACTATAATAAAATAAAAAATAAACAAAGTAGAATCCAAATATGCCAAAGGGACAAGTGATTCCTCTATTCCAAGTCTCTTAATAGTAGAAAAAGAACTGAGCATTTTTGTAGCTTCCTTTCTTTTTATCACTCCAAACATAAGATAAATATAGAGATTTAAATACATGGCTAAAAAAGGCCATTAAAACCTGAACCAAATGCATTTGTACCAAAAATAACTGAACCTTTGCCTTTCAGTTATATAGACCCTATCTCTTAGTCCTTTTCTAAAAAGATCTGTACATTAATTTGCTGACATTTGAGGGGTAGCTGAGGCCAATTTTGAACTGCATTTCAGTTTATGTTATGATGCTTAATTATGGCTCAGTAAATTAACAACATCAAGTGAATCCTTTCTTAGAGATTTGAAAGATCCCACACATGGGTCTTTAAGAAAAATCCCTTTAACCTAGTCCATCATTTCTCATCTGGCCAGTGATGTTCAGAATCCTGACCTAACTCAGAATCTCTTCTCCACAACGATCTGCAGAAGAGAGGGCATGGAGGGTAAGTTTTTAAGCTGAATGCATCGAGTATATTTGGAACTTTTCCCAAAGGGTTGTTACACATCCTGCTCTCCTGTTTGCCAATGTGATCACGTAAAGCCTAGTGCGTTTCCAAAGCTTTAGGACCAGCCACAACTCCTTTGTGAGGCCGAGAGTCCCAGTGCCCTGCTACCCCACCCGGATTCAAGGGCATGTCCTGGGGCAACGCCTGTGTCCTTTCAGGCTGAAAGCCCTATTTGTCTTCAGTTCCGCCGAGACCCCAGAGACAGAGCTGCTTTGACAACCACCCACTCTCTGAGGGGGTCACCTGTTGCCTCACCCAGGTCAAGGGAGGTCAGCTTCTCAACAGGAATTTTTTAAAAAGAGGCAGGCACGGGTCTGTTCATAAAAGGATCTCTTTGAGGTTGATGAAAAAAAAGAAGAAGAAGAAGAAAAGCAGGGCATTTTGTGTTCCCAGTTAGACCCTCTGGAACGAGGCCGCCTGAGAACAGGCCTGTGAGCAGTTCTTATTGGAGGACGGCCAGCAGAGGCAGCCCAGACGATTTTCACAGGACCTCTTGCTGCCACCACTCCCCCACGCCAGCCTAAATTGGAGTCAGGGCGGCCGGCTCCCGGCCCCGCCCTCCCCCCTCCCCCCTCCCCCCTCCCCCCTCCCCCCCCCCCCCCCAGCCTGGGTGGCTGCTCAGCTCAGGGCTTGACTGGAGCACCCGCGGCCTCCCGACAGGATCAAGTAATTTAGGGTCAACGACAGGAAGCCAGATTTACACACGCAAGCAAGACGGAAAACTGACATGTGCTGACGACCATATGGAGCCTTCACTCTTCTTTGCCTCCTTCCCTTGAACTGTAATGGTCCTGAAATCCACCCCGAATCCCTTTCCCACACGACACCCTTTTAACGCAATATACCTGCTGAATAAGAACTCGGGCACGTTTTGTCGTGAGTAGCAGGTCCGTGCGCCGTGCCAGGGACTGCCATTTATGTGCCTTTGCCTCCTTGTCGTCCCTCTGGAGACCTCGGGCAAGTGAAGAGCACGGCGGGCCGGGCTCGCCCAGCGTGGGAAATCAGGGGCCAGGGCCAGCGTGGGCAGCGCTCCCGAGGCTGTGGGGAGGAGCCCCACAGTTGCTGCAGGCTCATTCCTAGAGAAGAGAAAAAAAGCCACCTTCTCCTCCCTCCCTCCCGCAGCATCAAAGGGCCCCCCAAACAGAGGAGAGGTGTCTTACAGCTCAATGGAACCCCAGTGCTTTCTCCTCTCTCCTGCCTGCCCCCACTCCGCCAGGACAGCCATGCATTTAAAAGGAAAAGATTTGAGACAATCTGAGAGTTCAGAACATATGAAATCAGAAAAAGCTTTGGGCCAGATTTTCAGGGCTAACCCTCCCCTCCCCCATTACTCCCAAATAGCTAAACCTCCTCTCGCCTCCGAGGGTTGTCTGAAACAAATATTTTCTTTACTGAACTGTTTGAAATTTGCTGTTTCACTTTCATATTTAAAAAAGAAAATGTGGGGTGCGTGGGTGGCTCAGTCGTTAAGCGTCTGCCTTCGGCTCAGGTCATGGTCCCAGGCTCCTGGGTTGGAGCCCTGCATCGGGCTCCCTGCTCGGCGGGAAGCCTGCTTCTCCCTCTCCTGCTCCCCCTGCTTGTGTTCCCTCTCTCGCTGTGTCTCTCTCTGTCAAATAAATCAATAAAATCTTGAAAAAAAAAAAAGAAAAGAAAACGTGACTACCTCTAGAAAACCCTGAATATGCCTCGGTATTTCATGCCTCAGTCTTTGGGCTCATGCTCTGTTTCCGTCTCCACAAGGCGAGGGTGTTATCTTGCCTTTCTCCAGACTTAGTTCAAATATCCCTTTCTCAGAGAAGCCTTCTGTGTGCCCTCAAATACTCCCTCTTCTCTACGCTCTGTACTACAACTATTCGATACTCTGTAAGGACAACTACTACTTGGTTTTAGTGATCTTTTTTAGCTGCTGCCAGTGACGCATGGATTTTAAGGCTCTTCTCCAAGTACTGCCGCATGAAACTTCACCAACATCCTTAACCCAGAGCCCCTGTGGCCACGCCCAGGCATTTGTGGGGTGGTTGGAGGACACTGAGGCTAAGAACTCCACGAGCTGGAGCTCACAACCTTGACTCCATTTGATCAATACTCTCCCAAGCCCGTCAGTGGCTCCAAGCAACCCAGCTCTCAGCAACCAAGAAGGCAGCACAATTAAAGGCAAATCTACTCACTATCGTGGGGAGTGGAGATTTGGGACCATGGCTCCCAGAAGCAAACCTATCCAAGAAGATCCAGGAGGAAAACAAAAGAACTCCAGCATCATCCACAACACAGCCTCTTGTGGCACCAAGTCTTTATTAGATTTGGTGTGTGTTCTTTTGGAATCTGCACATGTTTTATTGTTGTCTGTTCAAGCCTGAAGCCTTCTTGTCTCTCGCAGCTCGCTCGCTCATCAGAGGCTGATGGATGCCAGTTACTGTTTGGCTGCTGGTAGGATGCTATTTGAATGAACCACATCTGAGGATGCTGGTGCTGGTAAAGCATCTTTTTAGTTGAATAATGGAAGACAGCACATTTTGGGGGGTGGAAGTCATGCGGTAGTAGTTCAGAAGGAAGACAAAGAGAAAACAGACCACTGACTCTGGTGGGAACCAGGGTGGTATGTGGCATCCCTCACATAGAGACAAAGATCCCAGTAAACCACCACAATGCCAAACAGAGGGCCCTGACAGACATAATGGAACAGCATCCCTCCTTTGTCCAACATCGGAGGGGAAAATCAGAGTATGTGCTTATGTCATGCTCAGCCAAGAGAATTAAAAGACATGCTTAGTCTCCCTGTAAAATGCATTTGAAAACTTCCTCAGGTGAAGAGAAAGAGGACGCACACTTCCTTTGTGCTGCGGTGACTGTCTCAAGCTGTCGAGATAGTTCCATTCCAGATTTACTTATCTCCCACTGCACTCTTACTGGTTAATTCATCTAACTCCTCAAAGGCCACCTGGGAGTCTCCAAGTTGCTCGTACCTCTTCCTTCTTCAGATTCCAGTTTCTTCTCAGCAAGCCTCGCTTCAGCACAAGCCCCCCCCCCCCCCCCCCCCCCCCCGCACAGCTCTTTAGCCTGCCAACTCCACTTTGGGCGGTTGCTGCAGGGATGGATAGCAGCCCTCCCTCTCTGCCGATTCATCTGGTCATAAGTCGTTGCGTGACACCACTGAAGGAAGTGAGCGCTTGATGTGCATGGTTTTGTGCAAAGTTCCTAATCAGGGGTTGTTTTAATCCAGAAATAGGGAAAGAAGGGTAAGGTAGCCCTGGGCTTTTCCGTGCCTCAAGTTCCCAGATATTTTATAAAAACACGTTACAGAAACCAGGAATTTTTAGGCTATTGAATAAATTGTAAGAACCTCCTGAGCTTGTCCTAAGCTCCACATCCCTCTTCTTCTCCCTCAGATAGCTCCCTGAGATGTCTCAAGTTCGGCCTGAACCGGAGATCAGGATGAAGAGAGATAAGGAATCTTCAAAGGTTACTCACACAAAACTCATACAAGATGCTTAAGATCTGCTGAAGAAAACAGTGTTCTTTCAAAAGTACAAATAAAAAGTTCATGCAAAATGTTTTATGAATGAAAGGATGTTAATGCCTTATAATGATGAGAAATTACCTTTGGAAAAATTCAGGTCATGGCTTTGACAAAGCACGAAATATATACTTTAGACTCATAATACCCCATTAGTTATCCACAGGAGGTACAGTATGCATATAGAGCCTTGTGTTATAAAACTCTGGGGTGGTCTTCCTCAAAGCAGTCCCCAAAAGACCTCAAGATGACTTTAGGACATAGTAAAACCTAAAACAAAGGAAACCAAATAAAATCTGCAGAATCATTACATGGTAAGAAGCCAATTTCAGGCTGGGAATTTAAGAGCTGTGACCTCTGGCCATCCCTGATGCCATCGTCTGCCCTGAGACCCCGAGTCTTGTCCCCATATACCGTTGCCTCTCGGAGGTGCCTTGGTGACCTTCATCCATTCATTCATGTTTTCAGTTTTTTCAAGAAATGTTTACTTGAGTGCCCACTATTTCAGTGCACTGTGCTAGGTATTGTTGGATTTACATGCATTTCTCATGTATTCCTTATAATCCTACCCTACAAAGTAGGTATTGTTGTTTCAACCTACAGATGAAAAAAACAGACTTCAATTGGTCAACTTTCTCAAGGACACACATCCATTAAGGGATTTGTCTGCTACAAATCCAGGTGCTCTGACCCCACACACAGGTTTTAACCACCACACAACATTAAATACAGGCATTACCAGCCCTCAGGAACTTATACTCTAGGGGAGGAGACAAAGCATGTCCACGGGCGGATACACTCCATGGCATTGTGCTGTAGAACAGGAGCCTGAAGTCCGAGGAAGTGACTAGGAGGATTAAATCCCCAATGGCTGAGGTAACCGTAGGTAGCTTGAGAGGGAGGTGGGATTTGAGCTATGCCTTGAAGGATGGGTAAGATTTTATAACTGTATTGTTATCATACCTCAAACCTAAATAAAACAGAATAACCTGTGATCCTCCTGCTCTTTCTTATGCCTCCGTCATGGAGTGATTTTTTTTTTTAGCTGCCCTTCACCAAGTCTTTGGCTAAAACATTTGAAAAGACTCCTGAACTCATTTTCTCTTCCCCTCCTACAATTGCCAGATTGGTTCAAGACCTGGTTAAGGCTTACCCAGAATACGTCTGCATTAGAATTCTCTCTCCTCTGCTGCAGTGCTCCTCACTGCTTGGGCAGGATGACATGACTTTCCTACTCACTGCTGGGATTCAAGGACTAGATGAGCACCTGCCAAGGCCAATAGGAAGTTCATGGCATGTGCCAGGCATGTAGGTTATGAGGACATACTAGGACATGTACATGATCTTTACCTGGATAAGTGATGGAAATAAGAGCAGTAGGCTGGGTTATTGACCCTCAAACCATTGTTTTGGGCCCGAGGGGTATTAGGGGCAGACAAAGACCCAGTTTACATCTTCACATGATTTCACTGTTGTTGTGAGCCAAAGCATAGACACATGATGAAACAATGCTACGATGTCTGCAGAGGCTGAAAGAGTGCCATGTATTAGACCTGGAGTCGCTGTCCTGAAGAGAGAGGTGTCACTCACAACTGAGGTGGCCCATTCCCAGAAATTCAGGTTTAAGCAAGAAGCTGAAAATGATCAGGATTTAAACAGGTGGAAAGAAGTATAAAAGGCATTTCAGGGGAGAGAATAATATTCTAGCATTTCTCAAAGTGATATCAGGAAGTATGTCATTAAAAAAGAGGTAGGAGTTTGTTTTTTTTAAGATTTTATTTATTTATTCATTTGAGAGAGAGAGAGAGCATGAGCAGGGGGTTAGGGCAGCAGAGGAAGAGTGAAGCAGACTTCTCACTGAGCAGGGAGCCCAACATGGGGCTTGATCCCAGGACCCTGAGATCATGACCTGGGCCAAAGGCACACACTTAACTGGCTGAGCCACCCAGGCACCCCCAAAAGAAGTAGGAGTTTAAGTGTTCAAGGGGTTAAACACAAAAGTGAACTGATATCTTCCCCATAGGATCTTTTAGAAATACTAAATGGTAATGTGTCCTGTGAGAAAAAAATATAATTTGCAAGCTTCTGTATCTTGGAAACTAGTATTAAACAAAATGCTCTGTTTCTATCATATATATATATATATATATATATATATATATATATATATATATATATGTGATGTATGTACCTATATGATATTATGTGATAATATATAGTATTATCACATGTAGCGTGAAAGTCCAGAGGAAAATCAGGCTTCAGAAGTGGTTGATTCAATGACCCAACAATATCAGGTAAGACCCATGTTCCTTCTATATCTCTACTCTGGTATCCACAGCACTGAGGCTGGCTTTCCTCAAGATCATGAGTTGACCATCAGTAGCTACTGGAGACAACACTTCCCTGTTCACACTCAGCAGGACAGAGAGAAACTTGGTTCTCTCTCCCGGAAGTTTCAAGTAAAACTTACCTTGTGTCTCACTGGTCCAAACTGATTTAGGCTTGCCTGTCCTCAAATTGATCACTGGCAAGGGGATGGAGGTGGACAATGTGCACTACACACACTTTGGAAACATGGACCTTTATTCATTCATAATTTCAATATTTCGTCTCTCCTCCCAAACTCTATTAGCTCAGCACCAACTATGCTTCCAGGTTACCAGTCTCTTCCCTTAGGAAGCTCACCATCTGGCTAGAGAGGAAGACAATGCTGCCCTGTAATTAGTGTGCAGAGGGCATTGTGGGGTCCAGTTGAGGGAGCCTAATGAGGACTTCACAGGATGCGTACCTAGCTCTGCTGAGAAGATAGGGGCCAATAGGAAAACCTTCCACGTAGAATTTGTACTTTGGTGGTCTCGGGGAAAACCCACAATTTGATGAAAGGACATAAAAAGAGACGACATTGAGAAAGAACACTAGAGGAGGAGGAATAGCACTAAGGAGATCAAAAAGAAAGAATGTTTCAAGGAAGAAGTGTAGCACCTAATACTGCAGTAAAGTAAATGAGAAGAAGAGCAATGACAACTTATGAAATGTCTGGCACAGTCAATTTTAAACCTCTTAACAGAGGAGGAACCTGAGGCTCAAGTAACTTCCCCCAGAGCAGGTAACTAGTAAGGAAGGGACTGCTATCCTGCATGCTTGTGTCCTCCCAAAATTCATATGTTTAAACCCTAAAAATTCATATGTTGAAATCACCTTGGGATGCGATGGTATTTGGAAGTGGGGTCTTTGGGAGGTAATGAGTTCATGAAGGTGGAGCCTTCGGGATGAGATTAATGCCTTTGTAAGAGGAGCCCTGAGAGAGCTTGCCTTTTCTCTCTTTCTCTGCTCTCCGCCTTGTGAGGACCCGGCAAGATGCCGGCCATCTGGAGACTAGTAAGAGGGCTTTTCACGGAACTCAGCCATGTTGACATCCTCCTGTCAGACCTGCCAGCCTCCAGAGCTGTGAGAAGTTAATTTCTATTGGTTCAGCCGCCCAGTCTATGGTATCTTAGTAGCTGGCACTGGCTGAGACAGGAACTGAATCAGGATTCAAATCCAGGGAAGGCTAGCTCCCAGACACACACTCTTTTACATATTACGGTATTTTTCAGTGAACATGGTGAAAGGATTTTGAAAATAAGAAATGCAGTGTCAGTAAAGAAGGAAGGGAGAGGCAGAGTGGGGACGTGGGGGAGACAGAACTGCAGACACCTGGGCTGAGGAACTGGCCGCGTGATGAAGAAACTCACACCTAGCTCAATAGTGTAGCTTTGTTGCGATTTTATTTTTTACCAATGTCTTCAAAATTGTGTCAGCTGCTGTCTCTGGGGCTCTTTTTTTCTCTTCCGATGCAAGTTTCACACCTTCTCTGCAACTCTTCAGCTAATCCTAGGCTTGCTTATTGGTGCTTATTCCTTCTTTTACTACATCCTCTTCAGACGGTTTGTCTTGATCTAACAAACAGTAAGCACCCCCACATTCACACCCCTACACCTCATAGGTTTGCCCCATATTGTTGCATTCTCTGGAGCCAGAGTTAATGATCTAGGCTGGAGATGTTAGTCACTTGGCTCAGAACTTGTGGCTTCTAGCCCGGTGGCTCAATAATTTTGGATGCACATATGAATCAGCCAAGAGCCTTTAAAAAAATGCAGATTCCTAGTTCCCACCCCAGACCTCCTAAATGGGAATCTCTGGAGAGAGAGTTCAGATATTCCTATTTTTTAAAAAGTTGCCCAGGTAAACCCCTGCAACCAGCCTGGCACTGCTAGGAGCAGCCCGCTACTAGGAGTCACAGCTCGAGCTTCTGAGTCACTTTCCTATTATTTAGACTCTGCTATTTTCTGGGCTTTGGGCTCCAAGCAGAGTAACCCTTGACCACAGATATTTTGTTACTGTATCTCTGCTTACAGAGTCACCTCCCGTGGCTTGGGAACACTGTGGAAAATTATCTTAGGTTGACCCTGTATTTATTGCAATTTTAAAATCATATCATAATTATATCTTATCTGTCTCCTACACTTCCCTTGTCTGGGGCCCAAATCTCGCCTCACTGCTCATGACAAGAGAGAAACTGTTCATGTCTTGAGTTAATCCAGAAAGGAGCACTATTCTGTGCCCGTCTATCCTTGCAGTCACTTAAAACCAAAGTCAGGAGGGTTCCCCTTTCTCTGCATCCCTGCTAGCCTGGTGATGGGTACTAAGGAGGGCACGTACTGCATGGAGCACGGGGTGTTATACGCAAACAATGAATCGTGGAAGGCTACATCGAAAACAAATGATGTAATGTATGGTGATTAACATAACATAATAAAAAAATAAAAAATAAATAAAAACCAAGTCAGTTATCTCTGCCTTTATTCATTTAGTCATTACCATCTTTCTCGGATTCCAAACTCACATGCTTGACCTGACTGGTGGTCATGGCCCACTCTTTGTCTCTAAATTCATCTTTTCTTCATCTGAGCTATATATGTCTCTCACCCCCGTTACCAGGGATACAGACTGGGGGCCTACTGGGTATGGGTAGAAGAGCAAACATTGTGATGGTGGAAATCTGGTAGGTGAGGATGGGAAGCAGAATCACTGTGGATCCTGGGGGACCCAAGAACTTTTAATTACTTTCTAGTGAGAGTTCTTGAAAATGACGCTTTGAGGATGAGGGGTGGGGTCCCTCTTTGCAGATCTCTAGGGTGGGGGTCAAAGCCTGGGGTCATTTCCTAGGGATGAAGAGGGGCTGAACTGGAGCCTTGGAAGCCTCACTGCGATGGACATTCCCAGGAAAAGGAGTCTGGACTAAATTCTGTGATTTCTGGGCCTCTAAGCGGGATGTATAACACACAAGAACCAGGAGTGCTGAGGAACGAGAGAACCAGCACTGTGAGGGGGAGGCCTGGTGCTCTGATAGAACACAGCATTCTAGGTGAAAAGTTCAGAGGCCGGTGGCGCTTGTACGAAAACCGAATTCCAATTCCCTATGCATGCGGTACTAGATGAATTTAGCATTTGTGTAGCTACTGTGTGTTGAGGGAGTATAGTGGGAAGGACCAGGTCTGAGAGAAGCAAGATAAAGGGAGGAGTCTGCAGAACATGCGAGGAAGAGCCAGGAAGACCCCAAGGACTTTGAGGGTCTTCAGTTCTTGAAGTACTGTCTAGTCAGTGCTTAGTACACATGGAAACAATGGTTGATTAGACTTTGCTCAGTTACCCTACTACTAATTCCCAGTCAAGAATTTCTCTTTCCACAATTGTGATCTCTGTCTGCCTTTTTTTAAGTTATAGGAGAATTTTACACAAGCCTTTTAGAACACCTGCATTTCCATGTTTGCTTTTTATGTATTATCCTTTTATGGAACTTCTTTGTGACCATTCCCTGACAGATGTCATTTTAGCTTCATTTTCACTTCTTCTGGAATTATTTTTTCACTCTCCTTGATTTAATACTAATTTCAATGTACAAGATATGCAATGTCATCTAATCAAAAGAATATTAATAAGAAGTGGTGTCCATTTTCCTGGTAATGCAAAATGATTACCAGGTGCTAGATCAGAATTTATATACAAATAGAGTATCTTATCAAAAACACCCCCCTCCGAATTCATAGGACCAGACTAGAAATGATTCTTGGTTTCAGCACATCAGTGGTCCCTGAGATCAAATAAAATGTAGCTGAAAATTGAAAAATTAAACATCTAAAATGAAAATGTTTCACTTTTCCCTTTTAAGAAAATGCTTTGTTTAATTCATTCAAATGGAACAGGGAATTCCTATACTCAACCACCACAATGCTCCTAATTTGTTAAAGATGTTTCTTCTTATGATGGAGAATCATCAGATGCAAGAATGTCAAAGCTCACCTAGGGTTTATTACAAAAATAAAAATTGCCCAGTGACCTCCCCACTTCCTCTCCTTTTGGTTTCTTTATGAATGAACTCTTTGGAGAGAAACATTGCAAAGATGCTCTCAGATCTCTTGATAATATGGAACCAAACCACAGAATTAAAGTGTTCTCTAGTCCACAATCATTTTCCTCTTGATATTTTAAAGCTTCAGATCAAACCAGTGAATATTTTGCATTCATTTAATAAAGGATGAAGGAGTCTTAACAGTTTACAATTTACTAGGAGGATTTCATTTTTACAAAAGATCTTTATTTTAAAACTGTGGCAAAAGTTAGTCATTTTCAATTAAGGAAAAAAAGTAGATTGAACACAGCTTTAAGCACATTCAGCAATTTGGGCAATTCATCTGTTCAAAAACCATGTAAATCCACGCAGCTGAAGATGAAACGTTTCTAGATACTCACTGGTCAAGTGACTGTCATCATTATCACAGAGAAATTTCTATGGACATAAAATGAATTTCGTGACATTCAGCAACAACCACCCCACCCCTGCTTCCTGTTAACTTCTAGTCAATGTTAGTAACTATGCATCAGTAAGAAGGAACTTACAGCAGTGAATAATTATAGTAAATGTCTTGCTCAACCACTTATTCAGTGACTTGAAAATAGGTGTTTACATTAAATAATTAAATCATCTAATTAACTGGTATAATCAGTAGATGGTTCTCTTATAGTTAGTGGATGGTTCAATTACTATCGGTTCAGTTACATTCAGTGTCCAAGAATATCAGATGAAATTGTTCTGTTTTGTTAGACCCCATGTGAATAATAGAACATGAATGGAGATTACTATATATCCACACCATCAGAGAATATAAGTATCATGAGACAAATCTCCTTTTGTTGATTCTTCTGGGTCAACAGTAAGCTTTAGGTTGAAAGAACTGGCTCTTGCTAATTATAATTTGCTTCATTTTTTTCATGGAAGCTCTTCAGTGTTGACATCGAATTATGCCCATTTGTTTCTGGGACTACAGTAAGTTGATATTTGGGGGACCGATTTAGTACGTGTGACTATACAACTCCTTCCACAGGCATGGTGCTTCCCTTTTCCTGTAGCCTTCAACAATCTTACTTTCTTCTCATTACATTTTCATGAGCTAAGCACCTATGTATGTGACAGGATACTCTCCCCTGGCATGCTGTTAATTGAGAGCAATGAAAGACATTGCAAAATGATTTTTTAAAAAAAGCTAAAATTCAGTTCCGCTAGGTTATAAGAACATGCTACATGCCCAGCACTAATGTAGATGCTGAGGAAACAAGAATGGATAAGGCAGAGCTCCTGTCCTCAAGTAGTTCACCAAGTAGAAGTGAAAATTCCTCTACAATGGTGTGAGAAACACGAAAATAGTTATAGGCTCCTAATCTTATGACAAGACCATAGGGAGTACTATTTATTCCATCTGGCCAGGACAATAAGAATATTTGGATATACAAAGGAGAGGATGTCTCCTAGCACCTCAGGAATTAAAGGAAGGTCACCAAATCCAGAGGTTCTCATGGACCTAATCTCATAGAACCAAAAAGTTCAAAAACAAAAACAAAAACAATAAACAACAAACAAACAACAGGAGAGATATGTCAAGTTGTCCATTTTTATTTTGCCAAGAGCAGACACTAAAACAAATAATCAGCTAACATCTATTGTCACCATGTGCTTTCATTACCTACTGCTACATAACAAACTACCCCAAAACTTCATGGCTCACAGCAATAGCAGTTTATCACTTCTCCCAGTTTTCTAGTTTGACTAAGAATGCATGTTTCACATGGTGCCAGATGGGATGGCTGGAAAATCGAAAGGAGCCTCACCCACAGGTCAGCTTGGCAATGATCTTGGGCTGCCAGCCTAAGACATTACTTCTCCTCCATATGGCTACTTGAGCTTCCTCACCAGATGGTAGCTGGGGAAATGGTCTATGAAGTGAGAGTGGAAGCTACATATCGCTTAAATCGCAGCCTCTGAAGCTAAAAAGTATCAGTTTTGGGGGTGCCTGGGTGGCTCAGCCGTTAGGCGTCTGCCTTCAGCTCAGCTCATGATCCCAGGGTCCTGGGATGGAGCCCACCATAGAGCTCCCTGCTCCGCGGGGAGCCTGCTTCTCCCTCTCCCTTTGCCTCTCCCCCTGCTTGTGCTCTCTCTCGCTATCTCTGTCACTCTCTGTCTCTCTCTATCAAATAAATAAATAAAATCTTTTAAAAAAAAAAGTATCAGTTTTGCTCCACTCTGTTACTGAATACAGCTCATAGGGCCCGCCTAGATGCAAGGGAAGAAAAAATAGATTCTGCCGTTTGATGGGACAGTGACACAGTCACATCGCAAAAGGTCGTGTGGGATGGGCAGTATTGTTGTGACCATGTTTGGAAATACTATCTACCACATCTCATTTAAAAAAGACAGGATGTTTTAACACTGATGTATTTAGAAGGACATCATCTCAGACTAAACGGTAATCATTTGAATTGAATAAATCTAACTTAATGAAAAACACTATGTTAGGTTATATAAATACCAGAGATAACTTTATCAAGGACTAGCACTGGTTCAAAGACCAGCCAAGGTTTAGAGACCAATTATCTAAGCCAGCAGCTTTCACATCTACTTAATGACTCACAAGAAATATATCTTAACAACCCAGTGAGCACTTACACGTACATAAAACCAAAGTTTCATGAATGTTGTACTTCAAATAATTTCTCTTCTACCTTTTCTATTTCATTAAAAATAATGATGTTAATATTCCATTAAATTCATTTCATGATCTAATAATTGGGAAATAACTATGGTCTGAAAAAAATGGCTCTAAACCATTCCCTCCATATGGTCTCTACTGAACACCTTGAGTAGTGACGATACGACTGTCTACCAAGGCAGTCCTTATTACATTCAGCAGTTCTTATTATTAGAAAATCATCCTTTTATTTTACCTTTTTTTGAAGTTTATACATTTATTTTTAGTAATCTCTACACCCAACGTGGAGCTCGAACTCACGAGCTAGCGACCAAGAGTCGCATGCTTTTCCGACTGAGCCAGACAGGCGCCCCCATCCTTTTAATTTAGATGAAATTTGCTTCCTCATGGCTTTCATATATTCTTCTTTGGGCCCAAGTTTAATGTTTCTTCCATCTGAGAAATCCGGTCTTCCAGTATTTGGGAACAGCTATCATATCCCTGAAGTTAGCTTGTCCTTGTTACTCCCTTTCCTTCATCTGATCTTCAGAAAATAGTGTCCTAAATTCCATAGGGATGTGGATAAGAGAGTGAGCCCTGAGGTCAGTCTGCCTGGATCTAAATCCTGGCTCCAGCTTTTATTAGTGCATGGCTTTGTGTAAGGTTCTCAACTTTCCCAAGCCTCTGTCTCCTCATGTGTGAACTGGAGGATAATTATGTTGCCCAGATCATACGTAACTGTGAAGTTAAATGACAGAATGTAGTAAAATATTCAGCATGATACTTGGTGAGTATCAAATGTTTGAAAATTATTAGATATTGCTTTCATACTTTTCACTGTTTAGTTTGTCTATACTCCATTTAAGATGTGGTACTCAAAATAGAATACCAAATTCTGTGCATTTACATTATGTGCCTTGTTAGTGACATTGATAATATTTATTTTTTTCTCCATTGCCCCAGGCAAACAAGGTGCCATCCTTACTAAAGGCATAGACTTTGCAATTTTTTCCCAGATTACCTTGGAAACAATGTACTTTCTATAAAATGTGTTAGTACGTTTACCATGTACCGTCTGTCTAATCCTCAAACTGTCAGGAGCAGCATGGATGGTGCCATCTTGTTCCGGGAAATTTAACTGGTCTTGATCAACAGAGTATAATCTTTTGAATCAAGTTTTACTCTTCAAAGTGAAACACTCAGTTTTTCAATCATTATATCTTCCTAGAAAATGCAGCAGAAGTTGTAGTTGTCTCTGTTCCCTAATATTTTCCCTTTAAATAGACTTTTTTTTTTAAAGAGAAGTTTTAGGTTCACAGAAAAGTTGAGCAGAAGGTACGAGAGTCCTCATGTACCCATTGTGCCCATGGAGGCAGCCTCCCCACAGGGAACATCTGGCACACAGTGGTACATTTGTTATAAATCAAACTACACTGACACAGCATTATCACCCAAGTCCATAATTTGCATTAGTGTTCACTCATGGTGGCGTACAGTCTATGGATTTTAACAAATAAATATAATGAAATTGTATCTACCATTAAAATGTATATATTGTGTCCTGCGAAGTAATTTCACTGCCCTAAAAATCTTCTCCATTCCCCCTATTCATCCCTTCCTCCCTCTTAATCACTCTTCTTTTCACTGTCTGCATAGTTTTTGCCTTTTCTCAAATATCATGTTAGAATCCTACAGCAGGTAGCTTTTTCAGATTGGTGTTTTTCACTTAGTAATATGCATTTAAGTTTCCTCTATGTCTTTTCATTGCTTAATAGCTCATTTCTTTTTAGCGTTAACTACCATTCTATTGTTTGGATATACCAAAAGAGATGTGGAATGGAGATAGCTATTCGTCCACTGAAGGATATCTTAGGTGCTTCCACGTTTTGGCAATTATGAACAAAATTTCTACAAACATCCAGGTACAGGTTTTGTGTGAACATAATTTTTCAATTCCTTTGGGTAAATACCAAGAAGCATGATTACTGGGTTGTATGATAAGAGTATGTTTAGTTTTGTAAAAACTGCCAAGCTGTCTTCCAAACTGGCTGTACCATTTTGCATTCCCACCAGCCATGAATGAGAGTTCCTGTTGCTCCACATCCTCATTTGGCGCTGTTGGTGTTCTGGATTTTGGCCATTCTAACAGGACTATAATGGCATCTTTTTGTTTTAATTTACTTTTCTCTGATGACATGAAGAGGAGCATCTTTTCACATGGCTATTTGCCATCTGTATATCTACTTTGGTGAGGTGTCAGTTCAGACCTTTTGCTCATTTTTAAATTGGATTATTCATTTTTTTATTATTGAGGTTTAAGAGTTCTTTGCATATTTTGGCTAATAGCCTTTATCAGATATGTCCTTTGCAAATATTATCTTCCAGTCTAAGGCTTATCCTCAGTCTCTTGACAGTGTCTTCCACAGAGCAGAAATTTTTAATTTCAGTGAAGTCTAGCTAATTATGTCTTTCATTCATGGATCATGACTTTGGTGTTGTATCTAAAAAGTCATCACCATGCCCAGGTCTACTAGATTTTCTCCTGTCTTCTAAGAGGTTATTATTTTGTGCTTTCATTTAGGTCCATGATCCTTTTTGAGTTAATTTTTGTGAAAAATTTAAAGTGTGTATCTGGATTCATTTCTTTCTTCTTCTTTATTTATTTATATATTTATATATTTATTTATTTTTGCCTGAAGATATACAGTTGTTCCAGTACTATTTGTTGAAAAGTCTATCTTTTCTTCATTGTATTGTTTTTACCCTTTTGTCAATGATCAGTTGACTGTATATATGTCTATTTGCAGGCTCTCTATTATGTTCCACTGATCTATGTGTCTACTCTTTTTCCAATACCACTCTGTCATGATTACTATAGGTTTATAGTCAGTCTTAAAAGTTTAGTAGTATCTTTGCTCTAACTTTCCACTTTTCTTTCAATATTGTGTTGGATATTTTGAGTCTTTCACCTCAATTATACTTCTTTTTTTACTTGTTTTAGTGGTTGCCCTAGAATTTACAATATATATTTACAACTAACCCAAATGCACTTCAAATTAACACTATCCTGCTTCACAGGTATTATAAATACCTTATAATGATAAAATATCCTAATTCCTTCCTCCCATCCCTTCTATCATTGCTGTCATTCATCATATATATATATATATATATATATGATTCATTCATCTATCTATTTATCTATCTATCTATCGAGAGAAGCAAATACATTGTTGCTATTATTCTAACTTAACTGTTACTGTTAGATCAATTAAGAGTAAGAAAAATAAGAGTTTTTATTTATTTTCACTTATTCCTTCTCTAATGTTCTTCCTTTGTATGTAAAGTTTCTGCCTCATATTAGGGCTGGTCTACTGACAACAAATTCATGTTCATTTGTTTGTTTGTTTGAGAAAGTCTTTATTTCTCCTTCATTCTTAAAGTGTAATTTTGCAGGATGCAGAATTCTACCTCGGTGGTCATTTTCTTTGAGCATTTTAAGTATGTCATTCCACTCTCTTCTTGTTTGCATGGTTTCTGAGAAAAAGTTGGATATAATTCTTACCTTTGTTCCTCTATAGGTAAGCCCCCCCCAACTTTGGCTTCTTTTAAGATTTTTGCCTTTATCTTGATTTTGCTCTAACTTGAAGATGTTATGCCTAGGGGCAGTTTTTTGTTTATTTGTTTGCATTTGTCCTGCCTGATCTCTGTGCTTCCTGGATCTGTGGTGTGGTGTCTGACATTAATTTGGGGAAATTCTCAGTCATAATTGCTTCAAATATTTCTTCTGTCCCTTTCCCTCTTTATTCTTCTGATATTCCCATTATATATATATACATTATACCTTTTGCAGTTGTCCCACAGTTCTTGGATATTTTGTTCTGGGTTTTTTTTTTTCCCCCAGTCTTTTTATTTCCTTTTTGCTTTTCAGATTTAGACGTTTCTATTGACATGTCCTCAAGCTCAGAGATTATTTTCTTATCTGTGTCAAGTCTACTAATGAGCCCATCAAAGGCATTCTTCATTTCTGTTACAGTGTTTTTGATCTCTAGCATTTTTTGATTCTTCTTAGAATTTCCTTCTCTGTTTGCATTATCCATCTGTTCTTGTATGTTGTCTACTTTATCCCCTTAGAGCCCTTAGCATATTTATCATAGTTGTTTTTGAACATCATGGCCTGATAATTCCAATACCTTAACCATATCTGAGTCTGGTTCTGATCTTGCTCTATTTCTTCAAAGTGTGTTTTTTGCCTTTTAGCATGCCCTTGTAATTTTTGTTGAAAGCCAGACGTGATATCCTTATGTGAAAGGAACTCCAGTAAATAGGCCTTTAGTGTTGTGGTGGGTAAGTGTGGGAAGAGGGGAAGCATTCTGTATTCCTATGATTAGATCTCAGCCTTTTAGTGAGCCTGTGCCCTTTGGCTGTGAACTTCACAGCCTTAGATGGGACAGGATGGCTGGAGGAGGCTGAGTTTAGGTATTTCCCAACCCCAGCAGGTTAAGCTCTGGTAAAATAGTTTATCTTGAGGATGGGCCTTGTTAAGAACAGAATACTCTGGTACATTTCAGAATGGTTCTTTTCCCCCTTCTCTTACAGGAAGCACAAGGGGATTTTTCTCTGATCTTCATGATGAGAACCTAGGAGAGCTCCAGGAGGTAAAACTCACAAAGTGTGCCCTTCTTCCATACTCTGGGGAGTTTTTAACTCATAGACTTGTCCATGGTAAGCCTCCAGCAATTCATTAATTACAGTTCAGGTTTTCCCCTCAGGTCCTAAGGGTTTCTGCAAAAGTGGGTTTCTGCTGCAGTAAGTTTTATTATCTCTATCAGCCTGTCTGGCTCTCCAGTTTGGTGGTGTGTGGTGTGTGGGGGGGGTGGTAGTACTTTCCCCTGTGAACTCATTTCTCTGATGGAGTTGAGAAGAATTGTTCCAAGCTCCTTATGTACCAGAGTAGAAACAAGAAGTCCACCTAATTTATTTTTATGGCAGGTATCATTACCTGATAAATTAGTGGTAGCTTGTTGTCTTTTTTTTTTTTTTTTCCCCTCTCCCCCACTGGAATGGAAGTTCCATGAGGGCAGGAAGGTATTTTGTTTTATTCATTACTGTGTTGCTTGAACTCACATCAGTACCTTGAACTCTTCTAGGTTTTTCAATAAACCAGGTGCTGAGTTAAGGCTTTTTGAATAAATGAAAGACTGTCGGTTTTTGTGTTACTGCTAGTTCAGCTATGTCATTTTTATGAGGAGTCTCAACCAGAAAATGAGGATAGAAGAGCCTTACTCACAGAGTTGCTGTATGATTTGAATTTGTTGAAGAATCAATATAAGGATCAGGAACAATTGTGATTTCTAGCGGTGTCCAGGGGGTTGAGGCCACATTTCTGTGTCTGTTTTGTTTTGCTTCATTCATTTCATGTGAATCATACATATTGAAATAGAGAAAACAAGGACATGGGCTCTGGGCAGACATGAATTTACCCTGACCTCCATGACTGACTAATAGTTTCAAATGGGGTAAGATGTGGTAAATGTACTGTTGGTTTCTAATGTTCAAAAAACCTTTGAATTTTAGAACAGTTTTAGATTTACAGAAAAGTTGCAAAGATAGTACAGAGAATTTCTGTATACACCATACTCATTTCTTCTATTATTAACATCTTACATTATTGGTGCATTTGTCACAACTAATGTACCAATATTAGTCCATTATTATTAACTAAGTTCTATATTTGATTCGTATTTCATCAGTTTTTCCCTAATGTCCTTTTTTGGTTCCAAAATGCCATCCAAGAGACCACATTACACTTAATCATTATATTTCTTTATGTTCCTCTGGACTTGACAATTTCTCAGACTTTCCTCGTTTGTAATGACCTTGACAGTTTAAAGAGTACAGGTCATGTACTTTGTGGAATATCCCTCAGCTACAGTTTGGTGCTTTTCTCATCATTAGACTGGGATTATAGGTTTCAGGGAGAAAGATCAGAGAGGTAAGATGCCATTCTTAACATATTGTATTAAGGACATGTGCTAGCCACGTGACTTATCGCTGATACCGGTAATGTTAATCTTAATACCCCGACTAAGGTAGCGTTTACCAGGTTTCTCTTTACTGTACTTTTTAGAAGAGTGGGATGTTTTTTACTTAAAGAATGGGGTGTTATGCTCCATCTCCTTGAGGGCGGAATGTCTATACAAATAATTTGGAATTCTTCTGTATAGATTTGCTTCTTCCCTCTCCCCCCTGCATTTGTTTATTTATTCAGTCATATATTAAGACTGTGGCTGGTGGATTTTTATTTTATAGTTTACATTATAATACAATGCTACTTTATTTTGATTCATAAATTGTACTGTCTTTGGCTATCAAATGCTCTTTCAGTAGATTCTTGTGCCCCTTTGACATACTCCTGTCATTTTGTGTGAGCGCTTCCTTATTCTTTGGCACTACAAGGTGATCCAGGTTATTTATCCTGCATATTCTGTAACCAAGCCCTCGGACTGGTCATTTGTCCAAAGGTCACTGATTCATTTTCTTTCAAGATTTTATTTATTTATTTGACAGAGAGAGACACAGCAAGAGAGGGAACACAAGGGGCAGAGGGAGAGGGAGAAGCAGGCTTCCCGCAGAGCAGGGAGCCCGATGTGGGGTTGGAGCCCGATGTGGGGCTCGATCCCAGGACCCTGGGTTCATGACCTCAGCAAAAGGCAGATGCTTAACAACTGAGCCACCCAGGCACCCCTCTGATTCATTTTATTGCAGAATGGTATTAGAAACCAAGATCTGGATAGTGATTATGCTCATTGATATTGGAATAAAACTGCTTCTAGCCCCTCTTAGCAGACAGATCTGGGAAATACATGTATGTATATTAACCATGTATACACACATATCCAAACCTATTTCCATATAGATCCACTGGTATCTATATCAAGGTAACCATGAGTTCATAATCATGTCTCCAACTCTAATCCAGTATCATTTAATTCATTCTACCTTTGAATGTTTTTATAGTTTAAACTGTTACAACTGTGTGAGATTGGCTGATAAGAAAAACACTGGAGGTTAGTTAGAGACCTCACTAGCCCAGGTGAGAGACATTTGGATAGTATTTTGAGCAATCCCTGGAGATGCAATGAAGGGAGCCAATGCAAGAGTAGGATGACTTACTGACTGTATCTAACATGGCAGTGGCAGATATTAGATAGACGCCCACTGTATGCACTGGCATTAAACAAAGAACTAGCATAGATCTAAAATTACAGAACTTACCTTCTCCCATTTACTTATTGAACAAATATCTGTTGACAGTCTACTATGGAGCAAGCACAGAGCTGTGCCCTGGGTATATTATGGTGAACAAAACAGACATGCTTCTCAACCCGGGGGCACTAGACCGTAAATGAGGAGAGAGAGAGACAGGTAACAAATAAATACATGTGTAAGTATATGGCCCCTGTGCTGTGCATTGTGAAGAAAGAGAATATGAGTGAGATTAAAGGAGGAACCTAATTTGGACTTGCAATCTGGCTTCATGTTTTGGGTTTCCCCTGAGAACAGAGGGAAAGCCTGCAATCTTAACAGAAAGATTTCGATTTTGGCATTTCTAACTATAAAGGATGCTTAATGTTGGAGTGCTTTTACCAAAGAGAAGTAGAATACTTTCTTCTCTGCCTCTTTGAGAAGGGCTAATTGACAGATACGCATCCTCTATTAATCCTTTTATACGAGTCATTTTCAGTTCTGCGTCTCCAGGATGGGAGAGGGGCCCAGATGCCACTATGGTGCCTGGGTTCTTCATGTGGTTTGTCTCTAGAAAACTGAAAAACAAGCTCTTTATCCCCAGTGTTTACAGGAATCTCAAACAGGGCTACATAAAAGTAGCAATTTATTTACATGTAGCAACACAGGAATAGAAATGGCAGTCCTATTTGCTGACAGAAAAAGTTAGCCTAATGTCACTTATTACAAACAAAATGCCTTTTGTGAAGTCCCCCAAATGCTTATTAAATATATATCTTTGTGTTTTGAGAAAGTCTGGGAAGTGGCTTGGTAATTACAGCCCAGAGTTAACACAATTTACCCCTGCCTATTCAGTTCCAGTTTTGAGATTCCCACTGCTTTGCTGGGACCCCTGTGGACCATCCTGACCACATCTTTGCCTTCTTGATACTTATCTTTCAAACCTAGCAATTATCAACCCAACCTTCACTACCACCAGAGTGGTCAGAACTTCCTGACCTTGAAGGCTTGCCACACTCAGCATTAACCAGCCTCTGGTTCTCCCTGTTGTGCCTCTCACAGCTGTGCTCCCCGCACAAGGACTGTGCAAACCACATTCCAAAGAATGCTCTCTCCTGAGCTGCGTGCCACACGCTCTTATTCATAATTTATTTAACGTAGCCTGTCCTCCATAGTTCCTTTTTCTTTCCTTCCTTGTCCTCTATCAAACTCATAATTTGTTACCCACTCTGCCCTTGTGAAGCACCTTTCTCTCTCTCTCTCTCTCTCTCTCTCTCTCTCTCTCCGTTTCACAGCACTCTATGTTTTCAGTGATCAGAGTCAGGATGCCATTCTCTCCCTTGCCTGTGTTGTATCTCAATTCCAAGTGTTCCTTCTGCTCTGATTTTGCTGGGAGGCAGTTTGGTGTAATAGTTAAGTGCATGGACTTTTGGGACAGACTTCCTCGGTTGGAATTCTGACTTGCACTCAGCAGCTGTGAAACCTGAGGCAAGCTTTATCTTTTTTGAGCCTTAGTGTTCTCATGTGTATAATGGCAATAATAAGGGTACCTACCTCAGGGTCATTGTGAGGATTTGGTAAGTTAAGATATGTTAAGTGCTCAGAACTCTCTCAGGCATATAGTAAGCCCTATAGAGAGCTACCATTATTATCACCATCATGCACTTCCTAAGAGCAACTGACTTAGTAGCTATAAAAGCTCACTGAGTCAGACTTCCTGGGTTTGCATTCCAGTATCATCAACTCCTTGCTGTGTGACTTGGGCATTTTCATCTCTCTCTGAGTCTCTATTTTCCCACTCTGAAAATATAGGTACTGGTAGTATATCCTCCTTATAGGGATTTGTGAGGATTCAAATGAAACAATGAACATAAAGCACATAGCATGGGGCCTGCCCTATGGTAAAAAAAAAAAAAAAAAAAAAAATCCAAATGGAAATTCTACAACTGAACAATAAAATTACAAAAACTAAGAACTCATTAGATGGGTTTAAATGAAGTTTAAATACAGCACAAGAGAGAATTTTGGGGCTGGAATCTAAGTCATTAGAACACGTTCAGATTGGAGCACAATAAAAGAGGTTGGAATATACTGAAAAGAGCATTAAAGCAGATGAGACACAGAAAAGGTCTAACATACGTGTCTTTGGACTCCCCAGTTTGAGGCGAAAGAAGAGAAGGCAAATATAATATTTGAATATTCATCAAATGTTGCACATTTAAATATCCATCACTTTTCAAAACCAATGAAAGGTATCAAACCACTTCAGGAAGCTCCAGGAATTCCAAGAAAAGTAAATACTAAGAAAGTCCTGGACATCAGAGTAAAACCATGGAATACCTGGAATTCTATATTTGGAAAAAAAATTCATCAAATTGAAGGGAATGTAAAGTTGTTTTCTGACAAACAAAAACAGAGAATATGTTACCAGAATACCCACACCAAAAATATACTCATTGGAATTCTTCAGGTACAAAGAAAATTATCCCGTATGAAATTTGAGACACAATGAAGATCAATTTATAATAATAGACATGAGATGAAATGAATGGTCCAATGGAAAAAAAATAGAAAGTCCAGGAATGGAATAGAAATCAAAAACAGACTACACATAAACAATCATTTATGACAAAAATGCCTTTACTGGTTGACTTGTGTCCTCCCCCCAAAATATATATTGAAGTCCTAACTCCTGGCACCTCAGAGTGTGACCTGATTTGGGAAGGGGAGGTTGCAGATGTAATTAGTTAAGAGAAGGTCTTAACAGGAGTAAGGTGGACCCTTAATCCTGTATTACTGGTGTCCATATAAGAAGAGGGACATTTGAGCCCAGACATAGGACACCGTGGGAAAAAAACCTTGTGACGAAGGACACAGAGAGTGAAGGGCCACAGCTGTAAGCCAAGAAATGTCCAGTATACTGCCAGCAAACCACCAGAAGCTAGAAAGAGGCAAGGAAGGATTCTCTACAGGTTTCAGAGCCAACATGCCCTGCTGACAACTTGATTTTGGACTTCCAGTCTCCAGAACTGTGAGAAATAAATTTCTGTTGTTATAAGCCACACAGTTATGATATTTTGTTAGTTCCTTAGGAAACTCCTACAACACCATTGCCATGAAATGAGAATAATGATCTTTCAACAAATGGTGCTGGGAAATATCCATGTTTTTTTTTAATGTATCTTAATATTACACTAAGAATGATAAACATTTTATTGAAAAGAATAAAAGTATATCTTGATTTTTGTGGATTAAAATATTCAAATATCAATAAACATGAAAAAGTACTTAATGTCTTTAATTTTTAGAAGAATACAAACTAAACTGCCATGAGATTCTACTGTATATCCTCCATATTGGCCATAATGCAGAATAAACCTGACAATTCCACACATGCATGGGGATGAGGGGGAGCTGGACCTTTCATACAGGGCTAGTAGAATTGTAATTGGCACATCTACCAAAGCAGAACAAACACATCCATTGATCCACAGAAAAGCAAAATATATCTATCAAAGACATTTGTAAGAATGTGTATAGCACAAATGTAGTGATCCGAAGGGGCACCTCCATCCCAATGTTCATAGAAGCAATGTCCATAATAGTCAAACTGTGGAAGGAGCCGAGATGCCCTTCAACAGACGAATGGATAAAGACGTTGTGGTCCATATATACAATGGAATATTATTCAGCCATCAGAAAGGACGAATACCCAACATTTTCATCAACATGGATGGAACTGGAGGAGATTAAGCTAAGTGAAATAAGTCAAGCAGAGAAAGACAATTATCATATGGTTTCACTCATATGTGGAACATAAGAAAAAGTGCAGAGGGTCATAGGGGAAGGGAGGGAAAACTGAATGGGAAAAAATCAGAGAGGGAGACAAACCATGAGTGACTCTTAACTCTACGAAACAAACTGAGGGTTGCTGGAGGGGAGGTGGGTGGGGGATGGGGTAACTGGGTGACAGGCATTAAAGAAGGCATGTGATGTGATGAGCACTGGGTGTTATATGCAACTGATAAATTTTTGAACACTACAGCTGAAACTAATGATGTACTATATGTTGGCTAATTGAATTTAAGTAAAAAATCTAAAAAAAAAAAGAATGTGTATACCAGCATTTCTTCTAATAAACAGTGAAAAAACAAAAATAAAAAACAACTGTCCATCAACAGTAGAATGGATTTTTAAAAATTGTGGTATATGCCACTAAAAATAAATGAAACGTTGCTACCTGAAGCAATAAGAAAGACTATCAAAAAAAATAATATTTAGAGACAATAAGGCTAGTACAAAAAAGCATATAATGCCTGATTTCAAATACATAAAGCCCCCGAACAGGCAAATTAACCTATAATTTTTATATGTTAGAAATAATGATTATCTTGGAAAGGGGGTTAATGATTTGAGGGGTTGAGAAAGGCTTCTGGGATACTGGCAATGTTCTGTTTTTTTATTTTAGATGGTAATTATATGTGCATGTTCCTTTTACAAAAATTCACTGACCTGTGCCCTTATGATTTGTGTGCTTTTCTGTATGTGTACTTTCGAAGATATTTACAAAGACAGTGCATGTATGTTAGTTATTTAATGCTCTGTAACAAATTATCTCAAAACAACAGCTTAGGACACATTTATGATCCCACAGTTTCTCTGGGTCAAGAATGCAGGCATGGCTTTAGTGGGTTCTCTGGCTCTCCCTGGGTCTCTCACAAAGCTACAGTCATTGCAAGGCTCAGCTAGGCAGGATTTGCGTCCTAGCACATTCTTGTGGTTGATGGCAGGATTCAGTTCTTTGCAGGTTGTTGGCTGGAGAACTCCGCTCCTCCTGAGCTACTTGCCAGAGGCGTCCCTCTATTCTTTCCCCTGTAGGCCTCTCCAAAGAGCAAATCGCAGCACGATAACAGAATGTGCCCACAAGAAAGCTTGCTAACAAGACAGAAGTCGTAGTCCTTTGTAAGGTAATTGTGGAAGTGACATCCCATCACTTTTGCCATGTTCTGTTCATTAAAAGCAAGTCATTAGGTCCAACTCACCTATGAGGGCAGGGCTCATTGGGAGCCATTTTAGAAGTCTGCCTATCACAGCAAAGAACAACAACAAAATATATACAAATATGTATAAGTCACTACACTTCCCTATGCACTTCCTAGTACGAGGATAAGGCCAAACAGAGCTCCGTTAAATGGAAAAGTCTCCATTCCTGTTTCACTCTGGTTGTGTAGATGGAGAGATTGTGACTTTTAACTGATGACAGGCCTTCTTCCCAAAAGAAGTTAAATTGAATTACATAGAGGAAAAAATCCCCACAAAACGAAAGGGCAGAATACTTTGTTTTAATGGGTTTCGAGGGGACTCTGCCCCAGTACCAAATGTTCTCAGTTATCCCACCACCCACTTGAAAAGCAACTGGCATTGGGGAAAGAACAGTGTTGCCAGCCTATTGCAGGAAGCCTTGTTTTATTGGAATGCAAGCATTACTGTGAAGTAGGGAAGAAGAGACAGAAAATGGGAAAATGGCCTTCAACAACTGCTTTTGATGGAAATGGCCTGATGGCCCCTTACCCCCTTCCTCAGGGTTTTAAGTCTGCAATCCCCAGAGAACATATCTGAGGCTGCAATGAAAAGCGTACATTTCAGAAAGCCTGGATGGTTGCAAGTTCTCTCTTCTTTAATGCCCCAGTGAGAGAGAATGTTTCCATTGTGTGTGGGGTTTTGATATGTAGCTTTGAAAAGAATACTAAGTCCTCCCATGAAAAGGTTGAATATTGTGCTCTTTGCTGAGTAAAGAGAGTTGTTTTTGAGTAAGGCTGAAATCCCAAAGTTTCCCCTTGCTCGTGATCTGCTTTATCCTCAGGAGGCACATCAATGTACCCTTTCTTTTACTTATTATTATTATTTTTTTCTCTTCCATGGATGACATGACCATTCTATTCTTTGACAGGAACAGAAATATCAGACTGAAAGAGGAAACAACGTGAACCTTCAGGTAACGTTTTCTTTTTTCGGCAGAGAAAGAAATGAGGCAGTGTCCTTCTTCTAGACCGGAGGCTGATATACTGAGGTTACAGACGTTAGAGGCTGGAGTCGACGAAGGCCACTCCCTGCCAAATTCTCATCCTCTGAGTGGGGGCAAAAAAAATCCAGTAGAAAATGCACTACCATATTAACACACAGAAATCCAATTAACTGGACCTTTCAAATAACTGGAATTTTTTGCTGCTCAGCAGCACTCAGAAAATATTAAGAAAGCAAAAGAGAACTGGAGTTTGTTTTATGACACAGCGCATGCCACCCTCCCGGGAAAGGACACTGTGGGTTTTGTGCCTTTCAAAGTTAGCTGAAACTCAAGCTGTTTCAGACTTCAATCGCCATAGCCTCATCGAAATCTACTAAATCAGAATTCCTAGAAGTTAGGTGTGAGCATCTTCACCTTGAAGGAAAAAAAAAAAGCGCCATTCAGGTGGGGAGTTTGGACCAAAGGGTTTTTTGCAGGCAGTACAAACACACTGCCACTATGGTTATATTTACCATGTAAAGCAAAGAGAGACTTTCAGATTTGAGTGATGATCTAGATACAGAAACCTTCCACCTGAGACTGAGAGCTCTAGTAACTGAGGGAAAATAGACAACAACCATCGTGCAGATAACGGCCGGAATCCCTCATTTTATGTCCACAAGAGCCAGAGGAAACAGGGCTTCCTCACTTGCAGCCTCCCGGTGTAAATGGCCTTCACAGATATCTCTGTGCCACTGAATGATATTTTGTTATGTTAAAATCTCCCTGTTTTCTACTTTGTAAAGGGTATATGTTAGTACTCAAACTGTCTGTTGAAGGAAACAATCAAATCCTCCCTAATTACACTTTCCACACAGTTGTCATCTGTCTCCCATTTTCCAAATGAAACAATCCGTCCCTCTGTTTTCTTCCTGTGCCAGGCAGTTGGAAACAGGGGCAATCTTAACTCTCCCAGAAATACTTACTTTTCTGCCTTCAGACCTCCGTCTCCAGTCCTCAGAGCAAGATTGGCTGTATCCAGGCTTGCGTCTGCAGGGCTGGGCTGGAGGAGACTCACTCCTCTCTTTTCTCTCTCAGAGGCTAAAGAGCCGCACATACTCTGGGAAACCTGTCCAGGAAGTCCTTAACACTCATCAGAAAGATCTTCCTTCAATTAACCTAGATCATAACTGCATTAAGGAAAGCCCATCTCCTCCCCTTCTGACAAACAGTGCTCGTTCTCAAGAAATGCATGCAAATCATTTAAACCCAGGGACAGCAGTGCTGCACCTGTTGATAAACTTCCTCAGAGTCCTCATCCATATTCATTCACTGCCATATTTCTTCCCACCAGAAGAATGTATCTTTCAATCAGTCTGAACACGGTTGTGTTCTGAATCACTGTTAATCCAAACACTGAGCAATTTCACACATCCGGCCCTAATGTGCAAGGTGCTTCCACACCAAACACACATTAAAAATTCCAGATCAGTTTCTCTTGAACTCAGCAGCTGCACCAACCTAAAAGTCACTGGCTACTTTGGTACAGCTGCTCAACGAAGAAAAACAGACAGGGTGGAGGTAACAGGCTCCATTCTTTACCAAGCATTTTAATTAGGGTCCATGTGCCTGGTGGGATGGGAAAAGGCCAAGAACTTGGGAGTTTCTCAGATGCACCTGGAATTCCACTGGCCACCTTCTTGCTGTGTGACCAAGTGAAGTAACTTTATTTTGCTAAACCTCATTTTCCTCATTTCTAAAATGAGAACAACACATCTACTGACTCTCAGCATTGCTGTGAGGATGTGGTTAGAAGATGAATGTGGAGGAGCCGTATAATCCGTCAAGGGTTATCGAACTGTACGGAGTTGTAATTGGCCACCTGTTTGGTCTCCAAATCATGCTATTCTATGTCTAGTGCCGGGGAACACGTTGTTTCACAGGATATTCATATTTTTCAAGATTTTCTTAGCAGATTTGTCATACATGAAACATGCATGGAGTAATAGAGTAGGGTCCTGGAGATGTGGAAATAAAAAATAATCTACCACTTTGCTGGATGTTTCTTTATTTTACAGTATGTCCTCATTATGAATCTCCCCTTTATTAATTATATTCATTCAACAAATATTTATGAAACACTTACTATATGCCAGGCACTGTCCTAGTTCATAAGAAGGGTCAACAATTAAACATATATTTTAAATATATTAATTTTTAAAATATATTTTATATTTATTTAAACACACACACACACACACACACACACACACACTCCTCTCCCCCTTGCTCACTGTGCTCCCACCCCTGGCATGCTCACTAGTCCTCAAACATCCCAAGCACACCCCTGCCTCAGACACTTGCAACTGCCATTCCCTCTGCTTTAAATGCTTTTCCACCTGATAGCCCTTAGCTCTCTCACACACCTTTCTTCAAGAATCTGCTCAAATACAATATTATCAGAATGGCCTTGCATTGTGCTTTGCATGAAACAACACTGGACACCATCTACCTTCCTTATTTGCACTTATCACCATGTATCTGGATGTCTTCTGAAGAATTGACAGGATTTGTGGACAGTCAATATACAGTGTGAGAGAAGGAGAGGAGTCAAGGATAGCACCGTGATTTTAGACTGAGAATTAGAACTTTGAACCTACAATTTATGAAGATGGGTAGACTGTCCAGTAGGTCTATAAGGTGGAAGGAGAATCGAGAGTTCCATTTGGATGCGTTGAGTCTGAGATGCCTATTTATATCTATATCATGTAGAGTAGGTAATTGGATATATAAGTTTGGAGTTCAGAAGAGGGATCTGGGTTGGATATAGGAAATGTACTGTTTCTAGCATTTGGACACCTTTAAAGCCATAGGAGTTAGATGAGGTCACCCAGGAAGCAAATATTGACAGAGAAGAGAAGATGCCCAAGATTTCTTCCATTTCTATTTCCACTTAGTCTTTAATCAGAATTCTTCATAGAACCTTAATCATGTACTTAGAGACTTCTCCAGCCAAAATAAGACTTTTAGTACATTGATAGAACCCAATTTCCCGACCTTATGTCTCCATCCTTCCTTGCTAATGTATGCTCCAAATGATGATCACTATTTCCTCAATCTTACCATACTCTTCCCTATCTTTGAAACCTTGATTGTCTTATTTTTTCCATTGTAACATTTTGGCTTATTGAGATACCACCAGTCTCCTGAGCTCCAGTTCAACTTCTATGTCCATGATGGATGGAGTGATTTCTATTATCTCAACCAAATCTGATCCTTACACTTTCTTAACAACCATGGTATGCATTTGGACCCGTGGCAAATATGGCAGATTCTATATCACGTGGCACTCATCCCAACCCACTTCTGGACTGCCTTTTTGTACTAAAGAGGCTGGAGAACTAAAAAAAAACCCCCACTAATCCCAAACTCCTCCATCAGAGTTTCTACCTATGCTTTAGGTTCCCCCAGGCTCCTCCTCTGAGCTCACATGAGACTTAAGAAGAACTGGCCATTGTGAGGTAATTGCTCCCTGCAGGGAGGTATGTTATTCTTCTGAGGCAGCCAGGTAGAAAACCTAGGGTCCTAGGTGCTGGGTGGAAGAAAGCAAGGGTCACCAGAGTGAGATTTTCACTAAACAATTTTGTGCTATGCTGAACCATTCTTCTGGCTGTGTAGCATCCAACTTTGCTTCCTTGGCCTTTCTAGAAATTCTGTAAGCACTCTAATACTCTATAATAACCCTGCTCAAAGTAGGTCAGTGGATTCTGGTTTCTGCAATTAAACACTCTGACCAATTAAATACCTTTCTTATTACGACATACTACCTTGCTTTGCTGAATAACATGCTTTATAAACCACACTTTTACTATTTTCTCTATTAGATTGCTTAGCTCTATGAGATAGGAAGTAACTATGTTAAACTCTCCCTTGTATGCAGTACAGTGCCTAACTGTGCTTGGTGCGGCTCCGGGGTGCCACAGCAAACTCACAGCAGTGCTGCAGGGTATTTTAATACAGTGATGTTTGTTGAATATGGAGCAAACTATGACTATAAGATTGTTTGGAAATTTCTACTTAGGAAATGGAACTGTTTTTTCATATCATTAGAAAAAATTACAGAGACACTAAGGGAATTAGGAACCAAGAAATTCTGATAACCTCTGTACTGGGTGCAGAAGAGAAATAAATGTGCTTAAATGAGACTCAAGGAGTATAGTCCTTCTCAGTTCAGGAATGAAGGGCAATCTGGCCCATACGGGAACCAGTCAAGGTAGGGAGGATTGAAAAATAGGACTTAATTTTGACTCAAATCGGGGAACATCTCAAATATGGCTTTTTAATTTTGGTCGGAAATCACGTGAAATGCTCCAGTGCCTACAGCAGGCAGAGGAACTGCTGCTAATCTTTGCATCACGGAGCTACTATAGTAGCTCTCCAGAGTCCTCTTGTCAGCTCCCTCCTTATCCTTAATGCCACGGCATGGTAGCATTCTATTGGCTAAAAGGAAGCAAGCAGCCCAAAAAGGAGGTCAAACACAGGCACACAGCCTAGCTGAGGTTATGATGAAGATGAAAGGCTGTATTCTGACTGTTGGCATTCCAGCTCATATCTTCTGCCGAATGATATTTATACAGCTGAGAGGAGTATGTTAGTTTCGTGCTCCTTTGGCATAGGAGTCTGAGCCATTCTCAAGAGAAGGGTCCTAAATGGAATGCATATGTTTTACAATATCCAAAGGAGCTTCCCAACCTCAGATCCTTGAGCCCCTAAATACCACTACTTTGGCTAAGCTGACAGGCTCCTTTCTGGCCAGAACTCTGATTAGAATCTAAACTTCAGATGATTATACCCCAGAATCAGGCTTGAACCATGTTGGGGTTTTGTAGCGTGTGAATTCAATTCATTATGGTTAGTGAGGTTTAGGATTCATCTGAAGGAGCTAGAATTAGTATGAGGAGACATTTTATCAGATAGTTTTCAACTAAGGTAAATTTTTCTGAGAGCTTAGAAACTGTGGTCCAAACCTGGGACCTCACCCACCCAAAGCAGCAATTAGGCAGCTGAAAGGCAACCCATCAAGTCAACTTGGATTTGCCTAATGGAAATGTGAGTCAGCTTCTTAGGGTAGCAGTAACCAGGCCTGTGAGCCAAGGTTTAATAGAGTGAGAAGGTAAGGAACTGACAAGCAACTTCCATTTAATGGAAAGAAATAAATTTACCAGCAAGTTGTTCTACTAATCAGGGATCCCCAAAGATAAGAATGTGGAAGCTCTTAAAGTGATCATACAAAGCTCTCAATCTCTTTGTGTTTTTAAATACTTAATCTAACATCCATTTGAAACCCAAAGTAGTGCTTGAGACTAGAGCTGCAGAGAAGCAAAGGATGGAGAGTCCTAGAATCAGATTTTTTAGTTAGTTGGAGAGAAATGAATGTAATCTTAGAGTCACTCTCTTGTCTCCAACTTTTACAGAGCAGTGTAGAGTGGATGAGAGCTGACAAGTTATAGAAGGTAAAGCAAATCCTGGCTTTTCTTTGTTTTTTCCCCTCCCTTGAGAACCAAATTAAGGGTTGCTCTTTGAAAAATAAAATATTCTGCTTATAAGTATGCTTATCTATAGGAGAAGAAGAGCATTGGTGACTCCTGATGATCTTTTTATCAGCTCTTTATCAGCTAAGAATGTGACAAGGACAGAATCCCAGAGAAAAGCAGGATGAAAACATTCAAGTATTTACTTGGCAACCTTTTTGCCAAGACAGATATAGTATTTGTGTTGGTGATGCTTGCTGCTTCACAAGTGAGAGAGTTTCTCGTCACCTTGAAACACTGAAAGCAGCCTGACCTAAAATCATAAATAAAAAATTAAACTTACCCCCAAGACCCTTGAAAGGTCAGTGATGTCACTAACTTAAATGACTTTGCACATATTTCAATTTGGTGTCTTTCTGTCAAGACTTCATTTTTCTCTCCTAGGAGACACTCATGTGTTAGAGCAGGTTGTTTGAATGTGCAGAGAATTCGAGGAAAAGGAGTCATCAGACAGGAGGCCTATCTGGCATTGTCATTAATCAGGGTGTGCCTGTGGGAAGCTCAGTTCAACTCTCTGGGGCATAGCTCACTCATCAGTAACGGGACAGGGCAAAATGAAAATGTTTTTTAAGATCTTTTCCAACTTGAACAAGTCCTGATTTTAAGACTTTAAGAATTCACTTTATTGGTCTTTGTGCCACTGGACCAGCCTCTTTCTAACTATCCTGCCATCTGTTACCATTTTTCCTCCCCTCAACACACACAGCCACATGCCTGGTTCTGTATATTGTTGCTTAAAAGCCACATCAGACTCTCTGATATGATGCTCATAAAGAATTCATCTCATTGCCAATTGAGCCTAAGAGATGTCTTTAGATTTTTCTACAAGTGTCCCAAACAACTGTCCAATTCAGCAAACAAAATCAAAGATGTCAACTGAATGAACAAATTAGTTAAATCATCAAAGGAACTGATTATTTGATCACCTTGATTAATCAGTTTGGTAGCGATAGTCCCCCCAGTCTCTGTGTGCAGACATCACTCATCAGAATAGAAAAGCTGAGAGAGGAGGCCATGTAAGGGTGGCCCCAGACCTGAATCTCTGCTCAGTCGCCATGTGGCCTTGTGGAAGTTATGCAACATCACCACTTACCTCCAGTTTCTTCATTAAGTAAAATGAAGATGATATTACATAACATAGAGGGTGGTTTAAATGAAATGATGTGTATCAAATCCCTAGCACAATACCATCTCATTTCCTTTCTCTCACTGACCTTCTACCAGGCTAAGAAGTCCTTTTGCAGCAACCCTGACAGGTGGGCATAGAACTGAGAACATTTCCCCAGGGTAAGGGAGCCCATTACTGGAGAGCCGCCCAGACAGCCAGATGAAGCTTAACAGAGAAAAAGGCAAAGGCCTTCGTTTGGGTTCAAAATAGCAGTTGCCGAAATTTGAGGATAAAGACACTTACATAATCATTAAAAACAACAACAAAAACAGCCTTCAGCTGACTTCATCTTATTTGAGCAACGGAATTTTAGAATTGACTCTATTTGTACCTGAGCAATATTCTCTTTAATATCTACAGTATCTGTCAACCAATAAACTTCCAGAAACAGAGAACTCACTACTTTTCAATAAAGCTGTTCCACATTTAGACAACCTTATTCAGCATTAGTACTAAAATCTTCTTGCTCATTTCTAATTCCCAACTGATGTCTAAACTCTTCTCTTTGGAGCAACTTAGAATATTTATCGCTTAACCACATGTAGCCCATCACATACCTGAGAAGGAATTTCATAGCTTCCAAAATCCACTCTTCCCCAAATACAAATTACCCTAACTTTTCCCTGCAGGACACTGAAATCTATTCTCTTCTCTGGGAGAGTGGAGGGGCTGTGAGTAAATCTGAGGTATTTGTGTAAAGGAAAAAGTGGTATTTGCTAAAACAAAGTGATAAGATCCCGGGAAAAGTTTAAACATATGTTATAGTATTGCTCATTTACCCTTAGAAACAATCAGGTTAGAAACAGTTAGGTTTAAATAAAAATAAATAAAATATTTCAAGCCTCTCTGAACTTATTCATCCAAATCTGACAATGGATTTTCAGATATCTTTAATTTCAAGGCACATATGCACATGCACACACGCACACACACATACACACATCAAATATTGAAAACTGATTTGGAGTCTTTTTGCAGGGGACAAAAATCTTAAGTTGTTTCAGCCTAAAATAGTAACATAGAGCCAATGTCCCCTGTAATAATTTCTCTTGCAGCAGATTTTAAGTGGCACTCACAGATAAAATATAAAGAAGAGAAAACAGCGTCTCTTAGCAAAGCATTATCAATTTAGAGTGCCCAAGAATAGATCCAAGGAGTTCCACAAACCTGTAAGTGCTGCACGGTTGCTGAAAGCCTCTCAGAAAACACATGGCCTAAAACCCAACGTCCAAATGTATTGCCTTCACATATAATAAACAACAGTGGCCTGATCGGTGGGGAGGGATGGGATTGAGGTTGTGAATACCCCCTAAACAGGAAAGCTGGAGTGTGTGTGGGCACAGGCAGTCTTCCTGTCAAGTCAGGTTGCTCCATGGCTCTAGAAGTTACTTGCTTCCTGGCGATCTGTCCAGAGACAAAGCAACAAACTTGCTTAGGCTTCAGATTCCCCAGACAGCCTTGGCTGATGGCTCGAGGAGCAGCAAGGCCGTTGGTCAGAGCAGGGAGCCCGGTGCCCCTCGGTGTTAGCACCACTCTGCTCCAGGAGTCTGCTCACCCCCCTTCCCAACCTGTCTTCCTGTGCCTCTGCAGAAACACGCCCCCCTTGGTGTTTTTATTCTGGGTTCATACCATTCTATGACTGCATTCACAAATGCTCACTTTTTTTTTTTTTGCTTTTTTAAAAATACAGATTTAAAAATAGAGTAGACAGTTCACTTCAAGGAGATCCAAAAAAAATTCCAGGATAATCTGCATATTGGAATACTTTGTTCTTGATGCTGACACTGTAGCCTTGAAGTCTCCTCATTTTGCCTCTGACCCATCAAGGGATCTGACTAGAGGAATTTTTAGGAGAGCAAAACCAAGCACACACCACCTAGATGGCAAACCTGTAACCAAGAAATATAATTTTTCCCTTCTCCCTTTTTTCTCCCACCCATAGACCTTAATAAGCTTCCAGAGTCTCCTGCTACTAAGCACAATGTCCTGAATCTCAGCCAAAAGAAAAATCATACTTTTTGTCTTCCTGAAAACAACGTTTTAAAATACCCAACATCAGTTCAACAGATACTTATTGAACATCTCGTACACATTGCACATTGTTTGTTCTAAGCACTGGGGATATGGCAGTAAACAGAACAGTTGGACAATAAATACTGGAGAGAAAAGGGGAGGAGGGAATGAAGTGCAGGATGGAGAGTAAAATCTAAATAGGGAAAGCTTCACTGAGAAGATGGTTTAGAGGAAAGATCTGAAGGAAGTGAGGGATCTATCCAAGCAGGAAAGGACCCTGGATGCCCAGAAAACAGCAAGCTCAGGGAGTTTGAGGTGACAGTGTGCCGGGTTCAAGGAGCAGCCTGGCGAGGATGGAGCAGAGTGAGCCAGGGAGGTGGGGAAGAGCTGCGCTCCGAGGGGCCAGGGGATGTGGGCCTGTGGCCCAGAGGAAGGATTCTGGCTTTTCGTTTGAATGAGACGTCAGAGCATTGGAGGGTTTTAAGCAGAGGAACCACAGGAGCTGACTTATGTCTTGACAGGTTGCTGTGGTTACGGTGTCAAAAACATACTGAAGCTGCTCAGTGACGGAAGCTCCAGGTGGGAGGCAACGGGACCGATCCCGGTGAAATATGGCAGTGGCTGGAGCCAAACGGGTAGCTGTGGGGGTGGTGGGAAGGCGCTGAATCCCGAAACGCAGATGCAAGGATTTGGGCTTGGGTACTTGGAAGAATGGAGTTGCTCTTAACGGAGGCAGGGAAAGTAGCAGGAGCTTTGGAATGGAAAGATCCCAGAAGTTCAGCTGGAGACATATTAAGATTAAATATCCATGAAATCTGTCAGCTTTTTCCTTGCTCTTTGACATACACGAGGAACTCCCTTACTTTTACATGCACACCCATACACACATACACGTGCACACACGTGCTATTTTCTACCACCCAGACTCAAGAAGGGAGTCCTTCCATTCCTGAAGGAGTCATGCCCCTGCTGAGTGAATCCATTCCAGGCGGTCCAGCTGAAATGGTTCCATTGTCCTTGAGCATGGAGATGTCTAAGTCCTCAAGGCCAAGTGAGGAGTGGGCTGGAATGTCTTGAACACTCAGCAGCAACATTTCCTAGTTACTTATTTCTTTCTTTCTTTTTTTTTTTTTTTCACTAGCGGGCAAACAACTAGGGTGTCAAGCCACAGAAAGCCCAATGAGCCCTGGAGAAAATAACAACGTTCTGACCATCACCTCCAGACTGTTGTGATTCCCCGAAACCTGCGGCGGTATCACAAATGAAAGGGACGGAGACAGTCTACAAGAACAAGTCATGATAACAGTTATTGGCAGGGGTCATTGGCTATTCTTGTAAGAGATGCGGTGCAACCTAACGATGCCATGTGTGGTCAGGGAAGGATGTGAAACGGCGATGGTGATGGAGAGGCAAGAAGGACAGTTCTGCCTGGGCTGAGAGAGGAAGTGTTGCTTGAACACTTGCAAAGACAGTGGACATTCCTGAGGCAGGCGGAAGGGAGAGGAAATGAGGGGATCATATTTTTCTTAGATGGAATGGCTTGAACACAGAGTGAAGCCATGGGCACATCCACCGGTCTACAAATGAGTCCACAGGAATGTGGCATGGGAGTCATAGGGGAAATGGTGAGAGATGGGGCCAGCTCTCAAAGAAGTCTGGTCTGCAGGTAGTTTGGATTTATCCTACAAAGGGGGACCACTAGGTAGGGAAATGGCGTGATAGATTTGCCTTTTAGAAAAATTGCTCTGGTAGAAGGACAAGGAAATGCACAGGATACCTGAACATGTACATGAAGGATTCCACAGATCCTATAGTAAAGACAGTTTCAAAGGTTTTCAGTCAAATTTACTGTAGGCTAATTAAGATTGTTCTTCTAAGCAAATTGACCAATGTAAACACTTGGAGAGTTGCATTTGCCTGAGAGTACTTAGAGTGTTGTCTGTTTTCACAGGAGCCAAACTTGAAGGAAAAACATTTACATATTTCTCTGTACCCTAAGTAAAATGAATATAAAAGACAAGAAAATATTTTGTAAGTCTAGTCTATCAGAATGCTTCTTTGGCTCTACAAGCCTTTCAGTTTAATTCATTTGCTCCATTGCCTAAATTCATTTCAAGGAATTTATATTTAGAAGAGATTTATGTTATTAAAGAAAACAAAAATAAAGGGAAATTCAAGTTTTCAGTTAATGTCACATGTATAGTTGAGGTGTAGAAAAGTCATTAAAAAGCCTTTGTGTTAGAATAACTGGCTTGGAAAATACCAGGTGAATGTGTAGTACAACATTTCAAAGAAATGAGAAATTTTTTTTCACTCATCATCCTAAAAGTCACTGGAAGAGTTTAAATATGTCATAAACATTGCTTAAAATAGTAATCAATTGTTAGTGATTACTCTAGAGTAGATGTAAATAAATAAATAATAAATGAACAAGCAAAGCTGTTTAGATGCATGAGGCCTTCTGGAGTCCTAGATGGTTTCCTCACAGATGAAGCACCCTGCCTTCAAAGACACCTTGGTGCTGGGCTCTGACCTCAATGGGTCCCATCACCCACTAGTGGTGAGATTCATTCAGATAATTGTGAGAAAGTTGCCGTTCCAGAGAAATGAGAAATGAATCCACTCAACAGGCATTATTTCTCTTTTATTGACTAGCATTGAATCCAACTTGTTCTCTCTACTACTGGATCCTAAACCCTTTGAAACAAGATCCCAATCCCTTCTTACCAAGGTGGACATGCCTATAAAGTCTTCAGTCATCTTATAGACCTTTTTCATAGCTCCTAAAAAAAACAAATAAAAGGCAGAAAACACTCTGACAAAGGACCCTGCCACCTTGCACCAATGTTTCTTCTCTGATGAACTCCTTGAGTGTGTGTGTCTACACTGTTGGCCTGAGTGTAAATTCTAAGCCCCATCTCTTATCTCTATCCAGTGAGGTGCCCCCGTGTGCCATCATTCCTGCTTTTTCCAGAATTCTGATACAGTTTGTGAGCCAACTTGGAATGGAAGAGAAAAGAGGAACCTCCAAGCAGGAGGGTCTTGATACTGAGTGCCACTGTAGGTCAAGGAGAGGTTGCCGAAACTACTACTTCCTGTCTCTATGATTCTCTGCTCCCACAAGACAGAAGATTCTAGGCTATGCAGAGCTGAGGAAGCAGAGAAAAAGTTCTTTTGTCCTTATTCCACCTAACTTACATTAATTTGAATCCCTTAGAGAGAATATATGGATTACTCAGACAAAGACCATGAGGAAAAAGTTTGCTGAGTAAATGGAATCAAATGGGATCAAAATGACAGGAACAAAGAAATAAAGTGCTTTGGAAGCATCTTTTCAAAAAGCAAGTTAAAATATTAACACCAGCTAAAATATTTTGAATACTTATCATTTGCTCAATACATACATGTTAAGTGCTTTGTTTACAGTTCTCCCTGAATCCTCAGTACTGATTTGGGAGGACACATGTACAATCTGAGAGTTGAAGGACTTGTCCAGGAACATAAAGTTTTTACATGGGAAATTTGGGATTTAAAAGTACCTCTTCCTGTGCTCAGTATAATATATGGCCTCCTGACCGTTACACCAATATTGTGGGTCTCCTAAAACAAATATTATTAATACTTTGTACATGATTCATATTATTATACATTCTTAAAAGTGATACAACTGTTTTCATTTTAAAATGAACGCAGTCTGGAATTTTCACCACTCCACACTAGTCTATTTAATTATTTAGAATTTGTATGACTCTACCATAAAATTCACATATGCTATCCAAAACCCAGAAAGAAAAATAAATGAATTCCATAAAAGCAGTCCAAAACTTAGTATTATCTTGTTTTTCTTTAAATTGTATTCCATTGGTTCTAATAGCCAAATAGGATTCAATTGCCCAAATACACACAGTGCAGCTCAAAACATTTTAGCAGGCAATAAAGTAGACGGGGTTCTGCAGAAGTTTAAAACCTAAAATTCAAAATGAGCACTTAACAATGCAAAGAATATAACCACACACCCAACCGTACAAGAAGTATAAGGAATAATAAATATGCAAGCAAGCACACAAATGATCACTAAGTTTAACATCTGTTTGAGGGTTTCATTGTTGTGAGCATTGTACACACACACACACACACACACACACACACACACACACACACACAAATTATCACCCAAATCAGGAAGAACCTAAAAGAAATGAAAGCCAAGAAAGGATTCTTCCCAGTAGAGAGACTGCTGGATGAAACCCGGGAATGGCTTCAGTAAGAGTGGGGTCTGATTGGTAGAACAAGATGAAGCAAATGCTGAGGAGATAGGTTTGGGCACAATGAAGAGAACATGAAGGAAGGGAAGAGATTTGTTACAGACCCAGGGATCAGATAAAGAGTCCATAATAGTGCCTGAGTAGCCTGACCTATAGAGAGGGACACAGCTGAAATCTGCAGCAATTTCAGAGGGTCAGATAACCTGCAGTGGATGGTGAAGGCATTGGCCCCACTCTATCACCTGAATTGTCAGGATCTGAAGTGGAGGACAGTAGGCCGGTGAGAAGGACGTGGCCATGGTCAAGTCTGGAAGCTGGTTACTCAGAAACAAAATCCCTTCATCCACACAATGCCACTTTTTCAGATGAAAAGGACAGAGTTAAAATGACAGTAAGACCCTTTTCAGGTTTTCAGGCAGTAACTCTTGGCAGAGAGAACGGCAAAAATTCAGAGATGGAAGGCAGTGTGGTCACGAAGGGAGGAAGGCCAGATTATGAAAGGGACAGGTTTTAGTGGTAGAAACTGACATAAAATACACTCACTAGTATTTTAGTCTCTTCACCATGTTCCTTGGTGACATTCTACAACTATTCTGATGAATGGGAAATACTCAAACTTCAGCTCCAAAATATCATTATTAACAAACTCTGTTTCTTTATTCTGTGTCTTGATAAAAACTTATAAACTCAGTCTGCATCACAGTTGGATTTGTCTCCATATGACTTGGTAGAGAGCTCTATTGCCCTTTGCAGCAGTTAGAAGATAAGGATGGGAAGCCAGACCAGCACAAATTCCAGCTCTGATGCTTACTTGCTGTGGGACGTTGGGAAGGCACTTCATGAGTCTAAGTCTCAACATCTTCAACTGTTAAAGGGGATAATCATAATCTCTACCTACATGACTGCTTAACAGATTATATAAAACAATGCACATAAAGCACTCAATATCGTGCTGGCAAATGGCAAATGCTCAAAGGATATTAAAATTAGAGTTATTTTTTCTTTTTTTTAATTATTTTTTTCCAAATTTATTTATTTATTTATTTATTTATTTATTTATTTATTTATTTTATTATTTAATTTTTTTTCTTAACATATAATGTATTATTTGCTTCAGGGGTACAGGTCTGTGATTCATCAGTCTTACACAATTCACAGCGCTCACCATGGCACATACCTCCCCGAAGTCCATCATGCAGCCACCCCATCCCTCCCACCCCCCTCCACTCCAGCAACCCTCAGTTTGTTTCCTGAGATTAAGAGTCTCTTATGGTTTGTCTCCCTCTCTGGTTTCATCTTGTTTCATTTTTCCCTCCCTTTCCCTATGATCCTCTGTCTTGTTTCTCAAATTCCTCATATCAGTGAGATCATATGATACTTGCCTTTCTCTGATCGACTTATTTTGCTTAGCATAATACCCTCTAGTTCCATCCACGTCATTGTAAATGGCAAGGTTTCATTTTTTGATGGCTGCATAATATTCCATTGTATATACATACAACATATCTTCTTTATCCATTCATCTGTTGATGGACATCTAGGCTCTTTCCATAGTTTGGCTATTGTGGACATTGCTGCTATAAACATTGGGGTGCACATGCCCCTTCAGATCACTACACTTGTATCTTTGCGGTAAATACCCAGTAGTGCAATTGCTGGGTCGTAGAGTAGCTCTATTTTCAACTTTTTGAGGAACCTCCATACTGTTTTCCAGAGTGGCTGCACCAGCTTGCATTCCCACCAACAATGTAGGAGGGTTCCCCTTTCTCCGCATCCTTGCCAACATCTGTCGTTTCCTGACTTGTTAATTTAGCCATTCTGACTGGTGTGAGGTGATATCTCATTGAGATTTTGATTTGGATTTCCCTGATGCCAAGTGATTTTGAGCACTTTTTCATGTGTCTGTTGGCCATTTGGATGTCTTCTTTGCAGAAATGTAGGTTCATGTCTTCTGCCCATTTCTTGATTGGATCATTTGTTCTTTGGGTGTTGAGTTTGATAAGTTCTTTATAGATTTTGGATACTAGCCCTTTATCTGATATGTCATTTGCAAATATCTTCTCCCAACCTGTCGGTTGTCTGTTGGTTTTGTTGACTGTTTCTTTTGCTGTGCAAAAGCTTTTTATCTTGATGAAGTCCCAATAGTTCATTTTTGCCCTTGCTTCCCTTGCCTTTGGCGATGTTTCTAGGAAGAAGTTGCTGCGGCTGAGGTCAAAGAGGTTGCTACCTGTGTTCTCCTCTAGGATTTTGATGGATTCCTGTCTCACATTTAGGTCTTTCATCCATTTTGAGTCTATTTTTGTGTGTGGTGTAAGGAAATGGTCCAGGTTCATTCTTCTGCATGTGGCTGTCCAATTTCCCCAACACCATTTGTTGAAGAAACTGTCTTTTTGCCATTGGACATTCTTTCCTGCTTTGTTGAAGATGAGTTGACCATAGAGTTGAGGGTCCATTTTTGGGCTCTCTATTCTGTTCCATTGACCTATGTGCCTGTTTTTGTGCCAGTACCCTACTGTCCTGATGATGACAGCTTTGTAATAGAGCTTGAAGTCCAGAATTGTGATGCCACAAGCTTTGCTTTTCTTTTTCAACATTCCTCTGGCTATTCGGGGTCTTTTCTGGTTCCATATAAATTTTAGGATTATTTGTTCCATTTCTTTGAAAAAAGTTGATGGTATTTTGATAGGGATTGCATTAAATGTGTAGATTGCTTAGGCAGCATAGACATTTTCACAATATTTGTTTTTCCAATCCATGAGCATGGAATATTTTTCCATTTCTTTGTGCCTTCCTCAATTTCTTTCATGAGTATTCTATAGTTTTCTGAGTACAGATTCTTTGCCTCTTTGGTTAGATTTATTCCTAGGTGTCTTATGACTTGGGTGCAATTGTAAATGGGATCAACTCCTTAATTTCTCTTTCTGTCTTGTTGTTGGTGTATAGAAATGCAACTGATTTCTGTGCATTGATTTTATATCCTGCCACTTTACTGAATTCCTATATGAGTTCTAGCAGTTTTGGGGTGGAGTCTTTTGGGTTTTCCACATAGAGTATCATCATCAGCAAAGAGTGAGAGTTTGACTTCTTCTTTGCCAATTTGGATGCCTTTTATTTCTTTTTGTTGTCTGATGGCTGAGACTAGGACTTCTAGTACTATGTTGAATAGCAGTGGTGGAAGTGGACATCCCTGCTGTGTTCCTGACCTTAGGGGAAAAGCTCACAGTTTTTCCCCCTTGAGAATGATATTTGCTGTGGGTTTTTCATAGATGGCTTTTATGATATTGAGGTATGTACCCCCATCCCTACACTGTGAAGAGTTTTAATCAAGAAAAGATGCATTATTTTGTCAAATGCTTTTTCTGCATCTATTAAGAGGATCATATGGTTCTTGTTCTTTCTTTTATTAATATATTGTATCACATTGATTGATTTGCAGATGTTGAACCAAGCTTGCAGCCCAGGGATAAATCCCGTTTGGTCACGGTGAATAATCCTTTTAATGTACTGTTGGATCCTGTTGGCTAGTATTTTGGTGAGAATTTTTGCATCCATGTTCATCCAGGATATTGGTCTGTAGTTCTCCTTTTTGATTGGGTCTTTGGTTTTGCGATCAACGTAATGCTGGCCTCATAAATTGAGTTTGGAAGTTTTCTTTCCATTTCTATTTTTTGGAGCAGTTTCAGAAGAATAGGTATTAATTCTTCCTGAAATATTTGATAGAATTCCCGTAGGAAGCCATCTGGCCCTGGGCTTTTGTTTTTTGGAGATTTTTGACTAGGGCTTCAATTTCCTTACTAGTTATGGGTCTGTTCAGGTTTTCTATTTCTTCTTGGTTCAGTTTTGGTAGTTTATACGTCTCTAGGAATGCATCCATTTCTTCCAGATTATCTAATTTGCTGGCATACAGTTGCTCATAATATGTTCTTATAATTGTTTGTATTTGCTTGGTGTTGGTTGTGATCTCTCCTCTTTCATTCATGATTTTATTTATTTGCGTCCTTTCTCTTTTCTTTTTGATAAGTCCGGATAGGGGTTTATCAATCTTGTTAATTCTTTCCAAGAACCAGCTCCTAGTTTCGTTGATCTGTTCAACTGTTCTTTTGGTTTCTATTTCATTGATTTCTGCTCTGATCTTTATTATTTCTCTTCTCCCGCTGGGTTTAGGCTTTATTTGCTGTACTTTCACCAGCTCCTTTAGGTGTAGAGATAGGTTGTGTATTTGAAACCTTTCTTGTTTCTTGAGAAAGGCTTGTATTGCTATATACTTTCCTCTTAGGACCCCCTTTGCTGCATCCCAAAGATTTTTTTTTTTAATTTTTTATTGTTATGTTAATCACCATATATTACATCATTAGTTTTTGGTGCAGTGTTCCATGATTCATTGTTTGTTCATAACACCCAGTGCTCCATGCAGAACGTGCCCTCCTCAATACCCATCACCAGGCTAACCCATCCCCCTACCCCCCTCCATGCATCCCAAAGATTTTGAACAGCTGTGTTTTCCTTTTCATTTGTTTCCATCAATTTTTTTAATTCTTCTTTAATTTCCTGGTTGACCCATTCTTAGTAGGATGCTCTTTAGCCTCCATGTATTTGAGTTCTTGCCAAGTTTCCTCTTGTGATTGAGTTCTAGTTTCAAAGCACTGTGGTCCAAAAATATGAAGGGAATGGTCCCAATCTTTTGGTACCGGTTGAGACCTGATTTGTGACCTAGGATGTGATCTGTTCTGGAGAATGTTCCATGGGCACTAGAGAAGAATGTGTATTGTATTGCTTTGGGATGGAATGTTCTGAATATATCTGTGAAGTCCATCTGGTCCAGTGTGTCATTTAAAGCCTTTATTTCCTTGTTGATCTTTTGCTTAGATGATCCGTTGATTTCAGTGAGGGGGTGTTAAAATCCCCTACTATGATTGTATTATTGTCAATGTGTTTCTTTGATTTTGTTATTAATTGACTTATATAATTGGTTGTTCCCATGTTAGGGGTGTAGATATTTACAATTGTTAGATCTTCTTGTTGGATAGACCCTTTAAGTAGGATATAGTGTCCTTCCTCATCTCTTATTATAGTCTTTGGTTTAAAATCTAATTTGTCTGATATAAGGATTGCCACCCCAGCTTTCTTTTGATGTCCATTAGCATGGTAAATGATTTTCCACCCCCTTGCTTTCAATCTGGAGGTGTCTTTGGGTCTAAAATGAGTCTCTTGCAGACAGCATATCGATGGGTCTTGTTTTTTTTTTTTTTTTATCCAATCTGATACCCTGTGTCTTTTGATTGGGGCATTTAGCCCATTTACATTTAGGGTAACTATTGAAAGATATGAATTTAGTTCCATTGTATTGGCTGTAAGGTGATTGTTACTGTATATTGCCTCTGTTCCTTTCTGGTCTATGTTACTTTTAGGCTCTTTCTTTGCTTAGAGGACCCCTTTCAATATTTCTTGGAGGGCTGGTTTGGTGTTCGCAAATTCTTTTAGTTTTCATTTGTCCTGGAAGCTTTTTATCTCTCCTTTTATTTTCAATGACAGCCTAGCTGGATATAGTATTCTTGGCTGCATATTTTTCTCGTTTAGTGCCCTGAATATATCATGTCAGTCCTTTCTGGCCTGCCAGGTCTCTGTGGATAGGTCTGCTGCCAATCTAATGTTTCTACCATTGTAGGTTACAGATCTCTTGTCCTGAGCTGCTTTCAGGATTTTCTCTTTGTCTCTGAGACTTGTGAGTTTTACTATTAGATGTCGAGGTGTTGACATAGTTTTATTGATTTTGAGGGGGGGTTCTCTGTGCCTCCTGGATTTTGATGCCTGTTTCCTTCCTCAAACTAGGGAAGTTCTTCTCCACTGTAATTTGTTCCAATATACCTCCTGCCCCCCTCTCTTTCTTCTTCTTCTGGGATCCCAATTATTCTAATATTGTTTCATCTTACGGTATCACTTATCTCTTGAATTCTCCCCTTATGATCCAGTAGTTGTTTATCTCTCTTTTTCTCAGCTTCTTTATTCTCCATCATTTGGCCTTCTATATCACTAATTCTCTCTTCTGCCTCATTTATCCTAGCAGTTAAAGCCTCCATTTTTTATTGCACCTCATTAATAGCCTTTTTGATTTTGACCTGGTTAGATTTTAGTTCTTTTATTCTTCAGAAAGGGATTCTCTAGTATCTTCTATGCTTTTTTCAAGCCCAGATAGTATCTTTATAATCGCCATTCTGAACTCTATTTCCAACATCTTAACTAATGTCTTTATTGATTAGGTTCCTGGCAGTTTGTACTGCCTCTTTTTTTTTTTTTTTTGAGGCGTGTTTTTCCATTTTGTCATTTTGTCCAGAGAATAGATTAATGAGAGAACAAAATGTTAAAAGGGTAACAATGACCCCAGAAAAATATACACTAAGCAAATCAGAAGAGACCTGAAACCAGGGCGGTGGAAAGGAAAAAAAAAAAAAAAAGAATATGATCAGCCTGATGAATAGAACAGAGCCACACACTAGATTTTGTGTGTACTTTGGTTTGTTAGAAGAAACTGCCTCCCAAAATTTTAAAGAAGGAGAAACTTATATATATACAAAAATGAGGGTAAATACGATGAAGGGATGGAATATAACTGTAAAGATGAAAATTAAAAAAGATTTTAAAGAAGGAATTAATAAGATAAGAAGTTGGTTGAAAAGAGAAAGAAGAAAAATTAAAAAAAAAAAAAGAAGAGAATGTGGTCAGGCAGGAGACTAGAACAAAGCCATACACTAGATTTAGGGTATTGTTTTGTCTGTTAGAAGAAACTGTATTCCAAAATTTTAAAGAAAGAAAAACATATATATTTACAAAAATAAGTTTTAATACAATGAAGGGATAGAATATGACTGTAAAAGTGAAAATTAAAGATTTTTAAAAAGGAATTGATAAGATGTTGGTTGAAAAAGGAAAGAAGAAAAATTCAAAAAAATAGAAAAAGGAAAAAATAAAGATTAAAAAAATTAACTTTGAAAGACTAAAGAATCATGGTAAAAAAGCCATGAATTCTATGTGCAGTATTCCCCTAGCGCTGGAGTTCTCCCATTCTCCTTGATCGGTAAACTTGGTCTTGGCTGGCTGTTCGTGCTGATCTTCTGGGGAGGGGCCTGTTGCCGTGGTTCCCAAATGTCTTTGCCTGAGGCAGAATTGCCCTGCCCTTGCCTGGTCCGGGCTAAGTAATCGGCTCGGGTTTGCTTTCGGGAGATTTTGTTCCCTGCAAGCTTTCCGTACAGCTTTGGAGGACAAGAGTGAAAATGGCAGTCTCCCAATCTCCTCCCCGGAGGAGCCAAGAACTTGGGGCCCCACTCCTCAGTGCACACCCAGAGAAAAGCAGTCAGTCACTCCCTGTCTCCCCGGTCTCCAGCCGCACTCTGTGCTCACCTGGCCTGTGACCGAGCGTTTCTATCTCTGGCACCTGACCCCGTGTGGAGTCTCCAAACCCAGCAGATCCCTGTGGTGCGCAGCCACGCCGCTCCTCCTGGGGGAGGAAGGTGAGTCTCCCCAGATCTGCCACTTGTTGGGTCCCTGCTGGAGCAGTGCCCTGACTGTGCCATGGATCATGGTTTTTGGCAACCCTGAGCTGAGAGCCTGCACCTCCACTCTGTCTCTGCAGCCGGCTTCCCCACTCTGATACCTGGGAGCTCTGCTGCACTCAGGCACCCCCGGTCTTTTTGTGACCCCGAGGGTCCTGAGACCACACTGTCCCGCGAGGGTTCCACACCCGCTTAGCCACTGGGGCGACGTCCCTCAGCAGAGGCGACTTCTAAAAGTTCCAATTTTGTGCTCCGCGGTTCTATCACTTGTCAGACGCGGCCGAGGTCCCCTCCCCCGCCGTCTATCCTCCCGAATATCACCTCGGATTCACTTCTCCGCACGTCCTACCTTCCAGAAAGTGGTCGCTTTTCTGTTCAGAGAGTTGCTGCTATTCTTTTCTTTGATCTCCTGTTGAGTTTGTAGGTGTTCAGAATGGCATGATCCCTATCCAGCCGAATTTGTGGGACCAGACGAAATTTAGGTCTCCTTCTCCTCCGCCATCTTGCTCCTCCCTCCTAGAGTTATTTTTTTCTGTATGCTTTCTCTACAGATAAATTTCAAGCTTCTTAAAAGTGAGTTCAAAGTTTATGTTACCTCTGATACCCCAACAAAATATTAAATCCCCACCTTCCACAAACAGTGGGGGGTTGAGAAGTAAAAACGATTGCAGCTTTGACCAGGATTATATGCCCCACCAACATCAGAGCAGAAAGTGGATCCTTCCATCCGTCATTCATATAGCAGCAAACACCCTCGTACGTTTTTGACTGGATGGATTTTGACTTCTAGAGGAAGAGATTTAAAAACTATGGGTTAATAAGCTTACACAAATTGGGTCCCTTGTGAAGTTTGCAGAGGTGTGGTGATGTTTGGTATCTAATTATTCATCCCTGACAATTTTTCCTTCTTCTTATACTTTGTTGTAGCAATGGTCTATTTTGGATAGCTTTCATCTGACTGCATGACCTGCTAATAAATTCAAGCATTCTCATCCCAATAAACTCACTTTTTAATGACAGTAGCCTATTTTGAATACATATCATTGGAATCCCACTCTTGGCACATAATGAATCCCTCTTGTGGCCTGCCTTGGACTCTATTAAATCTTTGTGAGCCTCACCACAATGGTTTTTTTCAGTATCCCTCCACCATCGAATACATTAAAACCAAAACAAAACACTGTCATACATGGAAGAGTTCATAAAATCCAGCCTGTGAAAGACAGTCAGCAATCTGTCCAAGTCATGTCCTGGACTTTTTGTTTTACAGAGTTTCCCAGAATATTGGCTCAATGTTAATAGAGAAGCAGTACATCAAACTTAAAAAGGAAGGACTTGGTTAGTTTATGGGAGCCCAGAACCTAGAGAGCTGCCCACACCTCTGAGAAACACCAAGTTTGGTAAATCAGCTCTTGTCCACTGGGATCCTATAGCTGATAAAATCAAGGGGCTCTAGAGGATGTATGCTTAGCCCTTTAGGGTTATTACTAAATAGGCCTATAAAGGTACTTTTTTGCTTTTTGCACAAACTGCAAATGCAAAGGCACCAAAAGCAGTCATTTGCAAACATACTCTTTTCCCCTCCAGGCCACGCATTATTTTTTCTAAGTGAGAACGAAAGACTTTGAAGTTCTAAGTAGAATAGTTATTCTCATTTGCCTTGTCTTTTTTTTTTTTTTTTTTTTTCAGAATTATCATTTCTGGGGTGCCTGGGTGGCACAGTCGGTTAAGCCTCCAATTCTTGATTTTGGCTCCAGTGGTGATCTCAAGGTTGTGAGATGGTGCCCCATGTCAGGCTCTACCTTCAGCACAGAGTCTGCTTCAGATTCTCTCTCTCTCTCTCCTGTCCCTCCCTCTTGTGCTCTCTCTCTCTAAATTAATAAATAAATCTTCAAAAAAATAATTTTCATATTCTTATAAAGTGTTATTAGGTATATTTTTGAAGCAAATGATACAGCTTTGGAACTAAAAAATTCTTAATAAATTGCTGCTCAGAGAATTTTAAATAATTTGCTCAAAGTGCCACAGACAATGAGAGTTAGATGTGGGAGCAGGATCCTATTCTCCACTTCTAAATGCAGTGTTTATACCCTGCCAAGCAGTGTAGAGCTGCCCTTGCCCTTCTTTCAAGCATTTCCTACCTTTATTCTGAACACCTCATGTTATAGGCAATCCAGATGGAATTCAAGCAGTTTCAGCACATTTCACCAGAACAGCTAAAAGCATGACTTCTTACACAACTGCTGTATAAAAAAAACAAAACAAAACAGATATCCTAAAGGCAAGAGAATATTAATAATGTGTCATGAATCCCCCTGACCTACATGAGTATGCTCTCCAACACAGGCAGAAGTAAGAGGTGAGCAACACGTGTAGGAAAAACCGTGCCATGTGATGGGGCGGAGGTGCCATGAGGGAGCCGAAGAGGGATCCTAATTTGGGGTCATAGAGAGAGAGCTGCAACAGATGTCCTGATCCTGATCTAAAGGATGAGTAAGGGTTGCCAGGGCAGGGAGTGGGAAGAAGTACCCCTGTCACAATAACCAAAGTTGACTTTTACTCTACCACTAAGTAGCTATAAGCCCCTGTCCAAGTTATAAATCCCCTGAGTTTCAATGTTCTTATCTGAAAATGGACTTATCAGTAGTAACTACCCATAAAGTTTGGTGAGGTTTAAACGAACACACAGATGTAATTTCTTATGAAAGCATAAGTAGATATCCCACACATTTTGGCTATGATGATGTTGATGATGATGGAACGATGTGCTCAAGGACCTGGAGGTAAAAATTGCACAGCATTTTCCAGGAAAAACAGATCTTTCAGATTGGTGGATGAATGAATGTAATTTAACTGAAGTGGACTCCCTTCTCCTAGCTGTGGTGTCAACAAGAAATTGCATATCACTCCAACTAACTAATATAGCAGAATACTCATTAAAGCTCATTTTCTCTTCAAAGGCTTGACGGTGAGTTTATGGCAGCCTTCATTAGAAGGCATGTGTGACTTTAAGGTAGGCAGCCTTCGTGGAGGAAAAAGATTTAAGTGTAAGAGAAAGGTAAAATGGAGCCGTAGGAACAGTGGGATGGGCAGCCAGGGCCGGGTATAGAGAACTGGCCCCATACCTGGGAGTAGACTGATAGAAGGTCTATGGCTTGGAAGGTTACAGGAACACTGGCCCACAGAACTTCCTTCAGCGGCACCATTTAAATGGTCTGAAGTGGTAGGGCTCAGAAAACTAACCTCAGCTTTTGGCTTGGGGATGAAGCTTCCTGAAGGGACTGTCCACCAAGTTGGTGAGAGTTCCAGTCTTGCCTGTCTCTCAGGCTTGGGGGCCACCTCATGAGTGGGACCTTTGGTTCAGCAGGGCTTTGAGTCCTAAAATGCCAATGAAGGGGCTGCCGGATGGAACTGATCATAATGACCTGTGGCACAGGTGTGTCCATTTATTAACAAGAAGTGATTCTGCTTCTAATACAGAGAAATAAGTCATTTACAAATGGAGGTGAAATGACTTTTTCCAGATGTCACAGCAAAGCTCAGGCAGACTTTGCCCTAGAAGGCAAATATTTTACCCACAAAGATCTCACAGCCATGGGGATTGTCCTGTGGCAAGAGAGAATGACCAAACAAAATTACTTAAATAAATGTCTTCTCCTCTAAAGTTAACAAGATTCCTAACTTCTGAAAAAGCTATCTGCTATAGACTGAATATCATGTCTTCCCCAAATTTGTACAATGAAACCTAATTCTCAGGGCAATGGTCTTAGGAAGTGGGGCCTTTGGGAGGTGATGAGGTCATGAGGGTGGAGCCCACACCAATGGGATTAGTGCCCTTGTAGAAGAGACCCAGAGAGCTCCCTGGCCCTCTTTCCTCATGTGAGGATACAGTGGCTGGCACCTTAATCGTGGACTTTCCAGTCACCAGAACTGTGAGAAATAAACGTTTCTTGTTTAAGTCAACCAGTATATGGTATTTTTGTTACAGTAGCCTGAACTGACTAAAACCCTGTGTTCGGGGCGCCTGGGTGGCTCAGTCAGGTAAGCATCTGCCGTGGGCTGAGGTCATGATCCCAGGGTCCTGGGATGGAGCCCCACATAGGGCTCTCTGCTCAGTGGGGAGCCTGCTTCTTTCTCTCCCTCTGCCTGCCGCTCCCCCTGCTTGTGCTCTCTCTCTGTGTCAAATGAATAAATAAAATCTTAAAAAAAAAAAAAGCAAAACAAAACACTGTGTTAGAAACACCAAAACCAACTGTGACTGGAGTATTGTGTCCTTTCTGAACCTTTGCATGGAGGGCACCGAGTGGTGCAGGAATCTGGATGGCAGGCAAAGCTCTTCCATGGAGACTCACCTCCGCTCACATTCCAGGCATGTGGAAATTCAGAAGCGCCCTTCCCTCTTAGGCTTCCTTCCACTGCTCCTCCTCCCTGCCACATCTCCCAGAAGGCTGTTGGGCTTCCCAATCCTGCTTTCTCTTAAAACAGACTCCTCTGCCTGCTCCCGCAGGAGGCCCTTGTTCTCCTGGGCTGCAAGTATCTATTGAGCCATTTTCATTTTAATGAGCAGGATATGTTCACAGGGTGAGTCAGTGCATTGTAAAAGCCTTTATTAATCACTCCATGGTGCCATCAAATGACAGGCATTTGGTTCCCAAAGCAAATACTGCAAACCAAGAACCTTAATATAGAGGTGGCTATAAAATTATAATAGCCAAGTGGCAAGTCCTTGGTGCATTTAGAGGATCACAAGAGGATAAAAAGAGCTTCTGGTGCCTCTCTAATTGTTTTTAAATTTTTATTTATGGTCATATTAAGCAGTTCCCTGAGAGCTCAAACCATTTAAATTATGGTGATTCTTTCTGAAGGCTTTTAACCATAAGGAAATTGGGAATTAGTCCCTTTTCAGAGGAGAGGCAGGTGCCTGAGTATTTCCCAGCAGACGACTGTCTTTCAAACTTGCTGAGTGGATGAGTTATCAACCGTTTGCAACCTTCAGCGTGCTTCAGAGTCTCCTACTGAACTGAATAAACTCCGATTGCGGAGCTCTACTTCCGGAGTGCGGATGCTGCTGGTCTGGGGAGCAGACTTTGAGAACTACTGATCTAGAACAGCCTTTGAGCTAACTGTACCAGGCTATCTGTCATTGTTGGGTAGGGTTTAAAAGGGGATAGGGGTCTTCCAAGAAGCACCCCAGTCCCTCCAGTGACTTTATCTCAGCAAGAAGGGCACACTGCTATCCTCACACTATGCTCTTCTGATTGCCTAAGGATTCGATGCTGCTTAAGGTGAAAACATGAGTGTCTGTTCTCAGTCATTACTGTGGAGTAACAGCTAATACATACATGGGGCTGGGCCAAGTCATTGCATGATGATGTGAATCTAGTAACATTTGTCCAGAAAAATTAGAAAATAATTATGTTGAATTTTCGAGCAAATCCAGTGATGTTTTTGTCCAGTAAGTCCATACCTCAATATACAGTTGAGTCTCGAGAAATACAGGTTTGAACTGCAGGGTCCACTCATACATGGATTTTTTTCGATAAAGACTGTACAGTACTATAAATGTATTTTTTTCATGATTTTCTTAAGATTTCTCTTACTTTATTATAAGAATGTAGTGTATAATATACATAACATATAAAATCTGGGTTATTTGACTATTTGTATTATCCATAAGGCTTCTAGTCAACAGTTGGCTATTAGTGATTAAGTTTTTGGGGAGTCAGAAGTTATACCCGGGTTTTCAGATGTGTAGAGGTCGGCACCCCAAATCTTGCTTTGTTCAAGGGTCAAGTGTATTCCATTTTAGAATAAGCAAGGAATAACCATATATAATTTCAGCAATGCAGTTGCAATAAAGGAAGTTTTCTTTATGCCTAAACTCTGACATCTTTTGATTTCATTTCAACCTATTCTCTAACAATAGATTATGATTCTTTGCCAAAGAATTTTTATTATATGTGGCATTTCTATTATATCACACCTTAGGATGTTCTCTCAGGATAGCATCTTTTACATCTGTTAAATTCTCAGTCTTGTGTTATTAATTTAATTCCCCATGTTGATTGTGCTGAAATTCATTACTTTTTTAACCTTTTATTTTGAAATAATTTCAAACGTACAAAAAAGTTGCAGAATGGTACAAAGAACTCCCATACAACCTACACACAGATTAGCCAATTGTTCACATTTTATCACACCTCTTGTCTGTATTTACACACACATATGTAATATACATGTGAACATACTATATGTGTAACCTATGCAAAATATATACATATATCTAATAACACATCACTCTATATAATATACATATTTTTTCTGAACCATTCAAGAGTAAGTAGCAGACTTATCCCTCAAGATTTCAGTGTTTATTTCCTAAAAATAAAGACACTCTACTACAGGGACACTCGGGTGGCTAAGTCAGTTAAGCCTTCAGCTCAAGTCATGATCTCAGGGTCCTGGGGTTGAGCCCTCATTGGGCTCCCTGCTCAGCAGGGAGTCTCCTTCTCCCTCTCCCATTGTCCCTCCCCCTGTTTGTGTGCTCTCTCTCTCTCAAATAAATAAATTAAATCTTGAGGAAAAAAAAAGACACTCTACTACATAAACACAGAACAACCACTAGCATCAGAAAATTGACACTGATACCACCATCAAATTTATAGACTCCATTCAAATTTTACTAATTGTTTCAGTAAAATCCTTTATAAATTGAGGATTCAATCTAAGATTACTTGTTGTGTTTAGTTTCCATGTCCTTCAACTTGGAATAATTCTTCAGTCTTTCCTTGCGTTTTATGTACTTGATATTTTTTACGTGTATAGGACTGTTATTTCGTGTAGTAGTCCGCAACCTGAATTTGTTTGATTTTTCCTCATGATTAGATTCAAGGTATGCTTTATGACAGGAATACGAGAACAGTGATGCTATATTCTTCTTGAAGCATCATATGAGGAGGTCCATGATGTCATTTTGTCCCATTCTGGGTGTTATTAAATTTTGCTACTTGGTTATGATTATATCTGCCAGTTTTTTTGTACTATTTATTAATAAGTTATTAACAAGTATTTTGATAGGATAGACTTTGGCACTATAAATATCCTGATCCTCATCAAACTATCACCAGCTAGTTTTGGCATCCATCAATGATCTTTAGGTCTGAACAATGACAACTCAATTTCTTTAACTAAAATTCATGGGTTTTATGGAAAATGAGGGCTAGGAAATGACTCTGAAACAATGATCAGCCCTTGAGTTTGCAGGCTAATTGGGAAAGTAAGAAACAGATACAGACAGAGAACATGAGCTATCTGATGAAGTGTCAGGCTGGTGGTGAACTGAAGCTCTATAGCTGTTGAGAAGAGCATGACATGGAGGGGTAGTTTGGGTTTCAAGCTGGCTACGCTGTAAGGAAGATGTAACCCTGGGAGGAGAAGAGATGTTGAGGCAGAAGCAAAGCACGGGAAGCAAGAAACTGATGCTGTAAGAGCAGAAGTTTTTATAGGGAATCTGGGGGAGACAAGAATAAAAATTTTGAATTGAGAACCTGTTTCACTGATTTTCAGAAACATATGGTCAAATCCATGAAATAATCAAATGGGAAACAGTACTGGAAAATTTTGAGTCCTACAGTAGTTTCCACCCTTTTAACAACCAAGAATCCATTTCATTATCTCTTCTGCAAATTCCTGCAATATTATGGTTGACCATCATTTCTCATCTGCATAGAAAGTAATATTTTCAGTCAAAAGTGATTTTTTTCTAATCCAGCAAAAGCAAATAATTTTGATAGTTTAATCTGAGCAGTTTTATTGTGGCATGAACTCTAATTTTATTGAGTTTTTTGAAATATTAAGAATAGTTGGAGGATTCTCATTGTTCATGGACTCTTAGAAGTTGGAAATACTCATCTACTTTAATAATTTCATATTATAGATAAGGAAATAAGAAGCCCAGAAAGGTTAAGTAACTTGTCCAAGGTCACACAGTCATTGATGGTCATCCCAGAACTAGCCCACAGTCTTGACATTAACCCAGAACCTATTCCTTCGTCTTTCTTCTTAGTTGAGGATTTTATTATATTCTAACTTGTATTATTTTCACTCTTTTTTTTTTTGCATTAATCATTTCCCCCAAAGATTTTAAACTCTTTGAAAAAAGGCAATGTCCTTTAGTTTTTTGAATAATAATGATAGCAATATGCATAAATTATTCCTAAACAACAGACTCACTACTAAATGCTTTGTAGACATTGCTCATTTAAGCTGTTTAACAACTCTGTGGAACAGGTATTATCAGTCTCACTTTATGGGTACAGAATCTGAGCTTTGTGAAGGTTAAGTAATTTGCCTACAATCATGCAGCTAGTCAAGAGTAGAACATAGGTTTTGTGGGGTTTTTTTGAGATTTTATTTATTTATTTGAGAGAGAGTGGGGTGGAGGCAGAGGGAGAAGCAGACTCCACACTAGCAGGGAGCCTGACTCAGGGCTCAATCCCAGGACCCTGGGATCATGACCTGAGCCAAAGGCAGACGCTTAACTGACTGAACCACCCAGGAGCCCCAAGAGTAGAACACAGGTTTAACCCCAGGTCCACCCTTCTCCAAAGCCTTTGTTCTGTCTACCAGCTAAGCTGCCTCTGAGGGTAGTCATAATTCTTCATTCCCTAACTTAGCCGGAGGGCCAAGACCAATGATTTTTTGAGGTCCCTTATGATGCCTAGCTTTCAGAAAGACATGAAAGTCATAAAAGCATGGGTATTTGTTTTCTGAGATCAATAAGTTACTACAAAATATACTAAATTTATCAAAGTGAACACATGGAAGTCTCCTCTATTTATTTTTACAAGACAGTTGGAAATATATTGAATCAGAGAATTTTCACATTTCCTAAGGTGTTTGGCATTCATTTTATTGTTTATTTCTTCTTATCAATTTTGTCCTTTGCAGGCAATTTTTCCTACAGGCAATTTTCCAGCAAAAATATCCCTACTCCCTTGGAATGCTTCTGTTCATCTGTAAAGCCTAAAGGGTAATATTGGACATCTTTAATAAACATGTCACTTCTCTTGAGGTTTTGAATGGTCGCCATTCAGGAGCAAGGGGGCCAGAGGTGGGGCCTCAAGGACCACCAGAAGAGTAGAAAATCTCACAAACATTGGGCTGGGGAGAAGGGATGACACACCAAAGCTGTGTGGGATAGAGAGAGAGCTGTTTGCAAATGCAAGATTGCTTGGCAGGAAGAACACCAATTGAGAAATTAATGGTGCCCCCACATATTTAATTGAATGCAGGGCATTTGATCCTGAGACAACTTGAGTGGGAGCTCACTCTCTTGTTTCCTGTCGGATTTGGCAGTGCCCTGTCCTGTTATTGAGACTGGGCCCTGGGAAGGGAAGAGAGGGGCTTCAGCTGAGAGGGGGACACCTCTGCCTTCACTTTCCTGAGAGTTGCTTTAGCACGGTAGAGGCCAGACCCAGAGTTCCAAAAGCCTTTCCCACGTTCTTGATGCATCCTCCAAGGCAGGCTTTTCCCCTTATTCCTTTCTTTTCAGTTTTTTCTTTTGTTTTGTTTTTAACATTTGCTTTAGATATGCTACACTGTGTAGTGGTTTTAACCCTAGTCATGCATTAAAATCACTCTTCTGTATTGTTGGACTTTTTTAACCACATGAATTTATTGTTTCAAAAAAACAAAGTCACTCCAGGGCACAGAAATCTTAATTTAATTGGTCTGGAATGGGGCCTGGGCACCAGTACTTTCAAGCTCCCCAGTCGGTCCCAATGTACAGCCTAATGTGATTCTCAGCCTGGAACCCCCAGAGGTCCTCAGGAACTACTTTGACTATTTCAAAGAGCCCCGGGACAGTCGTCTATTTTACCTGTGATAAACCTAACACCGAGTCTCCTCTTGGCTGGAACTAAATCAACACCTGTGGTAACAGCCTGTCACTTTCCAAAGACAAACTCTGAGAAACAGAGTTTCTAAAAGAAAACAGAATTGGAAAATTAATTATTAGTTTATAAATACAGTTTCTACATAGATAAAATCTTTCAAAACCGAGTGGATCATGGAAGAAAGTAAATAAAAGGGTACTTTGAGATGATAAAACTGGGAAGCAATCTGATACAGTTATCTTTTTTTTTTAAATATTTAATTTATTTATTTATTTGAGAGAGTGAGAACGGAGAGAGAGCACATGAAAGGGTGGAGGGTAAGAGGGAGAAGCAGACTCCCTGCTGAGCAGGGAGCCCAATGTGGGACTCGATCCTGGGACTTGATCCCAGGACTCCAGGATCATGACCTGAGCCGAAGGCAGTCGCTTACCCAGCTGAGCCACCCAGGCAACCTGATAAGGTTATCTTTTAAGCTGGTATTAAAGTTAGCCTTCAAACATACAACAAATAAATGAAAGGCATACCAGAAAGGCGCTGGGTGGCAGGCCCAAGCCAGCTAGGGGATTTTATATTTGTCGTGGAGAACATGCTCTCTGATACGCAAAGGATGAAGTTGGTGATCTTTGTCTCTGAATTCACCTGCATTCTCTTGCTATAGGCAGTAAGTAGCACAGCACCTCCCAATCACCCCATCTCCCATCTATCAATCCCATTAGGACCAGACCCTTCAAGACCTGTCTGAGAAAAATCACAGAAGGAAGTACTAGAGATTATTTCTATTGTCTGCCAAGTTGGTCTCTTGCTATCATCCGGAAATGTTTAACATAAGTGAATCTTTAATTAACTTCAAAAAGTGCCTGTGCTTGGTTTCAGGTATGTAAACATGGCAGGACAAAAGTCACTAATGTTTGGCAAGGGGAGTTCTGAAAACATCAATTAGAAAGAGTTGGTATGAACACCCGATGAACACCCACCTTGACAGTAGGAATGAAATTAGTGCTAATTATGAGGATCCTTCTTACTTCATCAAATATTTGTTCATGATTATACGCTGGAGAAGTGAAATGAAGCACATTTGGGGGATTGTATTTTATTTATTCATACATTTAATAAATATTTAAAGAGAATATACCACGCGCTAGATACTGCCCCCAGCACTAGAAATAGAGAAATGAGCAAAATAAACAAAATTTACCATCCCCATGAAGCTTACGTCCTGGAAGGGACTGTAGATGTTGGAAGTCAAGAAGAGTGCACACAAAAAAGCTGTTCCTTAAAACTCTGCATTAAAACAGTTGTAGTTCAGGCTTCTAAATAAACATGTGCCTCCTTTGGATACAGAAAACCAAGGTATTCTTTCCAATCCTTCACAGGAATATTTTTAACTCACAGCTTCACATTGTCTGAATTGATTAAATCAAAACCTAACTAAGAGCAAAACATAATTGTATGTTCTTATGTTCTCCACCCCAACAGTTTACAACTTAGCGTTTACTAGCCCGGGAGCTTGGGTCATTCAAGTGGAGCTTGCTTCTTTAGAGATGATAAGCGAGACAATGCACTGTGTTTATGGACTTAGAGGTGAGAAGAGAAAGAAAAGCACTCTTAGGAAATCTGAAAAGGAGTTTGGAGACCAGTAAAGAAATTCAGGGGACATTGACATTCAAATCAGATACTGCCATGTAATAAATATTTGCTGAATATTTCGTTTGCCAGCTAGATTCCATAGATAGGGTGACATTGTGTCTCTTAAGACGTTAGTACTTTGTATGTACAATTGTACTGTATAGGATACATTTCAGCTCTCATTTCCAATTGGAAATCCCTTGAAAAAAATCGTATAATGTGTCTGTGGCTGAGTGTAAAATTATCTTGGGGAGAGCTTCTGTGAGAGTATTGAGGCAAATGCTAATTGTACCACCTTCTTGGCTTGAGTGTTTTTCAAGGAACAGTTACAAAGCGTTTAAGGCAGAGAAACTGATTGAGAGTCAGAAAGTATTCTAGCAGCTGAAACCCTACTCTTGAGATAAGAGCTACCTTGCCTAAAATACAGTGAATGGCAGCCTTGGGACGAAGAATCAATGTGAAGAGGTGCAGTCACATGTCTTCTGAAAGCCCTACAGCATTGCCACATTGTTCTGAATATTTATAAAAAGTAGTTTTCCAGGAGTATGGACTTGTCAAGGAAAGCTAAATGTTCACTGCATAATGGGGGTTTCATGAAGAATTATTAGGGAATTTGTTTGTTGAATTAACTAATTGGTTTTTTTGCTGTGTGCTTAGCTGATTGCACAGTGCCTCTGGCTTGTCATAGGAGCTAAGCCAATATCTGTTGGCTAAGTGATTACTGTATGAATTAAGTGACTAGAAAGGTAGACAAAAAGAATGTGTTCATCATTGCCTACTGCATAGATTCATCAAATCATGATGTTGTACACCTGAAACTAATTTAACGTTGTATGTCAACTATACTTCAATTATTTTAAAAAAATGTGTTCACTACAATGTTATTTATAATAACAATTGAAACATTAAGAAAAATCTGTATCTCCAAAATCAGGGGACTGTTTAAATAAACTAATTAAATTAATAATAGTACAATCATATGACAATGTATCATGTAGTCATTAAGAAGAGTCTTACAAATATTATTTTTCATGGCATGATAAAATTCACATAAAGTCATGTTAAGTTAAAAATAGGATACATATGTATCCGTATGCATACACAGAGAGGAATATTTGGGAGTAAATGCAATTGTTAACAGTGGTTGTATTCAGATAGCAAGATTAGATTATTTTTCTCTTTATGTTTTTCTTTTCAAATTTGCTACAAGAATTATGGATGCTTTTTAATCAGAAAGAAAATCAGTAGTCATTTGGTATGAGTTATATGGATTGAAAGATGATCTTTGCAAAATTTTTATAGCAGGGAAAACAAAGCTAGGTTGGTCAAAGTCATTATTCATGCAGGGCTCAGAAAGAGCACATAAACTTCATTGGGAAAACACCTCAGTATTGAGATTAAACGAAGTTACAGAAATAAGGAAAGCCTTTATGGTGAGGGACAGTCATGTGAACAGATAACGTCATTACTTTCGAGGACTGAGACAAAGCCATGCAGTAGGGACCTGGGGCAGAAAGGAAAGACCCTGCAGTGGATGCCATTGCTGCCCTGTCCAGATTCCCTTCTTCAGCCTGTTGTATCCAACTTACAGCTGCTATGAGTTTTGGCTGCTGGAGGCTCACAGCTGCCTTCTTCCTTGGAGAATATTGCAACTTCCTCTCCTAGGTGAGCGGGGCACCAGCGTTGTTTAGAAGTTCAGTAGTGGCTGTCCCATGTAGATTAGGATTAATGATAGGAGATTCTGCTATCGAACAGTGCTCTCTGATAACAATGGGGATGATAGGATTTCAGAATAGCAGAGGCCAGATGGCCAAAAGCAAGGTGGGCATGATCATCCAAGTGCACAGCAGATGGACTAGCAGGCTCTGCTCAAAGAGATTTCTGGAGCTACCTAGAGGAAGATGGTGTTTCCAGAATGAGATCGATGGGCAAGGAATAAGGGTCTTGCTTAATTTGTATCATCAATCAAAATAGATCATGAATAGATGAGCAGAAGACTGAGGTCTACCACCTCAGTGGAAAATCGTGATCTCTTAGTCAGTTTACAGACTTGAATTAATTCTTAGGCCCATAACCTACTGCTTGAAGTAATGGCAAGCTCCTGTGAGGAAGGATATTGCAACACCATGGAGAGTATATATATAGCAGTGTTTCCCCCAGTCTTTCTACAAAAGGGCCAATGGCCATTTACTCAAATAAAAATACACTGGGGAAAGTGGGTTGTTGAATCAGGGATCTGAGTTGACTGATACTAAAGAACCAAGAGTGCCATCATGGATCCTCCTGTTAGAGAAGGGCCATATGTGAGTCCAGAGTTCTAGGCTAGATCCATCTCAAATTGGGTCCAGAGGGTTCATGAACCCCCTCGGCAGCTATTTCCTGACTCACTAAATTATAATCAAGAGGGGAGGAAGGTGGGAGGATGGGTTAACCTGGTGTTGGGTATTAAAGAGGGCACGTTCTACGTGGAGCAGTGGGTGTTATACGCAAACAATGAATCATGGAACACTACATCAAAAACTAATGATGTGATGTATGGTGATTAACATAACATAAAAAAAAAAGAAAAGAAATAAATAAAATTACAATCAGCATAGGTGTACTTAACATTTGTGAAAACCCTCACAATGACTAGTGGAAAAAGAGTTGTTACAGTAGGAAAAACCAAGTGAATAGCCCTGTTAAATGTTTAAGGTAATGCATCAAAAACAATATCACATCCCAGATGGAAAAGCAGAGATTGGTACCACCCTCAAAGACTTAAAAGATGAATGGATCATGGTCTTCATCAACTCCATTTAATTTACCAGTCATGAAATAACTACAGATAGAATGACTCAACCAGTTAATGTCAGTCAGCCGCTAAATACCACCTCTAAACATCATAACCAGATCTTAGAAAACCTCTTCCAGGATGGAGTGAATTTCATATGAGAAACAACTGGATACAGGTGTTACAGGGGATAGAGTATCATACATGCTGTTGGTGCCCTGCCAAGATCCTTTTTTTTCCAGGCCAGTGCACTTATCCCACAGCTAGTGTGAGCTGGTCAGCTAATGGCTCATACCTGCTCCTTTACCTGGAAAACTGCCCTTGAGCAAATGGGAATTACCTGTCCAGAGAGGTATTTTTCAGTTAACTGAAATCTATTTCATGGAGTCATCTCTTAGCATAAAAAAAAAAAAGAAAAGAAAAAGAAAAGAAAAATGGTCATTTCTTTCTGTGAAATATAAACTAATTCATTTATCTAATTATTTCACAATAACTTCCTAAACACTGATTAGAGCCAAGCATTGTGTTACCTGTTAGAGAATATCAAGAGGGAAACTGACTCTCTCCTGCTTTTTCAGAACTTACACTTGAGGGTCATATCTGAGTCTCCCTCAGTTTGTCTGGAAAGGTGAGAGCAGAGTATGCTCTGGACACAGAAGGGAGAAAACCAGTGGCTTTCTGCAGGGAGGGTGATAGGAATAGTTTTCCTTAGTACAAGCAAAAGTGGATGCACCATCTGTAGAGAATTTTAAGCAGTGAAAGACCAACTAAACGTCAGTATGCACTTTATTATTATCACGAGCTGGCAATCCTAAACAATGGTAGTATTAATGCTCACTCCCTACCCCCCCGCCATATACCGCTGAAAAGAATCCTAATATTCCTTTTTGGAAATCTCTAGACAATCAAGCTTAGCCTTTCCCCAAGGTGAGGGGTCCCAACAAGCCTCCATTATCACTTTAGGAGTGGTTGGAAGGAGAACTTTGAGCAACCCGTCCCAAAATAACCTCAAGAGTCCCCACCCCTGAGTGCCCCTAGGAAAGCTTGGGCAGTTCGTAATGATTAGACTCTTGCTTTTGTGTGGGGCTGGGGCAGGAAGTGAGGAAGGTTGAGCCAGCACACCATAAATTTGCCTCGTCATAAGCCTGTATATTTTATCTAGAGTGAGGATGCCTTGGGAAAAGTAGAAGGGGATGAATGGAAAGAGGGGACAGACTCAAACCCCTTCCGCAAGTCGGAGGAGTTTGACTTCTGTGGGCTCTGAGAGGAGAGCTGATCTCTTAACCTGTGCTGGCAAAGATTTAAAGTCACTTATTCTGGCAGGGAAAGTCAAAAGACCAACTGTTCATTCCTAGGGATTTGGAGGTAGTAACTTCCTTAGATTTTGTTAGTAAAAAGAGATAATTAAGGTTCTAAATAACTATAGACTTCTTCCTATTCAGTGAGCTTACAAAACAAGGTTTTGAGTCTTAAAACCTTTACAACTTAGCTGAGTTGATCCACAATAGTCATCAGAATGGAATAGAAAATGATAAAATGACTAAATGCATTGCTTTTCAAACTTGAATTTCATTATGCTCTGATTTGGTATAGTATTGTACTTGATGAGAGAGACTGAAAAAATATGGATTATATTTTATGCATTGGATAAATTTTTCATACATGAAACTTTCCTTCAGGAGCCTTGGAATAAGAGCAAAGGGAAATAAAAAGGTTATTTAGTGAAACTTAGTAAAGACCTGCATGGTCTAATACTAAAGCCAGTAGCCACATGCAGCTATTTAAATTTATAAAAATCAAACTAAACGAAAAATTCAGTTCATCAGTTGATCTAGCCACATTTAAAAAAATATTTTTGTTTTGAAATAATTTAAGGCTCACACAGAAGTTGCAGAAATAATACAGAGTTCTCATGGACCCTTCTCCCAGTTACCCCCAATACTATCTTATATAACCACAGCATAGTTATCAAAGCCAATCAATTGATGGTAGTACCATACTATTATCTAACTATCTAATTACTATAATAATTATATGGTTTGGATTTTTGTCAGTTTTAATATGCACGTTTTGGGGGGGTGTATAGTTCTATGACATTTTATCATGTATATTGATTTGTGTAACCATGATCATCATCAAGATTATCATCAACTGTTTCATCACCTCTTACAATCACACTGTCCCTCCAACCCGAACCCCTGGCAAACATGATCTGTCATTCATCAATATAATTTTGTCATTTTGAGAATGTAACATGAATATAATTGGTTTTTCATTATGCATCATAATGCCTTGGAAATCCATCAGGTTATGGCATATATCAACAGTTCGTTTCAGTAGTGTTCCATTGTATGGATGTCTTAGTCCATTTGGGCTGCAGTAACAAAATGCCATAGACTGCATGGCTTATTAAAAAACAGAAATATATTTGTTATCGTGGTGGAGGCTGGGAATTCTAAGATCAAGCTGTGTACAGATTGGGTGTCTGGCAAGAGCCCATTTTCTGGTTCACAGACAACCATCTTTTTGCCATGTCTTCACATGCTAAAAGGGGGTAACAGAGTTCTATGGGTTCTCTTTTATAAGAGCATTAATCCTATTCATGAAAACTCTACCCTCATGACCTAATCACCTCCGAAATGCTCCACCTTCAAACACTATCACAATAGGCGTTAGGATTTAACATATGAATTTGAAAGGTGGGGGTCCACATTCAGTCTATAGCAATGGATATACTACAATTTGTTTATCCATCCACCTGCTGGAAGGCATTTATGTTGTTATCAGTTTTTGATTTTCAAATAAAGCTGCTACAAACATTCTTGTTCAGGTTTTGTGCTGATTTTTTTTGGCTGGTGGTTTATCAATTACTAAGAGAAGCCCTAGCTATAATTGTGGGATGTGTCTTTCTCCATCCAGTTTTGCAATTTTTGCTTCATATTTTTGCAGGTTCGCTGCTTAGTACATACATATTTAGGAGTGTTATATGTTCTTCGGTAATTGATCTTTTTTACAATTTTATAATGACACTTTTTGTCCTTGTTAATTCTCTTTGCTCTGAAGTCTACTTTGGCTGGTATTAATATAGACACTCCAGCTTTCCTTTGATTAATGTTCACACAATATACTTTTTTGCATTCTTATACTTTAGGTTACCTATATCATATCTATATTTGAACTGAGCTTCTTGTAGACAGCACATAGTTGGATTATATATTCTAATCCATTTTGCCAATCTCTGTCTTTTAATTGGTGTGTTTGAGCCATTTACATTTATTTACTTATTTATTTATTTATTTATTTTACTGTTAAGAGTTCAGCTTTTTATTAAACAGTTTACAGAAGAGATTTAGTCAGAAAGACCAAAGCCCATGTCATCATCAGACTCCTCTGATTCTCGGAGTACAATGGTGTTTACAATTAATTGATTACAGCCAGTTACAGATTTCTTTATTCCTTCTCCACTCCCACTGCTTCACTTAACTAACCCTGTGTACGTGGAAGAATGTGCCTTACTAAGCCCCTGCTGTGAATCATTATAGACCTATATCATTGTTGAAGGTATATTAGATTATGGAAAATAAACCTCGGTACCTCGGGCTGTTAGCTTGGGGTCCCCTGTGCCTCGCAAAAAAAAAAAAAAAAAAGACTCCTCTGATTCTTCTTTCTTTGCTTTCACTTTCTTCTCCACAGCTGGGGCATCGGTAGTGGAGGGAGCAGGACCTCTTGATGGGGCAGCACCGGCTTCTGGGGCAGAACCACCAGCCCCGACATTGCAGATGGGCCTCCCTGATGTTGACATTGGCCAGGGCCTTTGCAAATAAGCTGGGTCAGAAAGATTCAACCTTTACACCCACTGCTTTAAAGGGAGCATTGATCCTATCCTCTGTGACCGGCACGTCATCGTTGTGCAGGATGAGGGCTGAGTCCACGCAGACGTGCTCCCAGGCAGAGGCCATGGTGCGGTGGAGTGGCTGGATGAAGTGAAGCTTCCTCGGTGTGATCGAGGACTTCAGTGGCAGCTGAGGAAAGGGGGCTAAGCCATTTACTTTTAAAGTCATTAGTGATATGACAGAACTTAGGTCGGCTCCTTTATTGTTTTCTGTTTGTCCTCACTGCTTTTTGTTTCAGTTTTCCCTTTCATGCATTGCTTGTTGGAGTATTTTTATAATGGTTACTTAAAAACCCCTGTCATTTAATTCCAACCTCTGTGTGATCTTGGCAGGGCATTTGTTATCGTCTTTCTTCATTTGAGTTATGGCTTTTCTGGTTCTTGGTATAATGAAGGATTCTGGATTGATTTCTGAACATTTTGAGTATTATGTTAAAAGAATCAGGTTTCTTTTTAAATCACATATTTTAGCAGGCAATCAACCCTGAACATGTCTGGACTCAGTTTTGTGGACTGTGGTTTGAATGTTAATTAATTTCAAAACCTTTGCAGTGTTATTTTGGTCTCCCTCACCTGTGTGCTTCTCTGAGTCCAATCTGAAAATGTGGTATTGCACACCACATTTCAGTTCTATAAGTGTTTGCTGTGTTCATTTTGGCAGGTTTCATGCACATGAGCCATTTTTCAGGGGGGTGGGTGGAGAACAAGCAATCCAGAATTTAATCATAGAATTAAAGGAGTCCTTTTTTTCTACCTTGTTTCTCTTCATAATTCTCCCCTCAAGTCTCTAGTGTGTTGTCATTGCTTAGTGCCACCAAGCCATATTTTAAGCCCTCGGTAACCACATATGGCTAGCAAGTTCTGTATTGGACAGGGCAGATAGAGAAAATTTCCATCATCTCAGAAAGTTCTATTGTATAGGGCTGGTATATATGAATACCTTTCTCTTCGTGAGCTTAAATCATTCCTGCTTCTCTTAAAGATGATAACTTATAAAAACAAAAGTCAAAAATAGGGAGAGTGATAGACATTGGGGAGGGTATGTGCTATGGTGAGCACTGTGAACTGTGCAAGACTGTTGAATCACAGACCTGTACCTCTGAAACAAATAATACATTATATGTTAAAAAAAAGAAGAAGAAGAAGATAGTAGGAAGGGAAAAATGAGGGGAAATCGGAGGGGGAGACGAACCATGAGAGACTATGGACTCTGAGAAACAAACTGAGGGTTCTGGAGGGGCGGGGGTGGGGGTGGGTTAGCCTGGTGATGGGCATTAAAGAGGGAAATTACTGAATGGAGCACTGGGTGTTATACACAAACAATGAATCATGGAACACTACATCAAAAACTAATGATGTAATGTATGGTCATTAACAAAACATAATAAAAAAAATACCAAAAGGAAAAAAAATAGGGAGAGTAAGAAAAAAAGAATTTTAAAACTTGAAGATTTAAAAAAAAAAGCAGTAACAAGAAAAGATAGGAGAGAGACATTGTAAATACCCAAATGGAGCAAATCTTAATTAAAAAAAAAAAGCAGAGCAAGCTCCTAAACACAGGCTCTCCTAGTCCCCGTACTTAAGTTTCATGTGCCAGAAACCAGGATGTCTTCTCAGAGCTGTGTTTCAAAAGCAGTAGGTTTGAGCTTCATTTGCCATTCCCTTGACCTCATTCTCTGTAGCAAAAGAGATATTTACCATCAGAATCTTAGAGAGCAAAAGCCACTTTAAAACAATGTGAAATTCAAATGCTACTTCAAAATACTGTGCACCCAAAAAAATACACACTTGGGTGTGGCAAGGCCAGCCTCCTTGCCAGTTTTAGACTTGTCCAAGTTCATGAGTATCAAGCCCCCACAAGGACTTCCAGTTATGGATACTCGCTCCTGCCCAGGCCTTGATGAGATGAAACTCAGTGCTCTTCTGGTCAGTGAAGAAGAAACATTGTGGATCTCTGCCCTTGTTCATCCTTCAGTTTGACAGACAAAAGAGAGAACCCGGGTGCTGTTCTGAAAGCAGCTGGAAGTGTGGACATCTAGTGCAGAAACAAAGGCAGTTCCTAGCCCCAGGGTCTCAGATAAGAGAGAGGAACTGCCAGGGGAGTGAAACTAGAGATCTGAGAAGTAAAGAAAGGTGACCTAGAGAGCAATGGAGAGAGGGGAGTAAGGAGGGAGCTCTGAGGCACTAGGAGGCAGGGGACAGTTCAGAGTTAATCTTACAAGGGGAAAGTCCTTTCTAGAGACTCTCTGGAGGCAGACACTGAGGGATAGAAATGGTTGGGACAAAAGTTGCTTTCTTCAGAACAATCCAGGAAAAAGTCTGTTGAATCTGAAAACTGTTGTTAGGTTTTTTTATTATGATTTGTTAATAAGCACACCAAAATAATACTGTTAGTTTTCCTCTTGGCTTAGTGTATCTCTTTCACATTGTGTATCACAAGTGTATCACTTTCACATTGGTTTCTCCTCATAGAATTTCCAAGAACTAGGGTTTTCCTTTCCTAGTACACAACTCAGAACAAATTTCCTGAAAGAAGTGTTCAAAAAATTGTTCTCTCTTCTTATGCCTTTTGCCAAAATTTCTCTAATTTCATCTCGATGCCTCTTCACCTTTATCATCACTACATAAGGGAGATACCAAGCACTATACCTGCTATGTGTATATTTTCACCACCAATACCATATTTAAAACAGATTTTAATCTAATTATTAAAAAAACAGGTTTTCAATCCAACTGTGATTGGAGAAAAGGGAATATGGCCATACAGAAGTGAAAGAGATACACTAAGCCAAGAGGAAAACTAACAGTATTATTTTGGTGTGCTTATTAACAAATCATAATAAAAAAACCTAACAACAGTTTTCGGATTCAACAGACTTTTTCCCAAAATGGTGTCAGAATGTGGTAGAAACAGTTCGAATGGGACCCATACGAAACCAGAGAGATTTCTTGTTCTATTATTTAGTACCTGGAAAAACGACCCAAGGTCTCAGCTTCAATGATGTGGAAAAAATCATGATGCTTATCTTGCAAATTCCTCATTAGGATTCCACGAGAGAGTGCGTGTGAGGTGCTTAGCGTACTGCCTGGCACAAACCTGGCACACATTGAATGTAGTCTTTCTTCTTTTCTCCCTTTAGAACTTTGTGAGACCATCACGTCTGTTGGGCCTTCACCCTTTCCCCTCTCCATCCATGCTGCCCGCCAGGTGCTCTCTTCTCTTCTGGGCTCACTATTGTCTTGAAGAAAACCCTAATTGCGACAATTATCATGTATTTTATAATTAGGTATTGTTTCTATCGATTCGAATAATGTATTTAAATAAAGTGCCTGGGGAAATAATGGATTGGATTCATCAATAGCTTTTTGACTCTTGCAGTTTCCCCATTTGTCCACTGGGCTTGCTGGTGAGCAGTTGATTCACATTTACTTTATTGGACTAATTCAGTGTTCATGTTTATTTTACAGTGTTTATCTTTATTCCTAATTATTCTAACCCACTGAAAGAAAGCAAGGTCCTTAATAAAATGGAGCATGAAGTTTCAATTTTCACATGAGTCCCACTTGTGAGTAGTCCGTTCTTTCGTCTTGGGCTCAGCGCATGGGGCAAATCAAAAGAGGATGGGAAGAGTTTTGTCCGTGTACATAGCTGGAGCACTGTATTATGTCAATAGTATTGAAGAATCTGAAGCTCTTCTTTTAGTCTGTGTAGGGAATAAAACTAGGAAGAATCATTTTATACCCATGGGAAGAATTATAAATATGATAAACCTTTCTGAATATTAGTGCTTTGAACTTGCTGAATGCCTTTCAGCAGTGGATTACAAAACCCTTCTCTGACAGTAAGACCGAGGACGCTCAGGATGGAGGAAGTACTTCCATTTTATAGTTAAGGAGATGAATGCAAGGAGTGACTTGCTTTAGAACACAGACTAAGTTCCCATCATGCTTGTATCTCAAGAACTCAGACCAAATCTAACCTCTAGGCTACTCTTGCCCCCACATAATTATTTTGTAAAAGGAAAACAATGATTTCAAATGTATATTCAGTTAAGCATAAGGATACATCCCTTTCCACCTGTTTTAACACGTTTTTGAAGTTTTGCTTATTTTTTACATTGGCAGCATTTTCAGATGATTACCTCTGAGTGTCTTTTGTTTTAAGTGACTTGTGTAGGGGATGAGAGAGACTGGATGATCAAGGATCTTTCCACTAATTTATGTTCAGTTTAGTCGGGTGGTGACCGATAGAGGCTATTCCAATTCTGGAAAAGGTAATACATTGGTCATGTTAACCTAGTCTTGGGGAGGGGTGGGGAGCAGAGTTCCAAAATGAAAAATGACAGAATTTATCTTAGGTCATTTGGGTTCTATGCAGGAAAGTCCTGTTGAAAACCTATGAAGATGGACATAGAAGTACAGATTAGTCTTAGAAAGATAAAATGAACAAAAATGTAAGACAAGTCCCCTGGAAGAAGGAGCACTAGAGAAATGAAGTAACATCAGCAAGGCTGATACCGCCAATGCTAACCTGCAAACAGATTTCAGGAGAGGCATGTGACCTCACTGGACCAGGGGCATCAAAAGAAAGGCAGCTGGGTGATGAGGAAATGGGCAACTAGGAAGACAGTTCTATCACGAATGCCCTAGAGAATAAGATACAATAAAATATATCCCTAGTTTCTAGATGCGAATTTGCATCTATTTAATTGTCTAGTACAAGTGCAACAGATCAAAAAGTAACTGTAAATTATCACTAATATAAAGGCCAACATTTAACTATCAAGACTATAAATGGAATAATAATTGAACACCATTACCTATGCAGGGCACTGCATCAATACAGGCTTCTCTCTCTTTTTTTTTTCAAGATTTTTATTTATTTATTCATGAGAGGCAGAGAAAGAGAGAGAGAGGCAGAGGTAGAGGGAGAAACAGGCTCCCCAGTGAGCAGGGAGCCCGATGATCCCAGGACGCCGGGATCATGACCTGAGCTAAAGGCAGACGCTTAACCATCTGAGCCACCCAGGTGCCCCAATACAGGCTTTTCTAATACCTCCACCCCTTCCGCAAATGCACAAAAGCTTTGGAGGCAATATATAGCCTCCGTCCAATCCTCATCAAAGGAGAAGCATCAGCTTTAGCAGCCGGCAGGTCGCTCCCTATTTCTTCTTTCCTTCCTTTCAGTTTGTAGGATCCAGAAACAGGAAGTGATATTTACTCCTTGGTCTTAATAGAACAATGATGGACACTGTGAATGTAGTCCACTCTGAATGTTGACCACAGCAGGGAAACATTCCCACAGGAATATTTATAAAGCTTGTGCTTTCGTTTTTGAACATCCAAGTGATGTTTCTCACAATTTTTTAAAAAATCAAGGACGAATTGACATTTCAGTTAAAGGAGAAATAAGCCCCACAGAACCAGAAGAATCCACATGAGCCTTGTCCAGATATATGCATGGTTCTGAGTCTACGGGAAGGGACAGATGCAATATGAAAATGCTTTTACAAAAGGGATCTTATGCATAAAATGAGTAAAACATGATTTGAGACCATCTCATCCAAATTCTATTCAACGTTCACTTATGTCATATAGAACACTTCTGTCCGTGTTACCATTCAAACTACATGTCTGGGTCTTACATTTCCATTTTTTCCAGAAACAATGAAAATAGCATTGTGTTAAGCAGAACTTTTGCAGCACTTCTGCTGCTCTCTTCCCATGACCTTCCTTTTGGAGAAAGTCATACCTCAAGCCATGGTTTCCATACTTGTTCAATAGCACTTGACGCCCCAGCATAGAAACAGACAAAACATTATTTTACTAGTGTATTTCTTCTATATAATTAATTTATAACATCGACTTATTACTAAATCATCATTGAGCACAACCAGTATTTTTATTTGGAAAGTAATTTGAATTAGCAATAATCGCGCCTCGGATAAACCTCATTGGCTATGAAACTGCCACTGCGCAAAGCTAGAAAGTAATTTGAAATCAGTCTCAGTATTTCATTTTTTGCTGGATTTCGTCTTGGTTGCACAGTACTAAGAATAAAATCCTAATTCAACCGCAGAAGCCTTTACAAAGGGTAACACTTTCGCAGAGCTCCCCTTGCAATCTCCACATACTCTCCGAAAAAGTGGGGAGGAATATTTCATTTCAAAAACTGTATCATCAGTAATGATGTAATAACTGTTCATTCCTTTTTGTAAATATAAAAGCCAGAAGAGAAGCACCCAAGTTTATGGTGTCGTAAACTGTCGAATAAGGTAGCTTGTCATTTGTTTTTGCACGAACCTGTAGTTACATAGGGCACAGAGCATGTTCTGGGCAGATCCCCAGGCCTGACACAGCGTTTAACCGAGCCCAGCATTCATATAACACAGTTGTGTGCTTATACATGAGCACACATGGGTGGGCCTGAATTTTTAAAGGAACATTTAAGCATCATTATGTTCCTACTCAATGGCACATTTAGAAATAAAAATATTTTCAGAGAAGGCAGGAGAAGTTATATTCTGAGTCTACACAAAAATGAGTTAACCTGAGTGTACAAGTTAAGACATTAGTGGTGTCAAAAGAGTTAATTTAGGGGCGCCTGGGTGGCTCAGTCAGTTAACAGTCTGCTTTCAGCTCTGGTCATGATCCCAGGGTCCTGGAATCAAGCCCCAAGTCAGGCTCCCTGCTCAGCGGGGAGTCTGCTCCCCCTTCTCCCTCTGCCCCTCCCCCCTGCTCATGCTCCTTCTCAAGTAAATAAATAAAATCTTAAAAAAAGAGTTAATAAACAGCTCATCAAACACACCTGCCATTTCTATTCTTTTCTCAAATAAAATTCAAATCAAACGTTTGCAGCTCCCTGAATCACTTTGCAGAACTCTTCTAGTATCTGATACAGAGCCTGGCCCAGAATCACTAATAGATGTTTGTTGAGTGGATGACAGATTTTAGCTTAAAAGTTCACTGGCATATTATAGCAAAGGTTTCTCAAGACCCCCTTGTCCTCTCCAGGGGAGGCAGAAAGAAAATTAAGTCACTCTGCAGTTACCTACCTCTGGCACTTAACCATCTTTAAAGCTTATTTCTCATGCCTACTTTGCAATGGAGGTTTTTACATGTGTGACTGCAGGTCTGTAAGGGAGATATTAAGGTTATCCTAATATTACAGCTCAAAAATCAAAATAAAATCATATTTATTAGGGTCTATTAATGAGTAAAGTGTGGAATTGAGACTCAGAACCTGGACCACGGATCCCCTAAACCCATGCGTACCCCGCTCCTTCTCTGTGCTCTAGTGCTCTTTGCCTCTCCCACAAACTGAAAGCACTACATATAATTTAAAGTCTACTTGGATTTGGGGTTAGTCAGGAAAAGCCATTGGGTCTCACAGATGCACTTGCTTACACATAAATTGTTGGAATCATAATGTATATTATGTATACATATATATACTACATAATAAAAAAGCGTAAGCATATGATATGTCTACACAGCACACGTATAGAATAAGTTTCATAAGGTTTGGCATAAAGTACATTTCTTATCATATCAGGGCATTTCACAAGTGAGAGCTTTCCTATTCAGAAATGAACATTTTATTCTTTCCTCTGTAACTTTTTGTTTAAAGAAAATTTTTTGAATGTTTTCTTCCCCTAGATAATAGAGAGTGTACTAACCAAATAAACAGAGTATTATAATTGCCCTGCTGATAATTTTGCTAAAACTCTGAAAAGTCATTTCTTGCATAAATAAGACCAGAGACAATAGTCCAGGATCAGGGTTTCTCGGCACACAAAGTAGGCTTTGTCCAGTGGATGTTTTCCTTGGGTTTTTTTCTCCTTGATAGAGTGCTAACAAAAGTATAACTTTTCCACTTTGTTCCAGAGGTGGGGGTTTGAAGTCTATTGAGGGCAACTTCGTGCCTTATCTAAGCCTCTCACGGTGGGTCACTTAGGAGGGAAAGCCCCAGTTCATTGGTCCCTGCCAGGAAAAAGGGGCCACAGTGGAGACAAGGAGCAGTTCTCTGCTTAAAGGGATCTGGCAGGTTTGCATAGAGGAAGATGTTTGTCCCTGTTTATGGCATATCCCTTGTCCCTCTATATTCCCCATGGCTGATGTTACTTTTTATAGCATATCTGACTGTCTGGGAAGGAGCCTTGGAGTTCCAGGCCTTAGAAAGCAAAAAGGAAGGGAGGGAAATCTTCAGTAATGCTATCTGCAGAAGAGTTTCTGGCTTTCAGAATTTACAGAGCAGGTGAATTGTGTGTGTGTGTGTGTGTGTGTGTGTACGTGTATTTCCTGAAGCACATATATGTGGTACATAGGATGTGGGAACTTTTCAAATGGATAATTTCATTGAAAGAATCAAAAACTTTTCCTTTATATACTCCTGCAACTTCTTTAGTATATTGAATACATTGTAAAATGAATATTGAGTATTAGTAATTAGACTGAAAATTATATTCTAATGTCATTTTTGTGGTCTAAGAAACAGGGAGGATTGCACTGTCTTTGAATTTTAAAAATACCTAGGGAAAACACCCAAACTCCTGTGATCTACTTTTACTTTTATCATTGACATTATGATTTTAGTAAGAAAAGAAAGGAAACTTCCAAGGAGAGTTTAATTTTAAAGAGGATGCAGGGTATCTTTTAGAAAGATTTTCTTAATCATCTGGATTAATCCTGACTTTCAACTCCAGATAAGAAATAGGATATCCCATAAGGAGGATTTGCAGCATGTAGGGAAGTTTTTGCCAACCAGGAAAGGCTCCCAGGGTCTGAGTTATTAAAGTTAAATTTATTGGTGATTATGCCTAGTTCCTGTATAAATGAAACTTCAAAACAAACACTTGAAAAAGTCAAGAGAAGTCAACTAAGTGGCATGTTTTTTATAAGTATAAAAGAAGTGGCCGTTTTCAAAGGGGCCTTATGGCTTGGCAGATTGAATAAAATGAATGTGAGAGCTTACTGTTAACCCCCGACAAATGCTGACACAGTTGTAGACACACACACACACACACACACACACACACACACACACAGAGTTCACAAGAAATAATAGACAAACTGCCTGGAGATACACGGCTTTAATCCCATCAAGGGGCTCTTGTGACATTGTAAACCAAGTAACTAGAGTTTGAGTAGTTGAGGCTGTCCCTACACCTTCTGGATGGGATTAATTCCATGTAATTCTCTACAGCCTTTTCTAATTGGTTAAGATGTGTGAGATGCCATGTATAATGGGATCACTGAGCCATCTGCATCTCACACAGGCTACTTCAAATGGGGAAAAAAAATTATCGTGAGAAGAGAAGCCAGCAATTGGTTCTACGTTATGGGAATATAGTATTTACTTTTCTCCCCTACACTCTGGCAAATCAAAGCAGTGAGCATCATTAACTGCTACATCGGCAATGCCCCAGGTGGTAGAAGGGGCAGTTATGCTGTAAATGAGCCTGGACACTACAAAGCCAGGCGCCTCAGTCTGCATGTGGAGTTTCACCTTTCCATAAAAGTAAATGTGAAGCCACATGCAAGTGTACATGCTGGTTCCGTATAAAATAGATCTTCAAGAAGTTAAGCTGGAACAAAAATAACCTACACCAGATGGAACACTTGTCCAAATCTGTACCTGTTACCTCCTAAGATACTTCACTCATTTGGCCAAGTTAGAAAATAATAAAATCGTCAGTATCCCACGAAGGGCGCACGATCAGCTTGCTAGTTGAACCCTTTCCTTTTTCCCCTTGTTTGTGAGTGTACCATATAAACACAACTTGAACCCACAAGTCATTATAACAGTAAACTCAAACAAAAGCATGCTTCAGTGTTACACAATGACCAGCGGACCACGTATTGCTCGTTCCTTATTCAGGCTCAATACACCTGAGTGAACCCTGACGCTGATATGCAATTGAGACCAAGTATATATCCATGTGCCTCGAAGACAGTAAACTTGCACATAGGTATCTGTGGTGCTCAGAGACCTCAGCACAGTCTTGGTGGCTTGGACAACACACCCATAGAGATCTACATTTTTTTTTAAGATTTATTTCTTTATTTAAGAGAGAGAAAGTGCGCACAAGTGGGCAAAGGGAGAGAGAGAATCCCAAGCAGACCCCCTGCTGAGTGTGGAGACCCAGGCTGGGCTCAGTCCCACAACCCGTGAGCTCATGACCTAAGCTGAAATCACCAGTCAGACGCTTAACTGACTGAGCCATCCAGGGCCTGGAGATCTACATTTTTGAGAGAGCTCAGTGAATTTAATTATTTGAGTGCCTGCTACTTTTGATGTGATGATTGGAAAAGATGTGGGAGAAAGAGTGGTTTTCTTGGTAAATAGGATTTGAGGTTACACACACAAAAAAAACACCAACATAAGAGCACATAATAAGAAAAGGTGATAAAGTGGGCTTAACTTTTGTAGTTAACTGTAAGAAGGACAAAAAAAATTATTCATAAAAATTAAACTTCTAGAATGAATGTATTTAAGGGCTGTGTTTTTTTAAGTAGGTTCCTTGAGACACCTCCATCTGATTCATTCAGTGTCCTTATTAAAAATGCCTCCCCACCCCAATACCTTTTCATCCTCCATCCTCCTTGCTTGATTGACAAGAAGTAATCCTTGTCTGTTATGTGCTGGGCCTTCCCCTAAACTCAGAACTGCTTTAAGATGAGGACTGTACTTCACTGATACCTCCAGAGCTTAGCAGAGAGTCTAGCAGATATCCATGTTGCATGAATTAATGCTGATTTTAAGAAAGTGGAATTTCATATGATTTCACCAGTAAATCTGAAATAGTTAATACCACGCATTCATGTCAGATGGGTCTGAGAATATGGTACTGCCGCTAAAACCTGAGCTCCTGAGCCAATGCTCACATCCCATTCATAGTCACAGAAAAGGGAATGAACATACATCCGACACTAAGTGCCAGGAATGATGATGTCCTCTTCAAACAGTGTCTCATGTAAGCATTACAGTCCCACTGGGAGGAAGAAATTGCTACTCATCATGGAGTCTAGGTAGTAGAAACTCAAGGAGGTGAGGCTGCATACTCACTTTCTCAGAGCTACAAAGTGGTCAAAGAAAGATGAACTATACCCAACAAGTCCTCTGTCCATTGTTGCAAGTTGGGATCAAATGGATTTTATCCATGCCTCAAATATTTGATTTATCCTGGACCTGCCCTAGAAATTAAGAAAATTCCCAAGACAGGGCAATTGATTCTATACCCCATATCCTGGGTTTTCCAATTAGGTCAGACAGACTATTCAAAAGTAGTTAGTTATTTCCAGGGGTGCCTGGGTGGCTCAGTCTGTTAAGCATCTGCCTTTGGCTCAGGTCACGATCCCGGGGTCCTGGGATCGAGTCCCGCATCGGGCTCCCAGCTCAGTGGGGAGTCTGCTTCTCCCTCTCCCTCTGCTGCTCCCCCTGCTTGTGCTTTCTCTCACTCTCTCCTGCACTGTCAACTAACTAACTAACTAAACAAATAAATAGTTATCTCCAAAGCACATCACCTTAGAGCAGATGGGAAGAGACCCTCTTTCCCCCTGGCTTTCATTCATCCCATCCACCTGCAGCTGGGCTCGGACAAGGATACCAAAGGGCCACAGAGTCACTCTAGAGTTCTAAGCTTCGGGCAGATGGCTCCTCAAGTGTGAGGCAGAACCTAGATCTGCATACAGGCTAGAGTTTCATGGTCAAGAGTCTGTTCCTCTGTAAAGGAACAAAGAAACCATCAAAGCAGTCCTGCACCATTTTTCAAGAGATTTGGAGAAAAAAGAAAAAGGTTAGTGGTCACAAGTAGAGGAAAAATGGAAGCTGTGTTTTCTAGAGATTGATGTATGTATGCAAATATATATGTACATATGTATGCATGCTTAATTACAGGGTCCAATACAGAGCAAACTAAAGTCTCTTCGGATAGGTTTCCTTTTCTAGTTTAAAACTCCCTGTTTGGGGCGCCTGGGTGGCTCAGTTGGTTAAGCGACTGCCTTCAGCTCAGGTCATGATCCTGGAGTCCCGGGATCGAGTCCCCACATCGGGCTCCCTGCTCGGCAGGGAGTCTGCTTCTCCCTCTGACCCTCTTCCCTCTCATGCTCTCTATCTCTCATTCTCTCTCTCTCAAATAAATAAATAAAATCTTTAAAAAAAATAAAAATAAAAAAAAATAAAACGCCCTGTTTGATGAGCATGTAGCTGAATAATCCATTTATACTTGCCACATGTGCCACTATCTGAGAGGTCTTGACATATACATGGTTAAGATCCCTCAGGGGCCAAAACAGAAAAGAGCCCCAGCAACCCAGGAAAGCACATTCAAACACGTCTCATTTCCTTAACAAGAGGTCTTCCAGGTAAGATCATGCTTAAAGAAATGTCATTACAAAAAAAGAAGAAAAGAAGAGAGAAAAGTGTTTATCTTTAAGATTACAGTTTCCCTTATCTTATGAAAATAAAATGAAAATATTTTAAAAGTATGATACTAGTTATAAGAGGAAGCACCCCAACCTTAATATTGACAGGGCCTTTTGAATTACGCCTAAATGTTTCTTTAAAAATTAACACTCTTTTCTTTTTTCTTTTTTCTTTTCTTCTTTTTTTTTTTTTTGTATTTAGCCCTCAGGAAGTGAGTACAGCTGTGGGTCAACTCTCCCGTTTTCAGGAGCATACTGTATACCAAAATATGAGATTCATTCCGCTTACCAGTTTTTCCACACACATTCTTTTTTTATTACACATGCTTTTTTTTTTTTTTTTAAGCTTCCCAACTATATTTACATAAGATTTGGGGAAGTAGCAAGCAGTTGTAGGGTATGGGGAAATATACCAAATTCTGTAGTGTTTTAACAGGGATTTCATCTGCCAAAGAAAACGCTGACACTGTTCACTGGTGAGCTGTGGCTCAAGTGGGCAAGAAAGATGTATCCTCCCTTTCACCTCAAAGGAGAAGCCTTTTTTGAATTAATAAACAACTGACTTATAAGAAGGACTTCTCCATCCCTAACAACCCACCACCCTTTAAAAAATTCATACTCTCCTTGCAAAAACCACCTTCAGTGTCGTAGAAGAATTCTAGACCACAATGTTTTCCTAATCCAGGATTGCTCATCAAAATCAGGGTTTATGGAGATATTTTTGGTAAACTTTGTTTGCCTCCATCCTAAGAAGGCTACATGAAACAACACCCAGAATTGCCCAAGGAGCAGAGCTTCCAAAAGCGGCATGGGATTGTTTCCAGATCAAGCATACAACCCTGGCTTTCTCTTACTTGTCTCCTCACCTCGGAGAGGAGGTGTATGTATCCATCATAAGTAGATTTTTGCAATGTCCCTCCTCCTTCCATTCACTATAGAAGTGACCAAACTCCCCCAAACTCCCTCTGCCTGGAATGCTTTTCCCTCACTTCAGTCAGTTGCTGCCCAAATGGTACTCAATTATCAGAAAGGCCTTCTCTGACGACCCTCTGTAAACTAACCCATCAACACCATCTCTCTCAACGTCTTACCCAGCATTAGTCTGCCTTATAACCCCGATTCACTACATTTATTCATTGACTGCTTTTCCCCAAATAGAATATCAGCTCCTTGGGTATAGGACTCTGCATTTTTTGTTTGGTGCTATACTCCCAAGGCCAGGACATTATTAAGTTATAAATTAAAAAATTATTTTAAATATAAATTAATTACATAGTATAAATTATAATTTAATTATAAATTAAAGAAGACACCTCCATGAGATATTTGTTTTATAAATCAATCAATGAATGGTAAGACACCTTTGCCTGGAGTTTCAGAAAGTGTTCCAGCCATTTATTGACCTTTCATTGTGTGTTGTCTTCAAATCGTGTGTGTGGCCCAGAGGCAGGGCATTACACCACAGGACCCAGGGACCTTCCTTTAGGCTGTGGAAAAGTCTAGGGTTGGTAAGTGATGGGTGACAGGACAACCCCCCCTCCCCCACAGACTGTGGCTTGATCACAGGTTAAGGTCTTAGTCTGCATTCAAAGCTCTCTGGAGAATAGCCTTCCAATATTTTCCAGAGTAAACATATACATTCTCAGCCAAAGTGAGCTATTTTCTATCTGGCATGTTCACCCCATCACTGTGTTCTATTTATAATGTTTTATTTGCCCCCAAAATGTTCTTTCTACCCTTCCCAGCCTCCCCAGCACCTCTTGCCATCACCACACATCTCAACTTCATCTCATCCAAGGAACCATGCCTTCCCTGGGGCTCTTCTTCACATGCCCACCATCACCATCCTCACCATTGTCCCCACTGAAAGGAGCCACTCTTCTCTGCTCTCATTTAGGTCTCCATCTCCCTGATTGCAATGACACTCTTTACTGTGTATTTAGAAGCTTTGGTTATTTGTTTTTATTGTTGTTGTTGTTTGCTTATTTGTTTGTTTTTGTGTGAGTCTTAGCTTTGCAAATTAGACCAAGAAGGAGTTTCCCTTGTTTTTATTATTCTGCCTCCACTCAGTTCACAGGCCCAAAACATTCCTAGTTCACAGTGATTCTCAACTGCAGAGCACAAGGCCCGCGGTGGGAAGAGTGGAGGTGAGGGCAGTGTATATCTGAGTCTATGACAGGGAAGGATGTATACAGGCTAAAAGAGTACCCCACCTCTTGCTACCTGGCTCCACAATGTCTCCCATCCCAAACAACCTCCCCACACTTGAGATTTGCCATATTAGACGAGAAAGAGCTTGTGTATTATTCACCATTGCATCTCCTCCATTGTCTAGCACGGTGCCTTGAACTTACAGGGTGCATGCATAAAAAAATGTCTGATGAATGAATGAGTGAGTGAATGAATGCCCCCATGAAAATCTTTCTGTTCCCTTGTCGTTAGCACCTCCCTGATCCCAGGTTTAAAACACAGATCCTTAAGGCAGGTTATAAAACATCTTCATCGTTAATTCTTATCCCCCTCCACAGTCACACACGCCCTCTGACCAAGCATTTATCTCTGGGCACAAAATGCCATTTGCCTACTGATCAAAGGCTGTGGGAATGGGCGGCAGGAGCAGAATGGCCCCTGCACTCAGATCCTGCCCACACCCTTCCTGTTTGCGGCAGCCCACCCCAGGGGCTATTATGTTTTCAGAAGGCTAAGCAGAGCCCCTCCTTCCCTGGTCCTTACAGAGGCTCACTTTGCGGGTCTGGAGTGGCAGCCCCTTGCCCATGGAGCCTGTTTTCAGCATTTCATTGTCCCTATGCAAGGCGCAGATAGCAGGCCAGACGCTCCTTTCCCCTTTCCTGGGACGCTGATAAGGCAATGAAAACAGTTCTCTATTTTCCTGCACAAAAGCAACTTAGAAGAATGGGGTGGAGCATAAGTGATAACCAGCCAGAATTTGTTGCTTTGTGAAAAGAAATGTGGCGGGGAGGGAGTGAGGGAAGACTGAAAGCTTTGAGTTTTTGCTCTGGGTTGTAAAAGTCAGCCACCATTCAATGACAATGTCCCCTTTCCAGCCTTATAGCCTCATTTCACTTCTGTAATGGAAAATGCTGCCCTCAGGTCAGACGGCCACAAGTGTCTCCTCCTGAGGGTGGCTGGGCCACCTGGGAGGCTCTCATGTGACCCACTTAACCACAGCGTAACTTAGGGGTTGGAATGAAGGGAGGGGGGGAGAAGACGAGAATGCTTTCCTGTATGTTTAGCCCATTCCAATCGAATTTCTTACCCTTTTGAACCCACCAACTTGGTCAACTGCATCTCAAGATGTGTGTGTGTGTGTGTGTTTATGCAGGGGGGCTTCATCAACTCCACATGATCTTCGTTTATCCCAGGTGTCTCTGGTCACGGACTCTTTAAATAAACAAAACAGCCTGGAGTTTCCAAGTTCTTTTGCAAGAGAAATCCTTCAAAGATGTAGTTGGTGTTTGGTGAGTGTAGAGGCAAAGAAATGCCATAAAGAAATAGAGGATTACCATTTCCATCTGGAACGGAAAAAAAAAAATGAAATGGAGAGAAATGAGCCTTTACCAAAATGTTTCCTGGTGGGAGCTCGCTGCGCTGAGGCTGCCAGCCTCTCTGCCCCCACTGGCTCTGGGACCTGGTGTAATGAACGGAAACTCCACTTCTCGTTTTGTTTGTCACAAAAATAAGGTAGTTTCCATGAGGCCAATTCAAGGAAATTAATCGGTCTAAGGTAGAGCGCCAATATTGGCATTGTTTTGAAAAACAACCAAGGGGGTTCCAATGGGCAGTCAGGGTGGAGGATCAGCGAACAAGATAATCTCTAAGGTATCTGCTGCTTCTGAAATGTTACAGTTCCATAGTTTAGGGTCCAAGTTTCTCTGATTTTTTAAAATGTAGCTGTAATTGACATACAGTGTCTTAGATTCAAGTGTACCACATAATGCTTCGATATTTGTATATGTTACAAGATAATCACAGTAAGTCTAGTTAACATCCATCTCTGTTCACCCTTCTCTCCTTTACCTAAGGACTTGAATCACCACTCCTCACTAGCCCCCACATCTTTCTGAAATTGCTGTTGGAAGAAATTCAGCAACTGGCCACGGCTACTTTTCCCACTCTGCAACATCAAAGCAGGTGGCTGAGCATGGCTCAATTACCCAGGGACCAAATGTCACAAGGCATGTATGTTTGGAGGGCTCTGAGAGAATTAAAGCAGGTCCGTACTGATGAGCTGAACCTACCCAAGAGAAATAAAGAACTCCATTGAAATAGAAGCGGGGCGGGCCTGGGGGCAGGGATGGGAGGTTACAACGGTGGGACAACCCCACTAGGCAATTTAAACTCTTAATCCATTGTCATCCTGAACAAGGCTGCACCGAACAAACCCAACTCCACTAGTCACTGGCTGGGATGTGCCCCCTTCACTTTCCTTGAGAAAACCCTTGATTATTTTTACACATCTCACTATCTGCTTCCTAAATAGCAATATAAGTCATCCTATGGTCTATGTTCCTTTCTGCCTCCTTGCATCCAACTCCCTAAACTGAGTTTCTAGGATCCATAGTCCTGTTTTCACTCCAGACTTGCCCCTCTTCCACCTAGGAAGCTCTTCTACCAGTGAGTTGTCTTGGGGGCTGAGGGGTTGGGGGGTCTTGGTGACAACTGCTTAAGGCAGGACCAGCAATTCTCAAGTGGTTTTAAAATCAAGTATGCAGCTGCATAATACCAAAGGAGTGAGCAGCATCAAATTAAGTAAAATGCCAAATATCTCATACGAATGGAATAGTTAGACAATAAAAGCAAAAAAGAAATATGATTATGGTAACTTAGATCTTCAGAATAAAATCTCGGGAATTGGAAACGATTTTATTAGCCAGAGAGGCCAACTCCCAAAGGATGCTCTCCTCAGCATCCTCAGTATATATAGAGCCATCAGGACTCTCACTAAACATCCGGTGACAGGGGTCGCGCTCTCGCAAGGCACCCCATTCCAGTCTGGATCCATTTTAATTAAAATCCAGTTGAAGTCAAATGCCCAGTTAGAAGCCCTGTGAGTAACAGCCCAGCCCAGAAGTAAACATCAGCCCATGGACAAGACGAGGAAAAATGCAAATTGGGGAGGAAGTTTGTAAAATGGGTAACAGTGGTCTGAGATATTTATTTATAATTTTCTCTTAGAATCACTTCTAAATTGCACATTCACATGGTCTTTTCATGTCCCCATCCAGAGAATGACTATTCCCATTCAGTAGCTTCTACTATTAGATAACAAATTGATGGAGATAAAATATTTTAAAATTAAAAAGAAATTAATGCAAACCTCTTGCTAAAGTGAGTTTTTGTTTTTGTTTTGTTTTGTTTTTTTTAATAAGGAATTTGTTCTTTGAAGCTCCGACTATTTGCTAAAAATGATCGCATCTCGGGTGCCGGGGTGGCTCAGTCGGTTAGGCGTCTGCCTTCACCTCAGGTCATGGTCCCAGGGTCCTGGGATCCAGCCCCACATCGGGCTCTCTGCTCAGTGGGGAGCCTGCTTCTCCCTCTGCCTGCCGCTCCCCCTGCTGTGCTCACTCTCTCTCTCTCTCTAATAAATAAGTAAAATCTTTTTTAAAAAATGATCTTATCTTTGTGTTCTAGTTATTTAAATGCTGTGGATAAGTTGGGAGTATCATAATTATCTGGGCTCCTCCCCAGATTTGGACTTGTAGGAAAACTGATATAAACATGTGTAGTGATTATACAAAAGACACTAAGTATCCTTTCAGATCTGATCCTTGAAAACAAAGTTTTAACCAAGATACTGTAGCTAAATAATGTAGATGAAGAAAGGTAAGGACTTATTGAGGGATACAATTTGCTCTCTGGGATCAATTCCAAATTTTAATGCATGGATTTTACTCCTTCAACCTGAAAATCTTGCTTTTTGGCTTGTATTCATCAAGATAAAGATATCCCATGCACATACTGTTTTCAGTATAAAACAAGACAGGTTTATTTTTAAGTGTGATTGGTCCATGTAGTGCTCTGAAATGATTGTATTTTCTGAGATCATATATTTCTGAGGAAAGAAATAATCATAATAAGAGCAAACAGTTATTGAGCACTCACTAGGAGCCTGAGACTATAGTGGGAGCTTTACATATATTATCTCATTTAAAGAAACAGTCCTGATTTGCTTTATCTGAAACCACTTCCCAGGTACTAGAAAATTGAATCAGCATCCACCTAGCCTTTCCAGAGGCAGCTCATCTACAGGGCACTTCAACCTTCTCAGAGTACTTTCATATCTATAATCTCTTTAAAATCCTATGTGGTAGATAAGGCAGATACTGATAATACTCAAAAGACGTTGGCTGGAATTGCCTAAGGACAACCAAATATGGACAGTAGCAGAGCTAAAAATAGAAGCTCTTACTCTGCTACCCTTATTCATAAAATGAGAAAAACTTGAAGGTTACTTGCAGATTTCTTTCTAGTTTCAAAATCCTTACCGTAAGTCCTTGCCCAAGACTGAGAGGTAATCAGCTTTACTAACTTTCAGAACATTTAGAAAACAGTGCTGTGTCCATCAGCTTGTTGTCAAATCTAGACCCATCCCGACCTTCACAGATATGGAGATGGGTCCAAACTTTAGAATTTCGCCTCGTTTCAAACAAACTAGCATTGTTATACATGCTCTGGGAGTCTGAGAGATAAATGAACTAACGTTCCTAAGAATCCTAAGTATCTTTGGGGAAGATGCAAAAAAGAGATCATTCTAACGGGGAGAAACATGTCATCAGTACGTCCTGTAAATATGAGCAGCGTATCCAAGGGCTGGTTCTCAGCTTGATGAAGGAATTAACTTTTTTGCAGGGCTGAATTCTGTGGGCAAGCTTTATAAGTTTGGGGAACTCTGTCAGAGAAGCATATCCTAATGGGAAGCTTCATTTATTTGCTTGCTTTGCATTATTCTTGGTGTCTGGCCAGTGCTCAGCTCAGAGACGAGTCAATATATTTTGTGGTTTTTTTTTTTTTTTAATGACTGAATGAGGAAATCAGAAACTTTCAGAAAATCAACAGTACGATAAATGTATCTATTCACCTGCTCAACAAATAGTTCTTTAAAAAAAAAAAAAGATTTTATTCATCCATTTTGAGAGAGAGAGAGAGAGAACATGAGTGGGTGTGGGGAGGGGTAGATGGGGAGGGGCAGGGGGAGAAGGAGAAGGGGACTCCTCACTGAGCAGGGAGCCCGATGTGGGGCTCTATCCCAGGACCCTGGGATCATGACCCCAGTTGAAGGTAGACGCTTAACCGACTGAGCCACCCAGGTGCCCCAACAAATAGTTCTTGAATAGAACTCTGGACATAGTCCCTGCCCACGAGGCATTTGTAATTTAGTGAGAGGGACATACATTACACAACTAGTCACATGAGTGACTCTGGTGGTGGCTCTCCCCTCCATCCTAGGATCACTCCCCTGTGTCTCGCACCAGCCTTCAAGTCATCCAGTTGACCACTGCTCCTTGACCTGAGGGCTCCACCACGCGCCACAGGCCACGACTTATGTGGCTGCTCTTTACTGAGGACCCTGTAAAATGCTGCTTCCCCCTCAAGGCCGATGAGGAGGGTGGAAGAGCGTGAGGCAGGCCTCACCTCCATTTGCTGTCCCATCTCTTCCTTTCTCCATAGCCTCCCCACACAAAGATATGTGGATACGTAGATGCCACTGAATACTTGGGTGTCAAACTAAATGCTAAACACGACTTCATAGCTCAAGGGAAGATGAGCCCCAGAGTGAACCCCTCTCTAAGGGAATAAATGTGTTCTGAACCACATCCTCCTGGGCTGAGCTCACCCTTTCTTTCACTGTGAGGGGACCTCTTCAAGTCTCCATGTACCTTTTAGGAAACTCCAGCTCAAACTGGTATAGATTTATTTTATTATTTTATTAATACCACATTTAGAAAACTAGCAATAGTCACACACAAAATAGTGCATATAAAAATGTGTTGTCTTCTTCATGGTGGCTTAGGACAGAGGGCAGTGGAGATTATAGGGCAGCTCTAGCCATCACCATCCCCCAAGCCAACCTTGGAGCTGCCCCTGGCTGAATCATTTCCCCTGGGGGTCAGGAGGTGGGGTGGGGACATCTTCCAAAACTAATTCCACAGAGGAATATTAGAAATGGCAGCATTCTCCAGACAGTGCTCCTACTCCTAACATGCTACCCTCAACATAGTTAGGGAGTAGGCAGAAGGGGTTTCCTAGTGCTCTCTCAGAACACTCCCTGGCCCCTTTCTGGAAGAAAGTCCTAGAAGAAAGAGCAGGTGGATACTGCAAGTGGCCAAGAAAGGTCACTAGGGAGGAGCCAGCATCAGAAGCCCAAGGACAGGAAGATTCTACCTGAGAGTAAAGTACAGGTAGGGAGTTCGATTAATTTCATATCCCATGCCTTTCCTGAGCACCTACTGAGTGCAGGCGATGTACAAGCAACAAGTAATGATAAGGGAGCACGCGGGCTCTGTACTAAGGATGCCTACCAGGCATTATGGGAGCGGAGATGCAGGAGCAACGGTGGCAGGGACGCATCCCAGAGAAACCAGTTCCTTAACCAGGAGGGACTGAGCAAGGGCGCAGCATCAGTGAGACAGAGGCCGGAACTCGCCTCTTGTGGCGGAAGAGGGCTAATGAGCAGGCTGTTCCGGAGACTGGTCCCTCCCCGAAGGCAGGAGCTGTGCCCTTGGGTGCGTCTATTCCCTGCCAGGTTGTGTGGCAGGGCCGGCAGAAGGGGAGGCAGTGGGGTGAGGCGTGGCTGGCTAGCTCCGGACTCCCACGGGGACCGGGTGAGCCCGTCCCCGAGACTCTAAGCGCAGGAGGTCAAGATTTTCTTAGGTTTCCTTCTTGGCCTCTCTTCCCCTCCGACTTCAGGAGCCCCTGAAGGCTTGGTCACCGAAGTCCCACAGGCGCCAAGGGCCCTGGCTCCGCTGCTCTGGCAGAGGCCCTGCCCTGACCGCACTCTCCCCGGGGCCCAGTGGCCGCCTTCTCCGGTTTTACCTTTGTTTTCCTAGTCTGCTCCTCCCGGGGCTTGTTTGTGTAAGAAAACCTCTCTCCGTGTTTCCTGTGTCTCTGCCATTTCCTCCCATTGCCATTCTGCACCGTGGCACTGAGGGCCATTGTTTTTCTTTCTCACCCTGGGAATGGCCCGTAGGTGCGGGACAATGCGGAGGAAGGCAGGGCGGCCGGGGCTGTTTCGGAACCACTCTCAAGCACCAGAAGATCCCAGTAAACCGGCGGGAGCGGTGTTTCCTTGTCAGCAAGGGAAGGAAGAAACTCAATATCAGGAGACAGCCTCTTGCCGATGAATCCTCAGACACTGTCCAAACGGCGGCGAAGGCTGGTTCCCAGGGGTGAAGACCAGAGATGTGTGATGGAGCCGATAACCATCTTTGGGAAAGGAAGCTAGGACGGTCCCATTTGCTTGCTGGTTTTTTGACATGTTCTTACTGCTTTTAAATTGAGAAATCAACGGAGCCTTACTTCAAGGGGAGCTAAACAGAGATCTGAAACCCGGCGCAGGACACATGGATGCCCAGTGAAATGCACTTAGGAATGGATTTCCTTGTGGTTCTATTCAGGGCTCTGACCTGTTATCCCTTTTGATCAGTCTACTATTCAGGCAGCCTGCATTGTAGTGTAAGGTAAACTACTTGGTATTTTCCTGGCAGAGCTTAAATCAGACAGGTTCTCACAGGAGCTCAGATCCTGGGTTGTTTTCCTGACTTTAAAAGTAGCTGGCCTGGGGAAAGAGGAATGTGATGCCTTTTTATTTACCATTGAAATGCCGATGCCTGCTTATGTGTTGATTTCCAAATATAAATGGGAGGAACACTGTGGTCTATAGCCCATTAATGACTAAGTGTCACGTTGGCTTCCTTTGGGAACACTGGCTTAGTTGTGTAACCAAACCTTTTTTTTTTTTTTTTTAGTATAATTTCAACAAAACGAACTGAGCAAGATTTGATATAGGATTTCAGCTTGATTTTCCTAAGAGAAGTATTGAAAAACACACTTATTTTGTTGACTATCACTTAGCACAAGTTTGTGGTTCTAGTTTGGTAGTCTTTGTTTCATAAAGCTTTCATGGTTTTTGCCAGCATCTTTCATCACATTTTTCTCATCAGTTATGACACTCAGAGTCACTCATCAAAGAGATTTTGTTTATTTCAGGTTTTGTTTTAAGATTTTATTTATTTATTTGGGAGAGAGAGCGAGTGAGAGAGAGCACAAGCAGGGTGGGGGTAGGGGAGGGAGAAGCAGTCTCCCCCAAAGAGCAGGGAGCCCAATGGGGAAATCAATCCCAGGACCCTGGGATCATGACCTGAGCCAAAGGCAGACGCATAACTGACTGAGCCACCCAGCCGTCCATGTTTATTTCAAGTTTTAAAGGACAACATTGTTGCCAGAAACATGTAAACCTCCAGTTTTCTGTTAGAACAATAGAAAGTTATAAAGCACAAAGGTAATAGAAACATATCAAATTCCCTTATATCAAACGAAATTTGTGTTTGTCATTAAAGGATTTAAGCATGCCCTAGACCACTCTCATGCTGCAAAGCTGCTGATCTTGGGACACGATTTAAATACTGACCCATCTTCATTTACAATTTCAAAAAACAATGGACCCTACTACTTAGGACCAGGAGCACATTTTAGTTGGAAAATCCTTTTCAGGGACCCCTCTTCCAAAAAAAAAAAAAAATCAGGTTAATAATAGTAATTAGTAATAGTAAAAGTAATTTCAGAGGAGACATTCTCTTAAAAATAGAGGGACATTCTTTTGAAAAAAAATCAGAGAGATTTCTTTTTCAAAAGAGGGTATTTTTTCAAAGATTCTTTTATTATTGGAATTAAATCATTGCTCTGTATTGAATTTAAAATAAACTTTAGAGCATACTAAAATATTTAAGGATGAAATGCAATGATTTTTGAGTTGAGCTTCAAAATAAGAAGAGAGGTGGTTAGTGGAGTTTTTGTGAAGGTAGACTGGTGAGGAATTAAAAATGTCTTCGGGTGAGGGGGTAAAGGAGGGTTCATTACAGCATCCTGTCTCCTTTTGCGTGTTTCAACTAACCTATAATAACAATTTGCCAAGAAAAAAAAAGAAAGAGAAAGGGAAAAGGAACAATGAGAATCAAAAATAAAAGTCTTTTTTTCTGTATAGTAAGTTAACTGGTATTATTTCTGCATTTAGTTTCTCGAATCAAGGAACACTCTAGTAGCATGCCACTCTGAGGCTGTCTTCTTGCAGAAGTCAGACTCCTTGAAATTGTTGGAAATCCAGAAATCTGAGCAGGTACGTCATTTTTCAGATGTCTGATGAAAGTACAAATCACGTAACTGCATGCAAACGACTTGCTATTATTAACTCAGAGTTAATTTATTCCCTAGAATAAAATTTATAGGGAAAATCTGAGAAATGACAGTGTTGCTAAATAAATCTGAGAAACGGGTTTTTCCATCGCTGGCTCTGAAACAAGCAAATATAGACAAGCTTGGCTGGGAAGGTCCCTGCATTTGCTTCAATGGGTGGAGGTCCTTTTATGAAAAGAGAAATCCCCCTTGGCATGTGAAAGAGGAAGGGCCATTTTACTTCCAGAGAGGATCCTTGATTCATGTAAATCTATTATTTTCTGGGACCACATCTCAGACTCCTGTCAGCATTCCTTCTCTGTACTGTTGACAATAGAGTCTTGTGAATCAAGATTTTTCCATCAAGGATTTGCCAGTCGGATATGGCAATGTCTCTTTCCTAGAACAGTTTGTTCCCCTTTTATCTATGTTACCCAAATTACCTTTATGTATGCATATGCAAAGAAGCCACTACATAATAAACCATTGAGATAATTTTCTCATTTCAAAGTGTCCAGTGAGAAATTCTAAAAATTTCTCCAGCCGGTGAACAGACCACATAGGCGAAAGTAAGCTGGGACCCTGGCCCAGAGGCAGTTAATCAATTACATCAAGTGGTCCACATGAGGAGCAGATAACATGGTCCAGTAAACACTTATGGTATTTAGAGTTTGCCCTCCCAGAGGAGATTCAACAAGGAGCCTTCGGCATCGCCTGGGGAAATACCTCACTCTGGCTGCGCTGTGTTTATGTCTCGGGCCCTGAGAGACGCAGGCTGTCCACTAAACTTGCCGAAATAGCCAAGAATCCCTGCCTCTGTGTGGGTTAAATAAAGATCACAAGTTATAGCATTTGGCCTCAGAGCATTGAATGGGCCTCTCCCCAGACACTCATTCTGCTTATCGGGAATCTTAATTCCAGTCTGCACCTTTTGATCAGGCAAGCCCCAGACCACGGACGACTTATCGAAGGGGCTGGAATTTGCACTGAGCCCCATGCACTCCATCTTACCGGCCACTTGCAGGCTGGATTATGGGACTAACACTTCAACACTCACAAGTGGAGGCCTGGGAGTGGCTCCTGGTGTCCATCACAGGCGAGGTGCCACGAGTCAAGTGGGGGGTCAAGCGAAACACGCCAGAAGGCCTCCCACAGCCTCTGTGGCTCTTCCCGGCCCTCCGCGTTAACAGAAACATCCTTCCTCACAGCATAGCAGCAGGGTTATTTTCCCTTTTGAAAGCAGGCATGAAACTCAGTTTCCGAGTCTACCTTCTCAGCACATCCTCTCCTCTTCGGGGTGACTTGTCCCGCTGTCTCACTGACTTGCCATCTCCCCCCAGGAGCCTGCCCCCACCTGTGCGACAAGCCCCCCGGGAAGGCCTTGCGATCTTCCCGCCTGCCTGGGTTTTCTGTTATCAGCCTTGAGGCCAGGGGCTCCCAGGGTCCTCTTTCAGGGACAGCAACAGCCCCCAGGCCCTCAACCCTTTTCCTAGTTAAGCTGGACAGTTACTAAGATTAATTCCTGCTCTGTTCGCAGTCTGGTTTTCCCATCACATGCCCGAAACCCTAATTCAGAGCCACTAGTAGCTAAAAATTATAAAACAAAGGATCCATAAACCTTTGGTTGTCCCTCCCCCGACCTTGCCCTTCTATTACCCAAGTCCTCACACTGACTCCTGGAGCAGCAAAGGCCCCTCATTGTGAACCCCCACCTTGTCATGCCCTTTTTGTGTAGTTTCTTCTCCGAAACTTTCTTTTCGCCTTCTAAATTATCCACATTTACTTTCTTTGCATCTCACTTCTTTCTGTCCACTCTCGGTGAATTATCCCATGGGAAACAAGTTTGAATCCTAATTAACACAAACATGTTAAGAGATAAACAGGGCTACATGTGTGGTCCAGTGATGTAAACAAAAGAAATGTTTTTATGCCAGAATTCTCAAGTACCCCGGGAGCCAACAGGCCCCCCAAAAATTTTTTTAGGAGCAAAGTGTCCATTCTTGGGACCTATTTCCATATAACACAGTCAGCCCTTGCTCTGTAAGGCTGATTCAGATTTGTTTCCTATCAACTTTTCCCAAGATTGTACACTGTCCACCCTCATTTCAGCTGGAAGTCACCCTTCCAGATCTGGACACCTGTCAATGCTGGGGCTGTCCATTTGGGGAGATGGTGTGACATCACAGAAAGAGCCCCAGCTTGAGAATCAGGCAGACTTGAGTTCCAGGCCGAACCCCACCACCTGTTAGCCTGGTGACATGGGCAAGTCATTAACTTCTTAGAGCCCTCAGTTTCCTCATCTGTAAAATGGGAATTTGTCACTTACTTCCAAGTTGCTGAACAAGGTCAAGGAGACAACCCATGTTATTTAATAGAGCAGTTGAACTTTATTTTTTCTTTCAAAGATTTTATTTATTTATTTATTTGACAGAGAGAGACACACCGAGAGAAGAAACACAAGCAGGGTGAGTGGGAGAGGGAGAAGCAGGCTTCCCGCCAAGCAGGGAGCCCGATGTGGGGCTTGATCCCGGGACCCTGGGATCATGACCTGAGCCAAAGGCAGACGCCTAACGACTGAGCCACCCAGGCACCCGTGGAACAGTTGCCTTTAAAGCTAGCTCTACCAGTAGTTCTTGGAATCACAGCTTTGAACATATATGTCATCTGACTGCACTAAATATGGGTTAACTTGCTGGTCACTTCTCATTTTCCATTAATAATTGCTTCATTCAACACTGCAGAACTAGCAAATAACAGCCTACCTATTGACCACAGGTGCTAGAAAACTCAGAAAGATACTGAAATCATTTGAAAGCCAATTTTTGGCATATTCTGGACTACTTTGTGTCGATCGTGGGAAGCTTAAAAACAAATGGAAAAGAGGTAAAACGAAATATCTTACTATCACTCTTCCTGATGAAAGTAGGAATTGCGTCCACTAAAAATTTGAGTTTAAAGGCTAGTATCGCTCTTAAATAACATAAACATCGGACTTTCCAACCTGTCCCTTGAAAACAGTCACTATAAAATGATAAGACTCCCTGTGAAAGAAGTCTTCCCAAGTAACAAACCTAAAATTTCCCTCCTTTTTGACACTTCCAGAAGATCCTAAAAAATACATGAATGGTCCATCTGGTGAAATGTCGTATTTGTATGCAAAAATAGTTATGTAAGCACAACTTGGGAAAAGATAATGTTTATTGATTCTTTAACCATATCAGGAAGGGAAATGTATTTGACTAAAACCATGACCTACTCTTCCAGTAGTGATTGCTCTCTCCTCAAAGAGCCAGTCTTTCACAGTTTAACTCACCAAATGCTTCTTTTAGTCAGTTTGTGCTTTTCATGTAAAAGTCAAACCTTGTCTGCCTACTGGGCTAGGAACGGAGATGCCAATATTTTCTTTATTTCACGTTGAGTCACTGTTTTTTGTTTTTTGGGGTTTTTTTAAAAGATTTTATTTATTTATTTGTCAGAGAAAGAGAGAGAGCACAAGCAGGGGGAGCGGCAGGCAGAGGGAGAAGCAGGCTCCTCCCCGCTGAGCAAGGAGCTGGGACTCCATGCCAGGACCCTGTGGGATCGTGACCTGAGCCAAAGGCAGACACTTAACCAACTGAGTCACCCAGGGCCCCCACCTTGAGTCACTGTTGTAATTCTGAGTCAAGTTGGTCAACTTGGTTAGAAAGTTTCAAATAACAAGGAAAAAGGTGGATATTAATTATTACTCCCAATTCAGAGTGGAGGCTTCAAAGGCTCTAGGAGATTCTGGGTGTGCCCAAGGTTGCCTGGACACTGATGGTGGAACCGAGACTCAAGCCCAGGCGGATCTGATACCACGCTGGTATATTGAGGTCAGCAGCATAGACTAGCCTTGTGGGAGCCAGTCACCTTTTGTCCTTCACTTCACCTGATCCTGGGCGAGGTATCCTTCCAGAGTGTGCTGTTGTCACAAGTGGTACCAGCTGAAGAAGTGAGAGAGAGAGAGAGCGCAACACACACACCCCTGCCACAGTCGGCACCAGGGGGTGCACGCTCCAAGAATGAGGCGACAGGGCTGACTTCTGTTTCTCTGTCCTCTTAGAATCCTGGTCCTCCCAATGTGCTTCAGTTGGAAAAACGAACCTGTAAATTCTTCCTTCCCCCTATGCCTCAATAGGCTCCCCTTCAGAATTTATTCATCTTTGACGAACCCTCATATTTCTTTCCCCTCACCCAAGACATCCCAGCCATTCTTCCTTTCAAAGATTTTCATGATCCATTCCCTCATTTCCACTCCTACTGCCTCCACCCTGGTCCTGTGTTCTATAGTTTCATATCTAGGGTCTCGCAACAAGCTCTGAACTGTTTCCCTAGTTCCCAGAGAGCCTCCATCACCATCTGCAACACAGAGAGATCGAATCACAAACACGCATCCCAGTGTATTTCCTATGGCACACCCAGATTTATCAGCCTAAAGTCGTGTTGGCATTGTGGAAAGAGCACGGCGTGTGGGGTCAAAAGACCTGGTGCTAGTGCTGGCTCTACTACTGATTAGTTCTTTGACTTTGGTTGAGTTATAGAAAAGGTTGAATGGAAAGGCTGAACAAGATTAAATGGTAAATTGGTGAAGGTGGGGTCCAAGGTTCACACTGGGATGGCCCCATCCGCTACTCATTTTCCATTAGCCCTACTAGGTACATTTATTCTATGCCCTGCTGTGTATCCTGGAAGGCTGACCTCTATGGATGGTATCATTGGATTTTCCTCCAGCTGTCTTCCTCTCTGCCAATGGGAGGGAGGCAGACATGGGAGCAAGGGAGGAGAGAGAAATTGGGATATTTGTTCCCTGCTGTCTCCCTCCTACTGGGCAGACTCTCCTACAAAATCCCAGCAACATGATTTTCTTCCCTTGCTTTTTCAGACTTAACGGTGCTAATTTCCTGAGCAGTTGTTTAGTGCTGTCTTTCCTGTCCCATCTCCCAGGCTTACAGCACTATTTCCCAACCTTTGTCATTTGCGGCTCATCTTGAAAATGATAATGCTTGCCTGTGCTTGGGTCAAAGGTCGGAGCTAATCACAGCTGGCTGTGGCTGCTGTCACTGGCCCAGCCCCCTCTAGGTAATCCCACAGGTTGAGGGGATCAGTGTCTCACATACCTCTTCCCATCCAAGCCACACCTTTGTGCTTCACTCAGGTGAGTTCTTCCAGTTGTGAGACTCCAAGGGCCCACAAAAATCCTCCCTCCATTTCAGGGTTGTCTATTCTTAGTGCTATGTAGACACCTCACTCATTAACACCTCCATATCTTTGCTTTCCCATTTCTTATATTCCCACTTCATTTGTTTCTGTCTATCCAAACCCAACGCATCCTCCGATAAGCAATGGGCATCCTCAATCTTCCAAGAAGCCTCCTGGACAGTGGGATTCCCAGTGCCTGGTCTCTGGACCAGTCCCTTGACATTGAATGGTCATTTACCTTGAATTGCTACTACATTTCACATGAGCTTGCATGTTGCAGGGCCAGACTCCAGAAGCTCAACAGTTTCAAGAAGGCACTGCCAGCACCGCTGCCCTCTTGGGCATTGGCAGTGAAAGATTCATCGCCAAAGTTGGAGCGCGAGAGGAGAATGGAAATACCAAGGAGGGGTCAAGAAGGCTCTTCCACAAACCCCCCAGAGGTGCTTCTGGGGACTTCCACACCATCTGTAGGTGCCACGTGTTTCCAGCCCCGGCTGGGATGGCTCAGGAAAGGTGGGGTACTCAGAGGAGACAGAGCTTCTCAAAAGCAGAAAGCATATCTCCTATCTTAGGGAGTGTGTATGCAATAAATATACAGAGACTCAATAGATATTGCTTCAAATTAACTACAATCCCAGTAGAGACTCTTTATCAATCAATATTTTTAGGGGCAAAAAACAAAAGCTGTGACTCACTTAAGCACAAGAAGGGTTTGCTGAAAAACTACGTGGCAGCTCACAGCAACACATCCAGGCCTGGGGAAGGGCAGAAGCCAGGGTAGTGAGGGTCTCCTCCCCTGGAGCTGCTGGGCTCCGCTGGGCACCGCTGCCACTCCAGTGGTCTTCAGTACCCGCAAGTCTGCACAAGGTCCCCAATTCCTAAGACACTGTCTGGTCTGGCCTTAGTCATGTCCCTGGCTGGGTGGGGGCAGGGGCACAACAAAGTCACATAAAAATGGGGAAAGGGCATTTCCCCAAGGAGACGAGGATGAACAGGGGAAAAAAAAAAAGTAATAATTGCCTCCCACAAGGCCCAATAGCTTTTTCTATCTGATTAACTGACTCTTTGATTCACCACTAACATTTCATTTCACTTTATTGTTAACAAAACAATTTTCACACATACTACTTTAATCTCATTTTAAAACTCCTGAGTTAGGTTTTGCTTATATTTTCCTTTTAGAGAAAAGGAAACTGGGTCTAAGAAAAGGTGTCACTTACACAGAACTGAAATCTGGACCCAATACAAACTTCAAGCTTTTTCCATTATATAACACTGTTACCTTAAAAATAAAAGTTTTTTTTTTTTTTAATATGGCATTTTGGAATCAGTCCTGGATCAATTTGGATTACTGAGCGCATGCAGTATTTTTCCAACATACAAAACTTCTATAATAATATGAACAAAAAACAAGTAGGGGATACTACTTTGAAATCCATCATATACTAGATTTTACTCAATTAAATTAAGTTCAGTAAATGTACTGAAACACATAGGATGCATCCCAGATGCTAGGGAATCAAATAAATATGAGATCCAGTCTCTGTACTCCCATAGGTCAAATTAGGTCATCTAACTAAATAAAGTAGACATCAAAATAAATAAGTACAATAGAGATACTTTAAGAGCATTGTATTTTAATTGTCTGTTTACTTCTATTTCCTGGACACCAAGCCTCTTGGGGTCAGGGATCGTGCCTTTTATGTATTCCCAGCACTGATCACAGTGTCTGGGACAGAACAGATTCTCAATAAATATTTATAGAACAAATAAGTTAATTCATGAAAAAAGATAAGTGTAATGGAAACTCAGTTAAAAGAGGGATTATTTTTATTTCTGTTTCAAAGAAAAGCTATATTTTGACAAATGGTAGGATGAGTTTTTAAAGAATCCATGGACAACTCCTCTGCGGGCTGGAGGTGTGCTGTTACCTGTCATTCCTTGTCATGCTCATGACTAGAAAGGCCTCCGCACACTCAGAGGGGCACCAGGGCCTCTAGAAGCTACTTTTGCATTGTTGTGTAGCAACAAATAGATACTTCTGTTCCAGAAGATACTCCAAAAAGTAGCTTTGCTCCCTTAAGACCTACTTCCAATGTCCTCACCACTTGCTGCATTTAAATCTAGTCCCATGGCCAACACTTCTACAGTCTTAATTTTCTCAAACTGTCTATTAGTACCATGTAAATTGGCCACATAGATGCTATATTATCACTTTTTTCTCATGGAAAGTACATTTACTCATTTATTTATTCATTATTCCACTAAGCATAGAGCCCTCTACTGGGTCCACTGTGATTCTGGGACCTACTTCCCTCCAACTCAAATGTAAAAGGCCTCCATCATTTCTCTCTAAGCTCATCACTCCTGGAATGAATACATTGCTCATTAGACATTCAGCAAAAATGTTTGCCATCTGACAAGCTAAATGAAAGCATCTCCTCTCCCAAAAGAAGTTAGTTACAAGGACAACTACTGTCTTTGTTCCAGTGTAGCAGAGACCCCAAATGATAGATCCACTCTAACCCCATTAAAAAGTCAAAGGGGCCAAACCTAGGAAAGCTCCAGGGTGGTTAAGAGTCACTTAAAATACTCTGACATCTCAGGTCAGGTCACCAGTTGGAAAAGGGGATTCTTGAAATATCTGGATCTGGAAAGCTTGGAAGTCCTGCCTATGGGATCCAAAAGCATGCCAAAAGTAAGCTGCTGTTTTGTACACACGTTGAAGAAAACACGTGTGGTTGCTGGTTTAAATGTTTGTCTTCAATTCAGATCTCCTATTTGATCCTAGACCAAAATATGTATCCCAAATTGCAAACAAAGCTGTTAAGATATCAAAATGACCATGGAGGGTAGTCTTCAGAAGCAGATCCAAAGGCACATGTACAAGCAAAGCCCTGTGGCCACTTCACAAAACCTTTAAAGTACCAACTTCAACTCAAAACATATGGCAGCACAGAGTATGAAAAAGAGCTTTTCACTTCCTGGAGAGATGCCAGTCTTCTCTTGGTAGTACTGAGAAGCTCTGCCACGGGAGAGGCTCATGGGAAAATGCAGTGGCCTGTGGGAAGCACATTGGTGGTCTGTCTCCTTTCTCATTGCCCGTACAGTAATGGCAGAAGTTGTCCCTTCAGTTGGCACAAGTTGGTATTTTCTGTTGCCTAAAGAAACTTGTAAACTACTTTATTCGCATCATTCAGATGTAGACCTTCTCATGTGGGAGACTGTTTGGGGCCAAGTAAGATCCACTAATTAGGTAATTATTAATAAAAATTAATTATTTAAATCAATAAAGCTTGTGGTCACAAGACTTTAAGCCCCAGATTACCATGAATATGGGAGAATGCCGTGTTTCGTTAATTGGATCTTCTATTTACACAGAGTTGTGTATATTCCATATGCGCAGACCCACCAATTTCAAAAAATAGAAGACAATGTGTTCACCTAGTACGAAAACCATACTGAGCAAAACCATTCTTGGTTCCAAAGTGCCTTAGAATGTCATGGCCTTAGGGTCACCATTAAACATGTCATTTTTAAGAGGGGTAGAAGAATAAACTTACTCCCCACAGACTTACCCTGGGATGTGCTCTGTTAAACAAATTCTTCACATTAACTTAGTTACTTGTGATTTATTTCTTTCTCATAAAATGAAGCTCAGTGTATGAAAAAAGAAATCCTATTGGTTTGAATGTGGGAATCTAGATGCAAAAACCCGGATTCCCACGTCCAGATATAACCAGCTTTTTTGCTGTACATATTTTTACATGGCTGAAATGATGCTGCACAGAAAAATTATATTCTTCTTTCTTCATTTAACAGTCTCTCCATCATGAGAATTTTTACATGTCATTAAAATTCCTTATTAACAAGTTATAATTGTTATATAATATTAAGTCAAATAGATTAGTTGTAACATACAACTTCTCATGTTCGGAAATTTAAAAACTATTTCTATCATTTAGCTATTACAAATATTATTGTGATAATTTTCATGTGCTAATCTTTGATCATTTCCTTAAAATCAGAAATGGAGTTATGATCAAACTGTTTGGTTCTTGGATGTTAACTAAACTTATTGTGGTGATCATTTCACAATACATATGTATATTAAATCATTATGTTGTACACCTTAAACTTACACATGGTATATGTCAATTATATCTCAATAAAACTGGAAAATAAGACCAAAATGTTTGACTCTTGATATAATCTCTCCACAAGTTTACTAATTTACTCTTTATATATATGATATGATATGAACAAATACATGATATATATTTATATATCAGTAATTTATATGTAAATAAGTGCTATATGTGTGTATGTATATAATTTCCCTACAGTTTACCAATTTATTCTCCATTAGTGGTATTTTTAAGTGTCCATTTTACCACCATCAACAGCACTGAAAATTCACTTTAATTAATTTTTTATTTATTTTAAGATTTAGTCATTCTCTTCTGCATAAGAAGTTCTGAATAAAAACATTTTCTTTTTAAAAAAACATACCATAAACCTACAACATATTTTGAGGTTACATTGTCTTCTGCAATAAGAGTTATTCTTACAATTCTCTGATTGGGAAGGAGGTTGTCACATAGATGGAACACAAAAAGCTCTCACCTACTCTCTGGTATATTTAAAATATGACAAGTAGAGTCTGTTGCACTTTAGTATTTTCTGCAGAAGGGATATATTTGGGTTCTCATCATGCTTAGAAAATTGATTGGAAAATCCACATTCCTTTTCTTTTTTTTTTTTAGATTTTATTTATTTATTTGAGAGAGAGAGAGAGAGCACATGAGAGGGGGGAGGGTCAGAGGGAGAAGCAGACTCCCTGCCGAGCAGGGAGCCCGATGCGGGACTCCATCCCAGGACTCCGGGATCATGACCTGAGCTGAAGGCAGTCGCTTAACCAACTGAGCCACCCAGACACCCTCCATATTCCTTTTCAAGTTATTATGCTCAAATGCTATAATATAAAAAAGAGGACATGAAAAGCTCAATAAAAATATTAAAGTCCATGTTTTCTTATTTATTTGAATAGATAACTCAAGAAAGAAAAGATCACTCTCAAACTGAAGAGGACAGAGCTATGTGTCTGCTTTTCTCACTTCTCAATCACCAGGTCCCTCACATGGGGCAGTGCTGTCTCAGAAAGCAATGGAGGCACCCCTGGGTGGTTCCATGGGTTAAGCGTCTGACTCTTGATCTTGGCTCAGGTCATGATCTCAGGGATCATATATATATATATAGGATCTAAGAGTGGCTGAAATGCCTGGAGCACTTACTCAAAGCCACACACTGTCCCAAGTCCTTACTTGTATTTACCTTTCATTGTTAACATTGTTCTTACCAGGTAAGACACTACTATTGCCCCATTTTACAGATAAGGAAACGAGAGTCAGAGATTTGGGTAATTTGCCCAAGGCTTGCAATTAGCTGCAATGCTCTAAAGTTGTGCACAGTGCTGCTTTTCCTGACTGTATCTAGACTCTTACCCTGTACCTAAGATGGCCACAACCAGAAGGGGGGAAACTGCGGCTGCATTTGGGTTATAGATAAAAGCACCTGCTGGCTTTTGCAAGTCCTACAAGCCCCTCTTTGAAAAATGACCATAATCCATATCTAAAGAAAATTGGAGAACTAGTTTGTCCTCTCCTGACCCTCAAGTTTAAGCAGCTAAACTACTGCTATGCCTCCAGATTTTCCTTGAGATTAGAATCGTTTCCTAGAGACATCAGGGCATGACCAAGGAGTGATGAAGACAAGCATACTTGACAAAAGCTATGGCCAGTGTGGCATCTTTCCCTGCATGCTCGATTCCTGGACGTGGTTCCTGGACGTGGTTACTTTCCATCACGACAGACCCCTACTGGGATGATAGTGGGGACAGAGTACTATACAAATAGAAACTCATCCTCTTCGGATCCTGCACATTAAAAAGGCCAGAGCCTTTTGCAGGCCCTATTTCCTCTGTCTTGAAAGCCTTTGTTCTTTGCCCCTACCCACCCTTGCTCCCCACCACCAGCCCCAGGCTTCCTACCCCTGGTACAGTCCAAGGGAGGAATCAGTGAGGTCTTCAAACTTCTACTTACTGAATTCAATAAAGGCAAGCTCAGGATTTTGGGGGTGGCATTGGAAAAGGTGAGAATAACTTCCAGTTGGACCCATCTGCAAATACTTGGGAGCTCTCAGATTGCAGCTGGCTGGGGAGAGGTCTTGGAGCATTGGTAACTTATCGGTGCTCTGTGCTACTCAATTAAGCCAATGAGCATCCTCTGGGAAAGCAGCCAGTATCCCCTCCCCTCCCCTCAGACAGAAAGCTCATCTCAACAAAGCTCGGGAGTCAAAGGTTGCCATTAGTGACCAACTCATGTATTTATTTCCCGAGTTTCCATCTTTAGGACTACTTCCACACCCATAAAACAAAGAATCTTTATGCTATATTTATTTCCAAGAAAGTGTTCCAGGGTCAATATGGAAATTATGACTATAACAGTGGACAAAGTGTGGTCAACTACAATGCATTTAAGTTCTTTCTACATAGGAAAAGGAATAGAGGCAGAAAGAATGCTGGAAACTTCTAGGCCTCTCCTTTACCTCGTGACTCAAAGCAAATCACTGGATTCCCAGAGCTGCAGGTTCTCATCTGGAAAACAGAGATAACAATCCTAGGTCTTCTTTCATCTGAGTGTGCAACGATCAAATGGAGTAATGTAAATAACAATGTAATTGAAAGGGCTGTGTAAACTATCCATTAAGGACTATGTGAGTAATAAGCTATCACCACATAAGGTGATAAGATGTTCTGCCTATAAACAAACTAGATAATGACTTCTTTTTTTAAGATTTATTTATTTGAGAGAGAGAGAGAGAGCACACAAATTGGGGGGGGGGGGTAGAGAGAGAAAGAGAATCCCAAGCAGACTCCACGCTCAGTGTGGGAGCCTAACAAAGCGCTTGATGTCATGACGCTGAGATCATGACCCGAGCCAAAACCAAGAGTTGGTCGCTTAACTGACTGCACTACCCAGATGTCCTTAGACAATGACTTCTTAAGGGTGTTTTTGGATCTCATGTTCTATAGTTTAGCAAATGAAGATAAACTCTGCTATTTAATGCAGTAAGACCATCACATTCAATGAGTCCACAGTAGCTTAGGCCAGCCCACAGTGTTCATACCCCCCCCAAATACATTGCATATGTTGTTTATATGATTCATTTGTTTATATGGATAATCAAGTGCTACTTAATGGTGTCATGTATTATTATTTACCTCTTTTTAAATACAATTTTTTGCATGCTAATATATGTCTCATATCTTCAACTAGACTGTAAATCCCTTCAGGACTATTTAATGAGCTTGCTGTGCGTGTTAAATGGGATGGTATTTATCAAAGACATGGTAGTGTCTAGCACATGGTAAGAGCTCAATAAATAGTCGTTATTATTTTTTTCAGGAGACCTAACATAGATTTGGGTCCAGAGTATGTACAAAGAATCTTTATGCATATTTATGTCCAAGAAAGTGTCCCAGTGTCAATATGGAAATTATGACTACAGCAGTGGACAAAGTGTGGTCTACTACCATGCATTTAGGTTCTTTCTACATAGGAAAAGGATTAGTAGGATTATCAATTAACTCTTTTAAGTAGGAAACTCCACACTATGGGATATTGTTTGAAGACTGCCTTGAGCAATAATCATATAGAACTTCAAAAGAATATTTCAGGCCCCCTACAAAATGACATTTCCAACTGAGCCACAATATTTAAGAGACAAGAGCAGGCAGTGATGATGAACATAGGCTTTGGGGTCAGACAGACCCTGGTTTGAATATCTACTCCAACTCTTACTGGATGTGTGGCCATGGGGCCAAATTACATCACTCTATCAACTCCAAATGAGAATAATAATACCTGCTCCGGTGTTGTGGTAAAGGAAGGAATCAATGTAGGCAAAGAACTGACACTGAACCAAATGGTAGTTGTGACTCCTATTTTTAAGAGTCCAACAATTTTGTGTTCTAGGATTGGGTAGTCCACTGTATGAGAAAGATTAACATGTCACAAAGAAAGAGAAATGAGAATTTAGTCTGGCCATCTCCTAGTCCATCAACCCAATCTTCACACTTTGGGAATTAAGTAGAACAGATAGACCAGATAGCCCATATATGAACACATTTAATGCCTACATTTTTCTGGAAAAAAATGTTTAAAGTTCTAGAAAATATATGTTTAGTTGTTGAAAAGCATGCCTTTCTGGCTTAGACTAAGATTGAATTAGTTACCATCAAGGAAATGCAAATCAAAACCACCATGAGATACCACCATGTCCACTGGGGTGACTATAATCAAAAAGACAGACAATAATAAATTCTGGTGAGGATGTAGAGGAAATTTTGGAATCCTCATTAACCACTGGTGGGAATGTAAAACGGAGCAGCCACTTTGGTAAACAGACTAGCAAGTCCTCAAAATTTTGAGGGTTACTATTAAAATTAGCATCAAAGTTACCATATGACTCAGTAGTTCCACTCTTGGGAATATATCCAAAGAAATGCAAACATATGTCCACACAAAAACTCTTACACAGATGTTCATAGCAGCAGTATTACTAATAGCCAAAAAGTGGAAATAACACAAATGTCCACCAACTGATGAATCATTAAACAAAATGTGATATATCTACACAATAATCATTCAGCCCAGGAAAAAAATGAAGTATTGGCAAATGCTATATAGCATGGATGAATCTCGGAAATATTATGTCAGGTGAAAGAAGCCAGTCACAAAAAGCCACACATTATGTGATACCGTTTATATGAAGTATTCAGAATGGGCAAATTCATAGAAATAGAAAGTAATTTAGTGGTTGCTCAGGACTGGGGATATTGGGGCGGCGGGGGCGGGGATAGGGAATGATTGCTAATGAGTACAGCGTTCCTCTTTGGAGTGACAAAAATATCTTGAAATTGATTGTGATGATGGTTGCCCAGTTCTGTGAATATACGTAAAACAGTTGAATTGTACACTTTAAATAGATGGATTACATGGTATGTGAATTATATCTCAATAAAGTTGTTAATTTAAAAGATTGGATTAGGGGCGCCTGGGTGGCTCAGTCGTTAAGTGTTTGCCTTCGGCTCAGGTCGTGATCCCAGGGTCCTGGGATCGAGCCCCGCATCGGGCTCCCTGCTCGGCGGGAAGCCTGCTTCTCCCTCTCCCACTCCCCCTGCTTGTGTTCCCTCTCTCGCTGTGTCTCTCTCTGTCAAATAAATAAATAAAATCTTTAAAAAAAAAAAAGATTGGATTAGTGCTATATTAGAAAGACCTCACTAATTTACAGAAAGACTAAAACATCAAACCAACAAAAATATCACTAACAAAACAGTAAAGATTATTTGAAGAGTTTTTATTTTATTTTAATTAATTAATTAATTTATTTATTTTAAAGATTTTATTTATTTGTCAGAGAGAGAGAGAGCACAAGGAGGGGGAGTGGCAGGCAGAGGGAGAAGAAGGTCCCCCGCTGAGCAGGGAGGGAGCTTGATGAGGGGTTCCATCCCAGGACCCCAGGATCATGACTGGAGTCTAAGGCAGAGGCTTAAAAGCCTGAGCCACCCAGGCGTCCTATTTAGAGATATAAATATATCACTAAAATATAGCTATAGTTGACAGCTCATTATTTTTGACAGTTGGATTTTTAAATGTGCTGTAGTACACTCAAAGATTAAGTTAGAAACATAAGACTCCTTACAGTGATATGCTTTAGTAAACTACATAGCTATTAGATTTATAATAGACTATATAACCATTTTAAAAGAAAGGTAATTAACTTTAAATTGCATTTTGTTTCCATCTGTTCCATTTCGTTCCAACTGTTTATAGCATCAAACTCTTGAGATATTTGTATTAATAGAATTTTTAGACCTTCCTAATCAACCAATAGAAATGTTATAAAAATTATGGGGAGTAAAGGGTTACCAAAATATGTAGTTAAGAGATTGAAAAGATAAAGCCTGTGAGCCAATTATAATGTGATACATGATACATTCTAAGACTTATAATCAGATATTCAGTAATCAAAGTGTCTTTTTACCATATTGGTGCAAATAATAGTAACTTTACGGAGTATTCTTTCGGAGGGGTTCCTTATACATGTTTCCATTAACTTATGGAATGGTAATTATATTTAAGCTTAACAGCATCAATATTTAACATTTAAATTTGAAAATAGTTTCCTTCTTAAACTACCATATAACCCCATGTCTTCTAAAATTAAATTGTTATATTGTTGCTCAAAATAAACTTTACTCAGTAAATGTATCTAACATATAAATAAAATATTATGATTTCTAAAGTGCCAAATTTTAGACAATACATTTACAAAAGAAATAGATGTTGTATAATAAATAATGCTACTTAATTCTAACATCAAAAAGATGACTTATGGTAACTTAAAACTTTCAAAACAGTATATCTGTCTTCGCTCAAGAGAAACATTTTGAGATTAAAATGTCTTCAAGATTCATATTTATTTCACTCACAGGGCCCATGTTTAATTTCTTTCTCTTTTAAATTTATATTTAAAATATAATTTATATTTTAAATATATATTATAAACATATAGATTTAGAGAATGTCACATGCATCTTAATTTTAGAATTTGGTTCCTGTTTTATCTCTATAAAAAATTTTTTTAATACAACTAGAAAATATTTAGCAGCAGTTGAAACAACATCTAAAAACATTTGAAGTTAGAGGTAGATTTAAAATTAAATTAATGTTATGTCAATCATACCACAATTGCACGGTTAAAAAAATAAAATTAAAATAATTTCCAGAGTGGAAGCCATTACAATAAACAAAGAACACTTCAATTTTAAGAATTTTGCCAGAATGCAATACTTGTTGACGCCAAATTATGTGTGTTTCAAATTGCTTCATATGTCTTCCACCTATCTGGTGTCACCTTGCTATATTCCAGAAAACAAATTAGAGGAAATATACCATTCAAGCAAATCACATAATTAATTTTAAGAAGTACATGCATCTCATTCTATAACTTCATAAAAAATAGAGTATTCGATTTTCTAAATTGCACTGAAAAATGTGTGAATTGAACACATTACTCATACATTAATTGTGTTTTATTTTCTCACCTTATTTAAAAGTTGAGTTGGGGCAGGGAAAATTTACATTTTCATGTGAGGAATTTTCTTAACACTTGCTTCTGATTAAGGACTCTGGATCACGGTGAATCAGCTAACATTGATTTACATGGAGCTTTAGAAAACAGCTTGACTTTCAAAGAAGTGAGACTTTCTCAAATGAATCATAAAGTCTTTAAAGGTCAACAAAAAGAGAAATTTCAGATTTTCCTCCCACCACAATAATTTGGCACATTTAAAAGTATTTTTGTAGTCAGACTACTATAAGAATCTGGAAGTAATTCCGATGTTAAAAGGCAATATTTTCAGAAGCTTGAAGTTTCTAAGTGTCAATTAAAAGCCATAGTTAATGTTTCATTTTAGTTGGAGCTGTTTATACTTAACACTCATAGGTAATGATAATGGGAGGTACAAAAATACACACTAGAGATAACTTAATTGCATATTACCGAATGTGCATTTCTATAATGAAAATGCATTGCATATATGCAACATATTTAAATAATATAATGTTATCCATACATTTTTCAAAGGCAAAAAAAAAAAAGCTTTTCAAAAATCTAAGTGAAACTACTTTGTACTCCAATACAAATTGGAGTTTTCAGGTTATTTAAGTAAATTGATTTATAATGGAAATAAGTGGAGTTCAGATGAGTTTCCTGTCACTGTGTAATAAAGCCCACAGTTGTATATATAGATTCTTAATTTTCTAACAATAAATTTAGGGCTGAGCAATGTCGTTGGAGTGAATTCCTGTAACGGATGTAAAGGTCTTGATGACAGTTACTTTCCAGGTCTACGTTCCCACAATCACATCTCTGAAAGATTTTTTACATGAAGTGTTTGAAGAAGGGGTGGACGTGTCAGTGATCTCTGAGGTCCATTCCAGGTCCCCTTTAAGGTGGAGGTGGGGTGAATAGGAGAGAAGAAAAGGTAAAATGCTGATAAGGGAATCTGAACCAAATGTTGTCGCATGCTAGAAATGATTAGATGCCCTTGTCATGGAGCTGTTGCAGAGGTCCAGGGTGAAAGAGGGAAACAAGGGGTCAAGTGTGGGCACATGAGTTAAAAAAAAGTTTGTGCCATATAGTGGAGGGAAAATGAATCCTTAATCTACTCCTAAATCCTCTCTCCTTTTCTTTTTTAAATATCCTTTGGTCTTGTGATGGGAAGAACGGAGGTGGGTCTTGATGCTATTTATTAACACATATTAGGTTAAGCTACACAATATGTTTGTAATTAAAATAAAAGCTGTAGTAAGAATATTCTGTTCCCTTGCTTAGAGGTGTTCACAGAGCACAAGCTTGAGGTACAGCCACTGGACTGGCCTTCATCATGCAATGCCTATTTTTAAATGTCCATGTCTTATCACTAGAGTTACTTTTTGGTGGGAGACATGTCTTACACATTCATTAACTATGCATTGAGGACCTGCTAGGTCCTCAAGCCCTGTTTTAGACAGTGAACAAATGGTGAAATCCTGGCTCTCATGGAGTTTACAAAATAATAGCCAAAATAGGCATTAAACAAAGTCAAATGAGTAAGTTGGGTATTATGTTCCATGAGTTTTTTTTATGAAAAAAAATTTATTTGTTCTGTTTCAATATGCTACAGGAAAAATAAAAAAAAAACACTAGAAGACAAACATTTTATAGTAATATATTTAGTTCAGTAAATTCTCATCATCTTTCATCCCTACTGAATATTAAAGTATACATACATGTATGCATACCGTGAACAAATTACAGCTCTCAATCACTATATATTCTGTAGGGAGATATAATGAAGAAGGTATAAGGGGTGACTAATTAGGAAAAAAAGTATGTTTTGCTTTTCTCTGCTCTTAGCTCTACAAAACTTGTCACACATATTTTAAATATAATGAGCAAACCCAAGTGTCTTCACATTTCTCTTGCCTCCAGAAATTGGTTAAATTTTCCACTGTTAATAATACAGAAAATATTCTCTAGAGAATCATGGTATGCTCTAATACTGTGAGAATATCACCTATATTATGTAGTCCTTTGTAATAATATTTGAGGACAGTGATTTCAGGGAAAAAAAGTAAAACCAAAAGTGTTACTAAAACAAAAGAAAAGAATCCTTTAAAAACTACCCTTTTTTTTTTTTTAAATTGGCCATCATCAGATGGTGGTGCTTGCATCACAAGATGATCCACTGCAGTATAGAAATAATTTTTTAAAATCCCTAATTAAAAAAATAAAAAAATAAACTCCCTAATAATATAAATGTATATCTTATACTTAAAAATTTGTATAGTTGGCTTGTGTTCTTCATAAAAAGTTAACACAGTAGGACATACATTTAATTTATAAATAATTAAATAAGTCCACAAGTCTTAGAGGTGCATGGTCAGACTTTTTTATTAACAGAGTGCATAATGAAGAAAAAAATGGGTATCACTGGATGCAGATCAAACTACCCCTCTATCCTCCACTGCACTGTGTCTGCACCTTTGCAAAATCAGTTTGATGTACTTGTGTGGGCTTATTTCTAGGTTTTCTATTCTGTTCCATGGATACAGGAATCTATCCCTTTACCCTATCACACTGTCCTGATCAATGGAGCCATATAATAGGCCTTAATATCAGATTTCTTCCACGTTATTTATTATTTTAGCTATTCTAGAGGCTATGTCTTTTGATATCCGTTTTAGAATAAGCTTGTCTTTTATTTTTATTTTATTTTATTATGTTATGTTAGTCACCATACAGTACATCATTAGTTTTTGATGCAGTGTTCCATGACTCATCGTTCTCATATAACACCCAGTGCTCCACGCAATACACGCCCTCCCCAACACCCATCACCAGGCCAAAACATCCTCCCACCCGCCTCCCCTCCAAAACCCCCAGCCTGTTTCCCAGAGTCCATAGTCTCTCATGGTTCATCTCTCCCTCCGATTTCCCCCCCTCATTTTTTCCCTTCCTTCTCCTAATGTCCTCCATGCTGTCCCTTATGTTCCACAGATAAGTGAAACCATATGAGAATTGACTATCTCTGCTTGACCTATTTCACTTAGCACAATCTCCTCCAGTCCCATCCATGTTGATGTAAAAGTTGGGTATTCATCCTTTCTGATGGCTGAGTAATTAGAATAAGCTTGTCTATGTCTACAAAAGAACTTTCAAGGATTTTGATAAAAATTGCATTACACCTTAGATCAACTAGGGGAGAATTGACATCCTTAATGTGAATATTCCAATCCTGAACAGAGTAGTAGTCTTTTTTCCCCTCAAATTTTTTTCTTTGAATATTATTGAAATAATATTCTGAATTAATATGAATATTATTCACATAATATGGTAATAAACAGAAACTTGGTCTTATTAATTTAGATTTCTATTTGTCTCTTTCCCCACTACCTTTTTCATCATTTTCTTTATAAGTTGTATTCAGATTAGTTTCTGGTTATTTTTTTTTTGTATGTATAATTGACATACAAAATGCTGTATATATTTCATGTATACAGTTTAATGAGTTTGGAGATAAGTATACACCCATGAAACAATCACCACAATCTATGAAACTTTGTACACTTTGGCTATTACTCCTTATTCTCCCCTAACCCCAGCCTCTGGCAACCACCACTATACTCTCCACTTTTAAAAGTCTGTTTTACCCGGCCTGTGACCGAGCGTTTCTATCTCGGGCCCCCGACTTGGTGTGGAGTCTCCAAACCCAGCAGATCCCTGTGGTGCACTCCCCTGCCGCTCCTCCTGGGGGAGGAAGGGGAGTCTCCCCTGAGGTGGGAGGGATGGAGTGGCTGGGCAACAGACACTGGGGAGGGCATGTGCCGTGGTGAGCGCCATGAACTGCGTGAGACCGTTGAACCACGGATCTGCACCCCCGAAACAAACAATGCAACACATGTCAAGAAAAAAAAAAAAGAAGAAGATAGCAGGAGGGGAAGAATGAAGGGGGGGAAACTGGAGGGGGAGATGAACCATGAGAGACAACGGACTCCGAAAAACAAATCGAGGATTCCAAAGGGGAGGGGGGGCGGGGGGACGGGTCAGCCCGGCGATGGGCACCAAAGAGGGCACGTTCCGCAGGGAGCACTGGGTGCCACGCACAAACAATGAATCATGGAACACCACAGCAAAAACCAACGACGCAATGTATGGTGATCAACACAACAACAAAAAAATTTAAAGAATAAAAAAAGTATATTTTACATTCTTTTTTTAAAAATTTTTTTATTTTTATCAGTTCTCGATGCAGTGTTCCATGATCCATTGCCCGCGTACAACACCCAGTGCTCCATGCAGAGCGTGCCCTCCCCAACACCCATCATCAGGCCAACCCATCCCCCACCACCCCCCAGAACCCCCAGTCTGCCCTTCAGAGTCCATCGTCTCCCATGGCCCGCCCCCCCCGACTTGCCCCCCGACTCTTCCCCCGCTGCCATTCCCCCTTCTTCTCTTTTCTTAACATACACTGCTCTACCTGCCCCAGAAGCACAGATCCGCGATCCAAAAGTCCTGCACAACTCACAGCGCTCACCACAGCACACACCCCACCCAACGTCCATCACCCAGCCACCCCATCCCTCCCACCCCCCACCACTCCAGCAACACTCAATTTGTTTCCTGAGATTAAGAATTCCTCATATCAGTGAGGTCATATGATACATGTCTTTCTCTGATTGACTTATTTCACTCAGCATAACACCCTCCAGTTCCATCTATGTCATTGCAAATGGCAAGATCTCATTCTTTTGATGGCTGCATAATATTCCATTGTGTATATATACCACTTCTTCTTTATCCATTCATCTGTCGATGGACATCTTGGCTCTTTCCACAGTTTGGCTATTGTGGACATTGCTGCTATAAACATTGGGGGGCACGTACCCCTTTGGATCCCTACATTTGTATCTTTGGGGTAAATACCCAGTAGTGCAATTGCTGGATCATATGGTAACTTTATTTTCAACTGTTTGAGGAACCTCCATACTGTTTTCCAGAGGGGTTGCACCAGCTTGCATTCCCACCAACAGTGTAGGAGGGTTCCCCTTTTTCCACATCCCCGCCAACACCTGTCGTTTCCTGATTTGTTAATTTTAGCCATTCTGACTGAGGTGAGGTGGTATCTCATTGAGGTTTTGATTTGGATTTCCCTGATGCCAAGTGATTTTGAACACTTTTTCATGTGTCTGTTTGCCATTTGGATGTCTTCTTTGGAAAAATGTCTGTTCATGTCTTCTGCCTATTTCTTGACTGGATCATTTGTTCTTTGGGTGTTGAGTTTGATAAGTTCTTTATAGATTTTGGATACTAGCCTTTTATCTGATATGTCATTTGCAAATATTTTCTCCCATTCTGTCGGTTGTCTTTTGGTTTTGTGGACTGTTTCTTTTGCTGTGCAGAAGCTTTTTATCTTGATGGAATCCCAATAGTTCATTTTTGCCCTGGCTTCCCTTGGCTTTGGCGATGTTTCTAGGAAGAAGTTGCTGCGGCTGAGGTCGAAGAGGTTGCTACCTGTGTTCTTCTTTAGGATTTTGATGGACTCCTGTCTCACGTTTAGGTCTTTCAACCATTTGGAGTCTATTTTTGTGTGTGGTGTAAGGAAATGGTCCAGTTTCATTCTTCTGCACGTGGCTGTCCAGTTTTCCCAACACCATTTGTTGAAGAGACTGTCTTTTTGCCATTGGACATTCTTTCCTGCTTTGTCAAAGATAAGTTGACCATAGAGTTGAGGGTCCATTTCTGGGCTCTCGATTCTGTTCCATTGATCTATGTGTCTGTTTTTGTGCCAGTACCATACTGTCTTGATGATGACAGCTTTGTAATAGAGCTGGAAGTCCGGAATTGTGATGCCGCCAGCTTTGCTTTTCTTTTTCAACTTTCCTCTGGCTATTCCAGGTCTCTTCTGGTGCAATACAAATTTTAGGATTATTTGTTCCATTTCTTTGAAAAAAGTTGATGGTATTTTGGTGGGGATTGCATTGAATGTGTAGATTGCTCTAGGTAGCATTGACATCTTCACAATGTTGGTTCTCCCAATCCATGAGCATGGAACGTTTTTCCATTTCTTTGTGTCTTCTTCAATTTCTTTCATGAGTATTTTATAGTTTTCTGAGTACAGATCCTTTGCCTCTTTGGTTAAATTTATTCCTAGGTATCTTATGGTTTTGGGTGCAATTGTAAATGGGATCGACTCCTTGATTTGTCTCTCTTCTGTCTTGTTGTTGGTGTATAGGAATGCCACTGATTTCTGTGCATTGATTTTATATCCTACTACTTTACTGAATTCCTGTATGAGTTCTAGCAGTTTTGGGGTGGAGTCTTTTGGGTTTTCCACATACAGTATCATATCATCTGCAAAGAGTGAGAGTTTGACTTCCTCTTTGCCGATTTGGATGCTTTTGATTTCTTTTTGTTGTCTGATTGCTGTGGCTAGGACTTCTAATACTATGTTGAATAGCACTGGTGAGAGTGGACATCCCTGCCGCGTTCCTGACCTTATGGGAAAAGCTCTCAGCTTTTCCCCATTGAGAATGATATTCGCTGTAGGTTTTTCATAGATGGCTTTTATGATATTGAGGTATGTACCCTCTATCCCTATACTCTGAAGAGTTTTGATCAAGAAAGGATGCTGTACTTTGTCAAATGCTTTTTCTGCATCTATTGAGAGGATCATATGATTCTTGTTCTTTCTTTTGTTAATGTATTGTATCATGTTGATTGATTTGCGGATGTTGAACCAGCCTTGCAGCCCAGGGATAAATCCCACTTGGTCGTGGTGAATAATCCTTTTAATGTACTGTTGGATCCTATTGGCTAGTATTTTGGTGAGAATTTTTGCATCCATGTTCATCAAGGATATTGGTCTGTAATTCTCCTTTTTGATGGGGTCTTTGTCTGGTTTTGGAATCAAGGTAATGCTGGCCTCATAAAATGAGTTTGGAAATTTTCCTTCCATTTCTATTTTTTGGAACAGTTTCAGGAGAATAGGTATGAATTCTTCTTTAAATGTCTGATAGAATTCCCCTGGGAAGCCATCTGGCCCTGGGCTTTTGTTTCTTGAGAGATTTTTGATGACTGCTTCAATTTCCTTAGTGGCTATAGGTCTGTTCAGGTTTTCTATTTCTTCCTGGTTCAATTTTGGTAGTTGATACATCTCTAGGAATGCACCCATTTCTTCCAGGTTATCTAATTTGCTGGCACAGAGTTGCTCATAATATGTTTTTATAATTGTTTGTATTTCTTTGGTGTTGGTTGTGATCTCTCCTTTTTCATTCATGATTTTGTTGATTTGGGTCATTTCTCTTTTCTTTTTGATAAGTCTGGCCAGGGGTTTATCAATCTTGTTAATTCTTTCAAAGAACCAGCTCCTAGTTTCATTGATCTGTTCTACTGTTCTTTTGGTTTCTAGTTCATTGATTTCTGCTCTGATCTTTATTATTTCTCTTCTCCTGCTGGGTTTAGGTTTTATTTGCTGTTCTTTCTCCAGCTCCTTTAGGTATAGGGTTAGGTTGTGTATTTGAGACCTTTCTTGTTTCTTGGGAAAGGCTTGTATTGCTATATACTTTCCTCTTAGGACTGCCTTTGCTGTATCCCAAAGATTTTGAACAGTTGTGTTTTCATTTTCATTGGTTTCCATGAATTTTTTGAATTCTTCTTTAATTTCCTGGTTGACCCATTCATTCTTTAGTAGGATGCTCTTTAGCCTCCACGTATTTGAGCTCTTTCTGACTTTCCTCTTGTGATTGAGTTCTAGTTTCAAAGCATTGTGGTCTGAAAATATGCAGGGAATGATCCCAATCCTTTGGTACCGGTTGAGACTTGATTTGTGACCTAGGATGTGATCAATTCTGGAGAATGTTCCATGGCTCTAGAGAAGAATGTGTATTCCGTTGCTTTGGGATGGGATGTTCTGAACATGTTTGTGAAGTCCATTTTGTCCAGTGTGTCATTTAAAGTCTTTATTTCCTTGTTGATCTTTTGCTTAGATGATCTGTCCATTTCAGTCAGGGGGGTGTTAAAGTCCCCCACTATTATTGTATTGTTGTCAATGTGTTTCTTCACTTTTGTTATTAATTGCCTTATATAATTGGCTGCTCCCATGTTAGGGGCATAGATATTTACAATTGTTAGATCTTCTTGTTGGATAGACCCTTTAGTAGGATATAGTGTCCTTCCTCATCTCTTATTACAGTCTTTGTTTTAAAATCTAATTTGTCTGATGTAAGGATTGCCACCCCAGCTTTCTTTTGGTGTCCATTAGCATGGTAAATAGTTTTCCACCCCCTCACTTTCAATCTGGGGGTGTCTTTGGGTCTAAAATGAGTCTCTTGCAGACAGCATATTGATGGGTCTTGTTTTTTAATCCAATCTGATAGCCTGTGTCTTTTGATTAGGGTATTTAGCCCATTTACATTCAGGGTAATTATTGAAAGGTATGAATTTAGTGCCATTTTATTGCCTGTAAGGTGACTGTTACTGTATATTGTCTGTGTTCCTTTCTGATCTATGCTGCTTTTAGGCTCTCTCTTTGCTTAGAGGACCCCTTTCAATATTTCTTGGAGGGCTAGTTTTGTGTTTGCAAATTCCTTTAGTTTTTGTTTGTTCTGGAAGCTTTTTATCTCTCCTTCTATTTTCAATAACAGCCTAGCTGGATATAGTATTCTTGGCTGCATATTTTTCTCGTTTAGTGCTCTGAAGATATCTTGCCAGTCCTTTCTGGCCTGCCAGGTCTCTGTGGATAGGTCTGTTGCCAATCTAATGTTTCTACCATTGTAGGTTACATATCTCTTCTCCCGAGCTGCTTTCAAGATTTTCTCTTTGTCTCTGAGACTCGTAAGTTTTACTATTAGGTGTCAGGGTGTTGACCTATTATTATTGATTTTGAGAGGGGTTCTCTGTGCCTCCTGGATTTTGATGCTTGTTTCCTTCCTCACATTAGGGAAGTTCTCTGCTATTATTTGCTCCAATATACCTTCTGCCCCTCTCTCTCTTTCTTCTTCTTCTGGGATCCCAATTATTCTAATGTTGTTTCGTCTTATCATATCACTTATCTCTCAAATTCTGCCCTCGTGATCCTGTAGTTGTTTCTCTCTCTTTTTCTCAGCCTCTTTATTTTCCATCATTTGGTCTTCTATATCACTGATTCTCTCTTCTGCCTCATTTATCCTAGCAGTTAGTGCCCCCATTTTTGATTGCACCTCATCAATAGCCTTTTGGATTTCGACTTGGTTAGATTTTAGTTCTTTTATCTCTCCAGAAAGGGTTTCTCTAATAACTTCCACACTTTTTTCAAGCCCAGCTAGTATCTTTAAAGTCATGATTCTGAACTCTAGATCCGACATCGTACTAATGTCCGTTTTGAGTAGGTCCCTGGCAGATGGTACTACCTCTTGTTTTTTTGCTGAGGTGATTTTTTTCGTCTTGTCATTTTGTCCAGAGGAGAATAGATGAATGAGAGAACAAAATGCTAACAGGTTAACAACGTCCCCAGCAAATATACTGTATACAAATCAGAAAAGACCTGAAACCAAGGGAAAAGAAAGGGAAAGAAAGAAAAAAGAAAGAGGAAAAAAAAAAAGAAAAAAAAGATAAAAGCAAAAACAGAACAATACCAAAAAAGCAGAATATGATCAAATATGATCAGGCTAGTGCATAGATCAGTGCCACACACTAGATTTTGGGCGTATTTTGGTCTGTTAGAAAAAAGTGCCTCCTAAAATTTTAAAGGAAGAAAGACATATATGTACAAAATAAGGGTTGATACAATGAAGGGATGGAAGATGACTGTAAAGATGAAAATTATAAAAGATTTTATAAAAAGAATTGATAAGATAAGTTGTTTGAAAAAAGAAAGAAGAAGATTTAAAAAAAAAAAGAAAAAGAAAAAAGGGAGAGAATGTGATCAGGCAGGAGACTAGAACAAAGCCATACACTAGTGATTTAGGGTATATTTTGATCTGTTAGAAGAAACTGTATCTCAAAATTTTAAAGAGAGAACAACTTATATATATATATATATATATATATATGCCAAAAATAAGAGTAACTACTATGAAGGGATAAAATATGACTCTAAAAATGAAAAATAAAAAATGTTTTTTTTAAAAAAGGGATTGATAAGATGTTGGTTGAAAAAGGGAAAAAGAAAAATTAAAAAAAACAGTTAAAAAAATAACTTTGATGAACTAATGAATCATGTTAAAAAAAAAAGCCATGAATTCTATGTGCAGTATTCCCCTAGCGCTGCAGTTCTCCTGTTCTCCTTGATCGGTAAACTTGGTCTTGGCTTGCTGGCTGTTCGTGCTGATCTTCTGGGGGAGGGGCCTGTTGCCGTGGTTCCCAAATGTCTTTGCCGGAGGCTGAATTGCCCCGCCCTTGTCGGTCAGGGCTAAGCAAGCTGCTCGGGTTTGCTCTCAGGAGCTTTTGTTCCCTGCAAGCTCTCAGTACAGCCTTGGATGACCAGGGCGAAAATGGTGGCCTCCCAATCTCCACCCGAAGGAGCTGAGAACTCGGGGCCCCGCTCCTCAGTGCACCCCCAGAGAAAAGCAGTCCCTCCCATCTCCCCAGTCTCCGGCCGCACTCCGTGCTCACCCGGCCTGTGACCGAGCGTTTCTATCTCTGGCACCCGACCCCGTATGGAGTCTCCAAACCCAGCAGATCCCTGCGGTGCACTTCCGCGCTGCTCCTCCCGGGGGAGGAAGGGGAGTCTCCCCAGCTCTGCCGCTTGTTGGGTCCCTGCTGGAGGAGCAGTGGCCCGACTGGGCCGCAGATCACAGTTTATGGCCACCCCGAGCTGAGAACCCGCGCCTCGGCTCCGTCTCTGCAGCCGGCTTCCCCGCTCCGATACCTGGGAGCTCTGCTGCCCTCAGGCACCCCCGTCTTTCTGTGACCCCGAGGGTCCTGAGACCCCACTGTCCCGCGAGGGTTCCACCCCCCCGCTTAGCCACTGGAGCGACGTCCCTCAGCGGAGCCGACTTCTAAAAGTTCCAATTTTGTGCTCTGGGGCTCTATCACTTGCCAGAAGCGGCCGATGGAGACCCCCTCCCCCGCCGTCTAACCTCCCGAATCGCCTCGGATTCACTTCTCTGCACGTCCTACCTTCCAGTAAGTGGTCACGTCTCTGTTCAGAGAGCTGTTGCTACTCTCCTCTTTGATCTCCTGTTGATTTTGTAGGTGTTCAGAATGGTTTGATCCTGATTCAGCTGAATTCCTGAGACCAGACCAAATCTAGGTCTCCTACTCCTCTGCCATCTTGCTCCGCCCCCTCCATGAGTTTTTAATACATACTTTTTCCACATTTTAACATATGTAAATTAGGATGCATTTTTAAATTGATGGTAAATTGTATTTTAATTGGTGATTTTATGGAGGGCCATAAAATAGTGATACCAACAAACCTTCAGTGATAGCGTTTAGAATTCTAGAGAATACAATAGAGTATTAGAAAGTAATAAATACTTTCAGAGAAGGAGAACAGAGGAGTAGAAGAATTTCAGCAGTGTGGTCAGGGACAGCCTCACTGAGAAGGTGTCATCGGAGGCCAGGCTCAAAAGATGAGCCAGGTGGCCATGCAGAGCTTCCAGGAAGAAGAAACTGCAAATGCAAGTGCCCTGAGGCAGGAGGGTGTCTGGACACGTTCCTGGAAATACAAGACCAATGTAGCTGGATCGGAATGGGGGGTGAGGGTGGCAGTGGGAAAGAGAGAAATCAAAAAGTAACAAAGAAGCCAGACTGTAAGAGCCTTGCAGACCACTGTAAGGACTCTTGACTTTTACTCTGAGTGAGATGGCAAGTCATAGAAGGGTTTGGAAGCAGACATCATGATACGAACTCTATGTGAAAGGTCTATGTGAAAGGCTGCTGTGTTAAGAATGGATGGACTGAAGGAGAGCAAGGTGGAAACAAAGCGAGCAATTCGGAATCTTCTGTATGATGCCAAGTGAAAAGTGATGGTGACTATCACCAGGGTGTTAGCAGTAGAGGTGACAAGAAGTGGTTGGATTCTGAATAGATAAACCCGACGAGATTTGTTAATTTTGGATGTGGGGTTCAAGAAGGGGTGCATCATGGATGACTCCAAGACTTTTGGCCTAAAAATGTGTAACTAAGATGTTATCATTCATTATTCTGATTATAAACCAGAGAGGCCTCACACTAAATTAACAAGTTTCCAGCCGAAGAGAGATGTGTGTATTCAAAACGAAAAAATTTAAATTGTAGTGACTGTAGGAGTTCTGGCACCAGATACAAGAACGCTATTCACCAAAGGAGGGCCACGACAGAGAAAGGCAAGAGGGAAGGGGGATTAGGTTTATTGTGCCAAGTGGTTCATGTACATTATCTCATTTAATCCTAACAACCACCACACAGTGTCATGATTACTCTCCCCATTTCACAAGTAGAGAAATTAGATTTTAGGTTCGTTAAGTAGCTTACCAAGGTCACATAGCTATAGTCCTTGAGAGTTCTCCTCTTCAAACTGGTTGCTATTCTTCAACTGGGCTTCCAAATCAGGTGCCCTATTCTCTGTTTTCTTACAGCATCCAGTTCTGCTCTCTTTCCCGTTCCTAGAGAAACTGAGGGATGTTTCTCCCCTTACAGATCAGTGGAAGAATGTTTCAGTGGACACCACACAGTGTTGTTCCAAAAAGCATCTTTTAGCCAATATACTTCAGTGTCCAGGAGGGTTTCTATTTCACCCCCAGAGCTCCCTCCCCACCCAGGGCACAAGCCTTTATCCAACACCCAGCCCCCTTCCACACCCCTTCACTTCCTTTCCCCAAGACTCTTCATCCTGGGGGTCAGACCTCAGACCCTACAGATTTTCTAACTGCCTTTGCTCACATCACCATGAGATCCTCACTCTGATATGGTACCATGTCCCCTCAGGCAGTGGTGACACAAGAGATGTGCCCTTAGATGGCAAGCCTTCCCCAAACAGTTGACAGGGGCCAGTGTAGCATGAAGAGAGGGCTTTGCAATCAGCTAGGACTAGGCTCAGCTCTGAGTTTCTGACACTTTCTGGCTCTATGACCCATGGCAATGTACCCAGGTTTTGAACTTCAATTTCTTTATCATTAAAAAGCAAAAAATTATAACTGTGTTACAGGGTTGTGAGAATTAAATGGGACAGTGTTTGTAGAGCTCCTAGTGCAGGGTTTGACACAAGTAAATCCTTCCTAAATATGCACTATTACTATTTCCTGACTCTTCTCCCAAGTAAGCAATAACAGGGGATGCATATCATGTCCAGTGAGCTCCTGGATTGCAGTGGGTGCTCTGCATCCGGAATCGCACATTTATCTTTTGAACACTGCTTTTTCTCCTAAAAAGCCAAGGCTGCATGTTTTTTCTGATACCTATGGCCACTCAGACCAGCTGGTGATCTGTAACTAAGTGGAGGCAGGGTCGCGAATGAGCAAAGCAGCAGGCAGTGTTAGAAACGCCGGCACGGCTAGAGATCAAGAGAAAAGTCCCCACATGGGGACTGCCACACAACCTCTTCTTGCTCAGCAGCTCTTTGACTCAACAGTTGGGAAAAACTTTGAGAAATGGGCTAGACCTCTCTGTTGCTCCAGGCAACTATTAGCAGTTACATGAGTATCCTGTTTTGCAGTTAAAGACTTCAAAAAAAGAAATAGATTCCCATCTCTGTCCACGATATCATGTGGTCGAGTCACTGTGTTGTTGTTGTTTCATGAAGGTGACATTTCAGGAGTCCATTCTCTTAGTCCATGCCTCCTGGGTAACTGGGACTAAACCAAGGACATGTGGAGAAGTGGCCCAGTACTGAGCTCCCTCTCTGCCATGTCTGTGCAGACCTGTGGGAGAGGCACTAATTATCACCTCTTTCTGTCAGAGGTCTTCTTTCACAAGATGTCCTTTGGGCACCTCAGTCTCAATTTGTCTAAAACAAACATCCCTCTCCGCCCCACCTGCTCTTGTTCTCGTGCTTACAGCAAGGACTGGAGATATGCCCATACCAGACCGTAAGCCATCACAACAAATCAGGTTCCGAATCTTGTGGAGTTGGGTGAGTCTCTCTGAACTATCCCTCAAAACTATTCTCTTGTTGTTATCCTCACCGCCTAATCACCCCTCACCTGGCATATCGCATCTGCCTAGTCCAAGTCTCCCCATCCCCAGGCTCTCCATGGCCAACCACCTCAATGATACAGAAACCTCGATGACCACAGATGTGGTATGAAAACAAGAATATAAAATATTTCATTAATTATTTCAGCTGCTTACATGTTGAAATGATAATATTGGAGGATATTTGAGGTTAAATAAAATGTATCATTAAAATTAACTTCATTTGTTCCCTCCCTCCCCCCCTTTTTTTATTGTGGCTACTAGAAAATTTACAATTGTGCATGCTACTTGTAGTATAGTTGTATTTGACAGTGCTACTCTTCTGGTCCTTCTCAATTTATGACCTTTGCACCAGCTATTCTTTCCTTCTCCCTGGGACTCCCTTCACCAAGCCAACTCCTATTCATTCAAGATTTAGTTAAAATTCACTTTCTCTGTGAAGACTGCTCTACCTTTCCCTTTGTAAGTCCTTTTGGGCACATTACCTGATTTAAAAAACTTATTTAGAAATTTATTTCTTTAATGTCTGCCTCCCTTACTCGGCTGCAAGATTCACAAAGGAAAAAATCCAACCTTGTCTTGGTTCCTTACTGATCTTATGAATCTTCTTTAATGTCTGGGAGACATAAAAAGTGTTTAACAAATTCCACTTAAATATATGAATGAATGAGACATTCTGATTCCCCTCCCAGGTAATGTTGGTGGGGCTGAGCAATAAACTAATCTTCCTTTCCCCAGCTGGCATAACTGAGCCTGAGTAAGATAGTGCACAGCAAGGCTGGTCCACAGTTTAGCTCCCCATTTATCCCTCTATCAGTGGGCTCAGTAAGAAGCTAAGCGTCCAGCCCCAATCAGCACCAATGAGGTGGTAAGAAGGATGAGAAGGAGTCTTTTCACACCCCACCCCCCATTTCTCTTCTTTGTTGTCAACAGGGCCCAGGGTAGCTGAACTTACAGCTTGACTCAGAAACAAAAAGGCCATGTCCCACTTTCCCCTGGAAGATGTCAGTGGGATGGGGGAAACTGAAGCACCACCTCACATGTTTGCAATGAGGCAGTGTGAACAAGGGCTCCACTTTGCTGGGGTAACATCAGCAGGGCCCAGCATGAAGCTCAACACAGGCACTCACCCAACCCTCAGCAGGAGACTGCCTGCTAAATAAGAAAGATTAAATGGATACAGAGCTTCATAATATAATACTCCAAATTCCATGATACCAAAAAAATAAAAAAAATCAATCTTGGGTCATACAAAAGAACAAGTAAAATCACAACTTGAGTGAGAAAAGACAATCGACAGATGCCAACACTAAGATGAATCAGATGTTAGAATTGTCTGACAAGAATTTTAAAGAAGTCATCATAAAAATGCTTCAATTAGCAACTATGAATTCTCTTGAAACAAATGAAAAATATAGATCAGCAAAGGAATAGAAATTATGAAGAATCGAAATAACTGAAATAACAGAAATAAAACAATTCCCTGGACAGGTGTCATAGTAGAGTGGAGATGACAGGATAAAATCACTGCACTTGAGGACAGATCAAAATGATTTACTTATTCTGAACAATAGAGACAAAAGTGGAGTAGGAAAAAAAATAAACAGAGTCTCAAGGACCTGTACAACATTTTTAAAAAAAGAAAAAAAAAAGATCTAATAGTATCATTTAAGTCCCAGAAGGAAAGGAGAGAGTGGCTGGAATGTTTTCAAACACATAAGTGACTGAGAACTTCTCAAATTTGGAGAAAGACTTAAACTTACATATTCAAGAGGCTGAACCCCAAATAGAATAAACACAAAGAAATCCACACCAAGACATACCATAATGAAACTTCTGAAAACTTAAAAGAAAAAAAGTCTTGAAATCATCCAGAAAAAAAGTGACACATTACAGGGATTCCTCATCTGAAACCACAAAGGACAGAACAATATTTTTCAAGCACTGAAAGAAAAGAACTGTCAGCCATATTTTCTTTAACTGGTAAAAATATCCTTCAGTAACAAAGGGGAAATAAAGACATTTTCAGATGAAGAAAAACAAGAAAATCACCCTTAAAAAATGGCTAAAGGAAGTTCTCTATACATAAAGGAAATGGTAATAGAAGACGACTTGGAATTTCAGGAAGGAAAAATAGAACATGAGGATGGGTAAAAATAGGTAATGGGCAAAATGGGCAAGTATAATAGACTATCCTTCTTTTCATGAGTTTCCTATATTATATTTGATGTTTAAAGCAAAAATCATAAAGCCATCTGATGTGGTAGTTAATGTATATAAAGGAAATTATATTTTAAAAATAGGTAGTAAAACATAAATTGATACCAGAAGACTATGTTAAATTACACACACATATTGTAATCAGAGAACAACCACTAAGAAAAGTATCCAAAGCTAAACACTCCAAAACACTATAAATAAATCAAGATGGAATGAATGAATAAATGAATAAATAAATGAAAACTGGTTCTCAGGAATATCTAATTTCCAAAAATTTTGCTTTCAACAACAAAAAATTATTGCATATAAATTTTTAAACCATTACAATTACAAGTGATAATGTTTTTTTGTAACTCACTGAAGTAATTAAAATTTTTCATCATGAAAATGTGTAAAATCAGTGTAAATGAGAGATGAAATTAATCTGTGACAAAAGCAGACAGTGTAGTCATTTCATCATGAAGATCATGTCCCGATCCCATCATTTCATTCATGTTACTTTTGTTTTTAATTTACTGCCTCAGCTTGATCCAAAGCAGCAGTTTCCCTATAGTCTTATCTTTTTCAGCCTGGAAAATAAAATGGGGTTAAAGATGCAACCAGATACAGCCCCATCTCCATGAAGCTGCAGGTCGAGAGAGGGTATGCACAGTGCCAAAAGCTCATAAAGTTGGTGTGAAGACAGGATTCTCTTACTCTCTCAAGACAGAAGTCATTAGAACAAGGTGGATGGCCACTGCACATAGACATCTCCACAGCAAGCAAATGCCAGACCCCTTTCAGTGTCCTTGGCTGTGCTAAACTCTTCAAAGAGAGGTCAGCTGTGTGGCTGCTTGCCCAGTGACCTCTGGTCCAAATGGACAGAGAAAGGGACACTGCCTCTTAGAAGATCAAAGCTCCAGCTTTACCCACTGCTTCTCTTGACTCTCCGGCTGCGGAGGCTGAAGGGGTGGTTCATGAGGGAGGGGGTGGGGGAGCAAAAAGGAAGGGCATCTTAGCACAATGTAAATCATTACGAGGTCCACAAGAAACACTTTGCTGAGGGATCACTGGCCAGGTGACTAAAACTTCACTGGCCAGCTGCCTCTGCCTCAGCTGCTTTTAGAACACCAACAGCTAAGACGGGAGGCAATGGTGCCGCAGGTAATGAATGAAAAGAGCGGAAATTAAGTCTGGAGAGTGGCTCTGACAGACAGAACTGCTCTCCTCAGCCCTCTCCTTCCAGCAGAAGCTTCTGACTCATTCTTCTCAGCTGTCAAAGCAGAGGTCAAAAGGAGGAGAAGGGGCACCTGGGGCCAATCCACCTTTTCTCAGAGGTGTTTGCTTTCTGGTGTTTTGACATCGTTTAACAACTTCCAAGCTTCCAGGACAGGGATATTGGTCACTCAGGCTCTTTGTTCTGTTATAGGGTAACCAACCATCCCAGTTTCCCTGGGATGCACCTTCCTCTGCTTCAACACTGGAAGTCCCACTTCCAGAAAATCTGTCATGTGGGAAAAACTGGAACAACTGGTCACCCTAACTGTGGAAAACGAGGCCTGCACAGTTGACTGTGCTGTTTGTAGAACGGGAAGTTTAGTGGCTTGAATGGTGTCCACCCTCCAACACCCCCGCCAACACCCCTGCCCAAAAGAATGTCCACCCCTAATCCCCAGAACCTGTGAATGTGACCTTATTTGGGAAAAAGTTCTTTTCAAGTGTAAAGATCTTGAGATCATCCTGGATTTAGGGTGGGCCCTCCATCCAATGACAGGTGTCTGTATGAGAGACCGAGAGCACACAGAGATACACAGGAAAAGGTGATGTGAGAACAGGGGCAGGGATTGGAGTGATGCTAACACTCATGAGAAGCTGAAAGAGGAAAGGAATAGAATCCACCCGAGAGCCTTTAGAGGGAATATAACCCTGCAAACACCTTGATTTTTGGACATCTGGTCTCCAGAACTGTGAGAGAATAAATTGCTACTGTTTTAAGCTGCCCGGTTCATACTATTTGTTATGGCGGCCAAGAAAACTAATATGAGAGCCTGGTGCTTAGGGGTCTCCCTGGGACTACAACAAAGTAAGATTTTTCTGTGAAGACACTGGGTGGCTAGCAGGGAGAACAGATAAAAGCATGTAGTCAGTTAGGCTAAGAAAGAGTTTTAAGATGCATTCTTAGGAATCACCAATGAGTTTAGCAGACTGACTTTTTTCATAAACTGGTTACATACCAATTTGCCTTCAGGGAAAAAGCAACGACCTCCCTCAGATAGATATCTATATCTATATATCAGATATATATGTATATCTGATATCTATAACTATGATATGGTATAGATATTAAGTATCTGATATATATATGATATATGATATATATATATTTTTGCCCAGTGTCGATAAGGCTAATTTTTTTCAAAATCACTCATTAATTAAATCTCCCAAGATAATTTCCCAAATTTAGAAAAAAAAATTGTGTCTGTTACTAGAGGATCCCAGCCTTCTAATAATGTGGCATGCTTGAAAAAGGAACTGACTGTGACATTGATTTCCTAGTTCTGGCCTTAGGGGTAAATACCTCCCAAGTCACGTTGCTTCTCTGGTCCCTGTTTTTATCACCTATAAAATTAGGAGGTTGAGCTAAATTATCTTAAAACAATTTTCGTATTTTAGCATTCAAGAGATATGTGTCAATAACCAGATTTTAAGTATTAAAAAATAGCCTATTTCCACATTAAAAAAAAATCTCTATATATTAAGAATCACATATGAACTTCTCTGAGTGAACTTACTTTTATTTCAAGGTAAAAGCCTCTTCTAGTATTGCTTCCTTTTGTATATAAATAAATTTCTTTATGTGTTTTTTTTTCAACAGACTGAGGAGGACCATAACATTTTATTCAGCAAAACGTTATGCGGAAGACATTACAGTTTATTATTACTAAAATTCTATAAAAGCTAAAAATGAGAAGGCAGAAAGCACATGCATAAAGTATGAAAGCTACAATAAAAGAGATGCTACAATTAACATCTTAGCTCATTAAAAGTGATCTGAAATCACTAGAGAACACATTTGCAAATAATGTGATAAATAGGAAAAACATCTATCAACATCCCCAGAGACACTGAAAAGTAAGGGTCCTCTACTTTTCTCGCATATTTTTGTTCTCTTGACCACACTGAGAGATGGATGGATGGGTGTTTCCAGAAAAGTATTTTTTAACAAGTGTATCTATTACCTGGAAGGGGAATTAAGGACTCTAAATAGATGCCTCTATCCAGAAGTTCCTAACCTCCACACTACACTGTGCAGGCATGTCCTGTGCACTGTAATATGTCTGGTATCATCCCCATTCTCTAGCCACTCAGTGCCAGTAGTGAACCCAGCTGCAGCAATGAAAAGTGTCCCTGGATGTTACCAAATGTTCCCTGGGGGACAAAACTGCCCTGGGGTTGAGAACTACTGCTCTAATCTTTTCTTTTTAGCACACTGGAAGGGGAAAAAAAAAAAAAGATTATCAGTTTACTGTCACCTTGATAGGTACCAAGCGTCTTTCTGAAGTGGGTAGCCCACTGCAGAACCAGGGTAAATGGGAAGTGTACACCAGGACAAAACCCCCAGCTGTTTCTCCAATTCAACCAGCTGTACCCCGAACTTGTGCGCTACCTTGCCTCGCCTCCACGAGGCCCCACCCACTCCAGAATGCAGTCGGGAGGCCAGTTGGCCCACCTCTATGGTCTGAGCTTGCTCTGATTGGACAGACTTTTCGGGCCTCCAGGAAATGATAGAGTGCCTTTCTCCCAAGAGAAACAGGACATTGTGTGACCAGCAGGTTGTATTCCCAGCTCGAGGTGTTTCATTTTCCTCACTCCGCTACAGATCATCAATATGGTGTCTGCCATATTGATTGACAAAGGAAACAATCTTTGTCCCGCATAAGATTATTAAGAATTCTCAACACCACTATAAATCCACTTCTCCCACCAAACTACTTATTTGAAGTAATAGACAATAGATCATTGAATTACGTAGCTAAAAGTCAAATCTAATTTTAGTCCTAAATTTCAGCATACTCTCTCCTACCACCATTAACCAGAGCAACGAACAAGTACAGTGTGCAACTGCTTTTCCTTTTGTCATTTTTCTTTCCACCTACATTATTCTGATGACTGTTGGTGGACATCGGTAAAATGGCAAAACACAAATAGATAAATAAAAAGGAGATAGGAGGTGAGGAGGAAGAGCAATAACGTGCCTAGAGAATTTGCAATGTAACGAATAAGCCCCTGACTAGTCAAGATCTAAAGCTACAGGGAAAAAAAGAGAGAGAGAAATAAATAAATAAAATAAAATAAAATAAAATAAAAATATAAAGCCACAGGAAGCCCAGGTAACAGTGATCGAAGGAGGAAAAATGAGCCAGTCACAATGCAGGGGTGGAGGCCACCAGGTCCTCTGTAGGGGACCTTCTCAGCACTGCAGACTCTTCTGGTTTGACACCTACTGTGCCTCATGGAGTCTGAGAAACAAAATTTATGCTAGGAAAGCAAATGGAGGACTAAGAAACAATCCTTTCCTCAGGTAACTGGTGGTCCATAATTACAGACATCGCTGAAGAGAGGAAATAAAACTGAAAATTACCACAGAAGTTGCCAAGACCCCAGCCAGAATAAAACAAAGTCAGATGGCATGGAAGCCTTACATGCCTGAATGAAAAATGACTAAATAAAACCAAACTTTGTCCCACAAGAAGAATGGGTAAAAATTTTAACTAATTAGAGAAACTCCATCATGATCAAATATGAGCCACATAATTATTACATGGAACAGTAAACATTTTAATTATATAATTAGAAACAAATGTAAGGCCTTTTTTTTCTTCTTTTTTGTGTGCTTGTATTTTTCTGCTTTCATGGTCAGCAGCCTAATGTAGTGATTTAATTACCTCAGAGTCAGTCAGTTAAGCTCGCTGTCTGAGAACTGCCTTTTTACAATGCCCCGAACTGACCTGAAGTGAAACTCAAACTCACCCTTTGTGCCCAGGGCTTTCCTTGACAACAAAAGAGGTATTGGTTCTCCTTTCCCCAGATACCAGTCCTGGGCTTACTTCCCAGTGCCTTCTCCTCCTCCCTAAGTCTCCTTCTTCTACCCATTCCTTGCCTTCACTCCACCCACCATCTCATTCCCCCACGAATCCTCCCCCAACACACACAGACACACAGACACACAGACACACAGACACACACACACACACACACACACACATACAAACACAATGGACAGGAATGCTGAATCTGCCATCTTGTCTCTCTTGTTATCACAGAAACAAGAGCATGGGGATTGTTCTACATTTCTAGGCACATGAAACCTCTCAGTTTCTAAGCACTCTGACCTTGGCTGCTAGACTATGTAAGTGCTGCAGGAGAAGATCTCATGTTGACATTTCAGAGTCATATGTAAGAAGAGGAATCAGAAACACAGCCTGATGGAATGAGCTGAGCAATCACATGGCTTGTTAGAAGAGCAAGAATTAGACCAAGAAGACTTCAGATTCTGCTCCTTTGATTCAGATCCCACTTAAGTAAGGAGAACCTTCTACAGAGAAAGGCTTTAATGGATAGAGATGGATTATCTGGTGGGCTTCATTGGCTTTTCCTCTGCAAACTACACTACATATGAAACCCAAAAAGATTAGAGCACATTTGAGAGAGACCTGATACTTTGAGGGTGAGAACAATGCTCAGGACCTCCTGCCTCCATTTCTCACACAGGACCAACCCCCTTGTCCTCTTACCTCACTCTCCATTACCTTGTGGGTGCTTTCAAAATCTCTTTTAGGAGTTCTGGGTACAAATCTAGGGTAATTATACTTTTCAAAACATAGCAATATATCATAATCCTGAAAAGCAAATGAGAATGAGAATGGGGTGTTGATATAAAAGGGGAGAGAGAGAGAGAGCATCAAGACTTTTTCTTGAATTATTTAAATATGCTACAGGATATGGGTTATTCCTCTGAATTTTTTTCTATTTCAATATGTTTTCCATTTCTGTTGCCTAGAGTCTAAGAAAATAACATAATGGGACTCTTAAAAAATTGATTTTGAAATCTTCATAGTTAAGATCCCTTCCATGTTAAAAAAAAATGAATACACTGTATAATGGCTCAAGGGTGCTGCTTGATTACCCTGAAATATGACCACACAAATAGAGGATTTTCCACGAATAACATTGTGGAAACAAATTCCATAGCAATTTGTCCCTGCAGTAGTTTTAAAACACACTACCACTAGCAGAATTCTGTAGTCTACTTCAACCATTGCTCCTTCTATAACTTCTAGACATTCCTTCTATAACTTCCTTCATGGAGAAAGCAGTCGTCAGGTGGATTTGCTTATTATTCCATAGTCCATGATTCTCAGGAGTCGCTAATGTGGGGTCACTCTGCTTAGAGGCTAAAGACATAAATTTTTGTTCTTCAAAGAGCTTTGCAAGATCGGCTTATGTTATTTGACTTGCTGTGGTAGTCTAGTTTCTGCACCTGTGGAAAGGATACTTGCGCATGTGGCACTCTTCAGATGGAGATGGTTAGAAGCGGACATTACAGTTCAGCATTGGTCAGTGTGAATTGGATGTTCTTTCACATGAGGGAAGAAGGATAGTAATAACAAACAGATATGGTAATCTTGTTACAGAGGTTCTAGCCCAATAGACTCAGTCTCTATTAAGATTTGATTTAAGAGAAAAAAAAATCGCTTCTTGGCCTTTTGGCTAAGATCAAGTGTAGGGAAAAAAAAGATTTGATAAAGAGAGGTAAGGGATTTAAACTATAGCATAGCATAGTTGGGCAAAGTGAAACAAAAGTTGGTATCTTTTGAGATTTTTTTTTTTAGATTATTTAAGTGATATATGAAAGATGTAGAATCTATTCTCTGTAGTTTTAAATGGATTCTTACTCCATTAATGTGAATGTAACCAAATAATAGCAGGAGGAATTCCTAGGGATACTTCCAATGTAGTTACTTTATTTCAGTAAGATGGTTTAAAATGTTAAAAATAATTCAAGACTGTATTCATATTTAAATAATTTCAAAAGAATATTTCCAATTGCATAGGGTTTGTTATTGCAGTACTAGAGAGTATTTATATTTATGTTGTACCAAAATAGTTTTAAACTGCTACTTAACTGTTTTTATTAGCTCTTAAGGTAGTGCAATGGCTCTGATAAGAACTTATTTGTATGTACTGAGCTCTAAATATCCGAACATTTGGCAATCCCTTTCTACCATACACTGCTCAGCATTCATCTGTTGTCTCTACCATTTCACTTAGAAAAGGTGTAAGGATTTCTATGGCAGGTACAAAATATGCATATTTCTGGGTTAAACCAGCTAAAATCAGGGGCTGCATTGACCTAAGGAGATAGAACTGTGAATTTCAACTTTTGGGTCTTTGGCCACCTTTATTTTACAAAACAATTGAGCTTAAAGGAAATATTGATTTTTATAGTTAGCATGCATTACTTTTGTAAAAAGGATTAAATAAATAAATGTGCAAAAAATAGATTAAAATAGTATTGAAATGATCAGCAATCAGATTCTACTGGCTCATCTACCTTTCTACTCTCACTTCCTTGCCTTCCACCTCCACATATGCTCCCAGCCATTCTGGTCTTGCTGGTTTCCCCTGTAAGGAATTTTCTGGCCTTCCCCGATTACACCAGGTATCTCACACCTACCTGACATTGCTCACGCTGGCTCCTCTGCCTAGGAGATCATCCCATCCTTTTCCTAATGAAATCACATTCATCCCCCAACACCCAACCTGGCATCACATCTTCTGTAAAGTTGCCCTTGACCTCTCCTGTGGCCAGCCAACCTGAGACCAATAGAACATATCACCCCTGCCCTATGCCCTCAGGTTCTGGGATCCTGTTTCTCTTGTAGTACCTTTCACATGCCAGACTCCTTAAAGCTAAGTCTACTTTTCATTTCCATTTCTTTCCCAGGTTCTCCCCTAAAGGCTAGAACCTGAGAGTTCTCAAAAAAAATATTGTTGAAATGTGATAAAAAGCATCTAGCTTACCTCTTTCAGTCACTACCCAAAAAAGTATCACAGAACATTGTTGCCATAAATATCAAAGCATTATTGCTATTACTAAATTTTTAATGCTCTCTAATAATTAAAAATGCTATAAATATATAGTCAAGAATAGTAAAAACAACTATTTAATAACATTGAAAATAAAAACAAGCACAACTTTGAAGAAAAAAAGGAATACAAATGAGTAGTTCACCTGCTTATAAAAAGTAAGTAAAATTTTCACCCCATAAATTCATGTATGATAAAATTAGGAGTTGCCTGCCTTTGAAAGAGAACACTTATAAAAGATCAGGAAAGGGATGCCTGGGTGGCTCAGTCCATTAAGCGCCTGCCTTTGGCACAGGTCATGATCCCAGGGTGCTGGGATTGAGTCCCACATCAGGCTCCTTGCTCAGCGGGGAGCCTGCTTCTCCCTCTGCCTCTCTCCCTGCTTGTGCACTTACTCTCTCTCTCTCTGACAAATAAATAAAATCTTTTTTAAAAATCAGGAAAATAGGTAAGATATTTACAGTTTTTTATAAGGCACAGTTACACAGCAAACTGGGAAGGACACCGAAGGCTTCCATCTTATAATTCAGCCCTCTTTTTCACACAGAGATTTTGCAGTTAGTTCCCATAAAAATCAAGAGTTTGTGGCTGATCAGTCTTGTTTCTAGGGATAAGAGTAGGATGATGTCTATACATTAACCAGTTAAAGGTAGGGAAGGGGGAGAATGGTAGAATTCAGTAAAATTAATCAGCTTCTAATTACTATCTGAATGCAATGGTTTTTGAAACTTGTCTGTGTGGGATTGGCTTAGTCCCTGCCAATGACATTATGAATAATGTCTCTCTGCAGTCTTAGTTGATTTTTTAAGTGCATTTAGTATCACGAGGGCCTCTTGTTTTCTCAGATGTGTGTCTTAGTTCATGCTACTCCCCACACCAATAATGCCTTCCTTTCCTAAACTCCCAACCTTCACACACTATATTGTGTCTGAGGATTTCCTTGTTTTTCCCTCAAATCATAGTTTTCCCCACTATGATGGTTAATTTTATGTGTCAACTTGGCTAGGCCATGGTACCCTCATGATCAGTCAAACACCAGTCTAGATGTCCCTGTGAAGGTATTTTTTGGATGGAATAACATTAAGCCAATAGACTTGAATAAAGCAGACTACCCTCCAAAATGTGAGTGGGCCTCATCCAGTCGAAATCCTAAAGAGGAAAAAGGCCAACCTCCTCCAAGGAAGAGAAAATTCTGCCTTCAGACAGTCTTCAAACTTGAGCTGCAACATTAACCATTTTGTAGGTCCCCAGCTAACCAGCCTACCCTGCAGATTTGCCAGCCCATACAGGTGCATGTGCCAATTCCTTAAAATCAATCTCTCTCTCTCTCTCTCTCTCTCTCTCTCTGTGTGTATATAAAATATTTATATATCATAAATATTTTTTATATATACATCACATATATGTCATATATATACATACACAAAAATTGGTTTTGGAGAACCCTGACTAATACACTTACCTTAAAGGCTCCACATTTTTTTTTTTTTTAATTAAACTACTCTTAACACCTAGCTTTATAGTTATGGATGTGTCTAAGGAGCTCTGTCCCTGGGGGCTTAGAAGAGGGCAATTTCCTGTCAAGTAGAGGTTAGAGTCACAATTTAGGAGAAAAGTTTATTCTCAGCAGGATCCCAAACTATGGATGAGGCTGGCAAGAATGTTGTGGGACACTAGGACCCAGCCATGTCAACTAGGGGCTGAAGGAAGGACTCCAGTATAAGCAAAGAATCAGATAGCCAGAACGGAATATAAGGCAAGGTTGACATGGGGCCAGAAATAAGGCAGAAACAAATAGACAGGAGCCTCCTTGGAAGTCACCCCAATTTCTCTGGATTGCTAGACAAGATGTATTTCAGGTTTTACTAACTAGGGAAATAAAGTTTTGGTTGAACTTTCTTCCTTCATAATATTGGCTCATCTTTAGTCTGAACCTACAGAAGGAGGCATCAGGGATTTCTACCCAGAGGGAAAATCATGGAGATTATTTTAAAATAAGACGTGGATGATAGCATCCGGAATATGACAGATATGATCCTACCAGATCCTGAGTCAGTCAGACCACTTTTGAAGTGGATGTTCAGTCTTGGTTTATTGTGAGGGGTTATTCCAGTAGGCCTGGAGTTGGCCTAAACTGTTTTGCTGAAGTAAGAGATGTATCCACACAGCACTGACCCCTGGTCAAGACCGTGAAATGTGCCGAATAATAGCATTGCTTTGTAAACAGGAGTCCAAGGAAAATTTCAGAGTGGTTTTACCAGCTTGTCAACATTGTTTATTGATAACACTGAGATTGATGATATGTACCTGGTCTTGATGAGAGCCTAGTATGCTTTGTCTTTGTATCTGGTTACACAGCAAGAAACATGCCTATGTGACCAGCAAGGTAAAAGAAACCCAGTCAAGAATGCATTCTGAGCTCCCTGGTTCCAAGGTGTTCTGCACACACATTGCTCAGCTCCAAGAAGAAAGCAGGTCTAGAATGGCCTTCACAGAAGGAAGATCATTAGAGCCTGGCCCAGACTGTCCAGACTCTTCAGCGTGAGGCAAACTTGGGCTGCAATGGGCATCTTTATTTAATGTTGTTGCTATACCGTATTGCTATCCAGGGTCCTGTGGGTCTTCTTAACAGTCAAACTCTGTGGCTGTCACCATTACCACACCTGGGAAGAAAATTTTAATGGGAATTGAACCCAAAGGTGGAGACCAAAATGTGGAACAATCTGAGACCCTGTTACATAATGAAGAGTTGAAAGAAGTAGAAAGGCTTCATTTGGAGAAAAAAAAAACCTGAGGAATTGTAATATGTAATAGGGTTTTGTCTATCTCTTTCAACTCTAAGATTGCATTAATTTTCACAAATCTTTAGAAGGCAAAAAACAATGCAGTAGAAGGATATTATGGGGAGGCATTTAAATATGAGAATGAATGAATCTGACAACGTTGGGGCTGTTTGACCTGGAATGGGCTTCTTTGTAAGTTTGAAAGTGCCTTGTCTCTCGAAGGTTTAACAGCCTGGATGGTAACAGTCCAAGTGTGTAGAGATGGTACTATTGTCTTCGTTTTTAGATTAGATGTGATATTTTCTACATTCTCTTTTTCAATGCTAATATGTTATAATTCTAAGAGTTTTGTGAGTATAGATAAGAAGAACCCCTATTACAGTGACATCAAGATTCATTAACTTTATTCATGGTACCTTTAAAAAGTCTTCTTTATTCCATTTGTCTGAATTCATTGTGCACTGGGTATGCTACAATCCCCTTCTCACCCTTCAGCAAAAGCAAGCATTTAAGATCCAACTTAGAATCTTCTTTACAAAAAAAAAAAAGAAATCAAAACTTTATTTTCTCTCAGATTTCCCTGTGATTAAAATGAGAATGCAAAAAAAAGAAACTGTAACTGAGAATTAGCACTCCCTCTGGGCTGGCTGTTGAGAGCTGCAATGATGCATCCAGGAAAGAAATATAACGGGAGAGTGTTGGGCACATGCCTGGGGCACTGGGGGGAAAAACTGAGGTGTCTGCCAGAAAAACTCACCTTTGCACGTTGCAGCATCCAGGGCCCCGAGATACCAGCTCGGTCCCATGAGGAGCACCCCAGATGTAGCCCATTGGATCCAAGCACAGACAGGCAGCTAAAAGGTTCAAAAACAGACAACTGTAATGCAGAGTGAGGCTTCCTGGAGGGAAGAGGTGCTCTAACCTCACGGTCCAGGCTGCTGTTGATAGGGTGGCAGGGGCCGGAGGTCCTGGATCAGCCAGCAGCTCTTCATCCGGAGCTTTACAGGGTGGTGGGTGGAGAAGCAAACAGCAACCCGACTCTGAGTCACTGCGAACTGAGGGCATTTTGAAAAGCCGAGTCCAAAAGGGGAGGCCAGAGAAGATTCCGGGACCTAAAATAAGGCCAAGACGCAGGAATCCTCCTACGCAGAGGAATGGATCTGGGGAGGGACAAGACTCTTGGAAGAAGGGAAAGCAGCCCTTTACTGCGAGCCGAGGCTGGGCGGCGTGGGAGGGAAGGCTCAGGTGCCAAGCGAGTTCCGGCAGCGAACGCCCACATTCCTGCTCCGGTGCTCATACCCGGAGAAGTCCTGGGCTTTTCTCCTCAAAACGACTTCTGAATAAAATACATTCGGCCCGATAGGTTTCCATTTCATCCAAAAAGGTAGCATCTGGTCCAGGCGCGTATTTGAGAAGCCTCTCTGCCCCAGCTCCAGGGCAGGTAATAGGTCTCTACAGGAAGCCTGGGAAGAAGCACACAGCCAGCCCCCCCGACTCAGGCATCGCAGTCCTTCGTGGGCTCACACCTCATAAATAACCAGAGAGGAAACCTTTCCTCATCTCATTTAAGCCAGTGAGGTGTATATAGCTTTAACAGATCCAGGACACTTATCTCAAGCTGAGAGTGTAATTTCATGGCAATAATTTGTTTAAAGTGTTGCTGATTGCTTCCTATTTCTCCCTGTTAATGACTTTTGCACCTTTCCACTGTTCCTTTTATATGGGCTGCTTTGGCAATTGCCCTACAGGAGGCTGTTTAGACAACACAGGGCCTTTCAACAGGCTGCTGGGAACTACACTGGACACTCCCAAGATCTGAAAAGTCTCTTTCATACAGATTCTTCCTTTTTTGGAGAAAAAGGGTTGGGTTTGGTTTTTTAACCTTCTGTCAATGCATTGCTCCCTCACAATTACTAGTACTCCTGTAGTGTGTATATTCAGAACACAGCTGAGCAAAGCTAATTTGCTGTTCATAAATTTCCTGGTGACTGAAACCAGCTTGAGAGAGGTGGTGTGGAGTGCCTGGGTTTGGACATGTGAAACAGTACATCTCCTTTAGGTTGGAAGTCTAATGTGGAATGTCTTGGAAGGCGTGTTAGTGGTGAGAGGGTCATTCGAGAGCCTTTTAATCTTCACTTTTTAAAGGAACTCGTGCTTGCAAATTTTGGCACAGTATATTCCTCCCCTATTGGCAATGATTTCAAATTTGAATGACGAAGGAGGTTTTTCCATATTTCATGGAGAAAAGTAAATAGTGTGTTCCTCGGGTCACCAGGGAACATAATGCATGCCAGAGAATAAGGGGCACACAGCAAACTACCAACACTGTGTTCAGCCTGTTCTCTTCTCATTTGGTTGCAACCCATCTGTTCTTCCCATTTATTCACCTTCTCCCAGCCATCGCTGTTCTATGTTCGCTGCCCTTCACCCCCACTTTAATGCCACCAGCGGCGGGACAGGCCGGGGATCAGGGAAGTGGACCCACAGCAAACACCCCGGGCTGCTCAGGTTCAGGTATTTGGTTCCACTGACCAAGTTTGCTGTTTCAGCCCAAAGATGAACGTGATTGAGGAACAGAATAGAGATCCAAGATACAGCACGTGCGTCAGCACCACCGTGACAGTCCAGGCTCTGAATCACGAGGCACTTTAATCCCTCAATGGCAAACCCACCTAAGGAAAGGGACACCTGAAACCAGACCAGGAAATATTTGTGCAGGAGGCAGGAAACTCGATCCACCCTGCTTTTCTCAGTCACTAAGATTTTCATTAACAATATGGCTAAGTCCTAACTCCGAAAACAGTGTTCTCTACCTCCCGGGTCAATCATCCCAAAATGTTACATGGGAGAGTTTACCAGTGCTGTCATCTCAAGATTCCTTTCTATACTTTTTGGTTCACTTTCAGGAAAGTCTTGTCCTCAGGGTCCAACACTTTCCTGCTACCGCATCCTTGCTATTTAGGAAAGAAAATAATTTCCACGGCCTCAGTCTCTGGAGAAGTTGATGACCTCAGTTCACTTCAGAGTCACACAAGAATCAACCTCATCACATGTACGTTTCATTCATTCATTCTTCCAGTAAACAAATATAATTGTAGGTGGTGAGTGGGAGGGACAATAAGCACAGTAAGTAAATTACCTCATATGTTAGAAGGCAGTAAGTGATATCAAACAGTTAAATAGGGTTAGTGGGTGGAGAAGCAAGTGGTAGTACAAATAGGGTCATCATAGTGGATCTCATGAAGGAGGAGATGCCTGAGTCAAGTCCTAAGGAAGGGGAGAGAGTTTCCAAGCAGACATCGAGGACAGAGCGTTAAGAATGAGCTACAGCAAATGCCCGATGACAATAGAATGCCTAATGTGATCCAGAAGCAACAAGGAAGCCACTAGGCTGGGATCTGACTAAGAGGGGGAGAGGAGTAGGCAATGAGGTCAGAAAGATAACAAAGGCTTTATTGGCCCTTGGGTGGACTTGGAATTTTCTTCAAAGCCAAGTGGAAAGTCTTCTAAAAGGTTTTGAATAGATGTGTGCAATGACCTAACTTCCATTTTCAATAGATCTCTCTGGCTGGCCTGTTGAGAACAGACTGTGTGTGTGTGTGTGTGTGTGTGCACTTGCATATGTATGTGTGTGTGTGTGTGTGCGCACGCGCGCCTGTGTGTGTCTGTGTTGGAGGGTGGGTGGAGGAAGGAGCAAGAGGAGTTAGGAGCCCACTTAATCCAAGCAAGAGATGCTGACACCTCCACCAGAGTGGTAAGAGTGGAGGTGGGACAAAGGAATCAGATTCTGGAAAGATTCTGAAAGTAGAGCTGGCAAGATTTCTGATGCATTGGTTGTGAGAAGAGCATAAACGGAGTCAAGGATGACAGGGTCTATTAACCTGAGCAACTGTGAAGACGGAGTTACCATCACCTGAGATGAAGTAGCAGTGGGTAGCAGAGGTCAGACTGCAGAGATCAGAAGTTTAGTTTAAGATACATTGAGTTTAATAGATTTCTATCATTTAACAATGATTACAATATATTACAATAATCTTATATGCTATCCCATGACTTTACAGATTGTAAACATTGAGATTTGCACTTTGTACATATCTAGAAAAGCTAAAAAGTGGTCATTAAGAAGATGAAAGCTGAAAAGCAGCCGAGGATCTGCAGACAGTGATTCTATGCACTAATCTTATCAGTAAGTTAAGAAAGTACACTATCTTTTTTGGAGGAAACCACTGGATGTTAGACAAACTCCTTACTTAGGGAAATTGACCAGCTTGTTCTGATGAATGTGATTTCTTTATCCCCCCGGTCCCCCTGCCAGCCTCACACAGGATATCCTGTGCACAGAGCATAGTAGAGATAAGACAGTGAGCCGAGGCTCACAGTTGTGGCTCTTTGGGAAAGCCTACAGAAGCTGCCAAATCCAGAACACAGATCAGAGAAATAGGGCTTTCCCCCCGAACTGACAGTTTCCATTCCAAAATAGTCCAAACTTATGCTTGAAGTAGTAGGAGCAAGAAGGCTTCATGGTTGGATGAAACACAGTTTCTCATGGTAAAATATACAGGAAATGTCTGGAAACTCAAGCAAGCAACTCTATGGGATAGGTAATTTTTGTGGGGCTACAGAAGGATGGAACAAAGAAAAAAACGAGCCGCTCTGCCCCTTCAGCACACTAGTTTAATCCTAACCAGATCTGGAAATTTGGTGTGGGTTGGTACCATCCAGGGAAGGAACTCATTGAAAATTCCGATGGTCCCCACTGTGTCTTATTCCAAGGACAAAGGACCCACAGAGTTAATGTTTTTCTCTGTTCTTCTCTTTGGAATGGTGGCTCCCATAAAATAATGAATTCTTGTTGAATAAAGAAGAAACTAATGACTGTTTGGGCTCCAGAAATCAGTAAGTTATTAGATAAAACAGGTGGATCAGTAAGTGGCTTTAAGAAGAGAACTAACATGAGCACAGCACAAGGTATAGAGAAGTTGAGTCACTATGTTGTACACTGGAAACTAATGTAACATTCTATGTCAACTATATCAAATAAAAGAATGAAAATTAAGAAAAAAGAAGAAGAAGAGACCTAACAATCATGTGGCTCAAAGAGCAAAGACATTTATTCCTTTCTTATGTAACAACTCCAAGGTCAGAATTTCATGCCAGCAGGCAACTCTGATCCTTGTGGCCACTCAGGAACCCAGGCTGATGGTAGCTCTGCCATCTTGTAAATGAGGTATTCAAGGTCACAATTCCTGGAGAAAAGGGGGAAAAAGTAGAAGTTTAAGCTCAGGGAGCTCCTCTTAAGCAAGTGAAGCAGAAATTGTACACTTCCTTTCTGTACACATTTCATTGGCAAGAAGCAAGATACATACCCAACCTTTGCTGTAGAGGATGCTGAGGAATGCAGTCCTGGCAGAGTACTCACATTGCCAGTTATAGCTCTGTTACTAAGGAAGAAGATGAGAGCACAGTTTGTAAGGACAGTTAGCTGCTTCCACCCCAATAGCATTCTTGACTTGAAGTGGACTGGGGAATCCACACTGAGCCAAGGGAAGGGAAGGCATTTGTCTGAAGAAAGCTGTGCCCTGTAAAACTGGCCTTTGACCCCATTACCACTCCAACTCTCCTAACCTACGTAGAACTATACAAAGGGCAGACATTCTGTGAAATTCTCTAAGGAGAGATTTCAGATTATCAGGGCGTTCAAGAACCTGACCTTGAACCTGACCTCAAGACCCTAGTGTCCCAGGATCCCAATTTATTTGGACACTTGACCAGTATCGATGTGTATAGCCTGGGTAGCCAAAATAAATTAGATATAGCTGGAGAACGCCCCCCCACACACACACCACACCCCATCACACCAACAATAGCAAACTACTAACATCTCTCTTTAAAAGTTGCTATTTTTGTACCATTTAACCACACAACAGGTCACTTGCCCATGTACTATGGATTAGAGAAGGCTCTAGTTCAACCAAGAGTCTGAGAATAACCCAGGTTAGCAAAACATTTGGCCCCTTTACCAGAGAACAGATGAACTTGGAATCATTGCTAATTTTTATTGCGTGCTTACTACCTGCTAGGGTTCGATATCTATCATCTCATCCTGACCGCCAGAGCTTTCCTATAAAATCTTTTTTTTTTTTTAAGATTTTGTTTATTTATTTGACAAAGAGAGACACAGTGAGAGAGGGAACACAAGCAGGGGGAGTGGGAGAGGGAGAAGCAGGCTTCCCGCCGAGCAGGGAGCCCGATGCGGGGCTCGATCCCAGGACCCTGGGACCATGACCTGAGCCGAAGGCAGACGCTTAACGACTGAGACACCCAGGCGCCCCTGTCCTATAAAATCTTTATGAAGATGTGGAAACTGACCCTCAGAGAAGCTAGGTAACTTGCCTACAATCTCCTAAGTAATGAGTGACTGAGCCAGAATTTGAACAGACATTTGACTGTAAAATCCACATTCTTCCCTCTGTACTACGCTGCCTCCAATGCAACCAGGGCTAATTTGCATTTGAGTCCGATGCGGAGACCAGTGTACATGATAACTGGGGATCACCTTGTGGCGCAGAGGTTATATTATTCTGTGTGGTTCTAGTAGAGCCAGAAAAAAGTGGAAGGAAGGCACGGGAACATAGACTTGAGAAGGAACAAGAGCTTCCCAACAGTCCCCGCTGCCTGATGGTAGTGTCAGCTCCCACACACAGCAGTGAGCGCTGCAGCGCTGAGCGTCTTCATGCAGAGGCTCAGCAAACATTCGTCTGAGTCTTGCAATGAAAAGTAAATTTGGTGACTTCTAAGGTCCCTTCCAATTCTGTGCTTCCTCTACTTCAAATGTATATGACATCCTTTTGTTTCCTTTAAAAACTTTTTGCTTACTTAGGATAATTACAGTTTTGGTTAAGAGACTTGGATAACTGATGATCTGCTTTCTGAGCCCATTTTAAGTCCTGTCAATGATCATATAACATAATTTAGAAACAGTAGAGCATATAGGTTGAGAATTTATTCTTATACTCAGATCACTGGTCCACTGATTCCAAAACTTACTAGCTGTGTCACTTAAGCTCTACAGCTTTCAGCTTCCTCAACTGTAAAAGGGAGGAATGAGGTCTCTCAAGCTGTTTTACTGTATCTCATGGCATGTTATTTATAAAATTCCTAGCATAGCCCCTGGGACACAGGAAGGGCTCAGTAAGCCTCACCAACACTTGTTATTTTTGTTGATTATAGCCATCCTAATGGCATGAGATGGTATTTCATTGTGGTTTTGGTTTGCATTTCCCTAATGATGAGTGATGCTGAGCATCTTTTCATGTGCTTGTTGGCCATCTGGATGTCTTCTTTGGAGAAATGTCTATTCACGTCCTTTGTCCATTTTTAATCAGATTGGGGTTTTTTGTTGTTATTGTTGTTTACTTATGGGAGATCTTTACATATTCTAGATCTTAACTCCTTATCAAACTTATGATTTGCACATAGTTTCTCCCAATATATGGGTTGTCTTTTCACTCTGTGGATTGTGCCCTTTGATCCTCAGAGATTTCCACTTTGACGTAGTCCAATTTATCTATTTTTTCTTTTGTTGCCTGTGCTTTTGGTGTCATATGCATGCCTAAACTGATATTTTCTGCATTGGGCTAATAAGACAAGAATCACTACCTCCTTCACAGACTGTCCGGGAATCCAAAACCTTCGCCTCAAACATTCCCAAGGGAGCTCTGCAGAACTGTGAGTAAATAAACAGAGCGAACCCTGTTGCAGGAACACCACCGAGGCTGCTAGGCATAAAATTGGAACCCCTTGTTTGTTTATTTGGCAGCCTGTGCATTGAATCCAGGGGGCACTGAGATGCTGGGCCTCTGCTTGAGAAGGGCCTGCAGCTCAGCCCTGTTTGCTGTCACCAGCGGGACAAGCAGCCTGTGTGGAGGGTCATGTGTCAGTGAGTAATCACTAAGAAAAGCAACTCTCTGAAGGGCTGATCAACACGTCAGGGTCAGGATGCATCACACGGACATGTGGATGCCTTTGCGTGTGTGTGTGCATTTTAAGTACCTATTAAGATCTGTCAAACATGATCAAGTGTCTTTAATTAAGTGACTGGGCCAGCCTGTATGCACGCATATGCGACTGTTCATTTCTACCCCCTTGTAACTTAATAAACATGTTCTATGGCATTTCATGTTATCTTATTTACCTAAGCAAGCAAATAAAATGTTGAAAGAATTTTTTTCTTTGGCCCACTCTCCGGATGCCAGTAAACGTTTTTATATTCACACACACAAAACTCTCTCCCGCTATTCATGTTGCCAAATTAGAATTCAGAATCTAGAGGTGGGTGCACACTCACTGAACTGTCAAATGTCTCCAGTGAATTTTGTTTATTTGTTGCCAGTGCTCTGACTAGCATTTGAAACAACCCATTGTGTCTAGCACTACTTCTCTTAATTTTTAATCCTGTGTATATTTCAAGGGGAATTTAATCCATCTGGTTCTGATTCATTTACTCTTAACTCATCAAAGTGGTACTTTGCAATTGATGTTTGATGTCCAGAATGCCTTGTGGGTTTTTAGGTCATTATGAAGATTCCCTCCCTCCCTCCCTCCCCGCCCCGCCCGCCTGCCCATCTGCCCCCTCTACAGTACTGGTCATAATCAAGAGGTATTTTATTTACCTGACATAGTTTCAAATAATCAGAAATGTGTCACAATTTTGGAGTGTGATAAAGTGTAAGGCCCTGGGTGGCAGGTTGCTGGGGGCTGTGTGTGCTCAGCAGGGCCTGGCTGCTCTGAAAGCAAGGCCACACACTTGTGCTGTCCCCTGGCTTGGGGTCTGTGCACGCAGTGGATGTCCCTAGGCACTGGGAACAGTGTTCTGAAACTTCTTTCATCTAGCGCTCACACACATGACGCCACAACACTCCTGTGCCCGTAGCACACACAGACATAAACGGGCCCCAAGACAAAGCTTTTTCATCATGCATGCAGTCCCTTTGTGATTACTTCAAAACAAGCTCTTAACTCAATAAAGCCCTGCTCTATCAGGAAAACAACATGCTCCATTGCTCATGCTCTTCCAAATTCTACCAACAGAAAATTTTCTACCATCATCTCAAGGCTTTGGTGCTTCTCTAAGTCTTTCAAAGACAGCCACAGAATATGTTTATTTTTTCCCCACAGACTATCTTAAATAGTAGAGCTTAAATATCTCTCATGATAAGAAAACTCAGCCTATTATTTCAAAAAATGGTGCAGAATTTTAGCATTGGAAGTGGTCTTTAAAATCATGTAATCTTTAGGGGCGCCTGGGTGGCTCAGTCGGTTAAATGACCGGCTCCTGATTTCAGCTCAGGTTGTGATCTCAGGGTTATGAGATCGAGCACTGAGTCAGGCTCCGTGCTGGGTGTGGAGCCTGCTTAAGATTCTCTCTTGCTCTCCCTCTGCCCCCCCTTTAAAAAGAATCACGTAATCTTTAAAATGTCCACTATCCATAAATCTCCGTACACTAACTTGCCCCTTTTATTTCTGTGTTTGTTCTTTCTTTTAAATATGTAGTGACATGTGGTCACGGCCTTAGCTGGCTTCTCTATTCACCAGTCACTCAAAAACACTTATTGACCACCTACATTGTATTGGGTGCTCTGCTAGGCCCTGAGGCTTTCTCTGCAAGAAGCAAGCCTATCCTTGCCAGAGCTACTCATGCATTCCCTGCCTACTGAAAGCTAACAGCTCAGAGCCCTTCTCCACTGTGTCCTCGTGAACCAGCTTCATGTGTACGCACCTTGGGACAAAGCAGATGAGAGGTAAAGGGCTGCCCGCTCAGTCACAAATGCTTCTTGCTTTCTCTTAAAAATGGTCTCCTAAGGGGCACCTGGGTGGCTCATTCAGTTAGGCGTCTGACTCCTGATTCCAGCTCAGGTAGTGATCTCAGGGTTGTGAGATGGAATCCGGCATCAGGCTCCACCCTAGGTGTGGAGCCTGCTTAAGGTTCTCTCTGCCTCTGCCTCTGCCTCTCCTGCACCCACACTCGTGCACTCTCTCTCTCTCCCTAAAAAAAAAAAAAAGTCTCCTAATCTTAAAATCCTTTTCTTTTGCAACATCAAACACCCCTGAAGGCATGAACATTTACATAAACTCTAGTACTCCAGATATCACAGTGCATCACAGCTCAACCCTCTGCAAGTTGAAGATTTTACTGGTGCCTTTACCCCTTAATGTGAATGTGGGATTCTTAGAAGTGAGAAGGTGGTAGTCCATTACTGGCAACTTCGCCCTTGCAGTATTTACTTTTATCAGTTCACAGAAACAGAAAGCTTCTACTTTTTGAGCTGACTTTTGCCAGCTTTTCACCTCCCTTACCAACTGTGTTTTACTGTCATACCATGAAGAAAGTGTTCAGGCTACTGATTCATATTGCAGTGAGGTCATCTGAATTTTTAGGACTTTGAATAGGAATCATATTATGAAAAGAATGAGCCTCGCTCAAACCAGACCAGCTGAGAGCTTATCTTACGAGGACATGGGCTTGCCAGTGGGTGGAGGAGATGACCACTGCAGCCTTTTTTCCTTCTCCACTAGAGTTAAGCAGATGTGGTTAGTCACTGTGCAAGGGGGCGTGTGGAAGTGTGAGTATTCATGTTTATGTGTGGTTGCCAGATCTAAATCAGCCAGGCAGTAATTTCTCTGGGAGCCCAATGTGGGCACTAAATTTTGCACTCACCCACCAAATGGGTACACATGCCCCTTAATCTGTCTTCCTGCAGGAGGGCTCTGCTGGCACCATCCAGCCTGAGCTTGGGGCCAACCTTTCCTTAGAGCCCCTTCCCATGAGTTACAGCCTGCAGCATGGGGGCTGAATAGAAAACAGCCTCCAGAAACCCCACTGGAAGGGCTGACCGGAATTCAACCTAATGTTGAGAATGGCAGGAAAGCTTCTATTATTCTACTTCATTCTATCTGCTGGGAGGCAGTGTGGCGCCTGGAGTCTGACTGAGCTTAACTCATTTCCCTGGATTTCCGAGTCTCAGCCCCAGTGCCTATGAAAGCCGAATATCTCGCTCCTGAGGCTCACTACACTTCCTGATATAGGATGCACTTGCCTGTCTCCTGGTGACCTTACACACTAATAAAGGAGTCATAATATGACCTAGACAAGATTTTCAAGCCAACCGGAATGCAAGTGATTGACGGGAGTGCTTTCAGTTATCTCTGTTTGTCCTGGCACGCTGGCAGGGCTCTTTTCATTCTGGTGGGGGTGGGGGCTGGCTTCACAGTGTAGCACAGCCTTGGCCGCCCACTGGCGGCGCTTAATGCCGAGGTGTGGCCGGAGAAAGTCTGCCACAGACTGGGAGCCCACAGGCACCAGCGATGGTTTTTGCTCTCTTTCCCCCAGCTGTCTGGAAGGAGAGCTATGGCGCTTGGGAAACAATTCTTGAGTGTGAATTGTCCCCAGTTCTGGGCATGTGGTTAGAGGAGCGAATTCTCTCACCGACTTTTTGCACCGCTGACCGCTTTGGTCACCTCTGCCTGCCTTCTCTCAAATGTTATCAAAGTGATGAGCATTTCTGCAGGAAGGTCGCAATTACAGACCCATCCTTTCTTCTTTTATATTTTTTTACAGTAAGATAAGTGTTTTATCTGATGCATAATGTGGATCAGGGAGGAAGCTATCTACTCGAATCACAAATCAGGACTGGGGAGATTGCTGGCATCATGTCCTCCGTGTTCTGTGTGTTTAAGCTTGAATTCCTCTTTCTTGAGAAAGGCTCCTATACTCCCATTATTCCTCTTTCTGTTAACATCATACACTTACATTCAGTGGGTGAATTTATATCAAACTGGACAGAGAGGCAGGCTGCCCACCCTTTTGTATTTGGAGAGTGTCCACTGAATAGTCTACAGGCCAGGCTAAGAGTTCTTGTGAAACCCGCCCTGGGAGTTTCAGTCTGCCGTCCTCAAGGACCAATAGCCAAAGGTGATCTATCACAGCCATGACCAAGAATTGCCAGCCTATATGAACAAAAGCAAATGGAGTCCGAGTCCTCCATCCAGTGTTTAACAGTCAGACTACAATGACATGGTTATTCTCCATGATAGCAGCCTCCAGCAGGAGAGGGTGGCTTCTCTATTGTCCTGTCATGAGTCTGTGACTTGCTGAGCCCTCCCTGGACCTATTTATAAGTTTATCCGAAGTTACTATATCTTGGAGTAACGAGCATTCAATTTTAATATGTACTACGTGTCAGTTTTTCTTTTATTTGTTTTATCATTATCTTTTGCCATTTTGCAAAGTACATCTGGATTTGGCAATTTGATGAATAAGTTATTCTAAAAGTTCCCTTCAAGATTTTACATATTTCTAATGTATTTCCCATAATACTTACATATCTATACCTATGTTGAAGAATTCCACCACTTCTTTTTCATCTGTTCTATTAGATTCAGATTTAACTAATGCTTTTGAGTTTCTACTATATGCTGGGCACTGTGTTAGATTCTTTATCATCATCAATCATCATCATCATCATCATCATCATCATTATCCCTGACATTTATTATGTGCTTACTGCATGTTAGGCACTGATGAAATACTTGATATAAATTATCTCATTTAATTCTTATAATAATCATACAAAAAGTTTTCTCTCACTTACCAGGAATAACTTTATGGGTTTATATTGTGATCCTTACTCTACGGATGATAATTCTGAGGTTCAGAAAATTTTAAGCACCTTACTTAAGGCCAGGGACCAAACACCAAGATTCACATATCCATAGGTGGAAGACCCATATCCATATAGAGCATCTCATTTAGCTGTATTGCATAAATCCATAGAAAACTAGCTTTGGTCCTATCAGATGCTTGCTTCATCTAGCCAGTCCTTAGAGCTGGGTTGTTTCTAATATGTTTTTATGTTTATTTTTTTAAACTAAATATCTGTATTCTTTCTTCTATTGGTTTGTTGTAGGTGGATACGGACACATAGGAAAGTTAAACCTGATACAGTATGTGAATACACCATAAATGTAGAAAAGCGGATCCAACCATCAAATTCACAACATGGTATAAACATACTTTCTCATCAACCAGAAGGTTACCAATTCCATGTTCTACACAAATAAAAAATATAAAACCATGGTTGGTACTGCTAGAACTTACTTTAGTGTATTTGCTATGTTTGGTTACTCTTATTTTGATTATGGAAATGTTACAACATATTAGTGATCTTCTATTGAGAGGAAATTCTCCATAAAATAATCTGGAGCTAGAAACTGAAGTGAATTTTTAAAAATTATTTAAATATGTGCATGTTCAAAGGGCTTTTTCTTTTATTTTCCTTTAAATTCATGCCCATTTCTTTAATCCTTTCTTCCAAAGACTTATTTTCCATCCTTTTAATCACCTTTGAAGACCCTCCAAGTTCTCTGTCTCTCTCAAGTTGTGAAGCCCAGAAATGAGAACAACGTCCCATCACTGAATAAGACATGGCAGCTAAGGATTCATCCTCTTGTATTCTAAATTCCCCGCATTGTGCTCAACAAATCACCATACTCTAACATGTTGCCTCTTCACCACAAAAAATAATTTCAATATATATTTTTTTAACACATGGGTTAAAATTTACAAGTGCATGGTCTGGTTTTCTTTTTGAATTAAACCATTTGCCTTTCACCCTTAATCTCAAACCAAGGTTGGTTCTGTTTTTGCCTGTCACTCAGTTCAGAGGTATCTACATACTTTGCGCTTGCTCTGTTCCTTTAGTCCAGACTTTTACTTTAAACATGATCTCAGAATCATAACCTGTGGAATAAATATTTTCTCAGGATAACACAGTGACCTAGTAATAGTGATTGTTGTAGCCCAGTCCCCAAATGTAGCTGGTGCGGATTTTCACATGCAAGTAACATTGTCTGCAAAACGCTATGCCCGCCTGTTTTTAAATCAACAAGCTCCTAACAAATTTGGTGTCATTTGCAGATGAGAAGGCTGGGCTTGATGATTGCTTCAATCACATAACCAGCTCTGCCTCAATTCTGCTCTATCTAGAGGGAGGAAGGCTGAGACTATAAGCAAACACAATTCCCACAGCTTCTAAGTGCAAAGAAGAGAGAGGGAGGGGCTCTTGGCTTCATATTGGGTGGCTCACTATTGCAATATCAGTGACACTCACCCTTGAATCTTCAAGAGCTTGTGTTTTCAGACACAGAGTTTAGTCTTGTTTATCTTTTAAAAAAATATATGCATCAGGTAGAAACCCTAAGGTCTCTTGTAAACATGTCACTGAAATATTCCCTGGTGATTTCTAGCAGCTATTTGTCCCCAGATATATTTTTTCACTAGCATTTTACCAGATTAATTGAAATGCTAAGCTACATTTTTAGCTATCCTTGCATGCATTGTGAATTAATAAATCAATTTCTACTTTTAAAAATTTATTTATTTATTTATTTGAGAGAATGAGAGAGAGAGAGCATGAGAGGGGGTTGGGTCAGAGGGAGATGCGGACTCCCCGCCAAGCAGGGAGCCTGATGCGGGACTCGATCCCAGGACTCCAAGATCATGACCCGAGCCGAAGGCAGCCGCCTAACAAACTGAGCCACCCAGGCGCCCCTCAATTTCTACTTTTGACTTCATAAATCTATGTGAAATATTTGTATGTTTCTGGTCTTAGTTATATGAATTATAGACATGAGAGATTATTAAACTATGATAAAGTACAATTATTTCAGTTTTGGCCATAAAGATTATTCCAGGGATAAATAGAGATTTCTTATAGGCTCTTACCATGTATACCTATGAAATAAAAATCTTTTCTGTTTTCAAATATGTTACTAAAGCCAAAATTGGATCTGTCATTTGTAGTTTTTGTAAATGTTTGATTTTTGTGGCATTTGTTTAAGACTGTGGTTCATGAAAAAGATATATTTTTTTCCAGGTAGAGAGGGGGGGCTTGATTACATTTTATTTCCCCCAAAGCTTTTTAGTCTCAGCAATAAGAATTCCATATTTTTCCAGCAAAATTTAAGATGTTTGACCTAAAAGAAGCTTCAGAGATTATCTGTATCAGTATTACTCAGAACCTAGGGGTTCCACAACCATGCCTGAAGACAGAGGCAAGAAAAAAAAGTCAAGGGTAGGCTGAGATGGGGAAGGGTGGGGATGGTCGTGCACTCTACTGAGCAGCTCCACTTCTGATCTGGTTTACATACTAGACGTCTGTGTAAGATTTCATTTGAAGAAAGATCCAAGTGCTACCAGGAGTATGAAAAATATTGCTAATTATAAAAAAGATGTGAAATCTAATGGTCAAATACCTAAATTTTTAAGCAGGGAAACAGGTTCAGAGAGAAGAAATGATTTGCTCAAAGTAACATAGCTGATAAAAAATAAATGGCTCCATTAATGATTCGTAAAGCCTAAAAGGCTATGTTCAATTTAATTGACATTTGTTAAAGGCCAACAAAATGTAAGGCACTTTGCTGGGCCTCCAGGGAATAAAAAATAATAATAATAACATATAGCCCAGGGTGGAAACCTCATAGAAAATGCTAAAACAAAAAACACTGAAGATCATCCAATCTAATATACTTGTTTTAGAGTTTGGCAGTCTTCTTAAAACCACATTTCAAGTAAACGGCAGAATCAGGACAGGAATCTGACTCTTTTTACCTCAGTTATAATACATTTTCCTCTATACCAGTATGCTCCAAATTTTTGGTTCATGAACACCTAGTCTCTTGGGAGAGAGTTCATTTGAAAAATCCAACTGAACATTTGCATTTTAAAGGTTCTGAGAAGTCTTATAGTGAAAAAAAATGTGTTTGGATGACAGTTCCAAAAATTATTACCACAGAATAGTATTCACGTCATACATGTTTACATCCCAAAGAACACGACTGGAGAAATTCTGTACTATATACCTCTCCTTCCCTAGACTTTACTAGATTTGAAACTGAACTGTAGTAGAATCTTTCTTAAAAACCCACATTTCCATGGTTTACATAAAAATGGAGCTTGAGAAAATGTGATTTCACTGATAGATCCGATGGACTTTTTATATACACATATTGTGTTTGCATGTTACAGAAGACATTATGCACATATGTCCAAATAAGTGTGAATTAAGTGTAATATACAAAGTGCTAACAATGTATTGTTTTAGTTTTACTCTCAGTTCACACTTGTTCATATCCATCATGAGAAACTCAATGTGTATTTATTTTCTTCCTAAATATAGCATATGTATATGATTCATTGGAAATGTTGAATTAATTTCAGTAAAATAAGGATTTGTGAATACATTCTCACCCTATTTTCAGAGATAAATTGACTTTTCTGTGAAATGAGAATCAACTTGTTTTTCTTATAAAACACCTATATCTTGGTGCATTTTGTTTTGATCAGAATGATAAAAGTAAAGAGGAATAAATAGCAAAATTTCCCCAAAAATTACCACAGAAGGTGCACCAAACCAAAACCATACTGTAAATCTTGGGAAAACCTGTTCTTGTAAGATTTGCAGACCAATTTTTCAAGATCAAAAGTGTTTATATAGGTTCATAAAATCTTGGATCTTTTCCCAGACTAAAGTTCCAACACTTCTGAGGTTGGCTCATCACTAATATTTACACTATTTTTGACATTTCATGGGATGGACTCAGGAGTCTTTGTGATAGGCAGGCTTCTTAATATAATGGAGTGCCAGAACAATTTGCTGTGTGAGTAAGGCAGTCAGATGGCACTGGTCTTTTGCATCAGGAAGGAAATGATCTGTAGCTACCATGAGCTTGTTGTACTTTGTCAGCTTTGTTAGTTGAGAAACATCATTGGGGACCCATTAGTACATAGAGGGCCATGCTGCTCACCTGACAGACACTCCTTTCAAAATGATTTAAGTCCTGTGTTGAGGTGATATTCTTTCCTATAGTATAACATTTCCTTATAGAAAACTTTTAGAAACAGGCTCTCAAGTATGCTGATTCTCTTCATCCTTCATAAGACCTAACAGGGTGCCTTACACTTAGTAGGCCTTTATAATAAGAATTTTCAACAAATTCATGCATTTAGCAAGTTGGAACACATAAGATAAAGTAAATCCTGAGCTCTCTGGTAACATATCTCTAATGACCCATTTACCCACTGTGATTTATTTTTGTTTCCCGAAGTCTGGTCATTATGCTTCTAAAGGTTGCATAATTATTGTACTTTCATTGCCAACAGCAGTAATAGGATAAAGCCATATGTGCTCTTTTACCCACAAAATCAGGATTCTCCTCCAAAATCATCACTGTTACTTGCCGTTTTAAGAGATCCATTTCCCTGGATTATGAAGGATAGTACCTGCAACATTTATGCTCAAGGTTCTCTAATCTCAGAAGTTTTCCTGTGTGATCCGGTGTAGGAGACTCTGTTCGGTACAGCAGAGAGGGATGGGATAAGGATCCTGCTCTCAGAGAGCTTCAGTTTCATCGCAGAATCAAGACAAAGACAAATGCAGGCAGTAGCATTTAACAATGACCAGTTAGCGGTATCTGAAAGCGCTATGGTTGGACTACATGCTCATATTGACCAAAAAAGAGGATGGATAATCATGTGTTTCCATCCACCCTATACATACAACAGGAAAAATAAACAAGAAGACTATCTTCATTCAGTCAAGGCTCAGCACCTGTCCCCCTGCTTCTTGCAACTCTGGCCTCACTGTCATTCTTCCTGAGGCATGTGTCTTTCTCCTCGGTCAACCTCGGCAATGTCCAGGGCTTTACCCATTTCTTTTCCTATCCCAGCCTCACCTAACTCTTTACAGAAGCTTGAGCTTTCACTTCCCAGAGTTCCGCAGCAGCATTCAAAAGAGGCCAGTGTACTAGGAGAATAGATGTGAGTGCACCCATAACCCTAACCCTGCTGGGGTGCTCGTCCCCCAGTTGGTCGCCATGACTACAAATGTGGTTGATGATTTACAGCTTGCAGTCCTGTGACACGGGCTGAGGCTATCTGCAAGGCAGCTCCCAGGCAACCTGGTGACAGTTCTCAGCAGTGAGACATTGAAGGGGGTAACCCAGAGCTAATCTTCTGGGAGTCCAGCCCTCGCAGAATATGTTCTGTGAGGCAAGGCTGCCAGTTGAAGGCAATAATTACAAGGGGCTGTCTAACTGCCATGACAATAGAAACTTAACCCAAGTGTTTTCAGGTAACTGCCAGCCCTGGGCCTGGCTGCCTTCCATGGGTCCCACAGCGCACGGCACTGTGTGAAGTGGATGTTTTACAGCAAGTTACAGCAACACAGCTGTTTGCATTAGAACTTCACCCAGGTATGCCAGGCAGCTGTGCCAAAGCACGCCTTCCTGTTTCATTAATTCAACAACAACACATATAAAGAAACCATTTGACCATGACCACGGTTTCAGTTGCTTGTCAAGAATTGGTTATTTAATTCAATTTAATAAAATGTTTCTGAGTACCAACTACGTGTTTGACCCCTGGAAATAAAGAAGGTACAGGCTATGACTCAAAGCCAGGGACATCACCCCAACCCTTAGGCAACATCTGATCTAGTATGAGGACACACACACACACACACACACACACACACACACACCAATGTTATAATTCAATGATAGGTGCAAAATTAGAAATAAATATGAACAAAATGGTGATGCAGAAAAGAGGATGGTTATTTCCGACTAGGGTAGTCAGGAATGGCTTCTCAAAGGTGATGCTATTTGAACTGGACTTTGTAGGATAAATAGCAATTCTCTAGGTAGAAAAGACAGAGGAAACATCATCCACTAAAGTATGAAAAGGTGACAAATGATGGGAGAGAAATGAATAGATGCGATGTATTGAGGGTAAATCTTGAGCAGATGAGTTTGGGTCAGCAGTTCCTGCTTACAGAGCCTTGGGTGCCAAGCTTGGAATGGCTCCCCATGCAGCATTCCTGGGGAGCCATTAAACGGTGTCATACAGGGTGTGACATGATCACGTTTATTTTCTAAAATCTTACTTTAGCAGCCCCTTCAAGGAGGAGACTCAAGAAAGCTGAGAGATTATTCCAATAGTCCAAGCAAGGGGAAGTGAGGGCCTGGCCTGAGGAAGGAAACATTCTGCTTGCTGGGCTCATAGAAATAGCCACAGTTCACCCATTCTTTCTGCAGCCAGACTTTTGGGTTTTGGCGTCATGATTTGTAGGTGAGTAAAGAGAACCATCATGTTCTTAGAAAGAAATGCTAATGGAAGAATACTAAAATGACAGAATTATAGGACATTAAAACTGAAAAATATCCTGAGATCTATTCCAACTCCTTCATTTTACCTATAAGTTAGTTGGCTATTTAATAGCAAATTTGAGGCTGGCAGCCAGGTCCCTAGCCAGTGAGACACTGGCTTGTTTTATAGGATATTTTTACGGGTTGAACTCTATCTACAAAAAGACACGTTTAAGTCTTAACCCCTAGTACCCGTGAACATGACCTTATTTAGAAATAGAGTCTCTATAGATATAATCAAGATGAGGTCATCAGAGTGGGCCCTAATCCAATATGATGGGTGTCCTTACAAGAAGTAGGAGGTAGACATGTGAAGACAGAGGGACGCAGGGAGAATGCCCATATGAACATGGAAACCAAGATTGAAGTTATTTGACTGCAAGCCAACAAAAGCCAAAGACTGATGGCGACCGCCGCAAGTTAGGAATGAGCCAGGAAGATTCTACCCAGAATCTCAGAGGGAAGATGACCCTGCCAGCACTCTTTGATTTCAGACCTTAGCCGTAACAACTATGAGAGAAAAAATTTCTCTTGTTTTAAGCTGCCTGTTTGTAGTACTTTGTATAGCAGCGCTAGGAAACTACTGCAGTTACTGTTCAAGTTTAAATGTTTTGTGTATGTATATCTCTGTGTGTGGAAAATCCCTCTCTGAAATAGCTTCAAAGAAATTGCCTAATGTAGAGCTACACTTAAAAAAATAAATAAATAAAACTCTCTAAGCATTACACACTATAAATCAATTTGGTTCAATGGTAAATCTCATTTTCACACAATAAGATTTTAGCAACTAAAATTTAAGTACAACTTACAAAGCATTTTCATCCACTATCTCATTTAATCTTCGCATACGTCCTGAGAGGTAGGAACAATGAGAAAGTGGTTGATTGTCCCAAAGCTACCAAGTGATGGAGCCGAAGTCAAATTCCCAGCTCCAAATCCTGTGTTCTTGCTTGCATTCTGCTCCATTAGTGGCTTGAACAGCTCCTCTCTGGGGAGAACTGATATAGGAAAGATGTTAGGGTTCGAAGCCAAGAAAGAATTCTTGAGACATCTTTGGTGCAAAAAGGTGGTTTTATTAAAGCATGGGGACAGGACCCACGGGCAGAAAGACCTGCACTGGGGTCAGGAAGGGGTGGCCCATTATATACTTTCAAGTTGGCATGGGGTTAGGGATCATGTAAGCCTCCGAGGTATTTTGGAAACAAGGTCTCCAGGATCCTGAGGGGGCTAGCTATTGTTGGGAAAATGTCATTTATTACTGTTTAGTAAAAACCCAGTCATGAGACACTTCAGATGGATATCGGTGGGTCATATGCTTGGAGGATGATTGCCAACATTTATCTTGGAGGGTAGAGATAAAAGAAGTTTCCAAAGGAATTTTTATATGTCAGAGTAGACTTACAGGATCCTGGGGGTCAAGGTAAGATTGTCTTTTGCCCTTAGCAAAGAACTAACATCCAGGCAGCTGAGTCCCTAGAGGAAGTTCACTCTGCCTGTTTCAAGGACTTGTCAATGGGCTGTAGGTAGTGAGGAAATTTAATAGTTTTTCTTCTGCCTTTGTTTCCCACATCAAGAACCATTCAGGATAAGCTGGGGTTATGGATAAGGAAGATCTCTGCACCAAGATTGCTTGCATATGTACTCAAGAAGAGTCGACTTGAGGTACTAGTGCAAGTGCAAGAAGAGCAAGCAGTTCTATTTCTAGGAAAGAAGTGCGAGCGATATAATGTAACACTGTAAGCAGTCTAACTTTATCCCAACAAACATTTATATTCAGAGTGTTTGGAAGTAGAGAAAAAGCCTATAGGATGACATGGTATTGCATCTCCTCCTTAGCTGTATCCTGAGTCCCAAGAAATAAGCTTTCCTTATAAAAAGGACACTTACAGCCTTGGAAACCAGAACCAATTCTGCTTCTCTTAGACAAACTAGGTCTACTCTTATCTCAAGCATCATACTATAATTCTCCATCTCAATTCTCACTGTGAGATCTTCTATGGTTGGCAAGAAAAATCATGTCTTGGTCAAGTGACACAGTTCAGGTTACGATTTGGAGTTTTTGTTCACTTATTTGTTTTTGAGACACTGGACATCTTGTGTATTTGCAGGGAGACAAATAAGTGACCAACAATTAAACTTCTGGAAAATGGATGTGATGTGTGGACCCCAAGATGTCATTTATCAGAAATTGGCTAACAGTACTATGTCAGTTACAGCCATTCTGCATCTGGCCTCATGTGGAAGGAGGAGAGGGGGAGAAGGAAGAGGAAGGAAGCCTCTTCACTTGTATAGGTCAATAAAAGACAACGGTTTTCTAATAGCAACCCTGTGGCTCTTTATTTAAGTAACAGCGAAGTGACATCCGTCTCAGCCAGGAGGAAACCTTTGCTCAGCACCCGCGAAGTACCGCATTCTAAGAACTCACAATGCTTAGGGTCATTCTCTACTTGTTTTATGTCCTAAAAGTTCTTAAAAGTCAAGGATAGTGACTCAAAAATAAACCTCAGCCTTTCATCTTTCTGACTGGGCTGAAGGCAACTTCATGACCAATCCCCCATCCAGATCATAAGCATATGTAATGCTTGGTCTCAGGACAGATACCAGAAACACAGCCAGTAACGTCAGTCTCCACATCTGAGTTAAAGTCCTCCACTGGGGCTGGGACTCTGGGTGTGTGCAAGGGCTTGGTGTGCACTCTATAAACAGCTTGAATTACAGCTTTGAATGGACTATCACATGCTCACACAGCCTCACATAGCCCCTTCATCCACTCACACTCTTCACAAAAGTCAGGCCAATTATGTTACACTATAATCCAGAGGAACATTCGAATTCTTCAGTTATACTGGAATGTCATGTAGCCGTCATTATTTTAAACAAATAATGTTTAAACATTATTTGTTTAAACAAATGGAGGTCTCTTTCCTTCTTTTTTTTTCCTTTGTAACAGAATTTTCATTTTAATATTTATTATAATAGGACTTGGATTTGCCCTATAGCTTCTGAAGTAAAAATTGCCATTCCCCACCCAATATCCCCACAGGCTTGCAAATGTTTATAAAGATTTTACTCAAAAGTTCCAAAGGAGGTTGAGAAGAGTTTCCTATGGATAATTGAGACTCAACAACTAAACCCAACAGGTTTCATGTGGAAAGATTTTTGTGGCTTCAAGAGTTAAAACACCAGGACCCCCACCTCTACCTCTTATCTACCACTTTCCAGATGAGAAACTCAGAGCCCCTCACCATGCTCAAGGCTAGAAGGAGCTGTCCCGGAACGTCTGCCCACAGCTGCCCCAGCAGCACCACACACAGCTTTGGACTTTTCGCCCCCCGTTAGTTGCTTTGCCCAGATTTCCAGGAGATGGGCAAGCCTGCCTGCCTCCCCGCGCTGCCCCAGGGCTGTGACTGACCTCCCAGAAGCACAAAGCAACTTGGCAGGGCAGTTGCTGTGAGGTCCCGGGACTCCCCCAGCACTGAAGCGGTTAACTTGTAGGAAGACCCAGAGAAAGAAAAACAGACTAAGAACTGCCTTGTGGGGAGGAGGGCTAGAAAACGAGGCTGTTGCTGTTGTTTTCATTGTGTGCACTCTAATCAGGGAGGGTAAGAACAATGATGCATGTAATGCTGATTTTGGAACGTGTCCATGCAGCTTTTCCCAGGCTAGACAGCCTTGGGAACCAGTGATAGAGTGGCACACCAGGGGCACAGCCTCCATCACCAAGCCCAGGGCAGGGCAGCCTTTTCTGTGGATAAAATATGTGAGGGATGACAAGAATCTTCCCAGCATGGGAAGTGGCAGGAATGACCAAAAAAAAAAAAAAAAAATACACAACAGGGGAAACCTGTGAGGGTTTTGCCTCTCAAAGTCCGGCCAGGCTGAGGGGACGTGATCATCGAAAGATTGGAGACTTCTCCTTCTACCCAGCCCATTCTATTTTTCTTTTTTGTTTGTTTGTTACTTTTTTTGCATTCAACTTGCCCTCCCTTTCTTCCCCACTCCCCTCCCCCCAACTCCCTCCACCACACTTTGAAGCCTAGATGAAAGGCTGTGTTGTGGCTGCTGGCCCGAGCAAGCGCAGGGGGACGGCTGAAGTGTGCTTTAGTTTAAGATGCTGTACTTTTCTCCCAAGGAAAAGGGGGAAAATCAGCTTGAAACAATACATTGCTTTTTGCTGGAGAGCAGACTTTATGTATCTAGGACTCCAACATGGTCCTAATTTTTCAAAGCTTTTGTCTTCAAGGATAAGGGAATAGCTAAAATGTGGCATCCTCCCTCAAAGTGAATGCATATAACTGCAAGGGCTTTGGAGTGGTATTGTTTAATAAAATAAAACAAGAAAGAGGCAAAAATCAGGCTTTTTGGTATTGACACAACCGCACATCGTAACTTTCTCGAGTGTTGACGAACAGCTCCTTTATGTTGAAGTAGCACATTCAAGCTAGGCTGTACTAAATAATTTTGAAGGCATGACTTCCATAATTTACTTAGTTACTAGCTTACCAGATTTAGCAAATAAAGATTCAGGACACCCACTTAAATCTGAATTTCAGCTAAACAATGATAAATTTTTAGTATAAATATATGCCGTGCAGTCTTTGGGATTAAACTCATGCTAAGAATGTACTTGCTGTTTATCTGAAATTCCAATTTAACTGGGTGTTCTATATTATATCTGACAACTGTACTCATCATGATGTTTTCAAATCAACTCAGCCTCTTAAAATTATGTTAAAATGTTTTTTAGGAGCCCTGTTACAACATGAATTTGAGATTCACCAATTTGCACATAGGAATATTCAAAATATTGTTGTCACTACAACACAGACTGCCTACAGTAAGGCCTTTCCATGCCCCTGCCCACCCCCCCTAAAAACACGCACATATACACAGCACCCCTCACTCCCCAACTCTCACCAGTCCCCCCCACACACATACTCACATACCCCATAGGGGTTTTAAAAGGATTTTATGTATGTATTTTTCCTTCAAAGGAAGGATTGGCTAATATGTTACTTAGAGCAATAGGTCAGTATTTATAATCAACTCCTTGCATGGAAAGTGCATATAGCTCCCACTTGGCCATTACTTAAAACTGCAGCTGCTTTGTCAAATAGCAATAGCTCATGAGATCTAAATGAGGCATAATTATTTTTGGTTAAAAATTTTTCCTCAATTTATCTACTTAATGCCCTGAAACATGGTTTTATTATTTTATATTTACTTAAAAAAAAAAAACAAAACAAACCCATGCGCTCATAGACATGAAGTCAACCCAAAGGAACTCCTTGGAAAACTCCACTGACCTGTCCTGTATGCTATGTCTGCAAACACCTCGTGTCCACTCTTGTTCATGTGATCTTGTGTTCACTTGAACTTGGACAAAGTTGAAGCCCTGGTATTTTTGCCTCTCATAGCTGCTATCTCTGAACATGACCCGTGAGGTTGGTGAGCTTCCAATACGTCGGGACTGAAGAGGGGGCTATAGAAAGATTAAGAATGTATGGAAGATGGTGCTAGGGGAGAAGATTCAGAGAAGATTGAAGTCTCCATATATGTGAAATTTAAATTGTACATTTAGGGGCTCCTGGGTGGCTCAGTCTATTGAGCGGCTGACTCTTGATTCTTAGTTTTGGCTCAGGTCATGAAATCAGGGTTCTGGGATCAAGCCTTGCCCCGCCACCCACCTGGCTCCACGCTCAGTGGGGAGTCTGCCTGAGGATTCTTTTTCTCCCTTTCCTTCTACCCCTTCCCCCTCCCCTCCTTGCACACATGCACACTCTCTCTCAAATAAATAAACCTTTAAAAATAAATAAATAAATTGTTCATTTAAAACTATTGCCTTTTAAGTGAATGTTGAAATTTGCATTTAAACCTGTATCTGGAAGATTGTAATCTAGAGATTCACACCTCTTTTAATAACCATTTTCCTCCCTACCAAAACTATTTTTTTGATTAGGCAAAAGATTATCTTGTTAGAAACGTGTTTCCTTTTCATCAGTTTTTTCAGTGTAAGCTCACTTCTGCTTCCTCTTACATCAGCACCAGAAAACGAATTATTAGAAAATCTTTGAACACCAGTCTACTTTTCAAGAAAACTAACAAGTTTTCAATTTGAGGAGATACTTGAACCTACATACCTTTTACACAAACGTCAATAGTGTTCATGATGTTTCATCATCCAATTTTCCAAACATAGTCAAGGCGACCTCTTTGAGTTCGAAAATTTCTCTATAAGAAGAAGAATGGGAAAAAATGTAGTCACCTCCTTACCCCACTATTCACCACTCATCTGTGCTCAATCCCATCTCCACCCCTCTGCTTATACAGAATGATAACACGTTTCCCAAATAAATCCATATCAATGTTTAGCTGGTGAAGTAGCATGATGACTAAAGAGTCTGGAGAACTTGGTCTAATTTCAGCTCTGATACTAATAACTCTATAAACTTGGACAAGTCTATTCTCCATTCCTAGCCAAAAGACTGAGAAATAATAAGACGCTAAATTTCTTCGAAGAACAAGAATGTAAAACCAGATGCTCAAAAATGTCTTTTTTTTTTTTAAAGATTTGTTTATTTTTTAGAGAGAGAGAGCACAAGCAGGGTAAGGGAAAGACAGAGAGGGAAAGAAAGAGAATCCCAAGCAGACTCCCCAACGCAGGGCTCAATCTCCTGACCCTGAGATCATGACCTGAGCTGAAACCAAGAGTCAGACGCTTAACCAACTGGAGCCACCTAGGCACCCTTCAAAAATGTCTTCTTATTCTGAAATTCTGATTCTATACCCATTTCTATTAATAAAGCCTACTTTCTCCTTTATGTATCACAAGTCAATGAACATGCCAGTTAGTTGCACTTAATTAAACATATTTTTAAGGACTTAGTTTAACTTTTTTTTATGGTTATGGCTTATTTTTGGAAAACTTACACCCAAACAGAATACACTTTTGAACAGAATCACAAAGAAGCACATGTAGAGGACTGAAATTGTCAATTCTTACATCTACAAATCCTCCACTTTGGGGAATTAGAATTTGTAAAATATTGTATTTTGGCCACTGATTTTTCAAATGAGGATAATGTAGGCATATAAATGAGTATCTATTTGTTCAGATGGTGTGCCCATTTGTGGGCATCACAAATTTGAGGATTTTAGTTGCATTGGAATACAGACAGACATCCAGAGAAACCAAATTTTTAAGAGAGCAAACGACACTCTCATTGCTTTCAGAAGACTAATCAAATATAAAAGGACTTGGATCAATTATAGGATTGATATGGCATGTGGCAGATGCTGTTCTTTTAGGAAAAAAATGCAAAATATGGAGAGCAGGAACCAGGAACCAATCAAGGGAATATCTGAAAAATGAAACAAACATCTAGTTTGCTGATCAGAACCAGGACCCAAGGATTATTGCGAAGGGATCTTTGAAATCATCGGTCTTGTCTAGGGAGAGTAAAATTGACAACCTAGATAAAGGGACAGAGGGAGAAACTGTATAACAAAAGTATTCTGAGGGAACTGTTAGAGCCCTGATGTCCTTTCTCCAGGACCACAAGCCTCCAGGACCAGCTTGCTTCTCCCTGCAGGTCTGTGGCGAATGGCATCGGCCAGGTTCCTGTCAGCTCTTCCCAAATTTAGACTTCAGCGATCCGGAGGCAGAGTGACATCCACATAGGGAATTGATTGCTTCCTCTGGTCCTGTAGATCTGCTCCTTTCCTGACATATCATTCCAAAGGTCTTTTATAATAAGATCACTTAAAACATCACATACAAAGTTATGATGCATGACTTCACTGTTTCCAGAACTTCATTGGGATTAAAGCTTTTACCTATTTATGTATTTTACCTAAATATATGTTTGGGGGAAAAAAACCAAGTTTTTATATAGCACATGCAATTTAATTTAGGCTTGTTTTGTTATTTTGTTCATTATTTTAAGACTTAATCATGTCCTTGGGGCCCCTGGCTGGCTCAGTTGGTGGAGCGTGCGACCCTTCATCTTGGGGTTGTGAGTTCAAGCCCCGCATTGGGTGTGGAGATTACTTAAGAATAAAACCTTTAAAAAAAAAAAAAGAATTAATCGTGTCCTCTAAAATATAAATATAAACCAAGAGCCTGTTTATAACTGGCTCTCTCTCCAACATGAAGTTTCCTACACTGAAAGCTAAAACTACTTTTCATACATCCTTCTTTAATTGGGCTGCATTATTATTTAAGTTGGCTTCCTATTGCCAATCATCTTTCAATATACAGAAAATTCAGTCAACATTTCACCTAAGATGGCTATAAAAAGTCTATTTATGGGCCCATTTCTGCACTCATTTCATGTTAGAAACTTAGAACTCTGTTTTAAAGACACATGAAAAAGTGCTCAACACCACTCAGCATCGGGGAAATCCAAATCAAAACCTCAGTGAGATACCACCTCACACTAGTCAGAATGGCTAAAATTAACAAGTCAGGAAACGACAGATGTTGGCGGGGATGCGGAGAAAGGGGAACCCTCCTACACTGTTGGTGGGAATGCAAGCTGACGCAGCCACTCTGGAAAACAGTATGGAGGTTCCTCAAAAAGTTGAAAATAGAGCTATCGTATGACCCAGCAATTGCACTACTTGGTATTTACCCCAAAGATACAAAGGTAGTGATCCAAAAAGCTACGTGCACCCCAATGTTTATAGCAGCAATGTCCACGGTAGCCAATCCATGGAAAGAGCCAAGATGTTCATCAACAGATGAATGGATAAAGAAGATGTGGTATACATACAATGGAATATTATACAGCCATCAAAAAAACCCCCCGACATCTCGCCATTTGTGACGACATGGATGGAACTGGAGGGTATTATGCTAAGCAAAATAAGCCAATCAGAGAAGGACATGTATCATATGATCTCACTGATATGAGGAATTCTTAATCTCAGGAAACAAACTGAGGGTTGCTGGAGTGGTGGGGAGCGGGAGGGATGGGGTGGCTGGGTGATGGACATTGGGGAAGGTATGTGCTAAGGTGAGTGCTGTGAATTGTGTAAGACTGTTGAATCACAGACCTGTACCTCTGAAACAAATAATACATTATATGTTAAAAAAAAAAAAAGGAAGATAGTAGGAAGGGAAAAATGAAGGGTGGGGGGAATCGGAGGGGGAGATGAACCATGAGAGACGATGGACTCTGAGAAACAAACAGGGTTCTAGAGGGGAGGGGGGTGAGGGAGGCGTTGGCCCGGTGATGGGTATTAAAGAGGGCATGTACTGAATGGAGCACTGGGTGTTATACACAAACAATGAATCATGGAACACTACATCAAAAACTAATGATGTAATGTATGGTGATTAACATAACATAATAAAATAAAATTTAAAATAAAAGAGAGGAAAAAGAACAGAACTCTGTTTTAAAAGGAGTGAATAGGGGATTCCCTAAAGTTTGCCCAGGCCCCACCTTAGCCAGGTAGGAAGACAGAAGTGAGTTGGCCCCCCAGAAGTTTATAATAGGGAGCTTCACAGCCCCTCTCCTAAAAAGGTTATTGAATACCCTCGGCTACCTGACCCCAACTGAGATGAAAAAATTCCCTTTTTCCCCAAGAAACTGAAAGTCACTGTCCTCATGTTGACTGTAACATGGACATGCCAGATGCTTTATCCCACCCTTCTTCTACTTGCAGGCAAGAATTGGAAGAACTGGAGATTCTGAGGGCACACAAGCCACCAGCACAGTCCTCTTCCACCTGTGAGGCTAAGAGGCATAGAGGTGTTGTGTCTAGCTTGCCTCCTTCTCAGACTATAATCCCAGCAAAGCAAGAATTTGTTTACTTATTTAACAATTATTTAACAAGTATGACATGAGCGCATGTTATGTGCCAGAAACTATGCCAGACAGATCCAATGGTGAGCAAATCAAGTGTGGTCCGTGCCATCAAGAAGTCTGCAGCCCAGTGAGAAAGCTGGCCACTAGTCAACTGATCGTTGAAATACAGGGACAATTTAAAACTGGCAAATGTTGTGAAGAGATGTTATAGATTGTCATGGGGATATAAGGATTTCCAAATACATGTCTCACAAGTGCTCTCATATAGTGCATAGCACAGATTTGCAGGGAGGCATAACCTGAGTGCATAATGCACATCAATTCATTGAGAAAAGCTTCCCCAATACTATGCCCTTCTTTAATTTGGTAAAGATTATGTACTCACTATTTATAAACTTCTATTACATCCAGTAATACAATATCAATTTATGTCATTTCTATGTGTAAGAGGAATTACATATTACATACAGGAATTTTGTACTGTATTAATTTCTATCTAATCTTACCTTATCAGCTCCCACAAACAACGATGTCCCCATTATAACAGCTTTGTCTATTCCAAGTTCTGAAATACACTTCACTGGAAGGCTACCTTCAGCTTTAGGAAGGTAACTTTGCCTTCTTTATTTGTATCTGAATGGGATGACTGAGTACAAATATTCTAAATGGGTCTTTTTCAATGTCTGTACGTGAAATAATACATGCTTGTAAAATTTGTAAACTAGTAGATTTTTTCAATCAGTTTAAAAACTAATTAGAAGAAAAAAAGTACTCATTCACTCCAGAAGATAAAAGATCCAAAGTAACAAATTTTGGAAATCCATGTGTATAAATAAACAAAACTTTTCTCTCTTTACCGATTGGGAAAAAAATGGGTGATAATAGATGTTAAAATATTTGATTTGTCAAGAGATTACAGAAGCTTCCTATGACCTTAAAGCCCTCAGTCTTCATTTCATATCTTTTTAAAGCTGTAAATGATTTCAGGCACACCATCTTCCCATGTGTATCATTTATTTTTTCCGAATTCTAGCACAAAGCTTTCACAACTATAAACAATTATTGCTGCTGCCGGTAATAACAATAATAAGCTCTGTCACTTACTGACTGTGTGATCTTGGGCAGATAACTTATTTTTCTCATCTACAAAATGAGTAAATTAAGATCTATCTTAGAAAATTATGTCAAGATTAAAGATAACATAAAAAAGTGTTTGGGACTACTCTATGAATTGCCAGGGGATTATGGTGATTATTATAAGATTCTGGTCATCTAATTTAGCATCCAAACAACAGAAAGAAAAAAAAACCCAGAGAATCCCATATGTAAATTATATCATGAAAATAAGAAAGCTTCGACAAAATAATCCCTTTTCATAAAGTGGGTAGAGCCTTCAATCGTGTAGTTAGCAAAGTTAAAAAATTCCTACATGAAGCTACCCCGTTCAGGTAGAATGAAAGGGCTGGGCTCTGGGAATGAGACAAAAAGAAACAAACTGAAAATTGCAACCAGAAAGATCTCTGGATGTGAGACTGAATCAGAGTCAGAGGATGAAACAAAACTGAGGCATCTCCTTGGGCGGTTCAGTAAGGGGAAGTTCTGGGTTTGGTTAGCTGACAGCCCACCAGAAGAGTCAGGAAGAACTAGGGAATCCATCAAGGTCCCACTGACCCCCCTGGCAATTGTCCATTAAGTCTAAAAATGGAATTAAGCTCAAGTTAAAAGAACTAGTATTATACACCACAATACTGCATGGGGTATCATTCGATCCAATAGAATAATCTTTTCTCAGAGTTGCTGCTACCAACTTGCACATGAGTTAACCAGAGAAGAAAGAGGGCAGAACTACTATGACAGGTTTAATATATTATTCCTATTCACTTTTCAAATGCCATTTATCCCAAGGGACACTGTGCTTTGTAAGATAATTTGGTTTGGGTTGCCAATTGGTCTGAACTTCTTTAAGTTATTTTCAGAAACCATGGTTCTGCCCTTTGGCAATATAACCGACTGACACATTCTGCATTTGGTAAACAGACACCAGTTCCTTTAAAATTGTTTATTTATTCTTAAAATTATCTACAAAGACAGTCCACTGGAAATATTAAACTGGTACTCCAAGCAGATTGCCAATAATTTAGAAGCAAATGCTTCCTGGCTTAACCACTTGGGGGAAACTACCAAATTTTCATTCTCTAAAAAAACTTTGAAAGTACTTCTGTTGCAAATTGTATAGCATATGCTATGCATACAGAACTCTTTAAATAGGATTAGGTCTTAATGTTAAAAAGTATTTGACTCTGTGTAGCATGGTTTCCAAATGTGCGACAGAGACATGTGGACTGGTCCTCACCACCACCAAATGCTTAAGAAGTATCCATCAAGCACTTGAATCTCAACTGGATGCCTTGGATTTACATATTATAATGTATCTTGTGTTCTCAAGGCACTTCCCTGTTCTGAGGAATTTACAAGTTCACAAGGAAACATTATTAAAATTCAAAAGTATATATATTATGTATATGCATATATAATGAATATGTGTGTGTCTGTCTCAAAAGTCAATACTAAGAAAACAATCTAATTTTTTAAATGGGCAAAAGATCAGAAAAGACATTTCACTAAAGATTTATAAATAGCAAATAAGCAGAAGAAAAGCTGCTTAACATCATTAGTCTTTAAGGAAATGCAAATTAAAACCATTACTGAGGTACTGCTGTGCACCTATCAGAAGAGCTAAAATTAGGAGCACCTGGGTGGCTCAGTTGGTTAAGCTTCTGACTCTTGGTTTCACCTCAGGTCATGATCTCAGGGTCATGAGACCAAGCACCCTATCAGGCTCTGAGCTGGGCGGGAGTCTGCTTAAGATTCTGTCTCCCTCTCCCTCTGCCCCTCCCTCCACTGCTCACTCTCTCTCTCTCTCTCAAAAAAAAATTAAATTGAATTAAATTAAAAATAAAAGAGCTAAAATTACAAAAACTGATTATACCAAGTATGTGTGAGGATGTGGAGGAACTGGAACTCTCATACACCTGTGTTGGTGAGAATGGAAAATGGTACAACCACTTTGGAAAATGAGGGCTCTTAATAAATCCAAGAGAAGAAGTCTGGGAGGAATATTGAAGGTATACAGTTACATGGTTATAGAGCAGTCACAGCAAACTTCTAGGGAGAACCATTTACATCCTAGTCTGCATTCATGGTTTGCCCTCAGAAATGCAAAAGCATAATCTGGGTGGCCTTCTGTGGCAATTCTTACTAAGGAAGTTGGTTTTGAGATGAAGAAAAGGATGTGGCTGGTGGTGCTGGAAGGGGCTGGTGAGAATTACACATCTGAAAACTGAATAAGAAAGGCCATTCTTGAGGGCAAGAAATCAGTTTTGCCCGCTGACTGCTGTATAAAAATCTAGAAATGAAAAGGGGGACATGTGTGATTCACTAGGAGGTCCCAGTGATATTTGCCAAAACTGGTGATAAGGAACGGAAAAACTCAGTCAACAATACAAACCAACAGTGGGTTTTAAATAGAGAAAAATGAGGTCAAGTAAGTAAAATTGCTATAATGGGCAGTTTTTCTCTTAAACAACATTGCCCTTCAGAAGAAACTGAGAGCCATATTAAAAAAAAAAAAGGCAAAACTTTGGTAGGGACAGGGAGAGTTGTTGGGGTACATGCAGAGGTCCTGTTGAGGATTTCTTCAAGAGAAGGCAGGTGGGAGAAGGACTAGCAGAAACCAAGGGGATGGAGCCTCTGTCTGCTCTATGTTGATTTACCGTAAGGAGAAAGCGCACAATTAATAGGGGAGTAATAATAGCTGCTCCTTATTGATACTTCATTAAGTGCAAGGCTCCCTACTCAGTGTTAAACAGTCTACATACATAATTTAATCTTCACAGCAACCAAATGATAGAAATATTGTCCCCATTTGATACACAAGGACATGGACGACTAGAGAATAAAGAACTAGTCTGTTAACACACAGCATGGAAAAGGAAGAGGTAGGACTTTAACTCAGGTCTTTCTTAATCTGTCATTTATCCAAAACTGGACCAAGAATATAAAGCTCCACTCTACAAAAACAGGAATTAATATGATGCCCAAACTCCTACTAGCAATTCATGTCACCAGTTAACAGAAAATGAGTCTGAGAGGGGAAAAGAGAGAAGACTAAAACGTGCTCCAGGGGTGAGGGGGTTACCCCTTCTCAGTGTTTTTTATTCCCATGGGGCTCACCCCAATGTATTAAAAGTAGCTCTGTAATTTTTTTAAAAAGTGGGCAACACTTGGTTAGCCGTCTCCACTCAGCAACCCAGTTCCACCTCACAGTCCTCCAGGGCCATTCCCAGACCCAGGGTCAGTTCTTTGCTGGTTAAATCTGCCCTCCAGATGGATTTGCAGACCTTTCTAAATAAGAAAGCAGCTTCTTCTCTTTTTAAACTTCAAATTGCACTTTTGAAATGAAGTTTGATTTTCTCAGAAATCCTGGAAATTGTGCATGGATGGGAAGGAATGACAAGAAAAAATTTTACTTTACAAAAAATGTGTACTTTACACTGCCTCTCAACTTGTGTCTCACGTTAGAATCACCTGAGACAGCAGCACTGGCCTCTCACCCTAGAGCAGTGAAATCAGAATCTTTGAGTGACAGGCCTCGTCAGCCCCATATTTTAAAAAATACCTCCTACCTCAGGTATTTCCCACTGCAGCCAGGTCTGAGCACAGAGTTGGGAACAGACTCCTATTTATCAAGATCAGAAATTAATTTTTTAAAGAAATGTTGCTTCTCCCTTACATTCTACATTATCCCACAAATGATGAGAACATTAAAAAGCTGTGTGATGGCCTCATCTTTGTATTTGAACCCTTGGGACTGCCTCGTCCTTGCATACAGCCTACCTAAAGAAATGAAATGGGACACTGGATCCCAATTCAAGTTCCCTGTCTTGGGAATAGGGAACAGAGGCCCATGTAGGTAGTGGGAGTGGGTAAGCTGTACCAAAAGCAGGCCAAGTGACAATTTCTCAGCTGTTTGGTTTTTCCATTAGGGTCTTCTATAAAAGCTCAGAAAGGAAACATATATGTGTACTATCTACACCAACATAAGGTCTGGAATTGTTCAAGTTTCCAGAGGTAAGACAAACCACTGGAAGGTCCTTCCACTTGCAATTTATCAGAAAGGAAAAAATACGTATGTCAGGAAATACTTGACATTGTTCAACTGTAAAAATGATTGGAGGTCTCGCTTTCTCCATCTCTCACACCCCCAGGCACCCACATTGCATACTTCACAGGAGGTATCTGGGTGCCAGGGGACAAGGTAACAATCAGAACGTTGACTTAACTCCAAGCTCATGCACCAATAACTACGGCACCAGGGGCAAGTCATTGTCCACAGTGATCTATAGAACGGGGGAGAAAGAATACAAATGCTACCTGCTACCTCTGGGTCCCAAGCCAAAGGGAGAAATAGCACATATGAGAGCATTTTATGTGGAAGCCCTATATACATAAATTGTTTTCATTATTTTTTTCATTTGCATTGCATGAGTTCTAGCACCCTGCCTACAGTCAGAAATGAGGCTAAACCTCTTGCTAACCCCAGACTAATTGGAACTAACCTTCGACAGCGTCCCATTGACTTGCTTCCATGTGCTATGGAGTCCTCAGACTTAACCTCATTACCCCCCAGGCTGGTGGAATGGCTGAAATAAAGTATGAGCGATTTTGTTTTCCACCTGGTTTTCCACCAGATTCAATATTTGCAATTATTGGGAAGTATTACATCCTTGATGACAGGGGGCTCCTGACTCATTTATCAAAATCACAAAATTTTCTTGAATAAGTGCTGCTTCTCCCTTGCATTCTGCAGGTAGACAGACTCAGAGACTCTCTGGCACCCTCAGCAGCATTTGTGGACCTTTTTATTATTATTGCACATTGTGAGGACCATAAAGAGCAGAGTCCTACCTACTAAATGAAAATTGGAGAACTGAGACAATAAAAGAGAGAACTCACATTTTTTTTAATTAACCAGATCAAAAGTTAAATGATTCTGACAAAAGCAGACCATCTTCTGCCCTGTTCAGTCTGGTAGCCACTGCCCACACGTGGATACCGAGAATACCACTTATACCGAGAATACCACTTTGAGAAGTGGCTAGTACAAACTGTAATGTACCATACACCAGACTACTAAGGGCTAGTTTCAGAAAGGAAGACTACAAAATAAATCAATAATTTTATACATGCTAAAATGGTAATATTTTGCATTACTGGATTAAATGAAATATATTATTAAATTAATCTCACCATTTTCCTTTTTTTTTTTTAATGTGCCTAGTGGAAATTTTTAAATAACATTATGTGGCTTGCATTATATTTCATGTATGGTGCTAATTGAGATCTTCATTTTACCTTCAGGAAAACTATTCACAGTTTTCTAGTGGCCTCTACAATGCCCACCTGGATAGATCTTGCAATCTTAAGGACACAACCATAAACAAATACAACTAAGGAGGAAAATGCACATTAAACTGTCATGGTTGTGTGTGTGTGTGTGTGTGTGTGTGTGTGTGTGTGTGTGTGTGTGTGTCTACAAGTAGAACTAAGAAGAGACTGCCTCAACTATCCTTGATGGCTTGAAATAAGAGCTCCTCGATTTCTAGAGCAGTAATACAGATGCACAATCAGCAGCAGCAGCATCTGGGAGCATGTTAGCAACTCAGAGTCTCCAGTCCCACCCCAGACGCTACTGAATCGGAAAAGGAGGGGCGTAGGTGGAAAAAGACTGAAATCTGTGCTCTGACAAGCCCTCTAGGTGAATTAGATGCATACTAAAGTTTAAGAACCATTGTCCCAGACAAACTGAGGTCTGAGACAGGGATTTCTCAGATCCAAGATACTTGGTTTTACCAAAGCACGCCAGTCTCTTCTATTACTTAGAGCTTTTATCAGCAGAACACCCAACACAGACCAAAAGATGACTTACAATAGGATCATCAACTTTCAACAGTTTAACAACTGATAGTCCTATTTCCACTAAGAGGTCGTTTTTTATTAAATTTAAAATATCTCGCACATAGTACACTCTCAATATATATTTGGCTATTTATTGACTTTCAAAATTTTCAGAGACAGTTTAGAGTTAAACACAGATAGAACTGCATTACATGTTGCAGTAGATGCTGTTGGCGACTCTCCCAAATTGCCCTCCCCAGCCAGGGCACCCGTTTCCTCAGCTGCTGACCCCCTGTTACCTTCTCCAGACATTTGCCCTGGGCTGACTGGTGCCACTTCACCAGGAAGCATTGGGAGGTCACATCACCCCCATCATCACCATCATCACCTTCACCACAGTCACCGCCATCACCACCATCATCGCTTTCACCACAGTCACCGCCATCACCAGCATCACCGCCTTCACCATAGTCACCCCTGTCACCACATCACCACCATCACCACCTTCATCACCTTAACTACAGCCATCACAGTCACCATTGTCACCACCATCACCGCCATCATCGCCTTCACCACAGTCACCATCATCACTGCCATCATTACCTTCACCACAGCAAGCACAGTCACCATCGTCACCGTCATCACTGCCTTCACCATAGTCACCCCAGTCACTGCCATCACCAGCATCATCGCCTTCACCACAGTCACCGCCATCACTGCCATCATCACCTTCACCACAGCCATCATAGTCACCATCGTCACCACCATCACCACCATCACCACCTTCTCCACAGTCACCACATCACCAGCTTCACCATTGTCACCCCTGTCACCAACACCACCATCATCGCCTTCACCACAGCCACTGCCATCAACACCATCACCGTGAGACCCTCTCCCACAAAGAGGCACAAAAACACATATACACAAAATTTTGCATGAATTTCCAAAAACTTTGTTTGCTTTCTGAAGTCAATTCTAAATTTCAAGCAAGGGATTTTTAAATTGTAGTAATAAGATCCCATCATTTAAAGGATTGAAAATTGTTTTTAGTGCTGCTAAGCTAGTACTAACAATACTTTTAATTCCCATTTGACCTTCTATATTTAAAATACGGGGCAAAATCTAGTAACTTTTGACCCAAAGGCAGGCTTCTCAGTATTTCCTCCCAGGCACCCCTGAGCCCACCTCTCCTGAGAGTCGACCTGCACAGACCATCCCTGAAGCTGTGAGCTAGACACCAGGAGGTCAAGACTGCTGGTTCACAGCCATCTCAGCCCACCCCAGCTCCAAGTGAAGCTGACTCTAAAGTATATAGGCCCAGAATAAAGCCATTTGGAATTAATACCACATCCTCCCTGTCATGCCTTGTTACTACCCCAAATATAACACCCTCTAGAAATCTCTTCTCTTCGAAGTCCCATTTCCATACTGTCCTCTGCTTCCCCTCCTCCCTTCTGTCTTCTCTCTGATCTTCCAGACCTTTCCACTCTTCCATCTGGATCCCCCACACCAAGATAAACAAACCTCTCTATACCCTTTACCTCTTTATTGAATGGTCATTTCCTTCACTCCTCTGCCTTAACTAAACTGGGCTTTTCCTCCAGACACGGCCAGAACAGATGCTTCTATGTAGTCTCCCATGCTCCATGGACAGGAGGAGGGGTTGGTAGGGTTATTTTGCTTGCACAGAGCAGCACCACACTCATCTTCTAGCATAATCCTCTCCCTACGCGATCCCAACTTTACTGTTCAAAAAGAGGCTTTATCTTCATCACTTATTTTAGGAAATTTCATTATGTGCCTATTTATTGAGTAGAAGGCTTTATTTTAAAATTTTTAGTTGATAATATATAGAACAGGTAACTTTAAAAATATATTTATTTATTTATTTAAGTAAACTCTACACCCACAGCTCAAACTCGTGACCCTGAGATCAAAAGTTGCGTGCTCTTCCAACTCTGCCAGCCAGGTGCCCCCATAAAACAGGTAACTTTAATATAGATGTATTAAGTCAATGGGCGCCTGGGTGGCTCAGTTGGTTAAGCGACTGCCTTCGGCTCAGGTCATGATCCTGGAGTCCCGGGATCGAGTCCCACATCGGGCTCCCTCCTCGGCAGGGAGTCTGTTTCTCCCTCTGACCCTCTGACCCTCTTCCCTCTCGTGCTCTCTATCTCTCATTCTCTCTCTCTTTCAAATAAATAAATAAAATCTTAAAAAAATATATACATAGATGTATTAAGTCAAGTTTCCTAGAAGTTGATCCTGACCTGGGGACTCTGTTATACCTGACTTATTGTGGGGACATTCTCAGGAAACTCTTATAAGGGAGAGAATGAAGCAGACCTGGGAAGGAGGGTGAGCTGAACAAGGATGTGGTCCTTGCCTGATTGTGGGCACATGAGCTCTGCTGTTTAAATCTCACAAGATAGTTCTCCCACCTGGAGGCAGAGTGGACCAGGCACCTTTCAAGGCGCTGAATATATAGCAATAAACCAAACAGACAAAACTCCCTACTCCTATGGGGCTGCCATTCTCTCTGAGGAGGCAAAATAAACAAATATATAAGATGTCAGGATGTAACAAATGTTATGAAGAAACAGGCAGGAGAAGCTACAGAGTAGATGGACAGGGGGCATTGTTTTGGAGAGAGTGGTCAGGGAAGACCTCTCTGGGAGATGATATATATAAACTGAGACCTGAATCAAGCAGGGAATTTAATCATACAGGCATCTGGAAGGAAAGCATTTCTGTGGAATAGTAGAGACAGAGATGCTGATCCAGAGGCACATTTGATGTAATCAAGGAAGGACAGGGAGACTTGTGTGGCAGGAATGGGGACATAGTTGAAGATCTGGCAGGAAATCTGATGAGTAAGGCCTACGGGTCATAGCAAGAACTTGAACTTTATTCTGAAAACAGTATTTCAGGTCCCACCTCCTGAGGCACAGTGATTGGTCTAGGGCTGGACTCTTGATACTAACTGGACCAATCATAGTCTCCCACATCACTGGCCACAGTATTAAAACCAACAAAATGGGCACCTAACTGGGCTATGCTGGAGTTCTCCTCTGAAAATTTTCACATTAGAGCTGAGGGAAGAGGGAGAGTTCTTATGTAGGAAAGCTGAAAAATATGAGCTGTCACATTTTTCAGAATAGAAGTCTAAAGGTGAAGAGATGCAAAATGAGTGGCAGAGAAAGACAGTGCCATTGGTGGGGACATCGTTGACTCCAGTCACCCAGGGGCAGCTCCAACCAGCCATGCTCTCTCCTCAGTTTGACCACATTTACCAATAAATTCCCCTTAGTCTGAACTAATTGGATTTGGGTTTCCATCACGTAAAAGTCAGGATTCTCCTAACTCCTCGTGCCTCTCCAACTTTAATCCTTGTCTTCACTGGGAGGAAAATAACTGCCTGTTTTATACCATCTATTTATATGAACCACTTTTTCTTGTTACTGTCATCTAGAAACTTCCCAGCCACTGCCTTTCATTCATGGAAAACTGGCATGTAGTTCAAAGTGGTCCTTCTTACCCCAACTCCAATGTCACCTTGAATGTGTCTTAGTGAAGGTGCCCTGGCCCTGGCCTCCCCCTTCCCCAGCTTCCTCCAATCTCAATACTTCCATCTCTACCTTCCTGCAACCATTTGCATGGCCATAGTCTATAATGTGTTATCCCTCAGCAGGGTTCCATATCAGAAAGTTTACATAAACTCCAGCATCTCAAGCTTAATCTCATCTTTCCAAACAGAATGTAAGTCTTGATCTGCTGCTACCACACAGAACTCCCTGCTTTAGGATAAGGCAACTCAGAAGAGGGCAGAGCCTGAAAATTCCTGAGGACAGTGTTTGGTGGCTAACCATGTAGACTAATAAATACTCTTTTTTTTTTTTTTCCTCAAGCCTTGGTTGGCTTTTTGCCACTTGCCAACAGAGTCACACTGCAAATGATTAATTCAAGACCTTTTACTGGGGCTGGGCCAGTTGCCTCTTTCTTCCCTGAGCAAATATTACATACATGTTTTATCCCATATCAATATATATTTACTACTCAGTATTGTCCTAAAGATTTCTCATATTTTAAGCATGCTCATATTTCTAACTATTGACCAACCACGTTGTCTACAGCTTGAGAAAATGAAAGCATATAACCTCATACATACACATGCATCCATCATAAAAATGCTACTTCCTTCCTGTCTCTCCTCTCATTCCCTCTGGTCTAAGAGAAGGAGCTACTCTCCTGCATGCCTAAACTCCACCCTGTCCTGACCCAATCCTCTAACCAAAATTCAAGAACAACCATGCCACTCTCTGCCAAAAATGGATCAATGTTTTCTGGATCTAACTGAAACTAAATAAATGTTTCTGGCCATACAAAGTTTTATCAACTCGTAAAGACACTAGTCGTTCTCAAACCAAATGGAATTCTTTCTTCCTTTTGGCCAGTTTGAATTGCTCACCTTTACCTTCCATTAAAATGGCATTGAAGACTGACTATGTTCAGCTTTTGTCCAACAAAGGCTGACAATGTTTTTGTTCCTTTTGGGTTTCAGTTATTTGTCCCTCATGAAGTTTAATGAACAATATCAATTTAGAAATGAGGGAATGGGTTGTCACTGTAATGGAACTCATGAATATAGGGTATGAGATTTAGGTCAATATGAAATATTCGGGAATGAGAGGATCCAGTACCCAGTATGCTTGATCTTAGCCAAACACAGATTTTCACAAAAATCCCAGAAACACTTGAAAAGTTTCCATAAAATGGATTGAAAATGCTCTGAAGACTTCAAAGGGCGCTTAAAATGTTTTGATGAGTTACGTGTAAATGAACATGCAGATTAAATTTCCATCTTAAATCCACATGCTCTTAAAACGTTGAGAAGAAAGTACTTTGCCAAACATGCTCTGGGTTCTTCTGAACACAAAGCAGTTTGCAATATTCAACAAACCTAAATGTGGCAGGGCTCACCATCCCTTCATCAATCTCCTGACTAATTCAAAGCATCATCATCACTAACCAGCAAATGTCAGTAAGAAAAGGAATCTCATGCAGAGTATGAAAGTAAATGGAGACTGATTTTCTGTTCATCTAAAGGAGATGATGACTGTCTGAGAGCTACGGGAGTTAGTTTCTTTCACTGGATTTTATTTAATCAATCATTGATTTAATCGACAAGTATATTTTTGAGCACCTACTACATGCCAGGCACCATTAGGGAATCAAAGACTTGTACGGATCTTCCCTTGACTTTCCTGGGAGATAGAAAAAAAATATTTCTTTTGGAAGCCTAAATACAGCATCACTACCTGGAGGACAGGAAGCAAGTGGACACAAGCCATGGAAAAAATGCAGTAGGAGGCAGACTATACATACATACAGTCTCTGGCCAACAGAGCAAAAAACCAATATACTGTGGTTTATGTACTCCTGAGGCACAGATAAAAACCACATCCTCAACCTAGCATCCTCCTCAGCACCTGCTAGTCCTGCACATCTGGATCTTAGTATTCCAGCTGCCTGGCTGGAGCATTCCAGCTTATCACTGGAGTTATGGAAAGTTCAGGTTGCTAAACACTGTTGACTGCCCCCAGTGGAGAACCATCTGGCTCGGAAATCCACATTGTCTGCATACAACCCAGTGATAAAATGAAGAGAAGCTTAATTTGGAGTGCTCTAGCTTAAAATAAGTTACCAGCTCTTCCTTATTTGCCACGCTGATCAAAATTCCCAGTTATCCAAACTCTCAGTCCCAAGGTCATATGAGATTCTGTCCAATTCCTGCGTGGTTGCTGCTCATTAATATTTTAAATGTTTCTGAGTCCTTCCCCATTTTCCTGATGAGAAACAAAATGTGATCATCTCACCATTCCCCAGTGCAGACCCATAAAAGAGAGGAGGACAGTTGAGAGACTATCCTTAAAATCTTCAAAAGAGAAGGATTACAGGGTATGGAGCCCTTTGATTATAGGCATTCTGAGAGCAAGGACCTTACATTCTATTTCTTTTCATGCTTCCCTATACTGCCTAATACAAAAAAACACCATCTATTAACTAACAAAACACCACAACATTAAAATCAAAGCTAATCAAGGAAAGAGCTGGGTAGTGGAGCAGATTGGGGAAGGGGGTCCCGGAGGGAGGACTCCCTGGTGACAAAATACAACCTTTTCATCTTCTGCTCATTTGTACTTTGTTAGTCGTTTTGGCAAGGTAAGAAATGAGAAGGTTCCCCACTTTGGCGATGATACACATTTAACTCCAAATCTCTAACATGCCCTGGACAAACTGAAAACAAACATGACAAGAGAATGAATGTAGGGGAAAAGACCATGGTGTAGAAGGAAAAGGGGTTTTTGGTGTGGGTCATTGTTATCAGTTCTTTTTTCAGCAACTGTCACACAGCGATTGAGTTACATAAGACATTGTGGGAATGAGCTGTTACGCTGGCAGCAGCCTGATGTTAGAGAAAGTCTTCCCTAGATCCAGGGTTGCAAAACTGAACAAGAAGAAATACGCACCAAAAAAATTTCTTCCAGAATGTGGAGGCTTTATTATCTCCATTTTGAGTGGTACTGCATCTTTACCACAAATTCGAAGGTCATGTGCTGCATTCTCAATTTCTGACCTGCTTCTGAGCTTCACAGAACAAAGACTTCTCAAATCAGATTTCCCTGGTACATAAATTACATCCCGGGAGCAAATCAGGCAACTCTGGAAGCAGCACTGACTCTTTCAGGGCCATCAGGACAACTAGGACTAAATTACTGCCTCCACGGAACGAGGAGACTCTTGTCTTGACCTGAAGGAGCCAATTCAGTTTCTGGAGGAGCCAAATCTAGCATTTTCTGAATGTGCTGGAAGCCCGGATTCAACAGCATGTGTCGGAGTGTGACACCTGGGATGACACCATTCACGTCAGAGCACGGCCCGACTGTTTGGTGATCAGAGAACGTGATAAGACCTGCCCTCGAGTCAATGACTCCATTGATGGATATATTCTTGAAAGACCGGTCCTAACTCTCCTCTCAGACCCATTTCCTTTTCTCTTAAAAGCAGTGGCTCCGAGTGGGACAAGAGGGACATGAACAAGACAGCAGGTGGACAAATGCTCCAACCCTCGTGCAGCGAGGCTATTACCTGTGGTAAAATATGAGACTGTTGACCTATGAATCAAGGGGTAAGAGCTGTTTCTTCTCCTGCCTTAGACCCTCCTTGATCACAGAGACGTTGTGTGGTCAATGTGCCGGTAGAAAGATTGTTAAATACCACATATGTGCTCAGCTACACACTAAACAAATCAAGGAAGAATGATTTATATAAACACACATTTAATTATTTACTAAGAATTAAAGTTTCTAGAGAAAAATTTCAATCTCACTAATATTTTTAAAACAGTGAACATCTTCAAACATCATAACAATAAAAAAGAATGTAAGAAACAATGGGATAATCTAAATGATACAGTTAAATTTTTGGATAAGAGGTACATGTTATAAGGGCTTAATATATTCCAGAAATAATTTTAAGCACTTTATGCTTTTAAACCTTATCTGTTCCTTACATGGAAATACATATTCTCAGAATAATAAAACTTGAAAGTAGGGCACCTGGGTGGCTCAGTCAGTTAAGCGTCTGCCTTCGGCTCAAGGTCATGATCCCAGGGTCCTGGGATCCAGTCCCATGTCAGGCTCCTGGCTCTGTGGGGAGCCTGCTTCTCTCTCTGCCTCTCTCTCTGTCTCTCATGAATAAATAAATAAAATCTTTAAAAAAACTAAATAAAAATTTAAGAAAACTTAAAAGTACAAAGGTCACTTGTAAAAAAATAAAATAAATAAAAATAAAAAATAAAACTTGAAAGTATCCAGAGAATATTTAACCTGATCCCTTCATTTTTATCAGTTGGCTTCATATTATGCTATACTTGAAAATGTTTTTATTTGAAAAAAAAAAGAAATTCATAATTCCACAACTTAATCACTGCCCTGAAAAAATATATAAAGTAGAATATTAAAGCACACTTCTCCCACTCCACCACCCAGAAGCAGTTTGGGGCCTTCCCTTTCTGACTTTTTCCTATGTTTATCAAGATATCTTTTCATTCAGAGAGCGAGAAGGAGACATGTATTTTTATCATGTCCTACTTTTTGATTCAGAAAGTGCTTTTTCAATTTGCAATAAATACTTGACATTATTTCAGATAAGCAGAGACTCTTCATTATTTTTAATTGCATATGACAGACCATAATCTAGTCAATCGTTCCTGTATTGAGAGAGACAGTTAAATTCTTCTACTTTTTTCTATTGCAACCTAAACTAAAATGAAGAATCTTACAAACATATATTTTTCATTTTATTTTATTTTTCTAGGCTCTGGGTTAGATGTTTAAAGGGGAGATGCTAGATCAAAGACCTCCCATTTTGCTCACAAAGGAACCAATACCCCCAGGACAGGTCCACAGGGATTAGCTTGATGTACGTTGGAGGCCCCAGAAATAGAGAAAGAAAAGTGAACAGAGGAAACATCAAGTGAAGAATGAGAAATCAAGGACTCATGTTTCACTCTGAGAGTAAGGAACTTGCTTGGGGTGATGTGTGTTGCTACCAAAGCCTCACCAGGAAAGAGGGACTTTGGACGGAGTAAGAGACTGATCAGAGTCCCAAATGCAATGGAAGACAGGCCATGGTGAAAGCAGGGAGCCTGAGCCTACTGTTTGACTGCAGCCCTTGAAGAAGGAGGAGTCAAGAATGACTGCAATTTGGACCAGGAACAGGAAGAAGAAGAGAACATTACAAGAGGTCAAGGCAGAAGAGGCCCAGCCCCACAGCAGCAGATAAAGGCCACAGACAAGAACATGCTCTGCGGTGTTTCAAGATAATGCCTATTTTATGCCCCACTCCTTTGTCCCCAGACCTCCAATGAAAGCTGCTTCCAAAGCCTTGTAGCCGAACACCTTGGGGAACAAAGCAAGAAAGGGATTGTCGCAAGGTCCAGAAGTGGTAAAGGCAAAGCTGGGGCTTCGTTGGGGAGATGAAGGCAACAGCAGAGAGGCAAGCTGTGCTGGTTTGACCCAAAGCAGCAGTGACCGGACTATTTGATCCAAATGTACCAGACGAAGGTGGCCTGATAAAGGGAGGCAGAGTCCAGACCCTTCTGTTTGACTAAAGACAGCAGACACATGGGCCACCAACGTATAGCCCTATAATCTTAAATCTTTTTTCGTTTCAGCAAATGTACCAAAATACATTCACCTCAAAATCTAATAGCAGCTTCAGGAGGATTTTTAGTCACTCATTTTTTACCATACAGATCTTAAACTTTAGTTGCCAGATCTCTGTGCGAGCTTCAACAATTTGCCTCCAGGACTTTCCACTTCGGCCAGCCACTCCCCCCCACCCCCGCGCTCAGCCCCATCCACTATGCAGCCTGCCTGCCACTGGCCTTGAGCCACAGCTCACTTGCTGAGCCACAGCTCCCTTGCTGCCATTGCTGACTGAGACAGTCTGCCAAATGCTCCTAGCAGCAGCGCATACCCATTTGGCATGAGGGAGAGAAGGCAAGGACTTACTTTTCCCTCTACTGGATCTCTTTTTCTCTCCTTCCCCTTCCTTCTGTTTCCCTCCCCTCCCCTGCTCTCTCCCTCTCTCTGTCATCTTTGTCTCTGTCTCTGTGTCTGTCTCTGTCTCTCTCTCTCTCTCTCTCTCTGCAGTTCCTTGCCTGCTGTAAGTCAAAAAACAAAACCCACTTAGATCCTCCAATAGCTCTCTAGACACATATTACTCAGGGAAATACTGCCCATCAGACTTTGATGTTGTGAAAAGACAGGAAGAAACTGGTGAATTCTCCAGGGAAGACCATGCTGAAACTAAGATTCTTGCAGTTAATCCTTCCATATGTCCTTGCTAACAACTGTTGCAATAAGTAATTGCACCATTCCTTTGGGTTCAGCCAAAAAACTTAGGGAGTCTTAATCCCAAAACCTCACCCCCACCACCACCAAAAAAAGTTCAATTTTCTGACACTATGATTGTCTTTATTAGAGTTAGATGTCAGGAAGAACAGCTCACTCTCTTGCTTGTCCTTTCTACATTATGAGTTTGGATTTAGGGTATAGTACTGTGCACCTCCTCTTTGAAGATCCCTAACCATTGTGGAGCAGGATACCTGGACTGCTCACTGCATGTAGTGGGTCGCTGGGTGATGACTTGCTGCCAGGAAAATAACATTATTGTGAAATGAGAGGGCTTTGAGGAGGCAATATGGCATACTGGGAAGTGACAGATTCTCTCCTCTTGAGCATCAGTTTCTTTGTCACATGGGAGGAATCATACCCACCTCAGAGGATTAAATAGGCCATGTATGCAACATGAGTAATAGAATACCTGACCCATGAAGGCTGCTCAGGACTGTGGTTGTTCATTGCTTTGGCCTGTGAAGTCTGCCCTTCAACTGCAAGAGATTAATTGCCCTAAATGTTGCCAAAGAGGCCCTCTAATTTTCACATTCTGCCTTGAATTGGTAATTAATCACCCTAAGCCTGTCATTATCCCTCTTTGATGAATCAGTGGTGCTCAGCAACAGTCATCTAATTCCAAAGTCCCTAGACTTCCAGCACACTTCTCAATACCAGCCAGTATATCTCCTCCCATCACATCTCAATTCACTTTACCACTAGCAAAAGTTTTAATAGTAACACCAGTACAACATGGTAGGGAATATATATATATTCTACCCACAAATAGTAATGGGACCCTCTTGCCAATCAACCAACAAATGATTCTTCTCTTAGAGTTTATTCCTTTTTCTTTTTTTTTTTAATTAATTTATTTATTTGACAGAGAGAGACACAGCGAGAGCAGGAACACAAGCAGGGGGAGTGGGAGAGGAGAAGCAGGCTTCCCGCGGAGCAGGGAGCCCGATGTGGGGCTCGATCCCAGGACCCTGGGATCATGACCTGAGCCGAAGGCAGATGCCTAACGACTGAGCCACCCAGGCGCCCCTCAGAGTCTATTTCTTATGACCATTCCTGGTACCAACTGTCTTCAACTGAATTCCCTGGAAACAGACTGAAAATGAAATGTTGCTTACAGAAATTTTTTGAGGAGTGTTCTTAAAAAAGACAGCTGTCAGGAAGTGAAAAGCGTAGGACCAGACAGAGAGAGAAGTCTATCAATGTGAGGTTATAAGTGAGCTTCAGCAGATTCTACCGTGAGCTCTAAAGCTGGGATAGACTTTCGGAGTTGTCCCAAAATGAAGCAAGGGGGAGAGGCCTACAGATACCTATAGAAGCCAAGCACTGGTTGCAGCTTGTGCTTTGAAAGATGTGACCTTGGGTGAGATGGTTCTCTACTGCTGAGGACAATTCCCAGGGAGGAGAGCAGCTTCAGGCCATTAGCACCTATTATTCCGAAGAACTGGGGTTCAGTGCATCAGTCTTGAAGAGGGAACTTGGCAGATTATTCAGTACACATATTTTATTTTATCTATGCTACAACCATGTGCAACCAAGAATTTCAATCCTGATTCCTTTCCCTGCCTCCAGAATGACAGTCATTTCCATGAATCACAGAGAAATGAAGCCTTTGCCTGTGGTCAAATGCACTAGTGAGTGACAGAGATAGCAGGATCAGGCAGGCAATGTGGGTAGGTCACTATGAGTATCAAGGAAATGGTGGAGTCACAGTCTTCAGTTGAAGGATCTGAGCCAAGTATAGGAAGCCTCTAGAAGAGTTTCAGCATTTGGAGTCCAAAAGTCTTATGAAACTCATTGTCAGGGCCTCAGTGGAAGGGCTATGACACTATTTTTCAGACACCTGCAAGAGGGTTTTGGCTGGCTTTAAAGGGGAAGCAACTCAGGCCAAGCTATCTAATCCATCCTTCCAGAACAGAATCATCATCATTAAAGGGCCCCTGCTGGTCTCTGTCTAGAAACCGTCCATTGCCCATCTTCTGACAATATTATGTTGCCTCATGGCCTGCAGGGGACCAAGGGAGAGTGCCAAATATCTAGGAATCTGCAGTCTCAGTCTTGTTTTCTCCTCATTTTCTCAACCTTGGGCAGACATCATGGTCACTCTCAAAGTCAGTGACATCAGTCACAGTTCATACTCTAGGAAAATGTGTTTGCAACATTACTTTCTCCTTTACTATTGTCTAGTGAGATATCCTTAGGAGAAGATCCACATTTATTATCACAACTACTACCAGACACTCCTTCAAAGCATATGAAAATGTAAATTAATCCCAGAGTTTGCCAGAGATCAAGTTTAGTGGCCAAATTCCACTTCCAAATTATCGTGGTCAGTTCACTTAGTTGGTGCTAATGATACTCAGAACCACTGATTTTGTTGCAGTATGGGGCCAGTTAGCCTTCTTCTCTTCTCTGACTATAGGCTATACTCCCAAATCCAGGCAGCTGGGTCCCAAATGCAGACTGGGTCATGGGGGAATAGACCGGGCATGCAAATGCAACACAAGGGAAGATCACAGCCCAAAGCTTACTCTCCAGAGAGCAGGTCAACAATCTTAAACTCCATCAGGAAATAAAATCACTGTGAGCGACTAAGAGCACTTTATAATTATTTGTGAAATTAACGAACAAACTTCTTAAATGGAGTAATTGTTCGGTGCGTTTCACATTTCTGCCTATGGCGTGTCTGTTTCCGTGTTGAATCAGATATTGGTGCTGAGCAGAGTTTTCCCCCCACCTCATCCGCTGGCAAAAACATCATGTCTCAGCGCACCAGGGGATACCCGGTGACCTGCTGGGGAGCGTGAGCTGGAGCAGTTCCTATGACAGCATGTGCCACTTTGCCTTAATAAAAATCACCAAACTGAAAACAGATGACAGCCACAGATGCTGAGAAACTGAAACATATAAACAGTCTCCTTTATTTGGTGTAGATTTTTCTCATTCAGTCACCTTTTTTTTTTTTTGACCAATTGGTGTGTGTGTGTGTGTGTGTGTGTGTGTGTGTGTGTGTGTGTACGCTGTCCGTGTGTTAATGAAGACTGTGTGAGGCTCTTGGCCCAGTGCTGTCCATGAGGCTGTAGCCTGAAGAAAAAGCTCCCTGGGACACTGACCAGACTTGATTAAATGACAGGGTGGTCTGCTCTAGAAGAATCCATCTCACACAGGGGGTCTCCTTTGATTATTTCCACTTTTGTCATCAGAAAGAAACATGGGAATCTGGCCTATTTTCCTGAATCTTACTGTGTTGTACCAGTTCTCTTTCCCCTTTAGGTCACTCTATCAGTCAACAATATTTATTAAAACCTTGTTGTAGGCAGAACACGAGCATTAGATCCCACAAAATCCAAAGAAATAAGCAAAACAATCTCTACCTTTAAGGAACATATATACTAGTACAGGAGAAAGGAGAAACCACACACAAGCATGAGGCAACTTGACATTTTGTGAAAGCAACAGTGTGCTCCAGTATAAAATGTCATTATAAACTGGAGACCAATAAAGCACAGGCAAAAACAGAGTTAAGCAACATTTAGGTAAACAGGCCTCCTAGAAGAGTTAAATTTTGAAGAAATCATTGCTAGCACCTCCATATACTATAACCCAATTTGCAAATAATTCAAATTCTCAAGTTCCTTTGATTCTACTTTCAAGTTTCCTTTTGTGTTATTTTTCAAACCTGTTTTTCCTACCACCACCACCAGGCCATAAAGAATTCTGCTCCCATAACTATTTTAACGGCCCTTCCTGTGTCTAGTCATCTCGTCCACTACATCTCTTTAATGTACAATTGTCAGATTTTCTTTATAAAACGTAATTATTTCCTTAAATAATTGGCCTGCTTAAGAACCAATAGCGGCTCCACATTGCTTCTCAAAAGAGAGTAGAGGGACCACACTTAACAGAATCCAGGTATAACCTACATACAAGTTAGCATGTAACAGTTAAGCAGTATTGAATACTATTATTAAATTATTATTATTATTTAGGTCAATATTTATTAAATTGTATGTACTTCTTTTCAGAGTTGTTTTATCATTCATGGAGCATTGAGTCCTGAATTAAGATAATCCCCTCAAGCCATGGATCTAAGTGAAGTAGAAGTAAACAAAACTCAGAATCATTACCATAATGTCCAGAGTGAGAAAAAAAGTAAGGTATACTGTTCAAATACGATGTACCACCCTTTTCCCAGATTCCCACCACCTAGATGGTAAATTGATAAGGCAACAACCAGGAAAGATTTCAGGCTAAAAATAACTGATACCTAAATTAACACTATATTTCCTAACTTCTCCAGCAAAGCAAGTGACACCATCTTCTTTTCACCCTGAAAATTTTTTCTCACTTGAGTTTTTCAGAGATAGAAGGGAATCCTTCCGAGAATTTCTACAATCACATGTACTCACCAAATCAGGAAGAGTGGATAAAGTAAAATTAGAGTCAGAACTTTTTTTGGAAAGCATATTCACAAGAAAACTAAAATAATTAAAACAATATGGTATGGGTTAATAAGTAGGCAGTCAGATTAATGAAGCAAAATACATGAAGTTAAAAATTGGATTTTAATTACCTATGAGAATTTAGTATATCTGACATTTTAAACTAGAGATGAAAAGACTGTGTTCAGATGAGTGGGTAGCCACTTTGGGGAAAAGAAATTACTTATTTTCCTATTTCAGCCCTAATTCCAAAACAAAAGTCAGATAAATACAAGATTTAAATGTATCTTTTAAATGAAGCAATAGAAGTCCAAAAAGAAAATGTAAAAAAAAAATATTTTATAAAACAGAATGGAAGGGTAGCTCTTTTGGATAACTGTTGTTAGTTCCTCAAAAAGTTAAGCATAGGTACCATATGACCCTAGGTATATTTCCAAGAAAAGTGAAAATAAGTGTTCACACAAAAACATTTCAGTGTGTGAATGTTTATAGCAGATATTATTCATGATGGGCAAAAGGTGGAAAAAAAACCCTCAAGTCAATCAACTGACAAATATATAAACAAAATTGGTATATCTATACAATGGAATTTTATTTGGTCATAAAAAGTAATGAAGCATGGATACATGTTGCACCGTGGATAAACCTTGAAAATAATACATGAAGTGAAAGGAGTCAGACACAAAAGGCCACATATTATATGATTCTGTTTACATGAAATGTCCAGAAGAGGCAAATCCATAGAGACAAAAAGTAGATCAGCAGTTTCCAGGGGCCAGGAGGAGGAAGAATGAGCAATGATTGCTAATAGGTAGGGGTTTCTTTCTTGGATGATGTAGGTAGTCTCAGATTAGATAGTGGTGATGGTTGCATAACCTTGTGAATACACTAAAAGCCACTGAATTGTACATTTAAACAATAAAATAAAATGAGGATGGACCAAAGAGAACATCTCAAGGGAAATCAAAAACATATATTCAACTGAGTGAAACAAAGATGCAACATATTCAAATGTGAGGGTCACAGTGAAAACAGTGCTGGGAAGGACATTTAGAACTCTAAATGGTGACATTAGAGAAGAGGAAAAGTCTCTAATCAATAATCTAAGTTCCCACCTAAAGAATCTAGACAAGGAGGACAATATAAATCCAAAGCAATCAGAAGGAATGAAATAATAAAGGTAAGAGCATAAATCAGTGAAATTAAAAACAGAAAAATAAGAGAGAAAATCAGCCAAACAGAAAGCTGATTCTTGGAAAAGAACAGTAAAGGTGACAAAGCATTAGCAAGGCTGACAATGAAAAAGACAGAAGGCACAAATTACCAATGTCAGGAACGAAACAGGATATATCATCACAGACCCTGCAGACATCAAAAAGATAAGAGAATACGATGAACAACTCTACACACAAAGCTGACAACTTAGATGGAATGAGCTAATTCCCTGAAAAACTTCTGTTGCCCACCCAGTATGAAATAGATAATTTGAATAGCTTTATAACTATTAAGGAAATTGAGTTTGTAATTTTAAAACTCTTAAAAAAAGAAATCTCCCGGCTTATATGGTTTCACTGCACATTCTACCAAAGGTTTAAAGAAGAATTAACACCAATTCTACACAATCTCTTAGAGAAAATAGAAGAGGACAGAATATTTTCCAATTCATTTTATAAAGCCAGTATTCCCTGGATACCAAAATCAGACAAAGACAGTATAAAAAAAGAACTACAGACCATTATATCTCAAAAATATAGACACAAAAATCCTTAACAAAATATTATCAGGTAGAATTCAACAATATCTAAAAAGAACTGTATACCATGAGGAAATCGATTTATTCCAGAGATATAAGCAAGGCTTATTCAATATTTGAAAATCAATGTAATCCTCTATAGGCAAAAAAAAAAAAAAAATCACATGATCATATCTATTGGCGGCAAAAGAGCAGTTGATAAATTTCAACACCTACTCATGGTAAAAATTCCTAGAAAACTAGGAATAGAACTTTCTAAACATAATAAAGAACATCTATACAATCTACCACTAATATTTTACTTAGTAGGGAAAGACTGAATCTTTTCCCACTTAAACAAGGCAAGGATATCCACTTCTATTCAACAAGGTACTAGAAGTTCTAGCCACTAAATAAGGCAAGAAAAGTAAATGAAAGGCACACAGATTGGAAAGGAAGAAATGAAACTGTCCCTATTTGCAGAGGATATGATTTTCTGTATACAAAGACACAAGAAATAAAAAACAAATCCTAAAACTAATAAGGATATAAGGTAAACATATAAAAATTAATTGTATTGCATATACTAGCAATAAGCACATGGATGGTGAAGTTAAAAATACAATACTATTTATAATCACTCAGAAAAATGAGATATTTAAGTATAAATCTAGCAAAACATGTATACAACTTATATACTAAAAACTACACAAAGCCAGTGGGTGGGGGGAGATCCAAACAAAAGGAAAGACATATGTGTTTATGGATTACAAAATTCAACCTAGTAAAGATGTCAAGTCTCCCAAAATTAATCCAAAGGTTTAACAGTTGCTATCAGAAGCCAGGCAAGAATTTTTTGTGAATATCAATTAGATTATTCTAAATTGTATATGGGAAGGCAAAGGAATTAGAATACCTAAAAACAATTTTTAAAAAGAAGTATGTGGAATCAGTTTACCCAATTTGAAGATGATCATTTAGCTAATCAAGATGGTGTGGTATTGGTGGAGTAAAGGATACATCAATCAATGGAACAAAATAGACAAGCTGGAAATAGCTTACACAAGTATATCCAACTAATTTCTTACAAAAGTACAAACGAAATTCAATGGAGGAAGGATTGTTTTTTTCAACAAGTGGTGGTGGAGCAATTGGACATCCACAGGCAAAAACATGAACCTCAACCCAAATCTCACATCTCATGCAAAACTGTACACAAAATGGATCACAGACTTATATTTAAAACATAAAATTTTTATTGAAAAACACAGGAGAAGATCTTTGGTATCTGGGAAGGTAGCTAAAGAGTTCTTAAACTTGACACAAAAAGCAAGGTCCTTAAAAGTAAAAATTAATAAATCAAACTTCATCAAAATTAAAAACTATTGCTCCATGAAATACTCTGTTAAGAGGATAAAATAGCTACAGGCTAGGTGAAGAGATTTGCAACCCGCATATTAGACAAAGTGCTAGTATATAAAATAAAGAGCTCTCACAAATCAACATTTCTTAATTTTTTAAAAAAAATTTTAAAGATTTTATTTATTTATAAGAAAGTGAGAGCAGGTGAAGGAGCAGAGGGAGAGGGACAGTGGACTCTGCCCTGAGCACAGAGCCAGACTCGGGGGCTCCATCTCACAACCCTGAGATCATGACTGGAGCCATAACAGAGTCAGATGTTTAACCAACTGAGCCACCCGGGTCCCCTGAATCAACATTTTTTTAAATGGCCTAATTAGAAAATAGGCAAAGGACAGAAACAAATATTTTATCAAAACAAGGTAGACAGATGCAAATAAGAACACAGGAAGTTCACCATCACTAGCCATTAGGGAAATGCAAATTAAAACCATACAAGCTATCACTATACATCTATCAGAATGACTAAAATGAAAAATAGTGACAATACCAAAGGCTGGCAAGGATGTGGAGAAACCTCACCACGCATACATTCTAAGAGGTGGAAATGTAACATGGTGCAGCCATTTGAGAGTTTCAAAACAAAAGACCCCTAAATATGCACTTATAATACAATTTATCAGTTGCACTCCTGGGCCTTTATCCCAGAGAAATGAAAACTTACATTCACAGATAACCTGCACATAAATGTTCATAGTAGCTTTATTTGTAATATTCCCAAACTGGAAATAATCCAGATGTCTCTTTTTTTTTTAAGATTTTATTTATTTATTTGAGAGAGAGAGAGAGAGCACGCACATGGTGGGGGGAGGGACAGCGGGAGAGGGAGAAGAAGTCTCTCCATTGAGCAGGAAGCCCAATGCGGGGCTTGATCCCAGGATCCTCGGATCAGGACCTGAGCCGAAGGCAGACGTTTAACTGACTGAGCCACCCAGGTGCCCCTCCAGATGTCTTTCAATGGATGAACCATTAAATAAACCGTGCTACATACATACCATGTGTGTACAAAGGAACACTGCTGATACATGCAACAATGTGAATGAATCTTCAAAGATTCACGAGGAGTAGAAAAAGATTTTTTTAAGTCAATCTCTAAAGATTACATACTGTATGATTACATTTCTGTAACATTACTCAAATGACAAAATTCCAGAAATGGAGAACAGATTTGTGGTTGCTAGGGGTTATGGAGAAATTGGAAGTAGGAGAGAAATAGTATGGCTATAAAACAGCAACATGAGAAATCTTCTGTAGTGATGGAAATATTCCATATCTAGACTGTATCAATGTCAATATGCTGGTTGTGGCATTGTACTAGCATTTTGCAAGATGCTACCACTGGGGAAAAGAGTAAGAGGTACATGGAATCTCCATATTATTTCCTACAACTGAACACAAATCTACAATTATCCCAAAGTAAAAGGTTTAATTAATTTAATTAATTTATTGATTAATTAATTTAATTAATCACTCTAAGCAGTGAAACAGAAGCCATAAAAAAAGATTGATAGATTTGACTTCATAAAAAGAAAAAAAAAATTTTTTTTTAAGATTTTATTTATTTGACAGAGAGAGACACAGCGAGAGAGGGAACACAAGCAGAGGGAGTGGGAGAGGGAGAAGAAGGCTTCCCACAGAACAGGGAGCCCGATGCAGGGCTCAATCCCAGGACCCCGGGATCATGACCTGAGCCAAAGGCAGATGCTTAACGACTGAGCCACCCAGGCGCCCCAAGAAAAAATTTTTTAATCTACATGGCAAGCATCCTATAGGCAGAGTAACAAACAAACCAAAACCTGGGGGAAATTTTAGCAAGACATATCAATGACAAACTGTGCCTATCTAATTATTAAATTTCCTCTAAAATGCTAAAAGAATCCCAATTTTGTTTCGGGTAACCATGTGTTTCCCTAGCCTCCTATGCATCTAGGAGTGAGCATAAGACAATCTGGCCAATAAAACATACCAAAGTCTCTTGGAAGCCTCCCTCTCATAAAAAGACAGTTTGACCAAAATAAGTTCCTTCTACTCTCTTCCTGCCTGGAACTTGTTCTCAATGCCTGGGGGAGTATGGTCATCTTGTGATGTGAGAACAAAGACCATTTGCTGAAATATAAAAAGATGTCACCAGTTTAGTTGATTTTCCTCAGCCTGTAGAAGAGAAAGAGACTAAGACATTGTTTTCATAATCCCGTTGGGGTTATGTCAGTACTGCGAAGGAGAGGAAAATTATCCTTTAAAATATGGTGAAATGCAGAGGCACCCGGGTGGCTCAGTTGGTTAAGTGACCAACTCTTGATTTCGGCTCAGGTCATGATCTTGCGGTCGGAGGATTGAGCCCCCAGTGGGGCTCCACACTCAGTGGGGAGTCGGCTTGGGATTCTCTCTCTCCCTCCCTCCTTCTCTCTCTCTAAATGGATAAATAAGATGTGGTATATATACACAATGGAATATTACTCAGCCATCAAAAAAATGAAATCTTACCATTTGCAACAATATGGATAGAACTAGAGGGTGTTATGTTAAGTGAAATAAGTCAATCAGAGAAAGACAAATTTTTATCTGCATTATTTTTTGTTGTATTCAAATGTGTATCTTCACTTTGAAATCATAGCAAATTTCTTTCACACATCAGCTGAATCCCAAAGAACAACTTCTGGATTTTGAGGAATATCTTAAGTATATATTTTATTTTTCAATTTATTGTAATTAATGTCATAACATTAAATTCCTCCTTTAATTATATGATTTTACAAGTATGTTATTGTTATTGTGGATCTCGAACTCACAACTCTGAGATCAAGAGTCACATGCTCTACTGACTGAGCCAGCCAGGAGCTCTTCTTTGAGCTGAAATCGAATTTTCCATTTATATAGATTATTAAAACAATTGATAGTTCACACTAATGCCACAGATTTGTTTTCATTTACAGGTGTTTCTCCCTTTGCGTCTTTTGGCTTTCTGAAGAGTTGAGTATAAAATGAATTTTTCAATGTAAATTATATTTCCCTAATCCACATTGGGTGTAGAGATTACTTAAAAATAAAAATAAATTTAAAAAATGGATGTGAAAATTATAGTCCATAATCCCTTAGCTAAAATCCCCATAGCCAAATGCATTTCAAAGTTTTGAATTTTTGGATTTTACAAAAGAGACAGAGCACAGCTGCTGTATGTCACATAACAAGGCAGCAGGGTCTAACACCATTTCTTTAATCAAACACAGTAATATTTTTGTAGCAAAAAGCATGAACATTCACACAAAATGAAGTAAATAAAACTATAAATAGACTCACATCAGTTCAAGGGAGGTTTTTCTACCAAATTTGTTTAGGTCACCTCAAGTTTTGCCATTCAATAAAGTTAAAAAAAATAATTATCCAAGCTTTTCATATTTTAGAGTTGTATCTATAAGAGATTATGGATCTAGTATATTGCCATTAAAGATCATTTTGTCTTGAGACTCCATATAATTAATTTATGAGGCAACTGTATATTTTAGCATCTTTGAGTTTTGAAGGAGTTCTTTTTTTGTTTGCTTGATTTGTTTATTTCCTTTGCTTGATTTAGGGGTTCTTCAATGAGATTTTACTATATATTTCACTTTAAACAGTAAATGTGTTAGGTCAATTAAATCATACTTTCTATGTGCTTAACAGACTGGCTGTGTAAAGTAACCTTGTCAAAGAAATGATTGTTCCAGAATGGATGTGTTTTGTTGAGTAGGGATTTTCACAGATCAGATTCTTTTGAATTGGGTCTATCTGTAAGGTAAGAATCAGCAAAAAGCAGACCATGGTTTGCATCTGTGACACTAAGAAGTAACTATAATACAGGCATGATTTATTAACTCTCTCTTTGTTTTGAGGGGAGGAGCGATCACACACACACGTATTCTTCCAGTCTCAAGTTCTGAGAATATAGAACTACTGTAATTATGGGGGCCTCTCATGAGAGCTTCTGACTCTTCTGACTTAATTGAGATTTTAATTCCCTTCTTTCCTCTAGGGTTGTGATAACATGCACCTCATTTTATTTGTGTTAACATTATATTAATAACTTATAATCATTGTAGATATGTGTTATAAATATCTCATATTCTGGCATTTAAAACACAATGTTGTTTTCAAATAGAATGACTCAGGGCTTAAATGCCAGCATGAGCTAAAAAGATGGGAATCCAAAAAGTTTCTCATCTTCTAGAGTAAAGGTTGCTAAAAACTTTAGGGGATTGGCCTTCTTTCACTATAAAATTCTCAGAAATAATTCCGTATGTTGTATGAGACTAGTAGATTTTTGGAAAAATTATGACACATATATAGCAGATTTCTAACAATGCCATCACTACTTAAAAGACTGCATTTTATCATGTAATTATAGAAAACACAAGTCAGAACTAGAAGGGACTCTGGAGATCAAGGCCCCATTGCACAGGGAAGAGAATTGCAGTCCAGGGAGAGTGGGGAATTTTCCTGAGGACCCACAGTCAATCAGGGACCGAGCTGAGATCACCAATACCAGGACTAGTGCTCTTCAACCCACCAATCTGATCTTCTATTGCCTTAGGTGTGTTTATCTTGTATCCCCATTAGAACCACAAGCAACCTGATCAGAGGAACCATGCATTATTTTTCTCTTTCATTTCTCCTACGAAAGGGAAAGTGATCATTAGCCCCCGCCCCCACCAAATACATGAAATTACCACTAAGCAATCTTTCACTGTGATTTTAACTTACAACATCCAAGACTCTGCTCTAATTTTTCCAGGCATCTGCATGTATTTTCAAAGAATTCCAACCCTAACAAAGACTGGCAGCTGCATGTCCCTGTGCACAGTGACATTAAAATAAGAACTCAATGCACAGCAACAAGTGATCAGAGCTTATGTCAAATGGAAATTGTTGACTTTATTCTCACAATACGTGTTCCCAAAGGTGAGAAGATCAGGCAGTTAAACCATTTTGGGGAAGCCCTCTCCATGTAAAGCCTCAAATGTGGGTTGAAATTTGCTCAGGAAGCTTTGCTGTGGCAAAAGGTGGTGGAGCAGGGCAAGGCTCCTTAGCTTCTCCCCAGCACAAAGGGCACAGTTAACTTCAACTTCAGTGAAGAAAGTGGCTTGTTTTCAGAGTTGTTACCACAACATTGCGTTCTATGGGAAAGGAAGCACTAGAATGATCCATTTAAGCTTTCTAACTCGATGATCTGTAAAATAAGGACAATCCCTGTAACTGGTTTAAGATGACCATGATGTCACCATTAAGAGTTCACTGGGCCTTGAAATTCCAGAAACTTGACATATTCCGCATCCTTTTTCCATGTTTCATTCCCAAATTAAGCTTAATTCTGAACTGTCTACTGTTAATAGACATTTTCCCTTGCCAGTCAACAGGGAAGCAAATCTTTAACAGTGACTACAAGGGGGGATACCTTTTAGATTGAAACATTAGTCCTAAAAATATCTCACTGTTTTAGGTGAAGAGTTCTTTGGTTAATTTTGAAATTTTTTTATTTTGATATGATATTAAATGTGCAGAAAAGCTGTAAGAGTAAGTTGGACAAAGAACACCCACATATCCTTTACCTAGATACACTAATTGCTTAAATTGTTTACATTTTTTCCCATTTATTGTTTCTCTCTCTCTCAACCGTTTGAGAATAAGTTGGAGACATCACATCTTTTTACCCCTAAATTCTTCGGTGTGCATTTCCCAAGAGCAAGGACATGTTCTTATATAACTATAGTACACTTAATAAAATCAGGAAATTTAATATTGATACCATGTATTAACTAACTGTAGTTACATTTTTAAAAATAAAATGTAAATCATATCTTTTCTTGAAATCTGCTAATTTTAAAATGATGAGGTTTTGAATGTAATTTTTTAGTTGACTGGCCCTTAACATAAGCCAGTCACTTTTCTAAACAGCATGCCTAACAAGTTATAATTTAAATAGGACCTAGAAGTTAGTGCATGTGCAGACTCATACATAACTGTATACTCAGAACGCCAATCACTTCAGCTAATATCTATTAACAGACTCCATAATCGTGGGAAAAGTTGTATAATAATGTGTGGGTCAAATCTTGTTAGCTCCCTGGAGATCTCTTAGCATAATGACATATTTGACTTTCCTGCTCACATTTTAAAAAGTAGGCAAAATAGCATAAGAAGGGTAGAAATTAAATAAGAACTGGGGAAGATATAAATAAACTGATTTATACCAGTGAGAGCTGAGTACCAACTAGGAGAAAAACTTCAATTTACAAACTCAGCAATTTTCTCTCTCAAATTCCAGCATTCACTGGTTCCAGATTTTGGCTCTCCGACTACTGTGTTTTTGAATTTTAAATTATGCAGTTATCCGAGGTGATCTGTATATCAAATACTTTATCCTCTAAATTGTTACTTAAAATATGTCTAGAATTAGGCATAAACATAAACCTGGCAGCAATATTTTAATTTACATCCTGCCTTATTTCAAAAAGAATTTATGAATACTTAGACATATACATAAAATATAACAAGATAAGCTTTAAAATTATTGGATTAGTCAGACAAAAACGAGAAATAAAAGGCATCCAAATTGGCAAGAAAGAAGTAAAACTTTCATTATTTGCAGATGACATGATACTATATATAGAAAACCCTAAAGGCTCCACCAAAAAACTACTAGAACCGATAAATGAATTCAGTAAGGTCACAGGATACAAAATCAACTTAATCTGTTGCATTTCTATACACTAATAATGAAGCAGCAGAAAGAAAAATTAAGAAAACAATCCCATTTACAATTGCACACACACAAAAATAAAAAAATACCTAGGAATAAACTTAACCAGGGAGGTCAAAGGCCTGTACTCTGAAAACTATGAAACATGAATGAAAGAAATTCAAGATGACACAAACAAATGAAAGATACTCTAAGCTTATGGATTAGAAGAACAAATATTGTTAAAATGTCCATATTACCCCAAGTAATCTACAGATTTAATGCGATCTCTATTAAAATACCAACAGCATTATTCAAAGTTTAGAACAAATAATCTTAAAATTTTTATAGAATCACAAAAGACCCCAAATAGCCAAAACAATCTTGAAAAAGAACAGCAAACCTAGTAGTATCACAATCCCAGATTTCAAGTTACATTACAAGGCTGTACTATTAAAATACCAACAGCATTATTCAAAGTTTAGAACAAATAATCTTAAAATTTTTATAGAATCACAAAAGACCCCAAATAGCCAAAACAATCTTGAAAAAGAACAGCAAACCTAGTAGTATCACAATCCCAGATTTCAAGTTACATTACAAGGCTGTAGTAATCAAACAGTATGGTACTGGCACAAAAATAGATACATAAATCAATAAAACAGATTAAAGAGCCCAGAAATAAACCCATGATTATATGGTCAATTAATCTTTAACAAAGAAGGCAAGAATATACAAAGGGAAAAAGATAGTCTCTTCAACAAATGGTGTTGGGAAAACTGGACAGCAGCATGCAAAAGAATAAAACTGGGCCACTTTCTTACATCATACACAAAAATAAATTCAAAATGGATTAATGACTTCAATAAGAGACCTGAAACTGTACAAACCCTAGAAGAGAGGAGAGGCAATAATTTCTCTGACATTGGCCACAGCAACATTTTTCTAATATGTTTCCTGAGGCAAGAAAAACAAAATCAAAAATAAACTATTGGTACTACATCAAAATAAAAATCTTCCGCACAGCAAAGGAAACAATAAAACTAAAAGACAACCCACTGAATGGGAGAAGATATTTGCAAATGACATATCTAATAAAGGGTTAATATTCAAAATATATAAAGAACTTATAAAACTCAACACCAAAAAAAACAAATAATCCAGTTAAAAAATGGGCAGAACACATGAACAGACATTTTTCCAAAGAAGATATCCAGATGGCCAAGAGACACATGAAAAGATGCTCAACGTCATTCATCATCAGGGAAATGCAAGTCAAAACCACAATGAGATATGACCTGACAGAATGGCTAAAATCAAAAACACAAGAAACAACAAATGCTGGCAAGGATGTGGAGAAAAAAGAACCCTCATGCATTGCCGGTGGAAATGCAAACTGGTGCATCTACTATGGAAAACAGTATGGACATTCCTCAAAAAATTAAAAATAATTAAATTAAATAATTAAATAATTAGACACATGATCCAGTAATTCCACCATTTACCCAAAGAATATGAAAACACTAATTCAAAAAGATATATGTACCTTATGTTTATTGCAGCATTATTTGCAGTAGCCAAATTATTGAAGCAGCCCAAGCGTCCATTGACAGATGAATGGGTAAAGAAGATGTGGTATATGTGTGCGCGCACGCGCGCGTGTGTCTGTGTGTGTGTGTGTGTGTGTGTATGATGAAATATTACTCAGCCATAAAAAAAAAAAATGAAATCTTGCTATTTGCTACCACACTGATGGATCTAGAGAGTGAAATAAGTCAGTCAGAGAAATACAAATACCATATGATTTCATTCATATGTGGAATTTAAGAAGCAAAACAAACACAGAGAAAAAGACAAACCAAAACACAGACTCTTAACTATAGAAAACGAACTGCTGGTTAGCAGAGGGGAGATGAGTGGGGGATGAGTGAAATATGTGAAGGCGATTAGGGATACACTTGTCTTTTTTTTTTTTGAGATATTATTTCTTTATTTGCCAGAGAGAGTGAGAACACAAGCAGGGGCAGTGGCAAGCAGAGGGAGAAGCAGACGCCCCACTGAGCAAGGAGCCTGATGCAGGACTCGATCCTAGGACCCTGGGATCATGACCTGAGCTGAAGGCAGCCACTTAATGACTGAGCCACCCAAGCACCCAGGATATACTTGTTGTAATGAGCACTGAGTAATGTACAGAACAGCTGGATCACTATATATTCACCTGAAACTAATATAATACTGTATGTTAACTCTACTGGAATTTTTTTTTTAATTTAAAAGAAAGGGAGGATATCAAGGTCAAAAAAATTATTGGATTAGAAAATATGTGACAAGTTAAGATCTATTTTGAAGTGAAGCTAGGACGTCATTGAAAGCTCCCTTTGCAGCCTAGCATTTAGCAGGTAGTAGGGACTCAATAAATAATTACTGACTGATAATAAAAGCAAATATTTATTGAGTGCTGTTCGTGTACTAGATCTTGTCTCTAAGGGCAAAAAATAGCACGCTACTTCATTTAATCCTTGCATTCACCTCTGAGGTGAGTTCTATTATCATCCCCATTGTACAGATGCTTATACTGAGTTTCAAAAAAGCTAATTTGCTGATAATGGCAAAGTTGGGCTGCAAGCCCAGATAGTCTAACTCCTGGAATTTTAACCACTGCACCATGCAGCCTCCAAAATTAACCTTCTAGAATCCCTGCTCATGAAACACTTGGTAGAGGACACGGAGAGAAGTCCATCTCAGCATCACCTTGGCTCTGTCAATTGAAGGAAAGAATAAATGGACATGGCAGGCCATATATTTTGTCCTAAGATCTCTAATATCCAAAACAAAAAAAAGGAAACAAATTTAATTCTATGTTCTGAAAGACACTGTGTCTTTCAGAAAAAAACCAAACCAATTTCTTAAGAGAAGCATAAATAGATACACATAATAGGTGCACACAAGACCAGAAGACAAAATGAAAAACTTAACAGTGGAAATACCAAGTTCATATAGAAATATGACCCATCATATATGTTTCTTTAATTGTGGAGAATTTTAAACAAATATTAAAATAAAATAACATAATGAAGCCATCATCCAACTCAACCATTATCAATGCATGGCAAATCTTGTTTCTTTCTTTCTTTCTTTTTTTTTAGGTAAAAAGTAGATATTTATTTGGAAGAAGAAAGAAATTACATCAAATTTCAAATTTTTAAGAGCTGACAAACTTAGACAAATAATATTGTGCTTGAATTAACAGCCAGATGCAGCTCTGTAATAATTTTTACTGACCTATTTTTTATTTTTTCCTTTTTTTTCTTTCTCAAAAAATTATTTTAATTTTTTAAAATTTAAATTCAATTAATTAACATACAGTGTATTATTAGTTCCGGAGGTAGAGTTCAGTGATTCATCAGTCTTATATAACACCCAGTACTCATTACATCACGTGCCCTCTTTAATGCCCATCACCTGGTTACCCCATCCCTCCCCTCCCCTCCAGTAATCTTCAGTTTGTTTCCTATGATTAAGAGTCTGTTATGGTTTCTCTCCCTCTTTGATTTCATCTTTTTTATTTTTCCCTCCCTTCCCTTTGTTTCTTAAATTCCACATATCAGTGAGATCATATGATAATTGTCTTTCTCTGATTGACTTATTTTGCTTAGCATAATACCCTCTAGTTCCATCCATGTCATTGCAAATGGCAAGGTTTCATTATTTTCTGATGGCTGAGTAATATGCCATTGTGTGTGTGTGTATATATATATATATATATATATATATACCACCTCTTCTTTATCCATTCATCAGTTGATGGACATCTGGGCTCTTTCCATAGTTCGGCTATGGTGGACATTGCTGCTATAAACACTGGGGTCCATGTGCCCCTTTGGATCAGTACATTTGTATCTTTGGGGTACATGCCCAGTAGTGCAATTGCTGGGTCATAGGGTAGCTCTATTTTCAACTTTTTGAAGAACCTCCATACTGTTTTCCAGAGTGGCTGCACCAGCTTGCATTCCTACCAACAGCGTAGGAGGGTTCCTCTTTTTCTGCATCCTCACCAACATTTATCGTTTCCTGACTTGCTCATTTTAGCCCTTCTGACTGGTGTGCGGTGGTTCTCCTTGTGGTTTTGATTCGATTGATGGTGAGCATTTTTTCAGTCTGTTGGCCATTTGTATGTCTTCTTTGGAGAAATTCATGTCTTCTGCCCATTTCTTGATTGGATTATTTGTTCTTTGGGTGTTGAGTTTGATAAGTTCTTTATAGATTTTGGATACTAGCCCTTTATCTGATAAGGCATTTGCAAATATCTTTTCCCATTCTGTCAATTGTCTTTTGGTTTTGTTGACTGTTTCCTTTGCTCTGCAAAAGCTTTTTATTTTGATGTCCTAATAGTTCATTTTTGTTCATGGCAAATCTTGTTTCTTCTGGACCCACCCCATTCCCTCATTTTCCACCCACACTATATGATTTGAAGGAAATCCTAGACATAACATTTCATTCACTAATATTTCACTATGGATCTCTTAAGAGAAGTTCTTTATTTCTTGACACAACCACAGTAAGATGACCAAATCTAAAAACCTAATATTTGGGGTGCCCGGATGGCTCAGTCAGTTAAGCGTTTGGCTTTGGCTCAGGTGATGATCCAGGGTCCTGGGATCAAGCCCTGAACCAGGCTCCCTGTTCAGCAGGGAGTCTGTTTCTCCCTCTCCCTCTGCTGCTACACCGCTTGTACTCTCTCTCTCTCAAATAAAATCTTAAAAAAATAAAATTAAAATTAAAAAATAAAAATGTCATAATAATTCTTTAATATCTGTTCAATGTTTAAATTCTCAATCATCTCTTGAATCTCATCATTTTTAAAAAGTTGTTTGTTTGAATCAGAATCCAGATAAGGTCCGCACATTGCAATTTATAACCACTTCTTTTTAACACAGAGAATGATTTGATTTCACTGCAATATATAAAGAAAGTGTGTCAGTCGTGGGGTAAGAAGTCATGAGGTAAAAGAGATGTGGGTTCATACATGCAATGGAATATCACTCAGCCATCAGAAAGGATGAATACCCAACATTTGCATCAATGTGGATGGAACTGGAGGAGATTGTGCTAAGTGAAATAAGTCAAACAGAGAAAGACAATTATCATATGGTTTCACTTATTTGTGGAACATAAGGAACAGCATGGAGGACATTAGGAGAAGGAAGGGGGGGTAGTCAGAGGGGGAGACGAACGATGAGAGACTATGGACTCCGGGAATCAAATTGAGGGTTCTAGAGGGGAGGGGGGTGAGGAGTTGGGTGAGCTTGGTGATGGGTATTAAGGAGGGCACGTATTGCATGGAGCACTGGGTGTTATACACAAACAATGAGTCATGGAACACTGCATCAAAAACTAATTGTGTACTGTATAGTGACTGACATAACATAATAAAAAAATTATAAAAAAATAAATAAAAATAAATAAACAAGAAGTGAACTAATCTTTCAAATCATTCTGTCTATGAATGTATACAGTCTTTGCTAATAAAAGTTATTTTTTCTCTAAAAAAAGTAAAAATAAAATAAAATTAAAAATTAAAATTAAAAAAATAAAAATGTAATAATTCTTCAATATCTGTTCAGTGTTTAAATTCTCAGTCATCTCTTGAATCTCATCATTTTAAAAAAGTTGTTTGTTTGAGAATCAGAATCCAGATAAGGCCCACACATTGCAATTTATAACCACTTCTTTTTTAACACAGAGAATGATTTGATTTCACTGCAATATGTAACGGAAAGTGTGTCAGTCTAGGGGTAAGAAGTCATGTGGTAAAGGAGATGTGGGTTCAGGTCCACTTTCATCTGCTTGACCTTGAACAAGTCACATTCCCTCTGTCTATAAAAAATAAGGAGGTGGCAAGACAATTTTCAGAGTCTCCTTCAATGAGATAATGGCTGGTCAAACCATTCTGTTATGGATGAGGGGTTCATGACCAAAAAGTTAAATGGATCACAGATTTAAATTTACAACAGAAAAATTAATTATTTGATGTAATTCATCAACTCATTCATAAATAGTATCTCAAGAATTTTCAAGCAATATCCCTCACATTACTTAAAGTCCTGCAGTTTGCTTCTCTTGAGTGACTAATCTCACCCATAAGTTTAACAGGCCTAATTCTGTACCACATTGATTCTAATCAGAACCAAGTCTTTAAAGCCTATGACTATGGGGGTGCCTGGGTGGCTCAGTCGGTTAAGCGTCTGCCTTTGGCTCAGGTCATGATCCCAGGGTTCCGGGTTTGAGCCCCGAGTTGGGATCCCTGCTCAGTGGGTAGCCTGCTTCTCCCTCTCCTTCTTCCATTCCCTCTGCTCGTACTCTTTCCCTCTCAAATAAATAAATAAAATCTTTTAAAAAAAGCCTATGACTATGATTATTCATTATATAAATAGTGGTTATCTTCAGCCTTACAATCAATCTCTTTCTCTGAAGCTAACCTATCCAACTGGTAAAGATAGGATGGAGAGGAAAGGGTGAGAGAAATATTTATTAAGTTGTTATAATTATTATAATTTATTATTATTTAGAAGGTTGTCTTGTCTTGTTTAATCCCCAGGAAGGTTAGTTAAGATGGCAGAACAGGAATTGGAACCCAGCATCACTGCTCCAAAACCTGTGCTCTATTCTTGTTTAGAAAATAGAAATATTAGGGGCACCTGAGTGGCTCAGTCATTAAGCATCTGCCTTCAGCTCAGGTCATGATCCCAGGGTCCTGGGATTGAGCCCCGCATCGGGCTCCCTGCTCAGCGGGAAGCCTGCTTCTCCCTCTGCCACTCCCCCTGCTTGTGTTCCCTCTCTTACTGTCTCTCTCTCTAATAAATAAATAAAATCTTTTTCAAAAAAAAAGGAAAATAGAAATATTACCCTCAACTTCAGAACAATGTGATAAGGATTAAATGAAGAAGAGAGAAATGTTTTTTAAAAAGTGCCTTCTAAATCATAAAGTGCTATGTTCACATAGGGCAGAGTACATGGTCTCCTAAGGAATAGTTTACTTGTAACTTTTAAAATGTACTGACTCAAGAGTAGCATACTGGACATACCTGGTTGCCCCTGTGGGCTCTCAAATTGAGTCCCCCAAAATACAGGGGGACATTCTTAAATTCCAATTCCATCTCCCTTCCACACACCTCTCCATCCACAAGCAATGTCCTGAACCACATTTGTCTTCTCTCGACTTTCCCCAGGACTGTCCAGTGCTATAGGGAAAGAAAAGCCACTTCAATCGTTACACACAGCCAGCCGAGCATAGAGCAGGACACAGTCAGGAAGTACTTTCCAAGACATTTGATTTCATTAAAATCATCACCCTTCTATTTCCCTATAAATTAAATTTCCTACACAAACAGCAAGTAAGCTGCCATAAAATTTCCGTCTCCATCTGGCAAACTCAGCGTTATGCATGGATTTCTGTACCATAAGTGAAGGGTATTGTCAGATTTGAACCTTCCCCAGAGAAACTGGGACACCAAGCACAACTGGAGACAGGAGCCTTAGAAATGCGGACCTGTGGTGTTCATTCTAAATGGATGACACATGAACTTCAAAGAGCATTTTACAATGCACTGCAGAAAAGAATTCAAGTCAGGGGTGGCTGGAATTGAAAGACAAAACAAACATTTCCATTTGCTAGGTAGGGAGTGAACCAATTGCAGTGAGCCCCCCTTGTTAAATTCAGGGCCTGGAGTAAAAAGTGTAGTGAACATGCAGAGCTCATTATTGTGCTTCCTAGTAAAGTGGACAAAAAGCATATTTCTGAAATGATGTTTATTACCATATCGTGTATTCTCTTAAGAGGCTGAACAGCTGCTGTCTAACCACTGTTCTAATGGAAAGCAAATTTAGGACTTTGGAAGCTTTCAGTGGTGTTGAGAATTGGGGGGCTGGCAGGGAGAGAGGGTTTCCTTCCTCTCTCTTCTACTCTCTCCTTTCTTTCTTTCTTTCTTTCTTTTCTTTCTTTCTTTCTTTCTTTCTTTCTTTCTTTCTTCCTTTCTTCCTTTCTTTCCTTTCTTTCCTTTCTTTCCTTTCTTTTCCTTCCTTCCTTCGTCCCTCCCTTCTGCTTGCTTGCTTGCTTTCTCTTTCTTTTTCTTTCTTCCGTTATTTTGCAAAGATTTTAATATTGGATTATTGACTGGGTTCTTTAACCAAATCGATGTGTAAGCCTCCATTACACCAAATACAAAAGAAATCAGAGTTTATGGATAGGTGCAGAATTTTACTTTGCCCAAATAACTAAATCACTAATTGTTCCTATGCACTGTCCTCAAGAAGAATAGCGTGACCATCCTAAGAAAAAGGTAAGGGAATTCATTTTACCTTTACAAAACTTCCTAAAATTCACTGAACACTGAGTTTTCAGACCCACATAGGATCATCAATAAGTAAAACTACAGCTAATTTTCTCATCTCATTTAATACAAAGAGATATTTTGGCACTGCAGTCTGCTAAATTTTCAACATTAACCAAAAAACAACCTGCTCACATTATGCAACAAAGATTCAGCAAAAATAGCCAAAAACAGAGTGTCTGGGTGGCTCGGTCGGTTAAGCGTCTGCTTTTGGCTCAGGTCATGACCCCAGGGTCCTGGGATCCAGCCCTGCATTGGGCTCCCTGCTTAGCGGGGAGTCTGCTTCCCCCTCTGCCACTCCCCACCCCTGCTCATGCTCGCTCTCTCTCGCTCTCTCTCAAAAATAAATAAATAAAATCTTTTAAAAAAATAGACACACACAAAGTCCAATAATGTTACAACACACAGCAGAAGAGTGGTCAGGTGACAGGTGTGTTAGACAAATGATACTGGGCTGCCTTGAGGAAATAGCACAAACTCTCTGACAAGATGACAGACAAAGAGTAAAGAGTCCCCAACTCCTCTTCCAGTGATATGATGCCAGAGGGTCAACATAAGAAGCGGCAACCCAGAAATTCCAAAAATGTCATGGAAAACACAGAATTTCAATTATGTCTTCATACAGCTGGGAAAATATTAAATTTTTAAAAATTTTTAAAAAGAAATACTAGTCCATCAACACATACAAAACAGCAAGCCTCGAATTTCGATCTTTACTCCCAGGATTAAACTTGTAGTTCTTAAGTACTGAACCTATAAACTTTAAAAAGTAAGATGAAAAGGCAAAGAAACAGAGCAAGGATTATATGAACCTAGTATATTCCCCAAAGAAGGCTCATAGGGAAAATCAGTACTTTAACCCAGAATAATCCTCCACGTTGCAACAGATGACTATGATGGCTACCATCAAAGTGAGAGTGTGTTTGGGACTAATTGTGCATTAGACACTTTAGGGGAAACTAATTGAGCCTCCCCATACCATGGAACTTTTAGATTCATCCCGTTCCCTGATTTCTGATGATTGGTTCTCATCATCCCACCGTAAAGATTTGGATCATCCCAATTACGTTTTGCAGTTACAAGGGCCTGAACACATCTGCAGCACAGCAGGGAACACTGTAGACCTCAAAGGAAAGCCATCCACATGAGATCCATGATGTGTGTTTCCAATGTCAAATGCAATTAATCTTTAAATGGATACTTAGATTTTAGGAGCATTCACCCAGAGCTTTCACTGGTGATTGCCTGAGTGATGATTTCAGTTCTGCTCATCAAGGGCAGCTGTCCCTTCCATCCACTTCCATCCACTCACTCCCAGAACAACCTGACACTCATCCCAATCTGCTCAGCCCATATGGACAAGGGTATCCAGTCTATGTTTGTTCATGATCATCTCCCAAAAAAAGTCACTGAGAGGGAGAAATAGTGTTTGTGAGAAACAGCCTCCATTACTTTACACCACGCTTAATATTTTCTTAATTGCCCTTTGAAATGTACAGACATGGGGTATAATAGATATCAGAGCATAGGGTTAGCCTGCTCTATTTCCTGTGTTCATCTGTGTAACAATACGTGGCATTTCATTAAGTAGAAGTCTCATTTATGCTGAATGCAGAATAATCCACTTTCTGCTACCATTAATTCATCATCCTGAAGTTCAGAAATAGGTTGGTTCCATTTCTCTGCCCCACAGATTATCATTTCATTCACATGTGAGCAGTTTTAGATGGCTGATATTACAGGTAAGTGGTTTTCCCTAGAACTAGTTATAAATGGTTTATTGTCCATTTGGGACCATGTAGTCAAGATCAGAGCAGGAGTCTAAGCAGGATTCAGGTACATTTGAGTATGTGTGGCCAAGTGGTGAGGAAAGACTCTTTGAAGCCATTTGCCTGTGGCCTGAGGTGCCTCCTAGGAGCACACAACCTGAGAGGAGAGGCAGGTTGAGGGGAGGGATGGTTCTGACATTTCTGTCACTCTTTTACAGTTTTCCTGCCAGCCTGGCACCCACTGTCCCCAATCCTAAAAGCAAGAGGGTTGTGAGTAGAGGGGTGAGAGTTCTTTCTCTAAAAACTCAGTGAAACCTTGGATCACAGAACAGGTTGCTTTAAGACTCCTCACACCACATATAACACAGCATTCTTCCCCTTCACCGGAGGTCACTCCACACCTGGTCACTTTAGGGATTCAGGGTTTCAAAAAATTGACGCCAAGGGGAGTAGGGGTGGAACCTGGAAAGAGCTGGGACAGAGATTATGGTAAATTCATGTGCAACACCCCCAGGACTCGAACAAGCATTAGGGGGAGAAAGAGGAGATGTACATCAGCACATGAAGAACAGAGCCAGCAAAACCTGAGCTGTGATGTTATTACAGCCCATCCATATCCACAGGTGGGGAAGCTGTAAAAGACCAGTGTACACTGATCGATATCCTATAGGGGGTCTGCCTCTCTAGACAATCAGAAATACTGATCAGTGAAATGGGTAACAGAAAAAAAAAACTATGCTGCTTAAATTCAGCTAATTTTGAAGATTAGAATTCAGTTTTAAGATTCAAAACAATCACAGGAAATTAACGATGATCCTAATACATTTATCTGGAACTCATTGCCAATACTAAATGATGAGCTACAGGTTTTCAAGGTGCTCTGTAGAAAATATTAGATAGGTAAATATAAATATAAATGAATGGATCATGTAGCAAGCCTAAGCTCCAGGTGACCTTATGGCTAGATTATGATTCTTAGAGGTGTTTAAAGTTTACCCTGTACTGTATCTGTTGGCTCTCAAGCCCCCAACGCCAAATGTATTGGGCAAGCCTACAGTTTCCCTATGAGTAGTTTCTAGGACTCTCCTACCCCAAGCTAGGAGGGAGGAAGTGCAGGTCCAGATAGGGAGCAATTCTTTGAAACCCCGAATCTGAAATTAAGCATCTTAGGTATGTGACTGTGCTGAATTTCAAATTTAATCATTTAAAATTTAAAATATTAAATATTATATTATATTATATATAAATATTATAATTAATAAATTTAAAGAGTATAATAATAATACCCAAAAGAAAATGGTATGGAATTTACAATTCATTTACCAAAAGAAAAGAGAACTAATCTGGATTAAATAGCCCTCTTCAAGTATTGTATATAAATGACAATATTATGAGAAGAGAGTAGCTTAGCTGATATTTAATCTCACTGCTTTTAGAATGTGAATTTAATTCAGTGATAACAGGTATTGAGTGCTATGTAAAAACCCCGCATTAGTCTGTGACTGCTCAAGTTTGTGTTTGATATTCATACTGGACAAGAAAAAGGGATTTCTGTGTAGTGAAATTGGTTGTGAGGGAGCAGAAAGGTTATGAGTTCTGTTCTGGTGATATTAAGGATAAATATCTACCTGTCTATAGAATGGACCTATTTGGAAATAGGGGGCATCTAGCAAAAACCTTTCATCTTAACCTGTTACCTTTTACAAATTTTTAAATTTCTGAATAAATTATAATTACGGTAACCTAAAATTTTAGATTTGCCTAACATACATGGTGTTCTATGGTAATATCCATTGCTTCATCAATGAAAGGAAAGATTCTGGAATGAATCTGCACTCTTGTTACAGATGGGAATAGAAGCAGCACACTGAACGTGGAGCAGAGGGCCTGAATTAGCATCCTGACTCTGCCATTTACCAACCAGGTGACTGTAGGCAAATTATATAATAAAATATTATAATACATATTATATATTATATAATATTGTTATGTATTATATACTTATATATTATATAATTAAATAATTATAATATATAAATAATATATTATAATATTATAACTATATTATAGATTATATATGTATAGTTATGTTATATATAATTTATAACTCTCCAAGTCTCATTTCCTTCACATGTAAAATGCAGATATTGATAATCATCTCTCAAGAGATTATTCTGAAAATTAAATAGCTCCTAGAATATTAGCTTCGAGCACTGAGATTTATGTCCAGCACATATATGTTTAATAAATATTCATTATTGAATAAATGATCCAGTATATACATTGCCATCATCCTTAGCAAAAATATGGAAACTGTCATAACCTCCTTGTGTCAACCACACTTCTGTAAACATGACATTTTTCTCAAGGATCTTATAAAAACGTGTAATGGGCAAGCTTCATGCTGTAGCTAGAATCATAATCCTTCTTGATATTCCTATCATAGGGAGCATTTGTTGAGACTGATTGTGTGCCGGGCACTGTGCTAAGTGCTTCACATGCTTATCTCATTTCATCCTCACAATCATGCTGGGAGGAGTGATTTTACAGATGGGGAGCAAAAGCTAAAGGAGGCTAAGGATCTTTCGCAAAGTCTCCCAGCTAGCTAGTGACAGAGCTCAGAAGGAGAATGCAGACATCTATGTCCAGAGCTCATGCACTTTGGTAAGAGCAAGAGTTTGGAGCAAAGAAGACCGGGTTTGAGGACTGGCACTGCCCCTTCTGAATGTGGAAATATTGATGTAAACTTAACTTCTCCAGCCTAAATAAACATATTCAAGAAAAACAAATCCTACATCACCAGTTATTGTGATAACCAAATAAATTACCGTAATTTACTTCCCTATAAACTTTCTGAGAGTAGCACCATGTCTTACTAATATTTAAATCCTGAGTACCTAGCATATAGTAGATCCCTAGGAAATTCTCTTGGATAAACAGGATTTAATAGGAATTTAATAGGAAATTCTGTTGGATAAATAGAATTTCCGTCCAGTAAATTAGTATCCTTGAGTTGCTTTGTAACTATAAATCACTTTACAAATTCCAGTTATCATCTTTATCAGCAACTATTGACCAAGACTCTCCAGACTGTAGAATCTAAGTGATTCCCAAACTCTTGCAATGAACCTATTCTCCTCTCCGATACAAAGGTGACTTTGAACACCACTGCAGGTAAAATCCTGATCTAGGCCTTAGAATAGGAGACAAGTAGCTGGTCATCCTAATTACCAACAGATGATTTCAGAAATGAACTTTTTTTTTCAAGGAAGTAGTTGAGAAATCATTATAAAAACATTCAAAATGTGGTCTACAGCAGGGGCCCAGCGTGAGGCTTGCAGCAAACAGTGGAATCTTTAGAAGCCTACTTTGTGTTCCCAAGGTCAGGGGAGCAAACACAAGCATATTGCAGCATTTAGCCACCCCAGGAGCCAGAAGCACTCCTTCAGCTATCTTGGGCTTGGCAGGAAAATGAAAGTGATATTGTCCATAATATAAATATTACCACTATAGGCTATATCAGATATGGCATCTCAGATATGTCAAAAACCTATTTGCAAAACATAATTTGTCAAATATCTCCTATTCTGAGCTAAGAACGTGAAACTATGGCTAACTGTAGCCCAAGGCACGATGTCTCAAGAGGTGTCGTCACCTACCTTGATGCTGCAGTAAGCATATCACTGGGCTTTAGTTTCTTTGAGCATGCAGTTGATATTCTGAGGGCTTAGCAAAATCTAGAAAAGGCCCAGCACCTCACCATTCTGTTTATGTGGATAAATATGTCCAACAAGACAAAGACTGAAAAACACATCAGAAGGAGTTTAAATCGTAGCTCATGAGAAGTAATTTGGCATATGGTTTCACTTATGAATCTATCAGTATCAGTCAATTCTTTCACTTAGAAATATCTTCCATGATATGACTCTGAACACAGAATAGGATAGACTACGGGGAAAAAAACTTTATCTGGGTCAGAAATTTCTTTTGACCTGACTGACATACTACTTTGAAAAGAAAGGACACTGCCTTTCTTTCTTTCATGGAAGTAACTACAGTATATATCAGGGTGTGTGTGTGTGTGTTTGTGTGTATGTGTACGTGTGCACGAATGTGCGTGCATGGCAGCATGGATATTGGTAAAGAGAGTACTAGCCTAGGAATTAGGTTCCTGAAGATCTGTTCCTGGCTCTAAATCAGCCCCTTTCAAATTCTTCATCCAAGATCACCATTGCACCATTCAAATTGGACATGAATCATGATCTATGTACTCCCAAGTAGGCTACCTCACTTAATCCCCTCCCTTTCTAGACAAAAAAACAAAACAAAAACAAAAACAAAACCTGATCCATAAGAAGCCAAGTGCTAGATGTAGAGAAAAGAGCATAGGATGTGAAGTGAGAAGGCGGAACGTGTCACTCTCCCACCACACACAGCTGCTTGGCCTCTAGTTTAACTTCCATGAGTAATGCATCCTGGGACACTCTATAAGTACTCTATAAATAAGGATGCTGCTTCTTTCTGTCCCTGTGCTCAAGAACATGAAACTGTTAGTGTCGATGCTAGAATTCAAATTCACATCTGTTGATTTAGAAGTCAAAAATAATCTTTCTTCTGTGGAGGGGGTGACAAGGTCTGCCTTGAACAGGAAGGTGACTCAGAGTGAGCCAAGAACAGAGACTGGGGAGGGCTCAGAGGCAGGGAACCAGCAATGAATTGTGAGGCAACCCCTGGGCTGTCCTGCCCACCTCCGATGAGTCATAGTTTAACAGCCGAGAAGACACTATTTGCAAATTACATCATTTTTTCACATCTCCTTTTTGCTGAATATGAAAGTAATCTAGATGCTGAATATGGAGGAGCATGGCTTTGCAAAGGCTTAGACAAAGGAGAATTATTGCTCTAAAACATATTTAAAACATAAATTATATAGGTTATTTCATAGAGACCTTATCTCCCCATTCCATCTCTGGAAATGGCAAAATAAAACTAATATCTGCTGGTAATAGAAAAAAAGTATCAGCCATAGTTAACCACACTTAGAGAGCGACACTGTTAACATTTTGGTGCATTTATGCAGCCATGTGGAAAACAGTATGGAGTGTCCTAAAAAAGTTAAAAATAAAACTACCCTACAATCCAACAATCGCACTACTGGGTATTTACCCAAAGAATACAAAAACACAAATGTAAAGGGATACATGTGCCCCTATGTTTATGGCAGCATTATTTAAAATAGCCAAATTATGGAAGCAGCCCAAATGTCCATTGATTGATGAATGGATAAAGAAGATGTGGTAATATATAATATATATATATGCAATGGAATGTTATTCAGCCATAAAAAAAGAATGAAATCTTGCCATTTGTAATGACATGGATGGATCTAGAGAGTATAGAGAATATAAGGTTAAGCAAAATAAGTCAATTAGAGAAAAACAAATACCATTGATTTCACTCATATGTGGAACTTAAGAAACAAAACAAACAAGCAAAGGCAAAAAAGAGGGAGAAAGAGACAAAGCAAGAAACAGACTCATTATTATAGAGAACAAGCTGGTTACCAGAGGGGAGAAAGGTGGGGAGAAGGGTTAAATAGGTGATGGGGGGCACCTGAGTGGCTCAGTCGGTTAAGCACTGGACTCGGTTTTGGCTCAGGTCAGGATCTCAGGATTGTGAGATCAAGCCCCACACCGGGCTTGCTGGGCATGGAGACTGTTAAAGATTTTCTCTCCCTCTGCCCCTCCCCACCCTCGCACATACGCTCTCTCTCAAAAAAGAATTAGTAATAAATAAATAGGTGATGGGGATTAAGGAGTGTACTTGTGATGAGTACCAGGTGATGTATGGAAGTGCTGAATCACTATATTGTACACCTGAAACTAATATAACACTGTACGTTAACTAACTGGAATTAAAATTAAAACTTAAAAAAAACATTTCGATGCATTTACATTTAGTCTTTTTTTGATGCATATATATTACATATTTGCATAGAGCATATGTATAAATATGAAACTGGGATCCCACTGTACAGTTTTGTACCCCTCTCTTCTAAATGAACTTAAATTGCTTCTTAATAAAATTTTCCAGATTTTGATCCCCTATTGTTGGATATGTTGGTTATTTCCAATTTCTTTATCCCATTATAATCAATGTTGCAATGAGCACCTTTATACATAAATTTGGCAAAGCCTTTTTCAACTTTCAAGAAGATGTTCTAGGTAAATTTTGGGCATGTTATGAGTGTCTACTATGTGCCAAATACTGTGGTATAATTTATGAGCATTACCTCAATTCTCACCATATTCCTATGAGATAATCTACAACTAATAGTCCATTTTACAGATGTGAAAACTGAGTATAAGAGAGATTAAGTAACTTGCCCGAGTTCACACAGAAATAACAGAGATCTGGGGTGCCTGGGTGGCTCAGTTGGTTAACGACTGCCTTAGGCTCAGGTCATGATCCTGGGGTCCCGGGATCGAGTCCCACATCGGGCTCCCTGCTCAGCAGGGAGTCTGCTTCTCCCTCTGACCCTCTTCCCTCTCGTGCTCTCTATCTCTCATTCTCTCTCTCTCAAATAAATAAATAAAATCTTAAAAAAAAAAAGAAATAACAGAGATCTGAACACTTCCAGTCTGCCTCCAGAGTCTAGACTTTTAATAAAAATATTGCCAAACTTGCCATGTCTTCTAACATTCTCTCTCCTCAAAAGGAGATTTTTCTCCACATCAGATGTAGTGTATAGGACCTGTCCGATTAGAGAGTCCACCTGGGATGACCTGGGAAGACTCAGGAAGCTGGAGTTGTCCGTGGTTGTTCTGAGCTCAGGGTGTCATCAGCATGCAACCACCTAGCCTGTGAGATGAGCCAAATAGACCTGAGTCCCCCCTGCTAATGACAGAAAGGACATTTACGTCAAGATCCCTGAGAACACACAACCTAATAAAGCCACACTGCAGATAATTCTGCAGGATCTTCCCTTAAAGTTCACTTTTCATCTTGTTGCTTAAGAACATGTATCTTTCTTTACTACATTTATCTTCCTCCCATTCATGCACAGACCTGAATTTGTCAAGTATATCACAGAGTTGACCTATGAAGGTTAAGCCCATTGAAGAAATACACAAGAGCTCAATAATTAGTCTGGGGGTAAAATAAGAATTTCTAAAGTTGCAAATTTACAAAAATTTCTCAAGAAACAGATTTTTAACCCCCCCCCACTTTCTTATTAAAATTAGACTTCTGTGTTCACGTATGAGGAAGGGTGCAAATGAAAAATGGTAACGTGAATCCCAAAAAGTGAACTTGCAGTCTCCAGAATCGAGGACAGGATGTGTAAAGGAGAGTGAACAACACAGAAGTGGTTTTAATAGGGGTAGTCATGGAAGTGGGAAGCAGCATGCAGCCACCGGGACGGAGCCTTGGTACAAAGGCAGGGCCTGGTGGTAATGGGATACAGCTGAAGAAGGAAAACTCAAGATGAGTATCAGACAAGACTTCCTGGCGGTGAGAACTGCTGGATTTGAGAATGCCCTCCCCAGGGAAGGGCGGGAAGCTCCCTCACTCGGGACACTGGAAACCAGACAGAGCAAAACAGCAACAGCCATGCTGAAGGAAGAGAGTCTGCACTAACAGAGGATGAACTGGATAACCTGCAAGGCCTTTTCTATCTGGAGTTACTTTGATTACAGTAATATAATCCTTCAGGGATGTAGGAAGTTGTAGGGGGTGGGGTGCTTTAAATTTTTGAGTGAACTTAATTCTGATGGAAGGTGCTAGACTGACATCCCGAGACAGAAGTTCTCTATTCATCCCTACAACATTGACAGAGATATGTTTCCCCACTGGGCTTTACCAAATGTGTCCCCAGTCCAGGCATTAAAGGAGGAGGAAAGCTGTGTCCTTTTACCCCTTGACTCTTGGCTTCTCCTCATAGCTTCACAACAACAAAGGGGTTGTTAGTTTTAGACATTGGCTCTTAGACCGAATGCCCTGCTTCTTCCGTCCCACTTCTAACAACTGAAATGCTACATTTTGAGGGCACCATGTAGAATTTCCTGAAGCATCCATCTGGGAAGCATTAAAATCAGCAAACCACTTTCAAATGATGGTGTGTGGCAGCAGGCCGTAGTCTCCCTTTGTCTCTTTCCTCCATGGACAGATGTCAGAAGGATGGACAGGTAGACGGATTGGGTATGATTTCTACATACCCTCTATTTCTAAGTCTTGGACAGGAAGGAGATTTCACTTAAATTCCTGTTCCCTTTCCATTCTTCTTTGTCTTCCATCTCCTTCCACACCTTTCCTTCCAAAGAATAATTTTTTTCCTTCCTTAAGTTTGTTTGGAACATACCAGAATAAAAGATGTCAGTTATAAAGAGTTGGAGTATAGACTTTCACCAGGTTAATTCAGATCTCTTGTGCTGTATCATGCACCTCTCCTGAATTACTGGTTTCTTATTTTCTTTACTTGAATTTTTGCAGAAGTAACCGCAAAGTGCTGGCTAAGTTCTGCACATAAACCAAACAGTAACATTCATCCGACACACAGCTCTTTGATTTTCTCTGCAAAGAATGTGTAAATTTGGGTGTTTTGTCTTCTATATCTATCTTCTGCTAGAGCCAGACATCACTGGCATGTCCACGTAGTTACCCATCTCCCTTTTATATGAAGCCTTGGTCTCCCTATGTCCCAGTGTAGATATTTTACCCGCTTTTCTAGAGGGGTATAAGAGCAGAATGCCTGCTGCCTTTGTACGGTACGTTGGGCTTTGCAGACCTAAACAGCCATGCTTCCCATCCAGGTAGATGCAAAATCTTCTGCTCAAACAAGTGTAAAAGGTGTGATCGAGCTTGCCCTGGGTCTCATTCTGATCTCAAGGACACTAAGCATAAAGGGGAAATCCAGGTTGGACTGTTCCCCCTGACCCTGCGATTTTGCATGGTGATTGTTAACAAAATCCCCTGCATGTTCTGACAATAAGCATATTCAATTAGGAATTTCCTATAGAAAGTTTCTCTTATACTTCAATGAACTTGGGTGAAGACAAGGCCTGACATGTGGCCCCACAAGGGTTCATATGGCGCCTTAGCTGACACTTGCCCACAGAGGTTGGAACCTGTTTTTCCCCTCTATGTTTAAGTAATCAAATGAACATCTACTCAATGAGACAGAGAGAGCTGAATTTGTCAGGAAGTAGTTGTTACCTTTGATTTCCTGCTCCTTCATTGCAGACAAAAGCTTGCTATATAGTTACCTCCAACTGGCGTATGGTGTACATTGCAGACCACAATGTAGGTGAGGTAATGAATCCTGTGAGAATCTGAGTGACCTGACCCAAGACCCCACTCACAAGTGGACAGACAACGTGGAGCCTGTAAACACATTGTTTTTAAGTTAGTGAAAAGCGATTTTCAAAAACTAAAATCACAGAAAAAGAGCACACAATGACTCTCCCAACAATGATTATAAATATTTTCACGGCTAATAAGAAAGTGAATCAATGCATACCATGCCCAAGGGTAAGGCATGGTGGAATATAAGAAATGCAGTAAATAATTTCCTCCTTGTATCCACCTACTGCCAAAAGGTCTCCTGCTTCAGAACTTGTCTATCTCCACACCTAAACCACCCAGCAAGAGAAAGTTTCCTTGAAAAAGTACTTGACGTAAACTTGTAATATAGTAGAGCCATGATAACCTCTCTACAACCCCTGGAATAAACGTATCACTCTATCTGCAGACACTCAGCACATCGACTCCCTTGTACTTCCAGAACTGCAGCTAAATTATCACTCGGTGAGTCCCTCAATCCTTAAACAGGAGTGCAGTTTGCCAAGAATGCCTTTCCTGAACTACGGGACCACAGCCCTCCCAGAATGTGGCAGAGCAAGCTAGCACAGTCTGTGTGCTGTCAGTAAGCAAGCTCTCACACATGCCACAGGGGGGCTGTGGCCTTGCATGTCTCTGTCTAGTCCACAGCACGGCTAAGGTGGCATCCTGGGTCTTTTACCCAGGGACCAGGTTCTTGGTCCAGAGGACCTGAAACCTTTCTTTATACTCAATTCTTTTCATATGGTTTTTATTTTCAACTCCCTTATAAGGAGACCTCCCATTCAGCTGGGTCTCCTACATAGTAAAGAAGCGCTTGTTCTGAACAAATTAAGTAAGTCATAGGTTTATAAAGAGTTTTTCTATTGCCCCAGAGCCCCTTTGCATCCACATACTGAACCCACATCAATATAACCCCATTCCAATATAACTTGGAATGCCAGGGCCAATTCTGGATGTGAAGGGGCTACGTCCTCTCAAAGCATTCTTGATTTGAACTGACTAAGGGGATCCATGGAACCTTACTCATTAGCCTCCCAAGATACCACCTGCTCCATGTCTTAGTTTGAAATTTTTTCCCCATGAAACCCTAAGCATGGTCAAAATGTTCATAGCTGGCTAACCAACAGTCCACTTGTCCTCTCCCATGATAGCCCAACTTAACCATATTCTCATTCCCACCCATAGTTTTTCTACATTATTTCACAGAAGTAGCTTTTAAAACTTCTTTTATTTTATGTAATAGCTTTCAAATTTGTTTTCTAGAACACTTGAAGCACACACGTGCATGCACACACACACACACGCAGAGTCTTCTCTTCCTTTTACAGTCATTCAGTTACTTAAAACATCCATCACATTTATGCTCGGAGTTTTGTGGAGAGAGCTTGGCTGGGTGGTTCATCTCTGATCCCCATGGCATCCTCATGGGGGAGCTGGGAATCAAGACTCCTCTTCTATGATGATACTTCACTCAAATGTCTGCTGCCTCAGTTCTCCTTGGTCTCTCTCCACATGGTGTCTCCAGGACCTCTCCATGTGACTTGGACTTTTCATGAATGATGGTCTTGAGATGTGCTTCTTAAGTAGCTTAGAGTTGCAAGAAAGATCATTCCAGATGTCCCAAATGTAAGCTGCAAGGCTTCTTATGACTGAGCCTCAGAAATCCCTGAATATCATTTGTGCCATATTCTATTTATCAAGCAAGTCACTAAGGTCAATCCAGTATCAAGGGGATGGGAGAAGTAGATTCCACCTCTTAACAGGGGAATTCACATATACAAAGGGAAAAGATCGATATGGCCATCTTGGATATGAACTACCCACACTTTCTCCATTAGCGTCAACTCCTCACTGCTAATAATGTGTTTTAGAACCAGGTTGTCTGGAGACCTTCTTTTTCCTTCAATGATAAGTTCTCATCCAGGATGCTCCTCAGTTCCCTCAATCTTCTGGAACGTCCATTTTGCCAGGTCATTTGCCAGGTGACCTTTGCCAGGGTCACCAAACATGCCTAGACATTATAGATCCCAAATGGTTACTACAGCCTGGGCTCAAGCTGAGACCCCTGCTACCCAACTTAGCCCAGCCCAGATTCTGGCACAAAAGAGATACCCAGCAAGTATCAGTTCCCATCTTCTTTCCTTCCCTGACTATGTACTAAGACCTATGTTAAATATTGGATTATAACTCCCACATAAAGATGATAAAACTGAGCTCATAAAAGTTAAGAGGTCTGCCATGTTCATATAACCAGAGTGTAATGGAATTGAAACTTGAACCCAGTTCAGCTCCACCATCAAAGTGTGTTTACTCCATGAATTCGAAGGTATAATATAGAGAGCAGAACCTTCAAAGGAAAGGAATATAGCAGTAAGAAAAATGGGGTTCCAGGGTTGGTGGAGACAGGCATTGAAACAGAGGTAGTGTGCCATAAAATCACACTACCCACTCACCAGTTTTGCTTGGAGCCAGTCTTATATTCCCCAGAAATATTATTCCAGAGGATTTACTCTTGCAAAGGGTGTTCTTTTTGTTTGCACTGGAAAATATCAGTTACTCCAGTAGATAATTTTTAGCCTTGTGCGGCCCACTCCAACTCCCTTTTAATCCCTCACATCCTGCTTACAGTTAATGGAATGCAGAATTCCATCTAGCCCCGCTCTGCAGATCCCTTCACAGGGACGTCACTGCTGTGTATCAGTTACTAGGTGTGAGTTTCCTTTTGCACCAGCTTGTCTGCCTTCCCAGGGATGAAAGGAAGATTTCCCCAAGGAGCAAACCCAACATCATTGCCTCTTGCCTGGTCAGCTTCCATGGAAGGCCAGTGGCAGCCTTTGCTTCCATCAACAACAGGCTGCGTATCCATAACAAAGGCAGCAGGACGCTGTGATCTGGCCGTCTTCAACTCTGTCATTTAGCCAAGATGGTTTCCGAGCCTTGCCGCAGAGACCTAAGCCTCTGGTCTTTGGTGGCCCTACCACCTGGTGTACACTTATGAGTCAGCAGACAAGATGAGCCTAGGTTCCCCTCTCCGTGACTCACCAGATCCCTGTGACCCATGCTGAGTAAAGGTTACTTCCTTTACTGAAATAGCCAGAGGACATCTACAAAAAGGGTAGGTGACCTTAGACCACAACCATATACATCACTTTGGAGAAAAAAGTTCATAAACGCTGTCCAGAATCACAGCATTTTTACACTATCCTGGAGCAAGAAATAAACAGGTGCCTTAAATTCTGTGATATTTCATTTTAAATTACCAAAAAAAGCATACTTTACTCATTAAGTACAGGGTACTGATTAAAATATACAAGTTGAGATTCTGGAGAGAAGTGTGAGAATTCTGTCCTTGAATTAATTGTTCCTTTCTAGAGAAATATGCCCAGTAGGATCCACTAGAGTAACAATAAAAATAGCTCTAACTATGCAGACAACATATGTGTGTCACCAAAACAGGAAAGAGTAAAGGGAGAATAAATATATTATGTTCACCTATTTAAAATAGGCTGTAAAACATTAGTTGCATTCAATCCATTTTATTAACTTCTAAAATTATACAAGTTATATGTAGTCATTATTTAAAATAATCAAATAAAAAAGAGAAAAATAAAAATCACCCATAGTCATATGACTTTGACGTAAGTACTATAAATGCCTTGGGATATATGTCCTCTGCTTTGGGTTATGTACCTTAGACATTACCGTGTGTGAGTGTGTGTGTGTGTGTGTGTGTGTGTGTGTGTGTAAAATCTTTTTGACAAAATTAAGTCCTTTACAGTTCCTAATTTTCTCTTTATACTTAATAGAGCATGAACATCTTTCCATTTTGATAAACATACATCTACACTTCAAAATATGAGCCTACATTATTATAAAGGGGAAAATGTGCCTTTAAAATAAAGGCACTTCCCAATTAAGTGTGGCTTTGCCAATAATGTGATTACCAGATATTTTACGCCCCATGATACAATGTAGTGGGAGGTATACACATCACCTATAAAGTGTTCTTGCCCCAAATTTTTAACCTGAATTTAATCCTGAAAAAATAGATTAATCCAGAATGTAGGGCATTCTGTAAGAAGGCTGCTCTGGACTTTTCAAAAGATTTGATGCCCTGGGAAGACAAGGAAGTGTTCTAGATTGAGGGGAACTAAAACTTCTATGCATTTTAAATGTTTCAAAATAATACATATTTACACTTATATGTAAATATGTATTTACATATATATTTTATATAACTCATCATATTTAATGACTAAATGTGATTCTATTACATGGATTTATAATAATCTAACAAACTCCTGATTTTAACACTTTCTTCCAATTTTTAACTTAGAAGAACAAGTTCCAAAAACAATTCTTGTAGTTGCTTGTACATATTCTTAATTACTTATTTTGTATAAATTACCAGAAGCAATTGTTCCATCAAGTTTAGGATATTTAAAAATATTTTGGTACTACCACCTACAGTACAATTATCTGATTCGGCCTTGAAATTTTTCTGTGGCCTCAGGCCCCAGGCCCTAGTAATTCTCTTTGAAATGATTTCATTTGTCAAATGGTAAGACTTCTAATGTTGGTATTCTATTTCCTGGGTTAATTATTAAAATCTGTACTCTCAGTCCTTGACAGCCTCCAGCAACTTTTTGTACATAATCATGGACATTGCAGTCTCTACCAAAAATTGCTTTAGTTGTAACCGTGAGTCACCTACAGAACTTAGGGATTGTCAGCCACCTTTCATGTGCTGTCCATATGCTCTCATACCATCTACCTGAATTACTGGCAGCAGCACATCTTTGGTCACTGTCCCCAACAAATGTGGCACCACCTTGGCTCTACCAGGACCTAGACCCAAGCAGTGTGCCACAACCACTGACACTAGGTGAGACACCTCTCTGGAGGAGACAGTCTGAGTTCTGCCATAGAAATAAACACAGCCTTGACCACTGTCCCAAGGATTCACTACCTAACACTCATTACGTGATACACACATCACTAGAGTAACACTTATTAAGCCTCCCAAACCAAACCTTAGCCAGTCTCAAAGGTGCTCCCAATAAGGTTTGGTCTGTTGAATAAACCACACTTACTGTAACAACACATTCAGATGTGGCTAATTCGCTCGTGCTCTCTGTCTCTGTCTCTCTGTCTGTCTCTCTCTCTCTCCCAGCCCCCTCCCCCAACACATGCACACATCTCCCCCCACACTTGAGCATATGGAGAATATTTTCCAGGACCTCACTTTGGCCAAGTGACCAAAAAGGAAAGGAAAGTTAAGAAAAATAGACATAATCTTTTTATGTAGTATATTTTCTGCCACTAGAAGTGAAATAGTTGACCCAAGAATCCAAGCAAATGCTGTTTTAGCTGGATCCCTTTCAAGTAATAATAATCAACAAATCTTCAAATAACTAGAATTAAAGTTACCATTTATGGAAGTGCTGAGATAAACTCATGCCTGCTTCATGCTTCTCACAAGTTGCAGGATCAATATTTTCTGTTACTGCTTCTAATGTGGTACCCAAGCCCAGATCACGTTGACTAATAACAGAGAGTTCATCCAAAGAAAATAGATAACAAGTTCTACTGAAAGTCTTAATCCCTTTCCAGAGCAATTATTTTTCTTAGGAGCTCATGGGAATAGTTCCAATGCCTCTTTTCGGTGGTTTGGTTGCTCTTCTCACGCTAAAACACACTGGCCCTGGTTCTTCCATTGACTCATATGGTACAACACATTTACTTCCTAGATACGGAGCCATGGTGGAACATTCCTTAGGGTGAGGCAGTGTATACGGAGCACACGGGAAATGCGGATCCCGGAAAGGGGTGCAGGAGGTCTGGATCACCCACACAGACTGTGTAACCTCAGGCAAAGCTCATAACCTCTCAGAACCACAGATTCTACATTTGTGCTCTGGCCTCCATAACTCAAATCCACAAAGCTCCTATGTGGAGTAGGTGGAAAACCAAACTACAAACGTTCCACAATGTTTATTATTTTGATAGAATTACATAAAAGAAAAATATTTAGTACATTCAGATGGTTTTCTGGTCTCTTTTGAAGAAAAAATTAGCTAACATAAGACCAAAGAAGGGCCTTATCTGAGGTTACTATTAAGTGATAAGTAAGAAAGAAAAATTTTTGTGCTAAAGAAAATTGTTTGAAAATTTTATCAATAAAAAATGTTTAATATATGTGCTATTATCTGTTTTTTTACAAAACCAAAAGATATGTACATCAATAATTTTTAAAAACCTCAGAGGCACATTTATTTTACTTCTTAGGTCAGTGTTCAATGGGAGACCATATTCTGGATCCTTCTGCCCAAGGTTATATATTCCCTGGCTGTGACCATGGGTCTGGAGTTCAGCCACAACAAGTAAATAGCCTCCAGCCATTCCATTTAGAAGCTGTGTGACTTTGGGCACTTGCTATACCACTCTGAACTTGTTTTGTTTTTTTAATTTACACAATAGGGGATATAAATCTTTTTGTGTGTGTGCATCATGTGACTGATTTTTATTCAGAACTGATATTCTCTCTGTCTCTCTGCTCTCTGATATTCTCTCCCTCAGTTTAGAATAACTCTTAAGGACTACTTCAGCTTCAGAACTCCCCCAGTAGGAGAAACCAAGTCTTTTACTGCAAAGTCGTAATTCCACATCTTCTTTGCCTAATCCTGCTTTCCTTCTCTCTCAAATGTGTTGGCATTTCCCAACACACTAACTGTACATAAATTTCAGTGCTTCAGAGTCTGAGGGAACCCAAACTATAACACCCTTGTTCCACAAATAAGGAGGAAATATCTGTATCACAGAGGCATGTGATGCTAAGTATATGTTTTAGAGGTCATCAAAACCAGGATAAACAACAAGAAACCCTTGGTGGTCGGGTTTCTAGTTCCTTCAACACCTGCTGCTAAGGAATCTAACTAGAGCAACTTAAGAAGATCTGACAGTGTCTGCTATCAATTGTTCCTCACTCCTAGAAGCAATTTCAGTGTTTACTCTTTTCTTTAGATTTGCCTCCCTGTCCTATATCATCAATTCTTGCTTTACCTTCCAAATATGCAAACCACGCATGTGATAGGATCTTGGTGTATCCTCAAAACCGACTCGCTGTCAATCTTTTGCAATTACATGCTTGGCTCTGGCAACACTCTGACTTTATTTCTCATTCAAGCTCTGTATGCCATAATGGACCCCATTTCATTATTGTCTCAATCCTCAATCAAAGATCAGAGAGCTACCTAGCACAGGGAATGGGAAGACTTCAAGACTGATTTCAACTGGCTCAGGAACAAGTGCCTCAAACACTGAGTATGCAAGTCATTTCTTAAAAGAACGCCAAAGAACTCTCCAGTGGCATATAAAACCCTCTATCTGGAAATGGAGCCTTTAGAACTATATTTAACGCATGGCATTATCTCCTCCCGTTTTACCACTAGTTATGTCTAGTCTCTTTGGAATCTGGTTCTAGCAGTGACAAGAAAATTATGGAAATGTCTCAAAGGTGTTACTAAGATTCACCTTTACCACTACTTCTACATTCCTAAAGATTCCAAGTGCCTCAGTCAATTAGGTGATAGCAGTTGGTGACCATCTAAACACCCTCTGCTAGAGCTGCTGACTGTGCTAGAGCTTAGTCATGGTTTTCCAGAGAAAAGTGAAAGTCAATGTAAAGATGAGATGCTCCCTTGACAGTGTTCATCTTGGCAGACTAGAGCCTTAGAAGCCCATGTGTTGCCAACAGAGCTCTCAAACTATGGGATTCAATAACAGCACAGCAGAACACTAGCAGATTCAACTGGTGTTGAAAAGGCCTTCAAATATATATACTTTTAAATAAATGTGACTATGGTATGATCTTCATTTTTGAAGTGCTTTTGTGAACATTGGCTTATTTTTCCTTCTGTTCTTGCCACACCAGAAAGGGAATTGTCCTGCTGAACTCCCTTCATGACTGAGTCAGATCCATCCAAGAAGCAATACTTTGAACAATGTTGTGGTGGTTATAAATGTCTTATTGTATGTTTTCCCTCATAACTTTAAACAAAGAAATTCCAATGTTTCTAGCTTGCCCCCCCCCCGCCCTCAACTTGAATTAGTCCCTCCCTCTCCCTCCCTCTCTGTCTCTCTGTCTCTCTCTCTTACTCTCAACAAATTTCTTAGGAGGTCAAAATTTTTTATTATTTCTAGTTAGTAACAAAAGAAACTTAAGTGTACTTGAGTGAATAAGATATAAGTGTTTATGTTGTATACAGATCATGGCACCTTTCAACTAAAGTACATATTTTCTGCCTCTTTATATTGCTTGTTTTTCTAATTTGCCAGTGTTACATGATATTAACCCATCAAACACAAAACAACTGCTTGGGCATAGTTTGAATAGGACTAAGGAGCCATTATTACTCTGTTTAAAATCACCTCATGATCAAGAATCAAAACTGGTATATGATTAACTGAGCTAAAGGAGATTTAATAAGATAAATTTTTATCAGTGATAGGTTTAAACTCTATCTGGATTTCCTAAATTTAGATAGAGCCTAACTGAAAATGGACATTCCTGAATGTTTCAATTACATTTTGCTTCTAGTTTGGTAAGAAATGGAATCAAGGAAAAGCTTGATTCCTCTCCAAATCCTCTGTATATAATTCATAAAGTATTAAAAATTAAATAAATATTATATAGTCCTAACTCTGATAAATGTGAATTGATTGCATTTACAAGATTACATTTCCTATTCTTGCTAATATAATGTTACATCAATATTTTTAAATAATATACATTGTATCATTGAATGGGATTTTGTGCCTTTCATTATTTTTAATTAGGAACAAACTAGAGAGAAAAAGTTTGAAATAATCTTTATCCTCCCAACCACTCCTCTAATTACATGTTTATAATTATAGAAAAATATTCTTAGAAACCAACTTGGGTCACTCCTGGGGAGTTCTAGAAACATTTCACAACTTTTTGAAATGGAAATAATAATTAATTTACAGTAAATGTTTGTTTGTTCATGCCTGTGTTTAAAAGTATTTCTCTGAGGGCAGAGCTATAGGAAAAAAAAAAAAAATGTTAGGACATTTAGAATAGCTCAACTTTTAAAAATATTACCTGTAGCTAGAATTCAGTGTTGTTTAATTCATATACAAGCTCTCATAGCGGGGTCTAAGAGAGACAATGTGGTATATCAGAAAGAGCAAGAGGGCAAGAGTCAGGGACGTGACAAGGGACCTCTGCCATGAACAAGGTATGAAAGCCGGCTAAGTCACTTTACTACTCTGGACCTTGCTTTCCGGAGGCCTCCTGCTTCAACATTCTGCAATTGCTCATTCGCTTGACAAACCTTACTGAGTGCCTAGGAAAGGCAAATTTGCTTTGAAGGGATCATCGGTTATGTTGCCCTTGTTTCATCTGGTGCCGATGCCAAACATTACACTTCACTTTTCACATCATCTCCTTGAATCCTCTATTTTGAGGGACAGATCAAGCATCCCCAAGCTCAATTTTGAATGAGTAAAGGGAGCCACAGAACAGCGAAGTGACTCGAGCAGCACCAGCACAACTAGTTCAAGAATTCAGGTCTCCAGAGTCCAACAAAATAACCTCTTTACTTGAACCCTCTTTGCACAAATAAAAGTACCTGGCTGTATTACTGCTCTCTTGTTTCTTTCCTGTAAGAGCTTGCATCAGCTGTCCACGTGTTTTAGGATTGCTGCTGACAGTTATTTGCACAGGACTTGAAATCTGGGCTGTGGCTTGATCCCAGTCTCTCCTCCACCATCCCAGATGACCTTGGGCTAGTGATCCACCCATGAAATGAAGATCTACACCCCTGAGGATACTCTTGGCATTAGGCTGTGTTAACTGCCCGGGTAGGTTATGAGGGAAGATGTTTGTGGAGTCCTTGAACTCATGAGGGAAGGGGAAATAAAAACAATAAACTTTATAAATAGGCTCCTACCAAAGTTTTTTCTAAAGAAAAAGTGAGGTTTCTAATCCCTGCTTTCTCTAAGCCATTTTTGACTAATGTCTCTTGGTTGTCAAGGACACAGTAAGGTCATTAAGACTGTCATCATGCTTATTTCCATATTATATTCCCCAAAAGGCAGAGCTGGTTGGTGTCAGATTCCTGGAGATATCGTGTGGAAAATAGGAGACTTGCAAATGCTTATGGAGGTACTAAAATATTCTGTGTGCTTTTCACATCTTGAAATTTTCAAAAAGTCAAACTTTTGCTATGGCAAAGGACTGCAACAGGAACATTTTCTAGAATCTAAATTTGAACTAAGATTTATTCCCCAGAACTCAACTCCTACTTTCAGCTTATTTCAATCATACTCTTTTTATGCCCCCTTCTTCAACCCCAAGTGGGGAAACTGATCAAACGCATTCTACACATACCACTGAGCCCACAGATTCAGCCTCCCAGCTGCAGTACTAACCTCACAAATTCACAGACCATCTCCAGTTTCCAAAAGTGGAGCAACTTTCTGGACTAGAGTAATATGCTGGACACACCTACTATTCTCGGCTTGCCTTTCACATCTCTGTCTTATAATCACTGAGACACCATCTTTCTGTCAAATCAGACTATTGGATAAAACGGATTTCTGTTTAATAGAAAGAGCTTCCCTCTGTATTCTTCTACCCTCCCCCCCCACACACACACATCACATCACAATTTTGTCTCCATATCCACTAGTGTTATACATCAGTTGCCCGACTTCTCTGTCATGAGGTGGTTGGGACATCGTCAGGTTTTCAGCCAGCAAATAAACTGGCTTTATGTAGTCTGTGTGTGAAGAGTTTGGCAGATGAAAATTCAGAAATGCTGCCAATGAGGCAAATGTTTAATCTTGAAGAAAGCTCTTCACACGAATGCAGTTGACGTAGAGGAAAGGAAACCACAAAACAACAGGGCAATAACATTAAAGACTGGTTTACACACACCAAAAGAAGAGGAAATTCAGAGCCGACTTCCACATCCCTTCTTATAATTTATCACAACAGGATGAATTATGCAGCTGGTGTTTCCTCTATGAGACTGGAAAAAGAGCAGAAATTTCAAAATCAGATGAACACAAATGGAGTAAAATGTCTGGTTATTCTTTGCACCTTGATAGTTATCTTCCATATAAGGTTCTTGTAATATATTTGCAACAATTAGTCTTCCTATTTCATAGCTGGGAAAAGTAAGATCCAGGCCAATAAATTAATCCCTTCAAACACGCTGAAAATCAGAGCCACAGAATTGAATTGCAACTTTTTTTTCTCACAAACTGTTATAAAAATCACTTTCTGGGGAGCATGCTTTTCTCAAAAAGAAATTGGCTTTTATTTTAAAATATTCAATCAGTCAAATAAATCTATAGATTATTGCAACAATAACAATATATGTTTTAGACCAAATTTTATTTTATATGTAATAATTTGAAAATTATTTCATGATACTTCTTTCCCTTTACCACCTCACTTTCTAATTCCAGAGAATCCATAAAATTTATAAGGCATAATTATATCTATATTCTGAGAATGACTTTTTATTCTTTTTAGTCAGACTTAAAAAATCATAAAACACTGCCCTAAATCCCTAATACACAAAAATAGCTTAAATAGTTCAGATAAAATTCATATCTATTTAAACAAGGTATGTAGGTGTATGTACATGTTGGGAGTTTCATTTGATTTGTTCTAAGTAATGCTTAAATTTCTACCAAGGTAGAAATTGTGAGAGAGTTTCCCCCATCTATCCCAAGATCCTCTCTGTCTCTTTTTCTATTAAATGTGTCATCACAAGAACCTGAATTTTTTGAACCAGCCCACCAAAAGTTATACACATAGAAACTATACTGAAGTCAGGGCTTCTGGGATCCAAGTCTGCCTTGGAGAAAGATTTATCCAGAGTGGTTTCCTGCAGCATAGCTAGAAAAGAATTTGGGTAACAATCAAAGAGGGAGTAAAGAGCCTCCCTATGAGACTGTGCCAAGTCTGATCTGAAGGGACAAATAAGACCTCTGAAGAAGAGAATGTGAAAAAAGGTCAAAAGTCAAGAAGAGAAGGACAGAAAGCACAGAAGATCCGGAGGTGAACCCTTCCTATGCCACAGGGCCAGCCAGCGAAGAAGGGAGAATGAGGGTGAAAATATTAAAAGATGCCAATGCTCCCATTTGGGTGCAGCCAGATGACTGACTGTGGCACGCACGCATGCGCGCAAACACACACACACACACACACACACACACACACACACACACACCAAACAAACAAAAACACAAATAAAAACCAGTCATACAGAGGCAAAGAGCTCCAAACAATGCTGAAAGAAAGTCAGGTAAAGGTCAATAAATGTTCACGTGAAAAAAAATTTTTTTTAATTACTGCTGATTCTCAATGCAGAATAAAGGTAAAATAAAGACATTTTTAAAATAAGAAAACCAAAGGAGTTCACCACTAGAAGACAGGCATAAGAGGAATTCTAAAGGGTGTTCTTTGGGCAAAAAGAAAGTAGTCCTAAATGGAAGGATGAAGATACAAGTAGGAATAAAGACCAGTAAAAAAATGGGATGTTGATTAACCTAAATAATTACTAACTATCTAAAAGAAGAACAGTGCTAGAGTTAAGCTCAGACCTCAGAAAAACATGAGATACAGGAAACAGGATAAAATCGAAGGAATTCTCAAGAAGGATGATGAGGAGACATCCCCAGGACGGTAGCTACACTGGAAAGAGAGAGCAATTAGCTGAGATTGGAACAATCTTACAGGCCCACGTCGAGGACTTTGCCACATATTTCCTTTTCATCATGAGTTGAGAATGTCTGGCTGAACCAGCCCAGACTTTTATCTGAGTAATTTATGGCTCTCCATTCCATGTGCCACAGCCTAAATCGGCTCAAGACATTCAGTTCACTTCCCAGAAGTGTTCTTCTTTGATTTGCTCCTGAGAGCTGGACGTAAGCTTGGAAGCATAGCAGCAATGTGTAGTGTAGAAGCAAAAAATAAAGAGCAACTTACTCCCACCACTAAACATTTTTCTATTAAACAGGCAGAACCTAGCCCACAACACAGTCCTGCTTACTGGCCCAATTCCAATATTCCATCCAGCCCAATGTTTTCCATGATCCACTCAAGATCTTGCCCAAAGACTTCTCCAGAGGAGAGGTCTTGTAAACTTTCAGGGAAGCTACAGCTTGATTGTGATCATACAGTTTTGTTCACTCATCTTTTCCCAGAAGCCTCTATCTCAACATGGTAGTATTATCCTTTCCCTACACAGCTAGGTTCGTGCTTCTTACCATTTTCCAATAGTAAGCGAAATGTTGTGTAGCAATACAATATATAACTGATAAATCTGTAAGGAAGCATTAGAGAAAATAATTTTTAAAAAAGTAGGATAATAGTTACCTCTGGGAAGCAGGGAAACGATATAACTGGGGAGAAGATCACAAAGGCTTTTAAAATTCTGGCAATATTTTTCTTTAAGATTTTATTTATTTATTTATTTGAGAGAGAGACAGAGATAGCAAGAGAGCACAAGCAGGGGAGGAGAGGAAGAAGCAGGCTCCCTGCTCAGCAGGGAGCCCAATACACCAACACACACACTGGGCCTGATCCCAGGACCCTGAGATCATGACCTGAGCTGAAAGCAGACACTTACCCTGACTGAGCCACCCAGGCGCCCCAGTCCTGGCAATATTTTTATTTCTTAATCTGGGTGATGAATAGTCATGTTCATTTTAATAAAAATCTTTACATTGTTCCTATCAATTCTGTACACAGCCAAAAATAAAAGAAGAAAAGTCACATGGCTCTCTCATCAACCCAAACTTACAGTACCTAGTATTTGCCTGCCCTTCTTTGGAATCCTGCCACCATCATGGTCTAAACCACCCTCATTTCTTGCCTGGAATACAAAAATTTCCTAATTTATCCCTCTGCTTCTACTCCTGACCCCCTACATTGTGTTTTTCACACAAAAGCCAGAGTGATCTTTTTAAAGCCTAAGTTAGGTCTTGTCACTGCTACTCAAAACCTCCAAGGCTCTCACCCAACTCAAAGAAAACCATGGGGTGCAGGGCCCAAAATGACCTGACTCTCTGCTTTCATCTGCTGGCTCACCTCTTCCACTTCCAATCATATTGGCTTCCTTATCACTTCTAAATACACCCAGCACACTCCTACCTCAAAAGCTGGCTTTTTCATCTCAAGATATCCATATAGCTCACTTTTCTCCTTATTCAGACTTCTGATCCATCACTTCTTGTCAGAAAGGCTTTCCCTAACCATGTATTCTTTTTAAATATTATTCCCCTGACTTGCTTTATTTTCTTCTTAGAACTAATTAACATAAGACCCATGTATTTGCTCGTTTCTTTATTATCTTTCTTTCGTAACTAGAATGTAAGCTCCATTAGGCCAGAAACTTTATCACTTTTGTTCACTGTTGAATGATATCTGGTAACATAGTCAGAGTGTTTTTACTATTTGTTGAACAAATGAAGGCTATTCCTTTATTTATCCACCTTAATTTAATCTCAGCCAAATTTCCCAACAAGTCCTAGTTTTACTGGACTTTCTTTTCTTGTTTTCTTTTCTTGGGGGGTGGTGATCATAGACCTTGATTATGATTATGGTCTTTATCATTCATTAAGCAGCCTGCACAAATCATTTTCTTTTCCTCTGCCTCAAATAGCAGCAGCTGCATCCAAGCCCAAGATGGAAAAACACAACTACAGGAAGGACTTGTAGAGAAAAGCCAACAGGTGAGATCTCTGCTTCTCCCAGCTTAGGTGAAGGTAGAACAGGAGAAGTATCTAAGTATAATATTCCAAATACTCTGTTCTTCAAAGCTGAGGCCTGCAGGACAAGAGCTAGCTGAAGGATGCAGGTGAAGGCTCACAAAACTGCCCAACTCGGCCATCAAGCCAAAGTTCCTTCCAGAAAAGCAAATTCATCCACAGCTTCTATTTCATTATCCAAATCTCTCCTCTGGAGGGTTTTCCTCTTTCCTTGTTGAGCACAGCAGTAGGCACTGTTTGCAATGGTCTCCGAGGCTTGTGCCAGAATAAAGATGGCTTCCTGTCCCTCGAGGGTCACGTCGAGGTCCGCCTCTATGAAGGCCTTCACTTGCGCCAGAGGCAGCCTCCAGCTAAAAGCCCGGGCGCACTCCAATAACAGGGCTTGGGGCTACGGCACTGCTGCCTCCCCCCATGGGCCCCTCCTCCGCTTCCCCCAGACGGTGTCCCACTTCCAGGCCACTGCCATCTGGCTGGAGCATGCTGTGCAGGGCCACCCTTCATCGGACTTTCTTATTGTCCACTCAGGTTCTTAACAAATGATCACCGGAAGCAGACCGATGGCATGTCAAATAAATCACTCAGGCAAAAATTGCAAGTTCACAAAAGCAAGAGAATATAAAGATATTGGTGAGCTTTGAAAAACCCAGATCTGGATTATGTGCTTAAGAATAAAAATAAGCAGAGCATAAAAAATATAATTGGAGAAAATAAATACAACTATGAGCCATGCATGGAATGTTTAACTGACTTTAGGTTAAATCCACACCTCTAGGGAAAGAGGCCATTTAAGTTACAGAATAGAAAAAGACATACCCTCAGCCATTCTCAGCCAATAACTATATTTAAGTGACTATGAAAATAAACAGGAGGAATGGAAAGGAAGAGTACTTGAGATTTAAATTGTAATAAATCGTAATGCATTTAGTTGATATCATAGACTATTGAAAACAAAGTAAATTTTAAGGAAGGATTCACAGCCATATTGGGAAAAAAAATCAGTTAATACTACTTCAAAATTTATTGCTACATCTGTTTTCTTTATTTTTGTCTTTTTTTTCCCCCAGTAGAAAAGCTCATCCCTAAATTTGAATTAGTTGGCTTTTGCTAGACCAAAAATCTTACTTCTTAAGTCCTGTTGAAGATAGACAAGCAACCAAAAGATGATACCATTTACTCAGATCAACAGGTGACAACCGGTGAAAACTTTTTTTAAGGTTCAAATATTTCTTTTTTTTTTTAAAGATTTTATTTATTTGAGAGAGAGAATGAGATAGAGAGAGAGAGAGCATGAGAGGGGGGAGGGTCAGAGGGAGAAGCAGACTCCCTGCCTGCCAAGCAGGGAGCCTGATGCGGGACTCGATCCTGGGACTCCATGATCATGACCTGAGTCAAAGGCAATCACTTAACCAACTGAGCCACCCAGGCACCCCAAGGTTCAAATATTTCTTGACATAATACAGCTGGATTGCAAGAGCTAATTAACACCTTGATTACTTTTCCATTACATTCCATTATTTTAGACATAGGTTAATATGTCTTTTGGCTTATGTTTTAAAAATCCAGATTTTTCCATTAGGAATATAAAATTCATTACCATCACTTAGCCATATTTCTTCCCCATGATATTTCTGTTTAGGATTTTTTAATATTGACATATGAAATTTTCTATTTTAGGAAAACTGGACAAATAATTTTTCATCTATCCCTTAACACTGAAGATCATTTTTAGGGTTAGTAATAAGGTAACATATATATACTATTTTAAGAACAGCTCCTGGCTGCTACTGGGCTCTAGTAGAGATGAGCGTCTGATTGTGGGTCAAGAGATTTTAATTCTAATCCTGCCTCTAGCAATAATAACTAGTAGCTCTATCACTTTCAGGAAAGTCATTTAATCTTTGTGTATCTCAGTTTTTTTCTCATCTGTAAGAGGGCTGGAGAAGGACTAGGTTGGCTTCCATCTTTAAAATTTTATGAATCCATATTTTGTTTTGTCTGGCATGGTTTGATGCATTCCTGATCTGAATCTGTACAATTATAAATATATGTGACCCTAACAACAGAGCTCAAAATACATGGAGCAAAAACCATCAGAACTGAAGGGAGAAATTCAAAAATAATAGTTGTAGGTTTCATTATTCCACTTTCAAAAAAGGGTAGAACAACTAGACAAAAGATCAGCAAGGAAATAGAAGGCCTAAACAACATTGTATTTTATTTTTTTAAAGATTTTATTTATTTATTTGACAGAGAGAGACACAGCAAGAGAGGGAACACAAGCAGGGGGAGGGGGAGAGGGAGAAGCAGGCTTCCCACTGAGTAGGGAGCCCTATGTAGGGCTCGATTCCAGGACCCTGGGATCATGACCTGAGCCGAAGGCATACGCTTAATGACTGAGCCACCCAGGAGCCCCTTGAACAACATTTTAGACCAACTTGACATAACGTATCTAGAAAACGCTCCACTTAACAATAGCAGAACACAACATTCTTCTCAAGTGCAGATGGAACATTCTCCAGAATAGGCCATGTATTAAGCCATAAAACAAGTCTCAATAAATGTAAAAAGACTGCAATTATACAAAGTATATTCTCTGTCCATAAGGAAGTAAGTTAGAAATCAATAACAAAGGGAAATTTGGCAAATTTACAAATATGTGGAAATTATAAGTACGTAGAAAATATGTGGCAATTATAGCACACTCCCAATCCTTTTCAAAATCTCAGCTGTCTTTTTTTTGCAGAAATTGACAAACTAAAATTCATAATAGCCAAACAATCTTGAAAAAGTATAACAAAGTTGGAGGACTCATACTTTCCAATTACAAAGCCATGAACTCACCATAAAGCTACAGTAATGAAGACTTCGTGCTATTGGCATAAGGATAAACATATAGATCAATAAAATAAAGATCCCAGAAATGAACCTACATATTTATGCTCAACTGATTTTGACAAGGGTGCCAGGATCGTTCAATAGGAGAAAGAACAAGCTTTCTAACAAATGGTAGGTCAACTGGATATCCACATTTAAAAGAATGAAGTTGGACCCCTATCCCACACCACATACAAAAATTAACTCAAAATGGATCAAAGGCCCAAATGTAATAGCTAAAACTATCAAAATCTTAAAAGAAAACAGGGAACTAAGTCTTCATGTCCTTGAATTAAGCAATGATTTCCTAGATACAACACCAAAAGCACAAGTAACCAAAGAAAAAATAGACAAATTGGATTTCATCAAAATTTAGAAATTCTTGCTTCAAAAGACACTATCAAAAAGTGAAAAGATAAACAACAAGATGGGAGGAAATGTTTACAAATCATATATCTGAAAGTGATCCACTTTCTAAAATAGAGAACTCTTGCCACTCAATAATACAAGACAACCCAATTAATAAATGAGTGGAGGATTTGGATAGACATTTCTCCAAAGAATATACACAAATGACCAATAAGCACATGAAAAAATGCTCAATATCCTTAGTCATCAGAGAAATGCAAATCAAAACCACCATAAGACAACACTTCACAAGCATCAGATGGTTATAATCAAAAAGACAGATAATAACAAATGTTGACAAGGATGTGGAGAAATTGGAACCCTCAAACACTGGTGGTGGGAGTGTAAAATAGTGCAGTTATTTTAGAAAACTACTTAGCAGTTCCTCAACAAGTTAAACACACCGGTATCATATGACTCTTTAACTCTACTTCTATGCATATATACCCAAGAGAACTGAAAACACATGTTCACACAAAAACACACACATGAATGTTCATTACAGCATTACTTATAATAACCAAAAAGTGGAAATAACACAAATGCCCATCAACTGATGGAAGGTTAAACAAAATGTGATACATCCATGGAATGGATATATTTCGTAAAAAGGAATGAAGTACTGATAGGTGCTACAAGTTGGGTGAACCTTGAAAGAAACCAATCACAAAAGGTCATAGATTACATAATTCCATTTAGATGAAATGTCCAGAACAGGCAAATCTATAGTGACAGAAAGTAGATACTGGTTGCTGAGGGCTGGGTGAGGACAGAAAATACGGGATAACTGCTAATGGGTATGGGATGTCTTTTGCGGGGAATGAAGATGTCCTGGAATTAGATAGTGATAATAGTTGCACAACTTTCTGAATATATTTGGAACTACTGAACAGTACACCTTAAAAAGGGGAATGTCATGATATGTAAACTAAACTTCAATTAAAAAAAAATCCAAATCTGCAGAGTGACAAGTTGTGTAAAATGCACTATATTCTGGGGTGTATTCTGCTGTGACACACGCAGAGTGGAGGTAAAGCAAAGAGGACAGACAGGTGGAGGTATATTGCTAGAAAACGAAAAACATCAATATTTTTTTCCTTCAGGCAGAAAAGTTTCTATACACCCATGACAAGGAGGCTAGTGACTATATCCAGAACTGATGTAGACTGTGAAAAATGAAGTGCTTAGTATTCAGATATGCTTTTTTTGTGGTTTTAAGACCAAGAAATGGAAGGAGTTTCAATTCCTAGATCACACGTTTTTACTGAGCAAACAAGTCTGGGATAGTTATATTTAATTTAAAATCTGTACCCCTCCTCAATCAGGTCCTTTAGCCAAAGACGTGCTGTGCCATTTTTCCCTGTCCTAGTTATCAGGTTTTTTAAGCTGAGAAAAAAAAGCCTGTCACCAAAAAAAGAGAGAAAGTTAAAAAAGACTTTGTATTTGAAAAGTGTCTACTTTGATTTTCAAAAAATAAAATTTCCAATAGCTTTGTACTTTTACTGTGAAGAAAATACATACCATTTCAGGATAGTAGTTACATCCAGAAAGAAAGGGAGAGAGAAAAAATGGGCAGGGGTTGGGGGTGGGGGTGGGGGGCTCTATCTTTAACATTGTGCTTATATAAAGACAGAGAGAGTGCTAAAGCAAGTTATTTGCATTTGTTTAATTTTAGTGATAGGTATATGGGCCTCTGTTATTTTATTTTTTGAACTTTTTGGTATGTTTGAAATAGTTTTAAAATATTAAAAATTAAAAATGTTCAAAAATGATTTTTAAATTATTTGATATTAAAACATGATATATTCATCACTGTAATAATATTTTCTCATCATGAACACATTTTATGCTTTTTAAAATTAAATTTTTAATTTTGTTTTATGTTTTCATCATGAAAAGTGTACTCTTTAATCCCCATCACCTATTTCCCCCATCCCCCTACCCACCTCCCCTCTGGTAACCATCAGTTGGTTCTCTGTAGTTAAGAGTCTGTTTCTTGGTTTGACTCTCTTTCTTTTTCCCCCTTTGTTTTGTTTCTTAAATTCCACATATGAGTGAGATCATATGGCATTTGTCTTTCTCTAACTTATTTCACTTAGCATTGTACTCTTTAGCTCTATCCATGTTGTTGCAAATGGCAAGATTTCATTCTTTTTTATGGCTGAATTTTATATAGATATATATATATATAAAATATATAAACATATATATTATAAATAGATATAAATATATATATATCACCTCTTCATTATCTAATCTATTGATGGACACTTGGGCTGCTTCCATAGTTCGGCTATTATAAATAATGCTGCAATAAACATAGGGGTGCATGTATTCCTTTGAATTAGTGTTTTTGTATTTTGGGGGCAAATACCCAGTAGTGTGATTCCTTGATCATAGGATAATTTTATTTTTAGTTTTCAAAGGAAAGTCCATACTGTTTTCCAGAGTTACTGCACCAATTTGCACTCCACCAATAGTGCAAGAGGGTTTCTTTTTCTCCATAACCTTTTTGTTTCCTATGTTTTTTATTTTAACCATTCTGACACGTATGAGGTGATACCTCATTGTAGTTTTGATTTGTATTTCCCTGATGATGAGTGATGTTGAGCATCTTTTCATGTGTCTGTTGGCCATCTGTATGCTTTGTTTGAAGAAATGTCTATTCATGTCTTCCCACTTTTTACTTGGATTATTTATTTTTTGGGGATTGAGTTATATCAGCTCTTTATATATTTTGGATACTAACCCTTTTTTGGATATGTCATTTGCAAATAGCTTCTCCCATTCAGTAGATTGTCTTTTAGTTTTGTTGATCCTTTTCTTCATTGTGCAGAAACTTTTTATTTTGATGTAACAATATTATGAAAACCTATATGCCAACAAATTGGACAACTTAGGAGAAATGGATAAATTCCTAGAAAGATATAACCCACCAAAACTAAAGCAGGAAAAAATAGAAAATTTGAAAAGACCTGTTACCAGCAATGAAATTGAATCAGTAATCAAAAAAGCAAAAGTCCAGGACCAGATGGCTTCACAGGAAAATTCTCCCAAACATTTAAAGAAGAGTTAATACCCATTCTTCTCAAACTATTCCAAAAAATACAAGAGGAAGGAAAACTTCCAAATTCATTCTATGAGGCCAGTATCACCCTGATACCAAAACCAGATAAAGACACCACAAAAAAGAGAACTACAGGCCAGTATCTCTCATGAATATGGATGCAAAAATCCTCAACAAAATATTAGCAAACTGAATCCAACAATATATTTTAAAATAAATCATTCACCATGATCAAGTGGGCTTTATTCCCAGGATGCAAGGTGGTTCAATATTCACAAATCAACATGAAACATCACATCAATAAAAGAAAGGATAAAAAAAATAAAAGAAAGGATAAAAATCACATGATCATTTCAATAGACACAGAAAAAGCATTTGAGAAAGTACGAAATATATTCATGATAAAAATCCTCTGCAAAGTAGGTCTAGAGGGAATATACCTCAACATAATAAAGGCCATATATGAAAAACCCACAGCTGGGGCACCTGGGTGGCTCAGTCATTTAAGCTGCTGCCTTCGGCTCAGATCATGATCCCAGGATCCTGGAATCGAGCCCCGCATCGGGCTCCTTGCTCAGCAGGGAGTTAGCTTCTCCCTCTGCCTCTGCCTGCCACTCCCCCTGCTTGTGCTCTCTCTCTCTCTCTGTCTAATAAATAAATAAAATCTTAAAAAAAGAAGAAGAAGAAGAAAAACCCATAGCTAACATCATACTCAATAGTAAAAAACAGAGCTCTTCCCCTAAGGTCAGGAACAAGACAACAATGTCTACTCTCACTACTATTATTCAACATAGTACTGGAAGTCCTAGCCTTAGCAATTGGACACATAAAGAAATAAAAGGCATCCAGATTAGTAGGGAAGAAGTCAAACTCTCACTATATGCAGATGACGTAAGACTATATATAAAAACCCTAAAGACTCCACCAAAAAAACTACTAGAACTGATAAATGATAAATGAAGTCAATAAAGTCATAGGATACAAAATCAATGTACAAAATACTCTAATAATGAAGCAGCAGATTGTGAAATTAAGAAAACAATCCCATTTACAATTGCACTGAAACCAATAAAATATCTAGTAAAAAACTTAATCAAAGAGGTGAAAGACTCGTGATCTGAAAACAATATAACACTGATGAAATAAATTCAAGATGACACAAAGAAATGGAAAGACATTCCATGCTTTTGGGTTGGAAGAACAAATATTGTTAAAATGTCTATACTACCCAAAGCAATCTATAAGATTTAATGCAATCTTTATTTAAATACCAATAGCATTTTTCACAGAACTGGAACAAATAATCCCTAAGGTTTGTATGGAACCACAAAAGCCCTCAATTAGACAAAGCCATCGTATAGAAAAACAAAACTGGAGGTATCACAATTCCAGACTTCAAGTTATATTACAAAGTGGAGGTAATTAAAACAGTATGGTACTGGCATAAAAATAGACACATAGATCAATAGGATAGAACCAAAAACCCAGAGATAAACCCATAATTATATGGTCAATTAATCTTTGATAAAGGAGGAAGGAATATCCAATGGGAAAGGACAGTCTCTTCAACAAAAGGTGTTGGGAAAACTGAACAGCCACATGCAAAAGAATGAAACTGGACCATTTGCTTACATCGTATACAAAAATAAACTCAAAATGGATTAAAGACCAAAATGTGAGATCTGAAACCATAAAAATCCTTGAAGAGAGCACAGGTGGTACCTCTCTGTCATCAGCCATAGCAACATTTTTCTAGATCTGTCACCTGAGGCAAGGGAAATAAGAGCAAAAATAAACTATTGGGAATGCTTAATTTTATTTTAAAGATGTTTCTTGGTATAATTAATAATTACTAAGTCCTACTATAAGCTGGCACACAGTCCTTAAAAATACATTCCATCAGTCATGAAACATTTTTGAGGACCTATCGTGGCACCATGCACCAAGTGCTATGAAACAAAGTGCTTGTGAGACAAAGATAAATAAGACAATGTCTCTGTCCTCAAAAAGCTCTTGGCCTAGTGGCTAATTCAGACCACTGAAGGAATAATCCCAACACAATTTAGTAAGGGCTATGAGAGATATATGCACAGAAAGGAAGTGAAAAACAAAATCAGTCACATGTACTCCCCAATTCTCCCTGATGGATACATCAATCCATTGGGGAAGGGAAGGGAAGGAGAAGACAACAGAAGAGTTTATTTCATCTAGCATAGGGACACAACCCACTGAATGTAGGCCACAATACATATAATTTTTCCCTCTATAATTTTTAAAACTTAATTTTATACAGTTATTTCAATCAAATTCACTTAGCCAACTATGACATTTTTGCATACTTGTACTGGGAAACTTTCATGGCTAACATTTATTTTTTACTACATGGAAGTCATTGTGCATGGATTATTTCATTAAATCTTCATAACATCTCTGGGAGATAGGCGCTATTATCATCCCCATTTTACAGAGAAGAATAACTAGAAAATTTAGAGTAACTAGAAAATTTGTCCGGGTTTGCAATTCCAATTAAACAGAGCCTTTAACCATCTGTTCATGCTACATCAATGTCAGTTATATAATAGGAAAATAAAGGATCCATAGAACCCTCTGTTAGCACAGAGAATATTTTCATCATGATGTTTGAAATTCCATCCAATTTTTAAGATGAAAAAAGCCCTTGAAATTATTTGGCTTATTATATCTTAGTAACAGAGTACTTGTATGTTTAATCTTTAACTCTGCAAAGTGTGCAAAGAGAAACCAATCTAATAGCATTCATTTTCCGTGATCGAACAACTGGATTTGGTTCTGGTCAATTAAAATGGTCTGCCCAGGACTCTCAACAGGATGGTGATTGATGTTAAGAAAGAGCACTTATTGAGACCTACTGGCTGCTTTAAAAAGAAAACTCACAAGGATCCCATTCCTTAGTGCTGTTTGGACTAGGGGGACACAGTGCCATTGGCAACCAGCAGGGTGTTAGAAAAAAAACAAAACAAAAAAAAAGAAAGGCATGTATTGTTTAATAGAGATCAGCTGCTCAAGAGACACTTATCAGAACCCCTTTGTTCCCAAGGCTGGGAGGATCTGCCACAGACTCACCAAACAACAAGAACTACAAGCAGCATCGCACAGAAGAAAAACACATCAGAAACTACCCCGCAGCCCAAGGGCCCAGGGAAATAGCCCAAGAACCGAGTAGGAGTACAGAAAATGATGATTGTCTGAACAGCTCTCCAACATTGCATGATGCCAGACTCCTGGGACAACAGGGGCTGAGGCGTCAGGGCTGCCAAAAGATACAGAACTGTTGCCATTTAATGAAGCCTGAAAAAAAAGGGCTGCGTGGATATATTTTTACTGTTTTAATGGGCTTTAGCTCAGGTCTGGGCTAAGCGGGCTCCTGTGTCTCTCAGAGACCCAGCCACCAGAAAGACTGCGCACCCACAGGGACCCTTCCCATCCCATCAAGTGTGCGAACAAATTTGGTTGATTCTCCTCCAGAGAGAGCTTGACAATCACACAGCAGGTTGTGCCTCCCACAAAAAGCATTTCCTGGTATTCCAGTGACATTTGCTTCCAACCCTTGCTTCGACCCCTTGCTTCCACCTGTTTGCCTTGTCTGTAACACATACACTGTGTTACATAAGACATTGTTTTGTGGGCTCAGGAGACATTCTTTATTATTTGACTGAGGCTATGGGTCACCATAATGACAGTGACGGTCCTCAAAGAGGCCAGGTCAAGGCTGAGGGGGCATCCACCACCCTGCCAATTCACTTCATTGGAAACAGTGCATAAAGCAGAAATTCTAACTGGGTGTCCTGGCTTTGAAGCTTACTCTCTCTTTTCCCTTGTATAAGAACACGAATTAAACAGAAGGCTAATTTTGCTAGTTTCAGAAGGCAACATTCAAATGGTAACTTACCTAAACAAAGTGACCTGTCTATTCATAGGGACAACTATACAACTATAAAGAGCATAAAAGCACTCTGTCTGAAAATGCACATGGCATTGTAAGTTAAGAGTTGAACTAAATATTTAGTTTACATTCTCTATTTAAAATGCTGAAACCTACCAGGGATAACTAAGGTCAGAATTTTAGGTGCTTAGTTGTATGCCACAGTTCAGAAAATGATGCTTTGTATATTCAACAATTTCAGAGACAATAGGCCCCCAAGTTTGGGGGTTCTTATAAAGACAGCTCTTCTGTAATGGCTGAGGATTCCATGTGGTTGTGATATTTTCCAGAATGAAGGACTAAGTCAATCCTGATGAAATTTTGAAAGATGCCACCACGTCTAAATGTTTCAAAGCCAACACTTCAACTGCTAAATCATTCCCTCTGTTTTAAAGGAGTGATTATTTGATTGGCAATGGGGGTGGAGAGAAACCTGTCATCAGTAATGCAGATGGGCACATCATCTCCATGATTACATATGAAAGAGAATGGGATCTGGGGAAAACCTCCTGATTCGTTCAGACACACAAATCATCTGAAGGAGGGGCTTACCCCATTTTCTCTTGAACTCTAGTAGGAAATTTCCCATGCCATAATTGTATTTGTTATACTGCAATGATCAAAGTCAATAAATTCCTCCATCCATCTCCATTCAGGGAAACCATATGGCATTACTAGGAGAGTCACATGCAAGGCCAGTTTGTCATATACATGATTGAATACCCATGGGGAAAAGGAACACTGAAGAGAGCAAAAGTATTTAAGACTAAAGCATGAATTCCAAGAGACATGGGGATATATACTCTACTTCTCAAGCTCTCAAATGGCAGGTCTATAAAGAAAACATACTGCAATATGATCATGAAAAAAAAAAGAACAGATTCCTGAAAAGAATAGGTGATTTCACTCAGCAGCTGTGCACATAGAACCACTGAGGTCTAACTCAGAAGTTAGCACTTCTAGGAGGCAAGTATGTCCATTCTGAAGTCTATTGATTATCAGACAGTCTTATTTTCTAGTGCTCTGTTTGGTTACAGGGAAAGGAAGGGAAGGGAAGGGAAAGGAAGGGAAGGGAAGGGGAGGGGTGGGGAGGGAAGGGGAGGGGAAGGGAGGGGAGGGGAGGGGAGGGGAGAAACAAAAAGAAAAGAAACAGAAACTGTTTAGTAAAATGCCCCAAGAAGTAGGACTCTGAAGAACGAACTTCTACTTTTTCATCTATCATTTTGTTCTATTTGATATTTTTCTTTTAAATAAGCATGTAAACATATAATTTTTTTAAAACTAACTTGTAAAACGTCATCTGTAGCTCAAATTTTTCTTTTTCCTAATGAAACATTACTGAAATACAATTTATATATAATAAAATTCACTGCCTTTAAGTGAACAATTCAAAGCGTTATGACAAATGTACACAGTCTTGTAGCAGCTATCATAATCATCATCTAGAATATTTCCATCACTCCTAAAATTTGCTCCTATCCTTTTGCTTACTAATTCCATAACCCTATCCCTGGGTCCTGGAAACCACTGATCTGCTGTCTATTACGAGTTTTGTTTTTGCTTGAATTTCATGTACCATAATCATATAACAAAATCATATAAAATGTTGCATCTGGCTTTTTTTACTTGGCATAATACTTTTAAGATTCATCTATGTTGTTGTATGTATAAGTAGTCTGTTCCTTTTTACTGCTAAGTAATATTTCATTGGGTAGATACACCACAACTTGTAAATCTAGTCACCAACTGATAGACATTTGAGTTCATTCTGATTGTTGACAATTTCAAATAAAGCTATTCTGAGTATTCAAGTACAAGTCTTTCTGTGGACATTTGTTTTCATTTTTCCTTGATAAGTACCTAGGAGTGGAATTACTGTGAAATGTGTTTTTCATTGATTTTTCTCTATTTTCCTTTTTTCTTTCATTTATTTCTGCTTTAATCTTTATTATTTCCTTCCTCTGCTTATTCTGTGTTTAATTTTCTCATCTTTTTCTAGTTTCCTAAGGTGGAGGCTTAGATCATGGATTTGAGAACTTTCGCCCAACTGTTATAGAAATTAATGCTTTAAATTTCTGTTTAAAGCAGTGTCTTCACTGCATCCCACATGTGTTGGTATACTCTGTCTTCATTTTTCTTTTCAGTTCAAAATAATTTCTAGCTTTCTTTGTAATTTTTTTCCTTGGCCCATGTTTTGTTTTTTTAAATTGTGTTGTTTAATTTCCAAACCTGAAGATTCCTCAAATAGATATCCTTCTTATATTGATTTCTATTTAAAGCCATTGTGATTAGAAAACATACTTTGTATAATTTCAATGTTTTTTTAACTAATTGGAATTTGGTTTATGGCTCAGAATATGGTCTACCTTGGTGAATATTCCACATGCACAAAGGAATATTTATTCTGCTATTGTTGAGTGAATTATTCTGTAAGTATCAATTAGGTCAATTTGGCTGATAGTGCTGTTTAGTCCTCTTCCTCACGAATTTCTCTGTCTACTCTATCAACAAAAAGAAATAATAAAATCTACAACTATAATTGTGAGTTTGTCTTGTTGTCCTTTAATTTCTATCAGATTCATTTCATATATTTTGAAGTTCTTTTATTACATGCAATAACATTTAGGCTTGTTAAGTCCTCTTGATGGACTTCTCTCTTCATCATTATGAAATGTCCCTACTTATCCTGGTATATTACTTATCCTGAAATTTATGTTGATACTAATATAGCAACTCTAACTTTCTTTTGCATAGAATATCTATTTATTTCCTTTTATTTTTATATCATCTGTGTCTTTATATATTTTTTAAAGATTGTATTTATTAATTTGAGAGACAGCATGAGTGGAAGGGGGGGCAGGAGAAGCAGACTCCCCAGTTCGGGGCTTGATACCAGGACCGTGGGTTCATGACCTGAGCCAAGATCAAGAGTTGGACGCTTAACCGACTGAGCCACCCAGGTGCCCCATCTGTGTCTTTATATTTAAAGTAGGTTTCTTTATAGATTTTTGATACTAACCCTTTATCTGATATGTCATTTGCAAATATCTTCTCCCATTCTGTAAGTTGCCTTTTAGTTTTGTTGACTGCTTCCATTGCTGTGCAGGAGCTTTTTATCTTGATGAGGTCCCAATAGTTCATTTTTGCTTTTATTTCCTTTGCCTTTAGAGATCTGCCTTGCAGGAAGTTGCTGCGGCCAAGGTCAAAGAGGTTGCTGCTTGTGTTCTCTAGGATTTTGATGGATTCCTGTCTCACATTTAGGTCTTTCATCTATTTTAAGTTTATCCAGTGTTCATAGCAGCAATGTCCACAATACCCAAAGTGTGGAAGGAGCTGAGATGTCCCTCAACAGATGAATGGATAAAGAAGATGTGGTTTATATGGACAATGAAATATTACTCAGCCATCAGAAAGGATGAATACCTACCATTTACATTGATGTGGATGGAACTGGAGGCACATGGATAGGAAAACTATCACATGATGTGATGAGCACTGGGTGTTATATGCAACTGATGAATCACTGAACACTACATCTGAAACTAATGATGTACTTACTATATGTTGGCTAATTTAATTTAAATAAATAAATAAATCATAAATAAATAAATACATAAAGTAGGTCTTATAGATGGCATATAGTTGAGTCTTACTTTTTTAATCCAAGATGACAATATTTGACTTTTAACTGAAATATTTAGACCTACACTGTACAGTATGGTAGACATTGGCTGTATGTGGCTATTAAGCACTTGAAATATGGCTACTATAAATTGACATGTGCTTTAAGTATAAAATACACACAAGATTTTGAAGACTTCATCTTATATGAAAACAAAATAGAAAGTATCTTAATAATATTTATCTGATTATATATTGAAATGACAATGTTTTTGATATTTGGGGTTAAGTAAGTTATTAAAATTATCTTCACATGTTTTTATTCTTTATGTGACTAACAGAAAAATTTAAATTATACACGTGGCTCATATTGTACTTCTATTAAACGAAGCTAGTTTAAACAATGTACATTTAATATCAGTGTCAATGCGTTTGGGTTTAAATCTACTACATGAATTTTTTTTTTAGGTTCAGAGCAAATATGAGGAGAAAGTCCAGAGATTTCCCATATATCCCCTGCCTCCATACATGCATGCATAGCCTCCTCCTTTATCACCATTACTTACTAGAATGGTACATTTGTTCCAGCTGATGAACTTTCATTGACACAGCATAATCACCCAAAGCCTATAGCTTACCTGAGGGTTCAGTCTTGTTATTCAGTAGGTTTGGACAATAATATAATAACATGCACCCATCATTATGGTATCATACAGAATATTTTCACCACCCTAAAAATTCTCTGTGCTCTGTCTATTCATCTCTCTTCAACACTATCCCTTGGAAACCAACGATCATTTCACTGTCTCCATAGTTTTGCTTTTTCCAGAATGGAATATAGTTGGAATCATACAGTATGTAGCCTTTTCAGATTAGCTTCTTTCACTTCATAACATGGATTTAAATTTCCTCCATGTCTTTTCATGACTTGATAGCTCATTTCTTTTCAGAGCTGAATAGCAGCTGTTTCTAGATGTACCACAGCTTATGCATTCACCTGCTGAAGAATATCTTGGTTGCTTCCAAGTTTGGGCAAATATAAATAAAGCTGCTATAAACATCACGTGCATATTTTTGTGCAGAATTAAGTTTTCAACTCCTTTGGGTAATTATGAAGAGCATGACTGCTGTATCATATGGTAAGAGTATGTTTAGTTTTGTAAGAAACCACCAAACTGTCTTCCAAAGTGTTGGTACTATTTTGTGTTCCCATCAGCAATAAATGAGAAGTTCCTGTTGTTCCAGATCCTCTCCAGCATTTGCTATTTTCAATGTTGCAGATTTTGGTCATTCTAATAAGGTGTGTAGTAGTATCTCTTTGTTTAATTTGCATTTCCCTGATGCCATAAGGTGTGGAGCATCTTTTCATATGCCTGTTTGCCATCTGTTTGGTGAGGTATCTATTAAGGTCCTTGAGCCATTTTTTAATCTGGATAATTTTCTTTTTGTTGAATTTTAAAGGTTCTTGGTGTATTTGGGATAATAGTCCTTCATCAGATGTGTCTTTTGCAAATATTTTTTTCCCAGTCTGTGACTTGTCTTCTCATTTTCTTGACATTGTCACAGAGCAGAAGCTTTTAATTTTAATGAAGTCCAACTTAGCAGTTATGTCTTTTTTAGATCATGCTTTTGGTGTTATATCTAGAAAGGTCATCTAGGTTTTCTCCTATGTTATATTCTAGGAGTTCTATAGTTTCTTATTTTACATGTAGGTCTACAATCCATTTTGAGTTAACTTTTGTGAAGGGTGTAAGGTCTGTGTTTAGATTCATTTTTCTGCATGTAGATGGCCAATTGTTCCAGCAGCATTTGCTGAAGAGACTATCTTTGCTCCATTGTATTTCTTTTGCTCCTTTGTTGAAAATCAGTTAACTATATTTATGTTGATCTATCTCTGGTCTTTCAATCTATCTTCTGTGCCTTTGAGTTATTTGTCTATTCTTTTGCTAATACCTCACTGTCTTGATTACTCTGGCTTTATAATAAGTCTTGAAGTTGGGTAGTAACAGTCCTCCAATTTTGTTTTTCTCCATCAGTATTGTTTTGGCTATTTTAGGTCTTTTTCCTCTCCATATAAATGTTAGAAGCATTTCTCAATATCCACAGAATAACTTGCTTGGATTTTGATTGGGATTCAATTGAACATATAGGTCAGGTTAAGAAGAACTGATATCTTGACAATATTGAGTTTTCCTATCCATAAACATAGAATATCTCTCAATTTATTTAGTTTTTCTTTGATTCATTCATCAGAGTTTTGTAATTTTCCTCATATAGATCTTGTACATATTTTGTTATTATTTATAACACATTTGTTACAATTTTTTATACCTAAATTACACTTTGGTGGGTGCTAATGTAAATGCTATTGTGCTTTTAATTTCAAATTTCATCTGTTCATTGCTGGTATATGGGAAAGTAATCAACTTTTGTGTATTAACCTTGTATCCTGCAACTTTGCTGTAATTGCTTATAGTTTTGGGAGTGTTTTTGTCCATTCTTTCGATTTCCTACATGGATGACATATAATTTGTGAACAAGTTTTATTTATTCCTTCCCAATCTGTATACATTTTGTTTCCTTTTCTTTTTTTATTGCATTAGGCAATATCCAGTACAATGTCACAAAGAGGTAGTGAAAGGAGACATACTTGCTTTGTACCTGATCTTAGTGAGAAAGCTTCTAGTTTCTTACCATTAAGTATGATATCAATTATAGTTTTTTTGCAGATATTCTTTATCAAGTTGAGGAAGTTTTCTTCTATTCCTAGTTTACTAAGAGTTTTTATCATGAATGGGTTATTATATTAATATTTCTTTTCTTTTTTGTCCCATCTGTTTTTTGTTCTTTTTTTTCTGTGTCTTTAACTGCTTCCTTTTGGATTCCCTGAAGATTAATTTACTTCATTTTATCCCCACTATTGGCTTAATAACTATACCTCTTTGTTTTACTTTTTTAGTGGCTCCTCTAGAATTTGCAATATACATCTTTAGTTTATCACAATCTACCTACAAATAATATTAATTGCTTTTTGCATATTATAAGAACCTAAGAACAGAATACTTCTATTTGCCTTCTCTTATCCATTGCACTTTTGCTATACTTTTTACTACTATATGTTACAAATTTCATATTACCTTGTTAATTCTTTTTGCTTTAAACAGATCATTATCTTTTTTAATTGTCCATATCTTTTTTTCAGTATAATTCTACTTCCAGAAAGCTATCCTAAAGATTTAATAAACATGCATTCCAAGAAGATTCAATGGAACAGTATTTATTAAAGTGAAAATATGACAACAACCTAAATGATCTGTAGGAAGGGAAGTGTTAAATTACTGTATTTCCGTACAATGGATTATTAGAGAGCTCTTAATTTATGTTTAAAGACATTTAAGGACACAGAAAATGCTCACATTTTTTTAAGTGAAAAGAAAGCAGAAACCTGAAGATTCAGTCAGTGAAACTTAATACTTGAGAGAGACAGACAGGTTCTGAGAGAGAGAAAAGTAGGCAGATAGAATGATGCAAGAATACCACAAAATGCTTATCTATAACTGGTTAGGTAATTTTAATTGTTTTTTCCTAATCCATTTTTACTATTAAATTATAGAAATATTTGTTTCATTGAAGATGCATATTATAGAATATCCAAAAATGCTACTGAATTTTAAATCCATTGAGTGGTTTTTTTTCTGTGCAAAGTTTACTTTCTAAATTGTTGTTTGCAGGGTTTTTTGTTTTTTGTTTTTTTTTTAGTTCTTACAAGCTCTGAGATAGATATTTACATATCTATCCCACTGGTCATAAAAGATAATGAACTTTTGGGGCACCTGGGTGGCTCAGTCGGTTAAGTGTCTGTCTTCAGCTCAGGTCATGATCCCAGGGTCCTGGGATGGAGCCCCACAACGGGCTCCCTGCTCAGTGGGGAGTCTGCTTCTCTCTCTCTCTCCCTCTACCCTTCCTTCTTCCCCTCCCCATGCTCGTGCTCTCTCTCACTGTCTCTCTCAAATAAATAAATAAAATCTTAAAAAAAAGATAATGAACATTTTTGTTCATTGAAGTTCATAATATTTTAAAGAGATTTAAATAAAATAAAAATTGTCCTTTTTTAACCCAAATAGTGATCATTTTCAGAACTGTTCATTTCTTTATGTACATCTAGATTTTTATATGGTATCATTTTCCTTCTGCCTGAAGCATTTCCTTTAATATTTCTTGTAGTATAGATCTATTGTTAATTAAATCTTTCAGCATTCATATGTCTGAAAAAGGCTTTATTTCACCTTTGTCTTTGAATGATATTTCCACTGGGGAATTCTAAGTTAACTATTTAAAAAGTTAAAGTTGTTGCTTCATTGTCTCCTGGGCTGCATTATTTCCAATGGCAAATCAGTTGTCACCCTTATCTTTGTTCTTCTGTATTTAAGAGGTCTTTTCCCCACTATCTATTTCTAATAATTTCTCTTAATTGTTGGTTTTGAGTAATTTTAGTGTTATATTCTTCTCTGGTGTGTTTTTCTTCATATTTCTTCTGCTTGCAATTCATTTAGCTTCTTGCATCTATGTATTTTTAGTTCTCATCAAATTTAGATATTTTTCAATTGATTATTATTTTAAATATTTTTCTACTAATCTATTTTGGGGGGAGTCTATTTGTTAAGTTATCATATATTACAGTTCTGTAAAATGACACTGAAGTATATAAACCTCTGAGAGATAATATTACATCTTTCCTTCACCCCACATCTTACTATCATCCTGGATGAAGCCAATATGTACAGACAACTACTGCAACTCTATTTTCACAATTCTCTGAAGTGTTGATTATTTTATGCTTGCCTGTCAGATCCAAATTTTGTGCTTCTCTGCTTCTTTCTGCCTTCTGGTTAGGTTTAACCAATAGAAGGTCCTGGCAAGAGATCCAAGGGTGGGAGGAGACAGTAATCCCATCTGCCCACATTCTTTTTCAGCCAAGGTTTTGGCAAGAGCCGCATTCATCTAGGTATGGCCAGAGCTCCTAGAAGCAATCCCTCTCCCATGGCTACAAAACCAGCCAGATTCTAGTAACACCACTCCCTCTCCTTGGTTCTTCAGGTCTAAGAATGAAAATGGCTTAGCTTTCTGTCACTGCTAGTTCCTGAATGTATTACCATTCCTGTTTGCATTTTTTGTTTTGCCTGCTCACACCTCTATAATTGGTTCCTTTATTAAACTCTCTTTGGTTAATCCTTTAGTGGGTCATTCATTTCCTGCTGGGGTCTCTACAACTTCAGGCCACACTATTAATTCTCTACCTCTGAAATCATAAATTCAACATCCCAGTCTCTGACTACAACTTCCTATCCTTTCATTTTCTACTCACATGGTTTTTAATCTGTACTTTCTCCAATCTCATGCCTCATCCCCTCCTCCTGCTTCTCCCAATATTTAAGCCTCTTTCTGTTTTTTCCCCCCAGTTTAGCCTAGATTCAATAGTCCTATGGCACTGACTATGATGACATCTTTCAATGATTCTCTCCATTTCCAAGAGTCTGACTCCAGCCTGGTGGTCAAGTTTTTATAAATACTCTGGGTCTTTCTTTGTCTATAGAATGAAGAGTTGGATAATACAGTCTTGAAGTAGGATAACCATTGCCCAACTGGGTTGGTTTTGAGCATGAAGGGGAGAGCTATTAATTAGTACACCAGGATAACAGGACAGTTGCAAGGAAACTGGACATGTGACCATCTATCTCTATTGCATCTTCTAGTTCTAAAATGCCATGATTATATTACATACATTAAAATCAGAAAATAGATCTCAGTTTTTTCTAAAGTCATGGGCTTGCCTTACAATACATCTGCTTAGTGAACACAATGAAACATTTGGAAAAAATTAAGATAAGGATAAGAAATCAAAGATACAGAGGTGATGGCTTTGAAGTGTGAAGACAGTGCAAGAAGAAAAGATCCACAAATAAGTGTTTCTTTCCAAATCTCAGACTCATCTGACAGTTGCCCTCAAAGAAAGGCCCTGCTTTTTCTAACAAGTAAGTGGAAACAAATCCATAGAATAATCTACCCATTTGGGTATAAATGGAAAATCTAATGCCCTCTCGCCTTCTTGTCTCTTCTCTTCCATTTTCAGTTTTCAGTTTCAAACTCACAGAAGCTGATGCTCTGCCTGGTGCACTGCCTCCTATCCCACAACAAAAAGACTCCTCAGCCTGAATAGGCATGGTCGCCATGGTAGCTGGGGGTCATAAACTCCTGAGCTGTGGGCCTTGGCACAATTCCATGCATTATCTGCATCCTGGTGCAAATCAGTCCCTTTATCTAATTAGTAGCCTTACAAATAGCCACCTGCCCCAGAGCTTAACCATTAAAGATGCAATATTGGCTGAATAGCTTGAGACAAGGGGCGAGGATAACAGAAAACTGAAAGCTGATCTTGGTGAGGCCCTGTCTCTCCTGGCAGCAGACACCTGCAAGCTCCAGCCCACCCACATAGCAGGAGTTCAAAGGAGTCCAAGAACAAATCGCTTCTGTCTTCTTTTCACAGCTCACCTTGAGTGTCTCCTGATCTACTCGCCTCCCAGAAGCTGGGCTTGGTGACCTCTGCCTATAGAACCTGCATGACCATTTCTGCTCAGTGCCCAGCTGTTCCCTGCTTCAGAGCTTCTCACCTGAAGCATCCTGCCCTGTCTCTTATCTCTAGAACTTGACTAACTGCTCTGGCCTGCTGTAGTCTATACTCTGATCCTGGTATTTCAGAACTCTCTCTTGATTTACTTGAAAGATTGGATCCTTTCTAACTTGTTCAAATGCTAAAACTTTCTTGGACGAATGAGAACTTACTCCAGACTCATATTCTCTGGATGTTTGTTGGGTTCATCTTTTTCTTCCAGTTAAAAATTCTGAGACAAAAAAACAAAATTATTTTTATTCAACATTCCCTAAATAGAAGAAGTATCTTCCTATAGTCATTCTAAAGATAATGAATCTAAACTTCTAAAAGGTTGAAAGGAATGCATTCTGGAAGTGTACACTGTGGCAAATCTGACTTTTGCACCCTGGGTTGAATTTCAGAAATGATACAAAATGTTGGGGATAGAAGGATGGCAGAGAAATCTAGTTACAGTTTCACAGTTGATGCTGTGGTGCCCCATTCAAGTGTTCCATTACAAAAACAAAAGAGGATTGTAATGTAGTATATCTACCTTGAGCTTCTGGAATTGAAACAGACTGAAAAATCACCCAATATTCTCCTTTACTATGGGAAATATTTGTTCCATATATGCTGAGCAAGTACATGTCTCATTGTAATTTTATTGTCATATAATGATTTCAAAATTTCTTGGTTTTTATTATTATACTATGTGTTTATTTATCCAACAGAAACCTCTTAAAGTAGGAAATGATTATCCTCACTATGCTGGCAATGGTCACGTATGAAAACTACAGATAAAAACCTAGAGGTAGAAAATGTTTACTAAGCCTTTTCTACTCTTTTGTTAGTGTAAGCTATGATTTCTTTTGTTTTACTATCAGATTAGTCACTCCAGTTTGAAACAATATCAAGCAACAAGGTTTCTCATACATCCTTAGATATGCTAGTCCAGAGACTAGCACATCTGATTGATACAGGCTTCTTATTATTCAGATATAGTCTGTTTTCTTGAAGTTCTTATTATTCTTATTTGTTAATTTATATTGTTAAACAAAATATCTTCAGGATCTCTGAAAAGAAGTCGGTGTTTTAAATCTGGGCAAGCAAAAATGAAGCCAGGCCTACATCCCTCCCTGCCCACTCTGACTCCCCAGACCATTCCAAGAACAACCAGATTCAATAGCTGTGCTCTGAACCAAAGCCGTAAGGCCATTATTTAGGTTTCCTTTGAAAAAGAGGGAAACTGCAAACTTAAAAACATGAGTTATCTTTGTGAAAATTCCCACTTTTCCTCTCCAGCCCTCTTCTGCTAAGGCTGCCAACTAATCACTACTGTATTCAACACAGTTTGAATAATTCCTATGTGCATTTGTCTCTTCGGCAACTTATAATTCTTATCTGGTGTCAGCTGTAATTTTATTAAACAACAGCATTCAGAGATTAAGGAGGTGAGGTCTTCCTGGTACATAATTGCCTGTTTAATGTCTAATTTCACTTTAGATGTTGAACTCCATGAGGGAAGGCACAGCTCATTTTTTTGTCACCACTCTGTCCCTGTGAATGGATGCTTATAAGAAGGAGAAAGTATGCAAAGGCCTCTTTATTGTTTAGGAACTATAAAGAAGAGTAAGTTAAAATTCTATGGCTTTTGGGAATTACAAAGTAGCATTTATATTACCAACAGTCTCTTCATAATATAAACCATATTATCATCAATGAATGAGAAAAACAGTATTCGGGCTTTAAAAAGCAATGGAAAATATGTTTGCTGAACCTATGACTCAAAAAATTTAAGGAAAATAAAAATTTCCCAAACAACCATTACATTGAAAGGCTAACCAATTTGAAACTTGCTGAGTTACTCAAAGGAAGGTGTGTTGACCAAAAATGCATTGTTAAGAAACACATGAGATAATCTGTAATTTCTCACTTATGTGGTCTTTGGGAGATAGCTTTTGACTTAAAGATAACCTTCCCAGCTTGAAAATTTTATCATTATAATTAATAAATACAGAATCATTTGTTTTTCTTTCCAGACTGTCTTGTCCTCTTCTGCAAATCCCATAGAGGACACAGTAGAGAAGTCAGGAATGCAAAGGAGGTCTGTGGTTTGGAAATGGCCCAAGACAAACTGAATTTTCCTAAATATGCATTAAACTGTCAGCAAAGAGCACCATGACCCAGGGCTTGAACAAAGGGAAAACCCCATAACCCTCTGAAGTCACTGGTTCTGTGAGTTGTATTAGGGAAAGGGCAGCTAAGGCCCAGTAAAACTTCCTCATGAGTAGAAAACTGGAATTATTTCCCTTCCTCCATCCCAGATTAAGTGTATACTCCCCTGAGCAGCTCAGATTTGAGAGCACTTGCTGGATCTACAGATCCCCACATTTGCTCTGAGACTTGCAATACAGGGTCCTGCCCTCATCCTAAAGGAAGGTTCCAGGAAACTGACATTTAAGATCTGGGATTGCAAGATGATTGGAACCTGAAGGTAAGCAACTGGCCCCAATTCTTCCTGAAACATCACCTTATAGAGATATCCTAGCTAATGGTGTGGGTGGGAACTCTGGCAGAAATATAGGGGCAGGAGAGAAGGGAGGATGGTGACAGAGACAACCATCTGCTCAAGATTCTCCCATCTCCCCTTATTCTGATGTGACTAATTGGGAAAACAGAAGGTAAACAAGAACCATCTTCCCTCACATGTTTATTAAGTTCTTATAAAGTAAGTCTCTGGTGACTATATTGATTCATGTATTTATATCCAAGGAACATGAAACTTAAAATGGCGTTATTGATACAGAAAATAAAGAACAGACAAGAGCATAGAGTTAAACAACTTTAATCACCAAGGCTTGTGTCTGCTTAACTAGCTGCATGAATACAAGCAACTTAATTTCTCTAAGAATAATTTCCCCATCTTCTATATGAGGCCAAAAGTTTCTATTACTTCCAGCTTTACAGTTATATGATTCTCTGTCCTAGTAATGAATGTCTATAAATGCTACATGTAAGCAGAAAGCATATGCTGTGTGACATTCAATAATAGTAAAGAGGGAATCATGAGGGATGTGTGTCAGTGAGAGTTCGCTGTTCTCTTCCAGTCATCCTGGAGGAATTTACAAAAGAATAAAACGTTTTGTAAAAATGTCTGCTTAGCTAAAAGGTACAAACTTCCTAAATCTGAGCTGTAGCCAAGGTAATAAAACTTAAGGATGGAGTAGAAGCATGAAGAAAATTTTTCCTAGAAAGGAACAAAAATATATGTATCAGGAGATGGAGAAAATGGACAGAAGTAAACTCATAAGAAGCAGAGAGCTAAAGAGTTTTGAAGTAGAATACGAGGATCTAGACATATTTGAGAAGATATGTCATGGTCAAAATGAAGGACAGAAAAGATGAATCAAGTCCACCTTGACAGATATTTAGAGAAGGCCAATGGTGATAAGCATGAATCTAATGATGATAAAGAGGGCAGTAATAATACCTGCCATTTACTGAGCACTTACTAAATTTTAGAACTCTTTGCTAGAAAATTTATAAATATCTTGTGTAGTTTCTAGAACTCTCTCCAAAGGATACTTGTAATATTCACCTTATAGATAAGTAAACAAAGGCTCAGGAAAAGTGACTTCCCAAGGGCAAACCCAGGTCTACCTGCTCTGTTTTCAATAATCATTCCTGTTTGCCCATGAACAGGAAAGCCCCTCTAGGGCTTTGGACAAATCTAAGGTTTTGGGCAATCAAAATTATTAAGAAGGAAAAGCAGTCAGAGGTAACCATTGATAGATCAGATGGAACTATTTCTCCCTGAACAAAGGGACGGTGTCTTCTTTATGTGCTTGGTCCCTGCACTTAGCCTAGGGTCTGGCACCTTGTGGTAAATGCAGACATATGCCATCCAGGTGCCCCTTCATGGAAAGACTTGTTGCCCAGCCGCTGGGAGTGCAGTCAGAACTCCAGCTGTTGCCTCCATTTAGTTGGCCTCAGGTGTAGATGGTGATTGCCTCACTTGAGATCATGCCCTTTTCTGGAAGCCTGTGTCTTATACCCAAACAACCAAGGGGAGTGATGTAGGAGGATAAAGAATGGAAGCCAATCTGGGACAAAGCTGATGGGCAGTTCTGACTCCAGAGCTCCGTGACAAATGGACTGAGATTTTGTCAGCCCTGCTTTGTAATTTGACTTCTCCCTTGGTCCAGTTCTGCTGCCACCTACTTCTTTTCATAGCTCTTGGTCCCTGATAAAGACCTTGTACTCCAATTCCATTTCAGCAGCTGCTTCTAGAGAACATAACCTGGAATACACCCACTATGTACTCAATAAATGTCTGACAACTGAAGGGATAACTGAAGTAGTAAGAGTTAAGGAGCATTTTTAAAGATTCTTTTCCCCACCAAAAAATGTTCTCATTATCTGGTGATTAAGATTCTCCAATGAGAAGTTATTCCTTTGTCTTAGTGTTTCTGCCCTTGTAAATACTCATGAGGTAAATAGCATGTTGATCTTATTGTACACTTACACCATAATGTAAAGAAAGTCCTGAAAGCATATTCTGACATTGTGGTAGAAGTTAAAGAGAAAAAGCCTAGGTACACTAATCAAAAAGCATCGACACAAGTGTCTATCAACAGATGGATGGATAAAGAAGATGTGGTATATATAAACCACATACATACACACACACACACACACACACACACACTATTACTCAGTCATAAAAAAGATGAGATCTTGCCATATACAACAACATGGATGGACTTAGAGGGTATTATGCTGAGTGAAATAAGTCAAAGAAAGACAGATACCATATGATTTCACTTACCTGTGGAAACTAAAAACCCAAGGAATAAACAAACGAAAAGCAGAAACAGACCCATAAATAATACAGAGAACAAACTGATAGTTGCCAGAGGGAAGGGGGATATGAGATGGGCAAAATGGGTGAAAGGGAGTGGGAGATACAGGCTTCCAGTTATGGAATGAATAAGTCATACGGATACAAGTTACGGTCAATGGTACTGCAATAGTGTTGTATGGTGACAGACGGTAGCCACACTTGTGGTGAGCACAGCATAAGATATAGATTTGTGGAATCACTGTGTTGGGCACCTGAAACTAATGTAACATTGTGTGTCAACTATACTTTAATTAATAAAAAAAAGAGTATCAATAACTAAGTGCCTGGATGCAATTCTCATTCTACCAACTTCCTAGCTATGCATCCTTGGACAAATCCCTTAGCCTTTCTGTGCCTAAGTTTTTGTATCTATAAAAGGGGAATAATAAGTGTAACTACCTCAAAGGTTGTGAGAATTAAATGAGTTAAAACACCAAAATATTTTGACAAGGAAATGACAAGAAGTAGAGCACTGAATAACTATTAGCTATTTCTAGTACTAAGTTCATACTTTTGCTATTGAGCAGGCCTAGCCATACCTAGACATTAAATATTAAGTTGAAGAAAATGAAGAAGATAAGAAAAAAGTGAGTAAAATAGGATTATACGAGTATAACTAATAATACAGTCATATTAATGTAATATTTTCCCATCACATTCATCTCCAACCCAGCCTGGGATAGGGGTTTCTATGATCTCTTTGTATTTTCATTCCTTGAATTACCACCTTGCTTTACAACTACCTGTCCTTGTGTCTATTACCACTCTCACCTCATCATTGTAAGGTACTCACAGTAAACTATTCCATCTTATTCATCCTTATCTCCCCTTTCCATCCACCCATTCATTTATTTCTCCATTCATTAAACAAATATTATGTGCATTTCATCAGTGTTTTTTTTTTTTGAAATAAAACAAGAAACAAAATTCCTGTTCTCTTGGAGCTTATGTGTTGCCAATTTACACAGCAATAATAAAACAAATATCCAGCATATTATCCAATGAAAGGTGTTATAACGAATTACCCAGTGCTGAGCTCAGAGCTGGTTTTCAGTAAATAATTGTTGAATTAATGCATTTATGCAAAAGACAAAAAAAGAGCCAAAAGGCAAATAAAAGACAGTTTCATTGTTCTTTCTGCTTAATCCAAAATGGAAGAGCTGTATAGGACCAGATGACGGGGACAGGAGATACATTTTTTGTGTTCTGCAGCTCAGCCATTCAGAGGTTGAGCAAAGTAAAGCCAACACAGTAGAGCTAGGGAACCATGGAAGTCATTTAAAGGCGAACATTATCTTCTTATGTATGCTACCTTGGTGCTGCTTGATGTGAATTTTCATTCTCATGCATTTTTCACTCCTTTAGTGATAGAAAGATGCCATCATACCAGGAAAATAGAAGCTTAAGCTTTTCAGTGAGTCTTTGTGTTAATTATTATTATCACTATCACTATCATCATCATTACTACAACAGACAAAAATTATCTACCCATCTTAAGTCATCGTGGTGCCATTGTCACTGCTGTCATCCCCCAGGCTACTTCTCCTTTGTATATTATTGTTTTGAGTACTTCTTTAAGATGAAAGGAAAATGGCACATCCACTTTCATATGCAATGATTTACCACCTCAACATCTCTTTGGTCAACTGAAGGAAAATATCCTCTACAATTGAGGATAGTTAAATAATATTAAATTGTTTCAAGATACTTTCAATCTCTTCTTATAATTTTCACTTCTCCCTTAATGTCTGTCCTCTAAGAATGGCCTTAAAATCTGAAGACATTTTTTAAAAACACAGTGCATGTGTCTCTATTAAAAAAAATGTTACAAATTTGACATTAGAATTGTCTTATCCAAAGCAGTTTTTTTACATGTATATGCAAAGTAGATGAAATTGGAAGAAGGAAAAAAATCACTCTGAAGACTTTGTGCCCCCCCATAACTGCTTTGTTCTCCCTGTTGGGATGGTAGCTGGTTATGCTTTTTTGTCATCTTATTCATCCTTAAAATCCTGTCCAACTCCCTAAACCCATTCTCTATCATGACCATACTACCACTCCCCTGCATTTTCCTATCCACCCAATATTCCTTTTCACCAATGCACATTTTTAATTCCCCCTTCTGATACAAGTTTTCAAAGAAGAAAAAATATATTTCTTAACTCTGTACTCTTATTTAAAATCTCTTCCCTCTTCTCCTTGTTCTCACCCACTCACCATGTCTCCAGCTCACCTCTGACCTCCACACCTCCCCGGCAATTTCATCACTAACTTGGCCTGAGTCAGAGGAATGATTCATGGAATCATAAAATTCAGGGTGGAAGAGACCTTAAAGGTCAGCTAATTCAACCACTCAACTAAGTGGAAAAACCAGCTCTCATTTTCATTCTTTCTTCCCTGATTTTCCAAACGCAATTGCAAACATAAGAACAGTGTCTCTAGTTGTCACAGAACTTCCTGCTTTGTATATCCCTTTTCTCTGGGATAGCTTAGGCAGAGTCCTGTCAATGGTAGACAATGGGTTACAGATGAGGAAACCTGCAATCCTCTGAATATTGAGTTGGCCACTCTTTCAAAAAGTGTTCAAAGGTGAGCATATTTATATCACTGACTCCATTTATAACATGAAACAACTGAATATTATTCCCAGAAGATATAAATAGGTAATTCATCAAAAAAGATATAAAAATGGCCCATAAGCATATTAAAATATAATAACTTCATTCATAGTAAATAAATGTCAATTAAGACTACAATAAGATAATATTTATCATATGGCAAAAAATTAAAGCAGGCACTCTCACACATTGCCAGTGGGTATGTACAAAACATTTACAGACAGGGATGTGTGGTATCTCACAAAATTACATATGTGTCTGCCTTTTGAGCCAGCAATTCCACTTGTAAGGAATTTACCCTGAAAATACACCTCCAAAAATACAAAAATATATCTGTAAAATATTATTTAGATTATTCATTGCTGTATTGTTTATAATTTTTAAATATTGGAAACAACCTTTATGCAGTTGCAATTTAAGCAGTTGAATAAATTCTGGTGTGTCCACACAATGGAGTACTATGCAACTGTAAGAAAGAATAAGATCTATGAACCAATACAGATTGCTCTCCAGGATGTACTATTAAATAAAGAAAGAAAAATATATCTATATTAAGTTATTTTGTGTAAGAAAAGAGAGAGATTTAGAAAATATACATGTATCTACTCATTTGTGCATAAAGAAACATAGCAGGATAAAACAGAAACCAGTAAGACTGTTGAAAAGAATAAAACAAATGTGGGAAATCATATCACTTTTTATATAATCTTGACTTGTGGAAACGTGAATGCTTCATATACTCAAGAAAACAAGGATGAGGGGGGGAAACTGAAAAATGAAATATAAACAGAAACAAACAAATGAGCCAAATCGGAGGGAGAACAAACTCAAATAACTTGTAAGTGGAATAGTTGGACTATATCCCTTCAAGTTAAAAACAGAAAGTGTTAACAATTATTGAAGTTCAATCAGTAGAGTTTTCTTTTTCTCATAGACATATAGATTGGCAACTCTGAAACTACTTTCTGCATATTCTAGTATTAAGCAAATAAGTCAATATACTATGGTCAATGGGAGACAGTTTTCTTGCTGACAAAGAAGAGAATTACAAATGTGGAAAGGAGGAAGTTCTGAATGATCCCTGTAGCTTTCCCAGCTCTGTCAGCTGAGATCTAAAAGCAATGACACCCGTTTTCCATTTACAAAACAAAACAGGTTTGGGACAGGGAAAGTATAACTTGGGTGGGAGAAAATAAGAATGACAAGGATATATCAAAAGGACAAAGAAGCCAGCTTGAAGGACTTCTCACTAGTCAAATCTTGGAAATCTGGACATCAAAATGATAAAGACAGTAACTTATATCCTATTGAATAAAATAAGAATCATGAGTCCATAGTGATATGCATATATATATACACACACACACATATATATATATACACACACACACACATAACGTAGGAAGAGAAATCTCTTCTTTTTTTAATTTGTCAGAGAGAGAGAGAGCACAAGCAGTAGATGCTTCGGGCAGAGAGGGACTGAGCTCAGGGACTCCGCTGAGCAAGGAGCCTGATGCGGGACTTGATCCCAAGACTCTGGGATCATGACCTGAGCCAAAGGCAGATGGTTAACTGACTGAGCCACCCAGGCCTCTCGAGAAAACCCTTCTTTACAGTGCAAAAGCAACTAGTAAATATAGAAGAAATGATGTACAGGGAAAGTCACTATTTAGCAACTGTCATTGAAATAATTGCTTCAGGCAAAAATCATCAATGGATGGTAAACTAGTATCTATCAATTTGAAGAGTCATCAGTTATCTATATAGTCTCAAAGTTTCTCCCTTAAGATATTTATTAATTACAATGAAAAAAAGTAGTAACTTTTTAGTGCAGAATGATGCACTGAGAAGGACACAGCATCTCTCCTAGGTTTTTCCTGCTGAAAATGTATAACCTGAATCTAATCATGAGGAAGCATCAAATTAAAATTAAGGAACATTTTGTAATATAATTGGCTGTGCACTTCAAAAATGTCAGTGTCATAAAATATGAAACAAGGTTGAAGAACTATTCCAGGTGACAGGAGACTAAACAATGCAATGTGAGATCCAGCAGCTTTTTTTTATTGTTGTTCTGTTTGGTTGATTGGTTGGTTGGTTAGTTGGTTGGCTGGTTGGTTTCTTATAAAGAGAATTACTTGGACAATTTGAAAAATCTGTCTGTATATTAAGTAATAATTTATATCAATGTTAATTTCCTGATTTTGGTGATTCTATTTGTTATGTAAAGGAATCTCCTTGATTTTAGGGTATACACTTGAAATATTTAGGGATAAGTTGCAACATATCTGCAACTTTCAATGTTAATCTTTTTGAGAATCTTTTAGGTGAAGGGTATCTTTTGAAATCTTCTTGCAATTCTTCTATAAGTCTGAAAGTATGTTAAAATAAAAACATGTAAGAAAAAAAACTATTATCCTTATGTGGTTGATCTCTCCACTATTGAGCATTTATCATGTGCTCTCTCCTCTACTTCATCTTCTTTTCCATTTACAGCATCTTCCACCCACTCATCCTGGTAACAAAATTGAGAGTTTGGGTGGAGTGGGCAACCTTTGATTCCCCTAACTCTCGGATGTGAAAAACAGATATATTTCCATTTTTGCTTAAAAATCCATCCTTCACACACAGTAGTAGTTGTTATAGGTACATATGTTGCTCTCATTATGTCACCTACCAAAGGTGGCTGCAAGAATATGATGTGGGACATTTGGATCAATTCCAACCCTTTTCTATAAATCTGTTCTAAAGCAAGATACTCAAACACCTATATAGTAGGTCCAAAGAAGCCTAAGGGAGACTAAAATAGGTACATTTGTACTTTTTAAAATTATCTATACACTTGAAGATGAGTTTGTGTAGTATATTTACGTTGTGCAAATGTGTGTGACTCATGTATTCATTTATTCATAAGAAGGCCTTTATGGAAAAGCTAGTACTTGCCAAGTTTTATGGGTACATTCTATAGATTCCAAAGCTAAAGGAAATGTTCCTGGCACAAAAACAGACACATAAATCAATGGAACAGAATAAAGAGCCCAGAAATGGACCCTCAACTCTATGGTCCACTCATCTTTGACAAAGCAGGAAAGAATGTCCAATGGAAAAAAGACAGTCTCTTCAACAAATGGTGTTGGGAAAATTCGACAGCCACATGCAGAAGAATGAAACTGGACCATTTCCTTACAACACACAAAAAAATAGACTCAAAATGGTTGAAAGACCTCAATGTGAGACAGGAGTCCATCAAAATCCTAAAGGAGGACACAGGCAGCAACCTCTTTCGACCTCAGCCGCAGCAACTTCTTCCTAGAAAAATCACCAAAGGCAAGGGAAGCAAGGGCAAAAATGAACTATTGGGACTTCATCAAGATAAAAAGCTTTTGCGCAGCAAAGGAAACAAAAACCAAAAGACAACTGACAGAATGGGAGAAGATATATGCAAATGACATATCAGATAAAGGGCTAGTATCCAAAATCTATAAAGAACTTATTAAACTCAACACCCAAAGAACAAATGATCCAATCAAGAAATGGGCAGAAGACATGAACAGACATTTTTCCAAAGAAGACATCCAAATGGCCAACAGACACATGAAAAAGTGCTCAACATCACTTGGCATCAGGAAATCCAAATCAAAATCTCAATGAGATACCACCTCACACCAGTCAGAATGGCTAAAATTAACAAGTCAGGAAATGACAGATGTTGGCGGGGATGCAGAGAAAGGGGAATCCTCCTACACTGTTGGTAGGAATGCAAGCTGGTGCAACCACTCTGGAAAACAGTATGGAGGTTCCTCAAAAAGTTGAAAATAGAGCTATCATATGATCCAGCAATTGCACCACTGGGTATTTACCCCAAAGATACAAATGTAAGGATCTGAAGGGGTACATGCACCCTGATGTTTATAGCAGCAATGTCCACAATAGCCAAACTGTGGAAAGAGCTAAGATGTCCATCGACAGATGAATGGATAAAGAAGACGTGGTGTATTATACAATGGAATATTATGCAGCCATCAAAAGGAATGAAATCTTGCCATTTGCAATGATGTGGAAGGAACTGGAGGGTATTATGCTGAATGAAATAAGTCAATCAGAGAAAGACATGTATCATATGACCTCACTGATATGAGGAATTCTTAATCTCAGGAAACAAACTGAGTGTTGCTGGAGTGGTGAGGGGTGGGAGGGATGGGGTGGCTGGGTGATAGACACTGGGGAGGGTATGTGCTATGGTAAGCGCTGTGAATTGTGTGAGACTGATGAATCACAGACCTGTACCTCTAAAACAAATAATACATTATATGTTAAAAAAGAAGAAGAAGAAGATAGCAGGAAGGGGGCAATGAAGGGGAGGAATCGGAGGGAGAGACCTACCATGAGAGACTATGGACTCAGAAACAAACTGAGGGTTCTAGAGGGGAGGGGGCTGGGGGAATGGGTTAGCCTGGTGATGGGTATTAAAGAGGACATGTTCTGCACGGAGCACTGGATGTTATACACAAACAATGAATCATGGAACACTACATCAAAAAGGAATGATGTAACAGACATTTTCCCAAAAAAGACATCCAAATGGCCAACAGACACATGAAAAAGTGCTCAACATCACTTGGCATCAGGGAAATCCAAATCAAAACCTCAATGAGATACCACCTCACACCAGTCAAAATGGCTAAAATTAACAAGTCAGGAAACGACAGATGTTGGCGGGGATGCGGAGAAAGGGGAATCCTCCTACACTGTTGGTGGGAATGCAAGCTGGTGCAACCACTCTGGAAAACAGTATGGAGGTTCCTCAAAAAGTTGAAAATAGAGCTACCATACGATCCAGCAATTACACTATTGGGTATTTACCCCAAAGATACAAATGCAGGGATCTGAAGGGGTATGTGCACACCAATGTTTATAGCAGCAATGTCCACAATAGCCAACTGTGGAAAGAGCTAAGATGTCCATTGACAGATGAATGGATAAAGAAGATGTGGTATATATACACAATGGAATATTATGCAGCCATCAAAAGGAATGAGATCTTGCCATTTGCAACAACATGGATGGAACTGGAGGGTGTTATGCTGAGTGAAATAAGTCAATCAGAGAAAGACATGTATCATATGACCTCACTGATATGAGGAATTCTTAATCTCAGGAAACAAACTGAGGGTTGCTGGAGTGGTGGGGGGGTGGGAGGGATGGGGTGGCTGGGTGATAGACATTGGGGAGGGTATGTGCTATGGTGAGCACTGTGAATTGTGCACGACTGTTGAATCACAGATCTGTACCTCTGAAACAAATAATGCAATATATGTTAAGGAAAAAAAAGAAGAAGATAGCAGGAAGGGAAGAATGAAGGGGAGTAAATCGGAGGGGGAGATGAACCATGAGAGACGATGGACTCTGAAAAACAAACTGAGGGTTCTAGAGGGGAGGGGGGTAGGGGGATGGGTTAGCCTGGTGATGGGTATTAAACAGGACATGTTCTGCGTGGAGCACTGGGTGTTATGCACAAACAATGAATCATGGAACACTACATCAAAAACTAATGATGTATGGTGATTAACATAACAATAAAAATTTAAAGAAAAAGAAAAAAAAGTAATGATGTAATGTATGGTGATCAACATAACATAATAATAAAAAAATAAATAAAAATAAAGGAAATGTTCCTCTTCTGGAATAGTATTTTCAGGAAAGAACATTGTGGTAAGTGCTGTAATTGAATTATACACTATGTATTATGGGAACACAAAGGAGAACACAATTAACCTCACAACAGTTGATATTAAATCACAGAAACAAAAGTCAAAAAGCCATAAAAGACACCTGAGACACCTAACTACCTTTGCTAGACTGACATTCTAAATCTTGTCTATGGTATTCCTGACCAGTGACCATAGAAAAGGCTGTAGTATCATCCCTTGCCTTGGAATTCAGAGGCAGGAGCCAGGAAAAGGTGGGGCTACTGAGGCAGGGATAGAGTTGACCAGAGTGTCAGATCCCCTAGCCTTCCTCCTCTACCCATACAGAGTGCCTCTACTTCCTATCTTTAAAATATAGACTTGCCACATAATATTTCATTTAACAAAAAGATAATGGTGCTAAAAAAAATCCAACAGAGCATGAATTTTAGCACACAATTTCTCATATTTATGTGAGTGTGTGTGTATGTGTGCACGTGTTTCCAACTGGAATGTAATCCTCTCAATACCAGGCATCTAAGTACACAAAAAGATTGTTCAAAGAGGCTGTGCTAACAATAGTTGATTTCCGTAAAAGGATAATTACTGCTGCCACATTCGTAGAGTGAAACTCTGATACAACTTAAACATTCAGCAAATGGTTAGGTAAATGTTACACTGAGCCATATTATGAAAGGATTTTTTACAGAGGTAGATTTATATATGCTCATATAGAAGACTGTTCCAGATATATTGTCAAGTATACATACAATTTTATTAGCATTGCAATGCTAATGAAGTATGAATCTTGATCTGTAAACTTAGATATGCAAGAAATGTAACTTTTAAAAAACAATGAACTGAATTTCTGTTTTAATCTTACTTTTATGTGGTAATAGAAAATTAATTTCTGATATTGCATTTGAGTTCCAGGAAGGTTTATTTCGGCCAAGTTGTGGGTGAAAAGACAGCTCATCCCTGGTTTTGTCCTCTATCAGTACTGGTATCCTAGGATCCATTCTTGCCCTGTCTGGCCACCCATCTTAGGATCATGCCAATCATTTCTGTGTCTTTCCCTTCCTTAGTCTGCTCTCCCAGCTACTCCCATGCCCTTCCCATGAGTCATTCCATACATGCTAGGCTGTAGGAAATTCTGAGAGACTCTCTAAAGTCCAGTGGATTTTATGTATCCACACAAGCAGTGTGTATTGGAGATTGTCTCTAGAAACAGGGAAAGTGGTAGAAAATTCACCCTTGTCATTGCCACAAAGAGTGATTTATGGCTTTGTTCTTTTCTTAAGCTCCCAATTTGGCTTCATACTATTTCTTGTGTGGGCTTTTATTCCTGAATCTTGGCTAAACTCCTTAGGCTTAACCTATTGGCCTCAAAACAAAACAAAACAAACAAAAACAAAACAAAACAAAAAACCCAAAACCTATTGGCCTCAAAAATATTGGGCAGTTGCATTTTCTGTCTATGTCCTCATTACTATAGTAATTGGTTATATACTCTTATTTGTAATAAACATGATGAGTACCTCTCCACTCAATGCCATTCATACAATCATAGGTACTATACTAAAAATCAACAGTAGAAGAAATACCAAGAGACCACCCCAGCATTAAGAAATATTGTTATTGGGGCACCTGGGTGGCTCAGTCGTTAAGCGTCTGCCTTCGGCTCAGGTCATGATCCCAGGGTCCTGGGATCGAGCCCCGCATCGGGCTCCCTGCTCCGTGGGGAGCCTGCTTCTCCCTCTCCCACTCCCCTGCTTGTGTTCCTTCTCTCGCTGTGTCTCTCCCTGTAGAATAAATAAATAAAATCTTTAAAAAAAAAAAAGAAATATTGTTATTAGTGGGGCACCTGGGTGGCTCAGTCGGTTAAGCATCCAACTCTTGATTTCAGCTCAGGCCCTGATCTCAGGGTTGTGAGATTGAGCCCTGCGTCCAGCTCCATGCTGGTATGGAGCCTGCTTAAGATTCTCTCCCTTTCCCTCTGTCCCTCCCCACTCTAAAAAAAAAAGAGAGAGAGAGAGAAGAAAGAAGTATTCCTACTAGTGAAGTAAACCAAATGTTCCTTCTTGCAGTCAAAGAACTTTATGCCAAAAACTATATTATATATAGACTAACAGCAAGCATTCATTATAAATTTTTGATACAACCCTGACCATAATTTCAACTATCTTTTTTATTAACACCTGATATTGAAATGTAAAAAAAGCAAGTTGAACTTCTCTTAGATTAAGTTCTATTAATTTTATAAATGTTCTCAAATATTATTTATTAATAGACAATAAATAAAATACTGCATTATAAAAAGCTGGCTACTCCCATTGACATTTCTTTTCCTCCTGGGACTTGCCACCACCCCTGCCTGAGAGTCTATCTAGAAAGCAGGCACAACGTCTCTACCTTCAAATTCCCTAAGCCTGTTTTTGTCCTGTTACTTTATTACCAAGTTCACTTGAGTTGGGGAGGCCGGACAGAAGATGTTCTTTCTCAGGAACCCCCAAGGAAAGATGTCTTATACAGTTATGTAGTTTGAACACTCTAGAGAGATACTTGCTGGGGCATGAATAGGACTGAAATCTAGAAAGGCAAGACCCTTGGCATGGGGCCAAGGCTGCTGGAAGAAGGAAGGGCTTTTGTCTTTGTACAAAGGTGTTGCCAGATGTCTAAGCCACTGCCCCTAGGAAGGATCTACTCAACAAGGCACCTTATTGTAATTCATACACCAAAATGTGCTCTTTTTCTAATTTTCAGAGAGAAGCAGCATAAGTTGCCAGAGGTCCTTTCTTCCTAAATCTCTCTCTTCTCCCAAGAGTTGAAATCTTTTTTATCTACTCTTAAAAGCTCTAAGGCATCTTCTGACTTATCATATATTCTTTCAAATCTCTTTTTATTCCCTGTGTCCTTCTCTTCCCTCAAGGACTAGAAACTCAAAATTAGAGACTCAAAAGTTGTTGACTTCCTTTTTGTAATGTATTCAGTTGGGTTATCTTTTCCTGAGGCAGCGAAGGCCGAATGTGCTAGCTGGAATGGGTGAAAGGCCAGGACCACCAGGAAATGCAGTGGAAAGAAAACCCCTCAGTTAATATTTCAAAATGTCATCTGCCATTTTGTGTGCATAGATTAGTTCTGGATGGCTACTTGTGTAAACTGTTAGCAGTAATTCCTCTCGGGAGTGAAATTTGGAAATGAGACCCATATTTTTTGCTATGTAAATTTCTGCATTTGAAGTGTTTTTACAGGAGCTTATGCGATTCTGCACATTTTTTTTGAAAGGCAAACTTTGTTAAAACCGGAGGAAAAATGTTCCAGTGTACTTTCAGTGATGGTATTCAGAATGACAATTTGTTTGTTCTTGCCTCTCATGAGTGTTTTGCAGTACATCCACCTTTCTATGTCAGAGTAAACTATTTTTAAGTTCTTGCATACTGTTTGTAATTCTCAGATTAATGTTAGTTGCAGAAATGGCAGTACTAATCGATGGAAATAACATGGACTAAAATGTACATAATTTGTATAATTCAGTATGATTTACTTCCCAGGTCCCACACTGGAATGCCAATTTCCCATTTCCTTTTTGCAGATGAGGAAGGGTCAGTACTTAACAGATAACAAGAGCAAGTCCCAAAGGGTGGCCCAAAGGAACAGAGCTGAGAGACTGGGACCAAAGCTCCAGTTCCCTAGATTCCAAACCAATGTTATTTCTATTACAGAATGTGCTTTCTCAGCTTGGGCTACTTCTTTCCTTTAGTGACATAGAGAGAATGGTGAGCAGAGGTGGATTTACAAGAATGAGGTTTAAGCTTTAAGCACCTAGTTTGCATGGGCCCTTTCTGAGGTCCTAGGAGGGCCACAGCATTAGGTTCATATGGGCACATGATTTTGTAAAATGTGCACAGTAATTTTTTTTTAACAGCAATTGGTTAAGGCCACTGTCTCTTTCCTCTCCAGGTTCCGCTCATGCTAGGTGGTACTCAGTAGCCTTGTACCTTTTGAGGATATGAGTTAAGGAGCAGTTGATTAAGTTGGGATACACACAGTTTCAGTACATTGTCATTTATATGGTTCACAGTTAAGTTCCATGAAAATTATTGACAGCTAGCTATCCCAGTGTAGGGACAAATTCTAAGAATACCCTTACTGCCCACTGTGTCAATTCTCCTGGTCTCTTGACACAAAGGTGCAGAGCCAGAGGTTGATTATTACATGACAGCATATGGTGGTGGGGGTAGGAATTACGGAGCCAGAAGCTAATCTGTAGAGAATTCTTCCAATCAACAAGTACATAAAATTTTAACAGAGGGTTTGGATCCCATCAAGATCTAATCAAAACAGATGCTTTCTCCTCTCAGGAATATATTTGAGAATACAGTACATACAGTTATAAAAGCTCCACATTTTTCATAGTTTATGGTAGTTGTGTGAAACAGAATATTTCAGAATTGCTAGGTTTGAAGGGAAGAAACCTGTAACTATACTAAAAATAGAGCAGGTCTGTAATAGTTCAACAGCATGACAAGAGGTTTCCCCAACTAACAGCTGACAGCAGTTTGCATGTCACTATTAATAATGATGGCGTTAAAATTTTATAAACTACAAATACTTTCTTAAAACATTCAATCAACACTAGAGCAAATTATCTTTCTATTCTCTCCACAGAACATAAAATCGATACTTAGTTAAAGAAGTAGTCAAAAAAAAAAAAAAAAAGCAATCAGAGGACACAGCCAAAACAATATTTGAAGTATTATAGAAGTATGGCAGACAGCTAATTAATTTAAAATTGCTCTTTCTGGGCTTTTTTTTTAAAGTTTTATTTATTTAAGTAATCTCTACACCTAACATGGAGCTTGAACTCATGACTCTGAGATCAAGAGTCATATATGCTTCTGACTGAGCCAGCCAGGCACCCTTACCCTTTTTAGACTTTTGTTTGGTATTTGTGACTTTGTGACCTTTTATAAACATATAATTTGTATGATCTTTTTGTACCTGATTTCATACTCTTTTTTTTTTTTTGAAAGAAAGCCCCTCTGTGTATGCTTCAGAAAGCTATTAAACTCAGATTCACCACTGATGGTGAACATAGTTTTAGATTTTCTTTTGATGCTTGCCTCTAGCAGCTTCGTTAATCCCTGCATTTTATTGAGTTCCCATCCCAATTCTTTCTAATTCTCTCCCTCATCCTTGAAGGTGACATGCACAGAAGCCTTCCCAAGATACCTAGTTAGAATTAATTGTTCTTTGTTTCAATTTCCATAGCAGCCAGTATTTAATCTCTGTCATCATACTTATCAGAATCTGCTCTGGATTAATTTATTCATCAAATATAACTTGAGGACCAATTATATGCTAGGTTCTGTGCTGGGTCTCAGTACCTCCCTTAGACCAGGACTTGCCCAGGCCCCTGTATTTTAGAAGGCCATCCAGTCACTCCCCTCCAAATGGGCAAAAAGTCTGCAAGGCAAAAGGGGCGTGCTCATCCAGAACCCCGATCTCCTTCCCTAGATCATGTCTCAGGTACCTGGGACTCCAGAATTCCTAGCTTAAATCCAGAGTCCACTTCGTGTGGGCTTCTTCCACTGGCCCTTCCTCCAGAGGGCCAACTTACCTCTGGGATGCTCACTCCAAGGGCCAAGGAGAAGCTGCTATTGAAGTGGGAGAGAGAATATACAGAGCTTGGATATAAAGCTGGTGTGTCCACACACATGCATGTCATCTCACAAAGGTAGGAGCTGTAATGGGAAAAGAAAGGAGCAAGCTAGTAGCCCCATTTGTACTCATGCCCGGGACTCTACAAATGTCAATTATGGCCCTGCTAAGACTGTAGTTGAATGTCTATATCTTGTTTTTATCCCAGAGATTCCTAAACTGTCTCTGTAAGTTCTTTTCATGGCATAACTAGGACAAAAGAAATGCCTAACAGTTCCACTTATTAAGTAATTAGGTCCAAACAACTTACTAGTAATAATTCACATTGTGTCTGACAGATGTCATATTGTTTCCCTCAAAAATGTCAAGTATCCTGTAGCTACCTGTGAATTTGTTACAGATACCTGGGGTACCTTAGTGCATAGTTCAAGAATCGTGCTTTTATCCACTAGATTATGAGCTTCTTTGGAAAAGATGTCTCATTCATCATGGAAAATTGTGTCTTTCAAAGATGACCCCGTTCTCAGTCCCACATGCTTTTCTAGAAACACACCACTCCCTCAATGAGATATAAAATCTAATTCTCTTCCCCTTGAATTTGGAGGGACTGGGGACTCACTTGTAATCAACAGAAAGTAGCAGCAATGACACTGTTTGACTTGAAAGGTTAGGTCTTAAAAGGTGATTAATTTCTACCTTGTTAGCCAGAACATTTGCTCTGAGCTGCCATGTAAGCAACCCAACTGTCTTGAGGCCATCACGCTGCAAGGAAGTTCAAATTAGCCCACTCAGAGACATCCCATGAATAAACCCTGAAGCTACTCAAAGGAAGATAAAGTCCTCAGTTCCTCCAACCCCCTGCTCTCCCAGCTCTGACCACTACCTTAGTACAAACACAAGAGATATCCAATGCCACCACCACCCATCTGAGGCCTTCCTGAATTCCCATCCCACAGAATCTGTGATCATAATAAAATGACTGCTGTTATTTTAAGCCATCAGTTTTGGGTGACTTCTTAGGCAGCAATGGTAACTAGAGAACACTTTTTCTTTTTTTTTTTTTTCTTTTTTTTTGGCCTTAACAGCATAGTATTTTAAGATTTTATTTATTTACTTGAGAGACAGAGACAGAGATAACAAGAGAGAGCAGGAGCGGAGAGGAGAGGGAGAAGCAGGCTCCCCGCTGAGCAGGGCTCCATCCCAGGACCTCGGGATCATGACCTGAGCCAAAGGCAGATGCTTAACCAACTGAGCCACCCCAGCATCCCAGCAGCATAGTATTTTGAGTACTTGGGAGGTTCAGTAAATGCTGATCAAATTGAATATAAAAATGAAAATCTCAAAATATGGATTAATCTAAATTTCAGTGATGACTGAAAAGAACAAAATTATAGATATATATGTTGAAAAATATGGGAAATTGGTTAGATGTATAGTGATGCCAAAGGAAACCATGGATATCAGGGTTTGAGTTTTTTCAGAGTTTTCATAAATCCCTTAGATGAGTCTGTTTCCTTGCCTTTTGTTTTTGTCCCCTCAAAGGGCGGGGAAAGAATTCTAAATGCTCATTTGCAAACTTGCTATAACATGAGGTCACCATAGGGGTTGTACATGCTGAATTTTCCATTTTAGTTAATTGAGGATTTTAATTAATCAATTCAGACTAAGCAAGGTACTACTATAATTGGTGGATTCCAAAGGCAGCCATCTGTTCCCTTTGTGAATATTAATACTATGTCTTGTAGAGTCTAGCAAGGAGAAGAATTTGTCCAGTAGGAATTTTCTTAACATTAGCAAAAGGTGAATGCTTCAGAAATAAAAAGGAAGAGCTAGGAGAGCAAACAGACTAAAATAAGTAATAAGAAAAGAAAAGGCCCAGGAAGAAAGGAAACAGTCCAATTATTTGGTATGTTAAGAGAATCAACTGAATTTAACCTGAGACATCTGTTTGTGCCTGGTGTTGTTTTTCATTGGAGTGGAGGGAGGTAATTAAAATGCCATGTAGCTGCTTGCCTTGTATGCATTTCTAAGCATAATTCAAACTCTTATGAATCTGCCCTCTCAAAGAAATGGCTGATTATAGAAACAGAACAAAACCTCTTTGATCCCTCTTGTGATACAACTAGGTCATGAGAAGCAGAATTCCAAATATATTCTGTTTTGGATGGCTCTTCATGGAAAGTCTGACTTGGGGAGGTTTTGAAATGAACAATGATGGAAACCAAGTCAGAATATAAAGCAAAAGACTTGTTGGCATGAAAAAACATCAACTCTGCAAAGGTTACCTAAATGGACTTTTTGTTAACAACAACTTGTTTTCTGACTTCCTTCAAAATAGGGTTTTTCTAATGAATAGTACCTAAAAGGTATAATGATAGATATCAGGTGTGTATAAAGATAGATGAATTGATTGTGCCATGCAAAAACCCATAATATCTTGGGTACTTGTGGGGAAAAAAAGTATGCAATACTTATGAGTTTCTCATAAACTTCAACCTGTTTTGCTAGTGGTTTTATTGTCTAAAATACATAAATGTATCTTTGTATTCTAATCAGAGGAAACTTTTGTGCTTTTGGAATTAGTTGTGTGTCTCTCTAAAAGCAAAAACTTAATCAAAATATTTTGTGGAGAATCTAATATTTTTTAAAAAATTCCTATAATGATTGGGATAAGGCTATATAACCATTATTCTCTTCCCCTTGCAAAGGACAGGCAACCACATACTAACTGGTTTAAAAACAAAAGGGATCTAATGGCTCATAAAACTGTAAGGTTCAGTGTTAGGACTGGTTTCAGCTATAGCTCTGTCAGGGACATGGCTCTGTTTTTCTATAGTTTCCTTAGTTTAGCCCTCTATAATGTCATCTTCAGACTTCCTTCAGGATTCCAAAACAGTCTCACAGGAAGGAGGGTTTCACGGGTTCTCACATCTCAATATGCTCCCTGATCGAACTTCTCATCATCAATCCCAGTGGCTTGGAGACTGTGCATGTGCATACATAAGCCTAGAGCAAGCAGAAGGGGCATGTTCTGATTGGTTGGTCTATCCCAGTTCAGGGTCCACCCCTGGACTGGAGTCAGTTCAATCTCACCTCAGCTAATAGCTACTACCCAGTGATGAGGGAAAATTTGAGTATTGCAATTTAGTGGGGCAAGGGGTAATAGGTACTGGGAAGATAATTAATTTTTAGTCCAGGTAGTTCTTATTAACTGTCACAGTAGCTCTTCTGTTTTCTGGACAAGTATGATTATGGGCAAGTATACGATTTTCATCAGAGAAAATAATCCTATTTTAAACTGTATTTATAAAACGTAGAAATAATGAATTTATCAGAAACAAAGAATCAAATTAGCAAAGATTTCAACCATGGCAATAGTTTTGATTCTTTTAACAAATACTTATGTGTATCAGGTGCTGTGCTAGATTCTAGACACGAAGGAGTTCTTTATTATTTTTCTACACTAATTCTACATTACAAAAAAAAATTACCTATCAAACAAACAACAAAACTATTCATTTGTTTTTCCATTTTAAAGATTAATCAAAAACACATAAATTATAAGAAATCCTAAGACATAAAAAAATGACATAAATTTTAAGAAATCTTAAAAGGTAAAAAATGAAATTTTGAAAACAATTGAAGTACTGAAACTGTGAAGACAATTGACATTTTTATTAGTCTATTCAGTATCATTGTAATATAAATATATTATTCAGTTGCCTAAAAAGCATTATTAAAGATTAAAATAAATAATATGTATGTGATCTCTCTTGGCTTTTAAAAATAATGACTTTTTTTCCAAAAAAATACTCATGACTACTATTGTGAATTACTGGTGATACAAGGGCCCCAGATTAGGAACAATAATCATAAAACAAAAACAAAACAGGGACGCCTGGGTGGCTCAGTCGGTTAAGTGTCTGCCTTCGGCTCAGGTCATGATCCCGGGGTCCTCGGATCGAGTCCCGCATTGGGCTCCTTGCTGGGCGGGGAGCCTGCTTCTCCCTCTGCCTGCCTCTGTCTCTCTCTCTCTCTCATAAATAAATAAAATCTTTAAAAAAACAAAAACAAAAACAAAACAAAAAAGTGTAGACACGGACATATAAATCATATAAATCCTGTACACTGTTGCTATCAATTTTAAAGCTCACTTCTCCACTAAATCATTTTCTACCACTCTGGTGAAGGGCCCCCAAATTTCTTATTTGCCATTTAATTCCCTACGGAGTCAGAATGAGCCATCCTGACTCAATCTGAGCTCAACCTGAAGTTGCTTCTTCATCATATGACCTCAGGGTGCCATTGGGTATGCAGTATGCAGAATTAACCTTAAGAATTAACATCTTTAGTATTCAAGTAGCTCATACCACTCACAAATTTCTAACAAAGAATAGCCTGTATTTTATACATTAGTTGAAAACCTAGCAGAAGTGTACACAGGACTAGGCAAGCACACAGTTGACCTTGTATCAGCAATGAATGCATGCTGAGCACCCACTTCCCACTTTTCATATTTCCATCCTGCCCCCACACAGACAACCTCTGTTCAGATGAGCATTTTTATGAAATACTTCACCTCCCACAAAGCAATAGTGTATAAGATTTATATAATTAATGTTTGTAAGGGACTGTTAGAGCCTTGTCTGAAAGATGCCTTTGAAGAGGAAAGGATTGTTGATACTGTGATGTCCTGGATTTCTTATCCTTATCAAGACTGCTTCTATGGGGAAAAGCTACAGAAATGATAGATGGGACCACTTTTATTCAGCACAGTTACAGGTGGCAAAACACTGCTGCAGGACTCAAGCAAGAATATGTCCCTTGGCAACATCAACACTATACACATGTATCCTGTCAATCACTAAGAATGCAGGTACCATACTTTACAGATCAGGGATAATGTTAATTCCATCCTGCTTACAGTGTGCTTTGTACTGATAAAGTTCAAGGAGCTTTGCAAGCACCATAATTTAACAAAGCATGAAATGAAAGCTATATATAGGAAAATTGAGGCATTTCGAAAAATTAAGACATCTTTATTCAGCCATTAACAAGAAGGGTTGACATTTAGTTTCAGAGCTACAAATGCTTTTCCCCATACAGACTATTTTTGTTGTTATTTAGAATCGACCTTCATTGAGAATATACAATGGACTATACATTGCTAGGAGGTTTCACGTTCTTTATCTTATTTGATCTTTAAAACAACTCAGTGATGTATATTTTACAGTTGAGGAAACTAAGTCTTAGAAGAAAAATTAATATGGCTAAGATAACACAGGATACTAAGTGACAGAGCCAAGAACATAAGTCTGCATGATTCCAAGGTCTGCATGATTCCAAAGCCATTGTTCTTTCCATTATACATACCTACATACAACAGGGGAAGAATATTCACCATCAATCTAATACAGTTGACCCTTGATCAACATAGGGGTTAGGGGTGCCAACCCCTACATAGTCAAAAATTTGCATATAACTTTTGACTCCCCAAGAACGTAACAACTAGTAAGTAGCCTAATGTTGACCCAATGGGTTTGGGTCATTATGAAGGCACCCAGGACTAGTAACTTGGGGAGACAGGAATGAAAGGTAGATAGAAAGGCACATGAAAGAATGTAAAGAAGACATTAGAGGATGGGTTGTCTGGGTGGCTCAGTCGGTTGACCATCTGCCTTT